>NC_059326.1:123715000-124915000 GCF_018350155.1 Leopardus geoffroyi
GGTGTTACTTTCCATCCTCAATGCGAATCATACTGTTTTGTTCAAGAACCAGATAAGCCTCATTGATTACAAAATTGCCTTTTAAAGCATGTGTGCCCAAATGTCCATCAGTCAGTGAATAATTAAACTGTGGTATGTCAGTATAATGTAGTAGCATCTATAAAAAGGAATGAAGTACTGATTAATGCTAAAATGTGAATGAACTTTGAACTCCTTAAGGTTCTAGGTGTAAGAGAAGGCAAATAGAGGGGAGCCTGGGTGCTCAGTCCATTGAGCATCTGACTTCAGCTCAGGTCATGATCTCATGGTTCATGGGTTTGAGCCCCACTTCAGGCTCTGTGCTGACAGCCCAGAGCCTGGAGCCTGCTTCAGATTCTGTGTCTCCCTCTCTCTCTGCCCTGCCCTGCTAGAACTCTGTCTCTCTCTCTCAAAAATAAACCCTAAAAAAATTTTTTTTTAATCAAAAAAAAAAAAAATAATAATAATAAAGGCAGACAGAGGCAACTATTGTATAATTCCACTTATATGAAATGTCCAGAATAGGCAAATCCATAGAGACAGGAAGTAGATTAATGGTTGCCATGGGCCAGGGTCTAGAGTAGGAAGCAACATTGAATTGAGTAATCAGAATTTTTTTTTCTTTAATTGTGACAAAATATACATAAAATTCACCATTTTAAATGTCCATTTCAATGTCACTGACCTTTAAACTCAGGTTTACCTCACCATTCCGGAAAGAACTCAACATTGAGATTATAATTCACGAAGCATAAAAATCCACCCTTTTAATTAAGAGTATTATTTAGTGGTTTTTAATGTATTCAGAGCTGTACAACCATTATCACGATATATTTTTAGAATATTTTTACCACCCACAAGAAGTCACTCCTCACTTGCTTATAATATAGTCCCTCACATAGTAAATGGCATAGACGAAATGTAATCCCTGGTCTGTACACTTCGAGACAGTGGACATAGGGTGTCAAGCGTCTGCTCCCCCGCTCTGTTGGGGACATGTGTTGTCTCATTTTGTTGAAATTACTACAAATCACCAGTGACTTTCTGATTGCCAAAATCAGAAAACACCCATTTATCTGACTAGATCCTACTTGACGGTTTTTACCACTTACTGTTTCTAGAAACTCATTAATGGTAAATTCTTTGGTACTACCTGGCAGTGAAGGTTTTTACAGAAGTGAAGAGCTTTACAGTAAGGCCTAAGAAACTTATAAAATATTTATTTTTTAATTATTTTAAATGTGTAAACTATATTATAAATTGAAATTTTCTAAAGTAATACACATTAGAGAAACTTTAGAAAACATTCACTCCTATGATCTTTGACATAATTTCTCCATCATTTATTCCTAGCTCTGACCTTGTTCACGTTGTCTGTAACTTTTTTCTCCCCTTTTCCTTCTTTGGAAAATGAGGATAATGACAGTGCTTGTTTCGTGGAATTGTAAATGTTAAACAAGGTGATTTACATAAAATACACACTACAGACTTGCCACAGAATAAGTGCTCAGAATCTAATAAAGTACCTTGCTAGGTGCTAAATAGCTTTGACAGAATTGTGTAGTAGAAATAGGGTGTACTTGAGAGGTGGAGTTTTTTTTCCCCCCAGAACTCCATGAACCTTTTAATGAGAGAAGGGCGAAAAAGGCTATGGACTGTGGATATTTTGGTAAAGGGTTATATCATGACATTATATTCCTTTACGGTTTTGCCCATGTCAAAGAATTTATGTATCTCTTATCTCAAGTGATACCATCCAGAGTTAGGTAGAGCAAGCCCTTTCTTTAAATAGCATTTACTATCGTTGTACATACCTTAGAAATGAGAGTAGGGTAAAGGCCTACATCACAGAGTTAATTACTTGGTGGCAGAATCTGGGCTAGAACCCAGGTCTCCATCAAGTCTTTGCTCTTTTTTGCTCTGACCTGGTGCCTCAGCTCAGTCCTTTGAACCAAGTCTAAAGTTATGAACATCCTGTATATAAGAGATGGAAGGGTATTATTCCCAGTTGTCTTTAAAGTAACCTGTGTGCTGGTCATCTTCATTACCAATGTCATCCCAACAACACTCACAGAATGTGCAATAGCATTGTTGTATTTTCATTGCTCTGGCCCATAGGTGGCTTCAAGGGAGGAAAAAAAAAAAGGAAAACTCAGCCCCGAACAGTGAGTATATTTCAAGAACTTGATAAATGCTGATGAATTATTTCAGTGTTACAAGGAGTAGTTACAAGGAGTAGAAGTAAGGGCTTAAGAGTTCCTAGCTGGCATGTCAGACAGGTATTCCTAATGTGTATCAGACATTAAAAGTAAACTCCCAAGAGTTGTCAACTTGAGCACATAGCTCTTTGAGAAAGGATGCCAGGCCCCTTCTTGCTGAAGTGAGACAGATGTGAAATGATGTTTACAGCTTCAGCTTTAATACAAACACTTGTCTCAGGGAGTCAAATACAATGGGAGGAGGCTTATCTCCTCTTTTGTGTTCCCTTGAGGCATACTGTGTGAAGAAAGCACTGATGAAAGTCTGTTTAAGGTCAGGAAGAATGGATGCACCTTTGAAATGACAAGTCTGATCCTCTTATTACTCCCCCACATAAAAATCTCTGCATTCTCTGCAGTTGACACTTGATCTCGGCCCAGGGCATGATCTCGCAGTTTGAGTTCGAGGCCCACTTAGGGCTCTGCACTGATGGTGCAGAGCCTGCTTGGGATTCTGTCTCTCCTTCTCTCTGACCGTCCCCTGCTTGTCCTAATAAACTTAAAAAAAAAATCTCTGCATTCTCTTCACAGGATGGTATCCAGATCCCTATTAGGCCACACTCCGCATCCTTGAGTAGCTGCAGTCTGTCAGACTTCTCTGCATTGCCTCAGTGGTCGTCCCTTGTTATTCTGTGACAGAGACCTCCTCATTCTTAATAGACCCTGGTTATATGTTGTCTTTGCTGGCCTTCACCCAAAGTTGCTCTCTCCCCTGCTCCCAGAGCATTTTGTTTATTTCTAAATAAGAGCAAATGTCAACCCATTATAAGTCCATGACTCTCTAGCATTAGTCAAGGATGGGAAATTTAACTTTTTATATCCTTCTTAGTGCCTACCAGGCAGCCAATGAAGTTTGCTACCTGATTTACTGGATGGGAAGTCCCTCAAAGTACTGTTAGTTAATCATCCCATGTTCTCCTATCTTGCCTGTTAACAAAAGTTGTACTGTTTTGGTTATTTCCATTTTATAAGTAATTTGTTTCCTTTTCTTTATAGGCAGCATAATTCGTTGTATGAGGCGCCTGGAAGAACTGCTTAGACAGATGTGTCAAGCAGCAAAAGCCATTGGAAATACTGAGCTGGAAAACAAATTTGCAGAAGGTCAGTATCCAGTCTGTAAGTTTTTTCTAATAATTAAGGCAAATCCTGTGAGACCTGAGTTCTTGACCACAATGTAGGAAGACTTTTTCAGATGCTTTCCAATGGAATGCCATGGAGGGCCATCTAGTAGTGTTTAAAGAAACTTTTAGAGGGGCGCCTGGGTGGCGCAGTCGGTTAAGCGTCCGACTTCAGCCAGGTCACGATCTCGCGGTCCGTGAGTTCGAGCCCCGCGTCGGGCTCTGGGCTGATGGCTCGGAGCCTGGAGCCTGTTTCCGATTCTGTGTCTCCCTCTCTCTCTGCCCCTCCCCCGTTCATGCTCTGTCTCTCTCTGTCCCAAAAATAAATAAAAAAAATAAAAAAAAACGTGAAAAAAAAAAAAAAAAAAAGAAACTTTTAGAGTGTATGGGAAGAAGTTTTGGGATTTTATGTATAATCATTTGTAAGATTTTTTATTGAGTACTGTGTGCCAGGCACTGTTTTAAGCACTAGGGGATACAGCAGTGAAAAAAAACCCACAAATCCCTGCCTTCATGGAGCTTACATTCTGGTGTGGGGAGATGTAAAATAAGTCAGCACTTAAAATATTTCAGGTGGTTATAAGTCTACAGAAGAAAAAGAGGAAGAGACAATAGGAATTGAGAGATAGATGAGATGCCTGGGGGCCCTACTCAGGAGGTGGCCTTAAGGCCCACTCAGGAGTCTATGCTTGATAGACTTAAGCAGCAGCACAAGGCCAGTGTGGCTAAAGCAGAGTGAGCAGTGAGTAGAATAGTATGAAGGAGAAAAGAAATTATCATTTTAACCCCTAGGCCCCGGCCTTTTTCCTGAAATGATTATTGGAGGTTTTGAACACAGGAGTGCTGTGCACTGGCTTGGGTTTCAGAGCAATTCTTGCTGTTGCATTGTAGGCCAGTCTGTAGATGAGCAAGGTGGAAGCAGGAAGACCAGATCATGGAAGGATAGGCAGTCCGAGGTGGTAGTGACAGAGGTGGGCGGTGGGTCTAACATGTTTACAGTTTGTTCCGTCTGACACAACCAGTGTCCTGAGACGAGGTGTTCAGAAACTGAGTTACGTTTCCTTATGCTCGATGGGGCAGACCTATTTCATCAACCCGAGTTTAAGTCTCGTTATATAAACTTTTTATTTTTTTTTTAATGTTTATGTTTTATTTTGAGAGAGAGAGTGCAAGCAGGGGAGGGACAGAGAGAGGGAGACACAGAATCTGAAGCAGGCTACAGGCTCTGAGCTGTCAGCACAGAGCCCGAAGCAGGGCTCAAACCCATGAACCATGAGATCATGACCTGAGCTGAAGTCACATGCTTAACTGACTGTGAACCACCCAGGCGCCCCTAAACATTTTTAGATAATAAAATTTGTCCTGTCTTCGGGCAGAAAGAATTTCACATGGTAGGTGAAAATACAGGATCTCCTGACGTAGGCTGAAAGTACACGCTTTTGGGCCAATAACTTCTTTTGACAGTTTAGTCCTTTCCTCAGTAATAAGTCTTTGTGAATAATTTGAACCACTCCCACCCCCTACATACACACACGGAGACATACTGGGCATTTCAGAGTCTAGCCTAAGTTTTTATGCTTCCCCCCTCTCAGAGGTGGCTGTGGACTCTTCCAGGTATCTTTTAGACCAACAGGGTCTTGTACCATCAGGATTGTTGTGTTAAAACCACACCAGAGGGGAATCACGATCTTTGTGGTCTTAAAATTTTAAATCTTATTTTCTTTTCTTGTAGGAATCACCAAAATCAAGAGAGATATTGTATTTGCTGCCAGCCTCTACTTGTAAAAGGAGCCAGCGAAATGAATGTGGGATTTTAAAGTTTTCACCACCTGATTACAGCTGACTACATATAAATGCTTACACAAGTATTGATTTGGTTCTCTCATCTCAAGGCAGTCGTTCAAACATTTTAATATGTATTATGTTTAAATCAGGCATCATGCTAAGAAAGCATACATTACATACACATTTGTACATAAGCATTACATTTTTTTAATAAAAAAAATGTACAGGTGGGCATTGTTTTAGTGAAAGGCTTAAAGTTTTTTAAATGAATTCAGAGCTATTAGATAACCACTGTGTTAAAGGGAACTATATACACACAGGTAAAGTGGGCATCCAAGATGTATAGCAGCAGCAGTCCCTTAAAGGCTTGTACACCATGAAGAAAACGCATCCTCTTGCCTTCTGGTTGCAATCATTTTCCTTTAGAAAGCGGGCCAGCTTGATCTGAGCACTCTGCTACCTTCAAGGTTGGTGATTGTTCCTATAGTGATTGCTTGCGGTTGGTGTTTCATGCAGAGTTGTATGAGAGTCCTCCTCTTTCCTTTCTTTAAAAGGAGAATTTCTCTCCCTGAAGAAATCTGATACATACACTACCTATAGAGAACAAATTCTATTTAGAATGGGACAAAAGTATTTAATGATGTAATTTAATTTTAAAAACCATATACATAGTTGTAACAGTTTGCAAAAAATAAATATAAACAAAAGGTGTATGTTAAAGGGTACAGAAAATTAGTGACCAACAGGAAGTTTTAATGTTAAAGGAAATTCTAAAATTCGGAGTTGCTGACTTAGGTCTTAAGTACAGCTTTACTCTGTTAGCACTTAAGGTATTCTTCAGTTCATACAAAAAAAACCCAAAAGGCCGTAGGCATAGCCTTTTACAAAACTACATGTAGTAGCAAGTTTTTATAACTTTTAGGAAAAGCAGCATAGTTTATTATCTGCTGTCTATCCTAACGTGACTTAGTAACATCGGTGTTCTTACTCAGTAAAAATTACTAAGCCACAGTATCTTCCTTTGTATAATTTTTTTCAATAGCACATGTTTTCTACTTATTTATCCCAGTGTTTATCAGTATCAACATATAGGCTGCCGTCCTGTATACTTACAACTAATATTGCCACCAGAGCTCCTTGAATGAGTCCAGTTAGTACATCACTCCAGTGGTGCTTGTAGTCAGAAACTCGAGAAAGACCCACATAAATGGATACAGCAACAAGACCAAATTGCAGTGTGGGGCGTAAGAGTCTTGCCCAGTCTCCCTTCATCCTGGCTTGAAGGTAAAGCTAATAGAAAAGATAAGAATAAAGAGTTTAACATACCAACTAGAAACTTTAGTATCACCACACCCCTAAAGTGTTGGTGTTTGAAATGATTAATAGTCATTAAATGTTAATAGTCATTACCATTAATAACCACTGAATAATCAAAGTATAAATTATATATGGAATAGGGCTTTAGGCAAGCATTCTTATGCTCATTAACACCTGAAAAGTTAATCTTTTTAAAAACCAAAACAGGGGCACCTGGGTGGCTCAGTCTGTTAAGTCTGACTTCAGCTCAGGTCATGATCTCGTGGTTCATGAGTTCAGGCCCCCATCAGGCTTTGTGCTGACAGCTCAGAGCCTGGAGCCTGCTTTGGATTCTGTGTCTCCCTCTCTGTGCCCCTCCCCTGTTCACGCTCTGTCTCTCTCTCTCAAAAATAAACATTTAAAAAGTTTGTTTTTAAAAAAGCAAAACAAAAAGTGATTGCCCAAGAAACTTGACTTTTAGAATAGTTTATTACTGTATCTAGACTACTTTTGAAATTGTAAAAAAGACAATTGTTGACAGCGCCTCTTCCTGTGTTTTGTGTTATAATTCTGATTAAGAGGCAACTGTTATCATTAGTTCCAAGTCTTGGGATAAACTGCTAGCATTCTGAACACAAGGTTGTCCTTATTCTGGGCCAACCTACTAAGTTTTCTGCCCTGTTTATCTAGGGACTAAGTTTAATTCATTCAAACAGTTTACTTGACAGTTCCACGATCCTCAGATTACTTTAAAGGATAACGAAGAATAAATAATCTGTATTTATAATACAGTAATCTGCCTAAATAAGTACAGGTTCTCTGATCCAACAATGAAATACATTTTCTGATTAGCACCTATACACCCTTTTAGTTCCATGACTTTACACTAATCAGGTGAGAATTTCCCCTCTTCTCTGTCAGCCTGCCTTTGACTTTGGGTGCATCCCTAAAGACTTGACCCCCTTTAAGCAAATCTGGTCTCTTTTTTTGAAAAAAATTTTTTGCCTTATTTCTGTCTAGTAAGAATATGCCTTCAAAGTATATTTCAAAAATTGTTTGATAATTTGTGATTCATACACTTAATCAAATGCATTCCTCAGAAAACAATGTATGTTGGCTGTGTGCATTGGCACTGCCTATTTGAAATAGATACACAATCCATTCCCAGCTCTTTGACCACTGCTGTGAGCATTCAGTTCTCAGCAGCTGGCAAAGACTCAGAGGTTATCTAATTTTATCAAGTTTTTTACATGGTTGTACAACATGGTTGTAAAAGAACATGAGTTGTTCAACTGAATTGCACTCATTAGCTGGTTTAAAGTCCTACTGGCTTTCTGCAGAGCCCCTCCTTTCCTTTTTTGTTTGTTGTTGAAGCTATAAAAACGTAAATAGTAAGAGGCTTGTCTCAACATTCTGGAGTTGAGAAGAAAGTCGGTTCTGGTTGAATCAAAGTTTGCATCTGGCAGCTGAAGCCAATTTGGCGACACAAACATGCCAGTTAGAGTCCCCTCACTAGTTCTACCTTAATTGGAATTTTTTTTTTTTTTTTTCATTTTCAGGATAACAGTACCTTGAGTGAGGCTGAAGCCAGGTTTGGATATTACTGCCTAAAAGTGCAGCTGTCCCTATTCTGGTTATTTAGTTGCCTCTGCCTTTTCATATAATTGTTAAAGGCATCAGTTCTGCAGACTAAAAACATATACCTATGAGTTATAAATCCTTCTATGAGTATATCTTAGGGAGACCTGCACCTGTCTCTGCTAAGGACATAGCAAGAAAAAACAATACCAACTCTAAAATGGAACTTCCACTTAGTCCTATGTTGTGCTTTCAATTCAAAGGAAACTCAGGGCGCTGAAGGTCCTTCCTCACTTAGGATTCTAAAATCTTCAAACAGTATTTTCCTTCCAAAGACCCTGACTTTAACACAAGGTTCAATATACTTCAGATGAAACCTTTACCCCTTTAAGTTTTCCCCTTACATATCTACCCAAGTATAGGTGTTACCCCCATCTCTGGGGATCCAAAGATTACTTCATCCTAAGGGGGTACTAGGAATCCTCCCCCCCCCCCCCCCCGCCCCATTGTGGTTATATACCTAACTTTGCCCTCCCTCCCTCTAGGCTCTGGCTCCTCTGATGACTAATGGCTGTGGCATGTATGCAGGCTGTGGTCAGAACTGTGGTCATAGCTCTGGGTGAGGTTGGCTAATTGAGTGTGCTTTGTATTTGCCTGCTCTGTGTTTCCCTGAGTCCAAGATACTCAAGGGAGCTCTGGGAAGGTCAGGCATCACTTAACCTATAGCCCTGTTCATCTCCATGAAAAATCTTCCATTTCAGTAGAACTCCAGGGGTAAATACTGAGTTTCTTGGACTTTGGATCACTTGCCAAGTCTAGACTTTGACAACTCCCCACCCATGTTGCCAGACAGCTTCACCATATCTTCCTGGTGGCTCCATGTCCAAAGCCTTTCTCAGGTTCTGCAGTACAGATCTCTTAAGCTTCTACCCTCTGAAGGCACTAGACATTTGAGTTCTACCACTCATCTAACTGCTTCCCAACATCATTACCTATTGGCTGTTGTTTCCTTTTGCACTCTTTGACTTTGTGGGTTTATAACCTTTTATTCTGTTGCTTGTCCTTTAAGAGGAAAGAAAACAGCATATGCTCCTTTAAAAAGTTTCTGTCAAGGAAAGAATATGTTCCTAACTGCCTTAGAGAAACAATGTCTGAAGCTCTCACCACTGTTCTACTAGTCCTAGATATAGGGACAGAGCTCATGGATTAATGCCACAGCTGATAATAAGAAGGCTCTATAAGTCCCTGCCTTTGCAAACCATTCTTACCCCCAGTCCCCACACATGCGTATGCCAATCATATAGGCACTAAAACACATTCAAGGGTCACCTGTCTGGCTCAGTTTGTTAAGCATCCAATTCTGTTTCAGCTCAGGTCATGATCTCACAGTTCATGAGTTCGAGCCCTGCATGGGATTCTCTGTCTCCCTCTCTCTGCCCCTTCCCTGCTCAAAATCAACATTTAAACAACACATACACACACACACACACATTGGTGGAAGGGAGTCCGTTCCTTATCTTGGAAAACTCAGAAGAACTACAGAACTCTAATCCAACATTGTGTACAGTCCTGACAGACTCTCTGGCAATCTTACAAATTCCCCTCCGGGGCGGGGGGCCAAGGGGGGGCGGGGGCACTGTCTTCCCACAACACAGTTGAAGGGGGAAGGGGAAGCCCCATTTGAACCACACAGCTCTGCCTTTACTTTTGAGAGGACACTGAAGATGACCCATGACACGCCTGACCCAGACATCTGCTGCACTGTATTCTCCCTCTGGAATTTACACTGGAAGGATGAAAGGGTTCTCTTTTTTGTTAGAAGTGTAGAAAGGATACCTAAAAGGATACAGGATAGGCTACTTCCAAACTCAGCTTATAAGGATGTAAAAGCTATGGTTCAGCAATGACAGCAAGCCAGTGAGTAAATGGATCAGAATGGCAGCCACACTGAAAAGCCAGGCGACCAGTGAGACTGAGCAAGTTCAGTTCCGTTACCTGGTGGGAGGCTAGTTCTGGACTGTGTTATGTCTTTACTATCAACCTTTTTTTTTCTCTGGGAGATCGAAGTGAGTCAGTTGTTTACATACAACCAAAAGATAAAAAAGCCAATTACCAGCCACTTCTGTGTGTTTAACCAAAATCTCATTTTGTTTTAATTTGGATTCTGACTCAAATGATGAAATTTCACTTTTTAAATAGGTAAGTTCCAGTTTGAAAAGGAAAACCATGTTTATACACCTGGGTTCAAACAGCAAGAAAAAACTTATAAGAAAATTAAAACCCATGAAAACAAACATATTAAATGTCCACTGAAGTGGACATTGGAAGAGTCCATTAAATGTCCATTGAAAGAGAAGTCTGGCACTAAGCACAGGATTTACTTCCATGACTTCCTTCTACATACACTATAAGGTGTGAGCCTCTACCATAAGCCAAATAGTTATCTACCATCTCCTTCAGTCTCCTCTGGCCCATTCTGATTCTTCTCTGAGAGTGGTGCAGTTTGGCCTCACCTGGCCAATAAGTATTTTGGTCAGCTGGTGGGAGATGGGGTCCTGCAGAATGAGAGAGATTCTAAGCCTCTGGATCCCTCCTGATCCTAAACATCCAGCTTTCTGGTGAAGGAAGCTCCAAAGTGGAAAGTTCACTACTAGAAATATGAGAAAGGGTAGAAAAGGCCAAACCTTTTCTACCTGAAAGACATAACCTGCAGCTGGTGTAGTTGGTCACGTAAGAACTCCCCAGAAGCAAAGACAACAGTCGTGTTTGTTGAAGGAACACCTGAGCCTACCACTAGGGTCACCCCTGCTGTCACATCGAGGAAAAGGCAGGAGGCATGTGGGTTCCCATAAGGCACAAACAGCATAAAGAAGTACTAATAGGAAAAGCAAAGATCTATCCTACACTTAACTAACCTTTACACTGCTCCCTGCCCCCATTTTCATCTATTGAAAAAGGCAGGATAGACCTATATACCACAGGAGGACTTGGAGCAGAAATCAACCTCAGGGCTCAAAAGGAAACCAGTGAGGCCTATCTCTATTCCTCCCTGTCTGCAGCAGGGGAACTATTATTTGAACCTGACCACACTGTGTTAGAGCACATCAGGTACAACCACTGATTGTACATAGGCCAGTATGTAGGGTTAAATGTCCAGCATCTTTTTTTTTTTTTAAGTGTCCTCTCTTATTACTCGGCAATCAAAAAAGAATGAAATTTTGCCATTTGCAGCTATGTGGATGGAACTGGAGGGTATCGTGCTAAGTGAAGTTAGAGAAAGACAAAAATCATATGACTTCACTCATACGCGGACTTTAAGATAAACAAAACAGATGAACATAAGGGAAGGGAAACAAAAATAATATAAAAACGGAAGGGAACAAAACAGACGAGACTTATAAATACGGAGAACAAACTGAGGGTTACAGGAGGGGTTGTGGGAGGGGGGATGGGCTAAAGGGGTAAGGGGCACTAAGGAATCTACTCCTGAAATCATTGTTGCACTAATGATGCTAATTTGGATGTAAATTTTAAAAAATAAAAAACAAAATTAAAAAATAAAGTGTCCACTCTTAACAAAAAACCTATTGAACATGGGATGGAAATAAGTTACTATGCCCAATATTTTTTAAAAGAAATAAGGGCTTCTTAGTGGAGATCTTACTAGAGACTCATAAAGGCAATTTCTTATTCCTTAAGGCAACAAGGACAGAGGAATCGATATGCTCAATATAACCAGATATTGAAACCCAGAGAGGATTGTAGGAAGACACTCTGCCATTCAGGCAGCAAATGCTTCCCTGACAAGTGCAGAGAGGCCTTCCTCCTAATCCAGAGAGAACCCAACACTGAATCTCTATGAAGAGCCTCATGATAGTTTTATAGAGCACATGAAGACCTGGTCAAAATAAATAGGAGTTTTCAATGTACAGGGCCACAATGGAACAAAATTAGAAGGTACACGTTTTTCTTTTTTCTTTTTTTTTTGTAAAAATTATTATATATACATCTTTTTTGAATAAGGAAATTCAATGTCTGTTGACACAACTTTGGTATTCTTTGATTATTTTATTATCCCCAAAGGGTAGAATATAGCCTTTTTTTGCCTAAAATTTCTAAAAAAAATATTAGCTTCTATTAAACTAACTATTCTATTAAAACAGATTGCTATTTTAAAATCTGATTGCTAATCAAAATATTTTTTGAAGCTGATTTATTTTGTCTTTCCTTGATCCTGTAACACTTAACTGCAAATGCTGTTGTCTCACAAGAGTTTCTTAACCTATTCTTAAAATGAGAGGGTTATTTTTTTTTTCCTTTTTTCAATTTTAAAGTAGAGTCGGTGGGCCAGCTTGCAAGCTATGAATGGTTTTCACATTCGGGGTGCCTGGGTGGCTCACTAGGTTGAGCATCTGACTTCTGATTTTGGTTCAGGTCGTGATCTCCCGAATCTCAGCATCGAGCCCCGCAGCAGGGAGAATGCAGAGCCTGCTGGCAATTGTCTCTTTCGCTCTCTGTCCCTCCCCCACTTGTGATCATGCTCTCTACATAAACAACTGAACATTTTTAAAGAATAGTTTCCCCATTTTAAAGGACTTTTTAAAAGAAGAATATGCAACTGAGACTGCATGTGGCCCACAAAGCCTAACTATGATCTGACCTCTTACTGAAATCTTCTGCCGACTCCTGGACTAGACCAACAGCAGCATGTTCAACACAAAGAGATATTCCTTGCTCTACTTATTTGAAATACAGCTTCTAAGCCTAAGCCAGGCAATATATTGTTCCACCTACATTTGATGACAGAACTGGCCAGGAGAACACCCTAAGACTGACCTCTGGTTAGTCTTCTCTAGGCTTCAATTTCACCATCTTTAGGATTCACAGAGTTCCTAAATTTAGATGTAGAATCCCATGTTACATTTAAGATCCATGTAGTTCCTGGGCTCTGTTCACTTGCCCAATGCTCAGCATTAATTCACAACTTGGAAAACATCTTCATGAAATATCACTAGGTAATACATGGTGAGTGAGAGGTAAGGGGTTGTACAAATCTTAAGGAAATCAAAGAGCCAGATTCAGACAAGTGGGCAACACTATCCAAACACAGCAGGTGGGGGTGGTGAGACCCAGACACAAGCCTTTCTGTGGCAGGGAAGGGGGTCTAGCTGAAGCACCGACACTAAGGTACTTGGGCCCCCACTACGGTAATTTATACAGGAATTTCACAAAAGACAGTGACATAAACAATCTGAGACTTCAGGCTCAATAGTACAGTGCTGGGAGAATTTTTTAGTGCATTCCTTTAGTATATTCCAATACATTCCATTTATATATATGGACTGAAAAAAAGAACAGTCTCATAACATGGTTCTTTCCTGGACAGTCAAGTAAATTTGGAATCTTTGGCATTCAGCCTAGTTCAACAGACATCACTAAGCACAGAAACTAGCTATGTGCAAAGAAGCCAGGCCATATGCTCCTGCCAGCCTAGGTGGTTTTCATGGGTGCTGACTGGCACTGTGTGAAGTGCAGGGCTGGGCTGCCTGCCAGAGGTGAACAACAATGGTCAGGAATATCTTAAGATACTTCTTCAAGTAGAAGTTAATTTCTGGGTGTCAGGATTTCCTGACAAATTTTGACTATCAAAAGCCATCCTCAGAATTTAAATGACTGTACATCTCCACCCAAATCTGGGACTGGCCCATGATGCCAAGATGCCTAGGGAAACAAGATGAGTCATTGCCTAAGGAATTGGCAGAGGAGGTGGAGTGGTTAAATGTTGTATATAAATGTGAAAGCTGGAAAGCGGGAGCCATCTGTGTGTTCAGGGGCTGAAATAAAAGCTTGGGCCTACATCCACATCAAGTAAATATTTCCACTGCTTAGAGTCAGTGAAATGCAGTGCACGACTGCTCCGGCCAACTTTCTTCTCCAGAAAGGCCTTGGTCTCTGAGAAACATATTTATTGGAACTTTTCATTATAACTTTATATCTAATAGCTCATACCCAATTACCAAACTACAGTGTCGGTAATTTTCCCTCTGCTTATAGCCCTAACTTGCCTTCTCATATGCTCCTGGGTGTCCACAGAGCAGGCTTACCACTGAGGCCCTCTAAACAATCATTTTGTCTTCTGTACATTAGTTTTATATTTTACAGAAGAGCCCTCAGTAAAAATTTATATCTGACTGAATATCTATTTTGAGAAGGGTCAAAGGAGCAAAGATGAACAGTAAACTATAGGATATGGACGCTGATACATCTAAGAATATACTTTACAATTAAAAACAGGTGGTAAAAGTTGTATGTCATCACCTGACCTTCAAAATAATTGGACTAGGGTTAAGATCAAGCAGAGAATCAGCAAACCAAGGGAACCTGATTAATAAGAGACCAGTAGAGAGCTTACAGACCTTAATAGCCTCCCAAGGCCCCTACTTCTCCATTTATAAAAAGGGTGGCAACCATCCCTCTTCTACTTCATGAGGATTACTAGAGTCAACAATTAAAGTAGTATCAACGCAAATCATCTGTATCAACCTCAGATTCTTTTTTTTCTTTTTATTTTTTACATTTTATTTATTTAGTTTAGTTTAAATTTATTTATGTATTTCTTTTGTATTTATTTTTTCAAGTTTTTATTTAATCTTTTTTTAATTTTTTAAGTTAATTTATTTTTGAGAGGGAGAAGCAGAAAGGGGGAGAGAGAGAGAATCCCAAGAAGGCTCTGCACAGTCAGAACCCACGATGAACTGCACTGTTCGAACCCACCAACCCTGAGATTGTGACCTGAGCTGAAATCAAGAGTGGAGCGCCCAACCAACTGGAGCACCCAGGTGCAGATTATTAAGTCTCTCTCCTTAAGCACTGAAAAGATACTGATACATGCAGATGAAGGACCTAACAAAGCTCAAAACCTACCCTGGTGAGGTCGGCTGTGGGCATACAAATCACATCCAAACGTTCAAAAGCCATCAGTGTAGTCACAAACTTGTGCTTTGGGAAGATTTCTCAGGCTACTAATGGCTCTAGCCTTCATCGCCCCCTGTCTCTATGCCCTATTTAAAAAGAAAAATATACAGTGGCTCCTTTTAGAAAGAATGCTAACTTTTCCTAGTAAGATAAATGAACAGAGGATATTGGAATAGTACTTCTTGTTACTCCCTTCAAATAAGTCACATTCCTCATGGCACGTTTTCAGAAACATTTGGGTGTGTGTTTTCAAAAAGAAGCCCTAAATTCTGCTGAATTAGTACCCTGTTGCTTCCTCACAAAATTAAATTAACCTAAGACAAAAGACTTAAAATCCAGAAATGCTGAAGAAGCCAAAATTAGTTCTACTGAAATGGTTGTGAAATTGTGGGTTTGAATTTTATATAACACACACATCTGTAATTTTTATATTCTTTTGACTTTTCAAATTTGGTTTTTCCAATAAAAGTAGGATTCTGGTAAAAGTTGATTTTAAAATCTCTCTAAATGAGACCAAATTAACTCCCAGCAGTCTACTCTTAATATTACATATCATGGACTTATATGTAAGCATTAAATACTTCTATAGCACTTAATGTGACCAAGGGGGAGAAAAAATTTACATATAACACAACTATATAAAAGTCCATTCATAAGATTAAAAGTTACAGCTGATCCTTTAGGGTGAAGATCTTCTCCCCCTCTCTTAAGAGTTTTTCTAACAAATTTTGTTGAAAATTTGTTGGAACTTTGTTGGAATTTATTGGAAATTTGTTCTTAACTTTATATAAAGAGAGAAAGAGACAGAGATAGACGGAAACTGGGAACATTATAAAAAATAAGTCAACTGAATTGACCTTTAAAGACTCCTTGTAGGGGCACCTGGGTTGCTCAGTCTGTTGAGAGCCCAACTCTTGATTTAAGCTCCAGTTATGATCCCAGGGTAGTGGGATTGAGCCCTACTTAAGATTCTTTCTCCCTCTGCCACTCTCCCCTGCTCCTGCTCTCTCTCTCTCTCAAAGCATACATACATACATATTCCTTGTATATGCCCTAAAGCTGGGTCTTCCTAAAGCTACTCTGGATACACATTTGTCTCTAGATATGAAGAATGTAGATGCAAATATTTTCTAACTCTTCACTGTCAGCTTTGTATACTGCAGGTGCAAATGGCCATGCTGCTTTCTGCACTAGCAATTAGAAGTGGACCTGAAAACCGTATACATGAAAAGCTCCTAAAGCAGCAACTGCCTCTCTCAGAAGCCAAAACCTTTCTAGTCCTGTGGAAAGCCATCAATGAAATACTTCAGAAGGTGAAAGGAAAATAAAAAAAAGAAGCAACAACTGCCATCACATCAGCTAATCAAAACTCAACTCCTAAACCCAGCAGCCGCCAGGAGGAAAGAGGCCAGGCTGCCGCACCCTCCTGCCAAGCACAGGGGGCCAGGGCTCCCAGTTAGGGTAAGGTTATCACAGCAGCGGTCACCTTCGCCTGGTATTTCAGATCAGTGACCTGCTGTGATTACACAGAAGGTGTTGCTACGTTCCAGGAAATATGTCCCAAAGTGAGGGCACACATCGACCAATTCTTAGCACCAGGTTTACAGATTTGATGATTAGGTTTCTACCGCTGTCAGGAAAAACCTACTTCAACCGTGAAGACTCCCTATAGTCCTGAAGGTTCTCAATTTGCAACCTGCTTCCTAATTGTGTCCGTTTGCTACCTTTAAATGAAGGACAAAAATACTTCTGAACAGTTGTAACTGGCTTTGGCAGAAGCACAGGCATCCATTCTCTCAACTGCGGCCAGCAATGGAGCACAGCTGATGAGATGCCAGGGGTGGCCACACAGGAGAGGACACCCAGGCTGAACACATGAATTGTATGCGGTACATAATCCCCCATAAACAGAGTACTTACTGCCACGAACAGCATGCAGTACATGGAGAATGAAGAGTGGCCCGAGTAAAAAGACAATCTAGAAGAGAAAGAAAAGAAATGTCAATTTTCCTTCCTAGAGGCAGATAACAGTCTTGCTATCCTAAATCTTACGCCATAATAAGTACATCTCTTTCCCCTCACCTTAGAAATCAGATGAGTGGGGAACAGGGACAGTTAGGACAGAAACATTGTAGTCTTGAGGGACGGGGTGTCTTATTACTGAGACTTCCAGGGTAGAGACAAACATTTCTCAATTAATACCTGACAAGCCATAACTAGTATAAATGGTCTGACTTCATGACATAAACTTAACTGACCATGATTTAAGTTTTATTTTCTACTTGCAGAGTTTGTCCCTGAGTACTAGTAATACCTCCTTTGGAACACTCAGAAGTTGACTACCTTTTCAAAAATAAAATCACTTTTAAAAAATTAAAAGTGGCATTTTAGCATTTTAAACAGGCACACATCTTGCCTTAGAATTCCCACCAAAGTGCTTTTGTTTGACATATATTTTAAAATTATACACTGACAGTCCTGTACCAGATGAATCCTCTTTCAATATTATATTCTGTAAACATGTGAATATTTACCACCTAAAAATGACAGAATGCTTGCAAAACTTAATTTTATGGCACTTTTTGAAAAGGGGAAAGCTCAGTAACATTCATGATCTAAGTTCTGCTTACATAGTACTGGCCAGTGATGCAGAAAAGGCAAGCACACACATCTGACAAAGTAAAAGTACTCCATGCAAATGCAAAAGATGTATCAAGCAAATAATTAGGATGTTTTCCTACACAGAATAAGAAAACCAAGAAAGGCAGGCTTTTAAGTATTTTACTTATTACATCTTGCTTGATTCAAAAGGAATTTGGTTCCCTGGATTCAGCGAAGAGAATTTAAAACATCAGAATGTCAATCTGTGTATGCAACTAAGGGTGGGTGGCAGGAGAGATTTCCTAAGCCTGTATTGGCGATGATCTACCAAGAATTATGATAGTCTTTTTCATAATCAGACACATCTCTAAGAAAATGAATATTCTCACTTCTTGTACCAGCTAGGAATTATGTAATTAAATCTGATAATTATTGTGAATTTAATCTATGTAAAACAAGAAAAATAAATTACTTTTAGCCTTACTATCTGGCTGTAGAGAACAGATCAATACAAATCCTTACTTTAAATCAGATAATTAGAGCAGAGTTCTGTACATTTTATGTTTCAGTAAGTTATACTGACGAGCCTATAAGTAAATAAAAGCCAATTTCAAGGACTGTCAAATCCTATCAAGCCAACACAACCACGATCAAAGAAATGTTTTCAAAGCCAAGCAAGTTCAAAGTTTCACAAAGACTTCATGTTCAGAGTATTCACTGTACACTGTGCTACAAAGTCATAAATTCAAAAGTATGTGATAGTTTTAAAGAGTTCTGATTCAGTCAGATTTCGTTAATTGAAAACAAAATGGTTTCGGTTTTTTATTCTAAGTGCATAAACAGACATTTTATTCAGTATAGAATCAGCCAAACAATAACCTGTGACTTCAACAAATGGATTAAAAGACACAAATAAGAACTCTATTTGACCTAAGCCTCTAAGTCTTCTTCACCCACAGTAAGTGATCAAATAGATCATGGTAATACGGACTTTTATTACCATTAAAAACAGAATAAAACACCAAAAAATAAAATTATTTTCATACTCCATATACATCTCTTTACTGGAATCTCTCGGAGATACAGGTCTTATGTCTGAAACTCACAAATGAACAAATAATTTTATAAGTAGTTTCACAAAATCCGAAAACTAGGAACACCTGGCTGGCTTAAGTCAGTACAGCACGAGACCCTTGATCTCGGGACTGAGAGTTCAAGCCCCATGTGGCATGTAGAGATTACTTAAACATAAAATCTTTAAAAAATAATAAAAATAAAATAAGATCTCAAATGTAGTGAAAATGCAGAATGTTTTCATCATAGTAACCTCACTGAAATGTTTAAGATTTTGGTCCTGGCCTCCAAACACACCCTGTTCTTAGATTTCCACCAATCCTAGGCTACCTATCTGACTTCATTATAATTCCTCCAATGAATGTACACAGATAAATAACTACACCAGCTTTCCATCAAAGCTTAAGAAAGTCTTTTCAGAAAGAAAATTTACAGAAAAAAATATATATATTCTGAAATGCAGCTATTTTCACTAGCTCAGGCATGGACTATTAAACTGAGCGTGTAGACAAGTCTTGACAATACAACTTACTGTGAATGGGATTCTATTCCAAATGCCAAACTTCAGATTTTCTCTCTCTTGGGAGAGCTCATTAAACTTGGCCTGAATCCCAAAGTCATAGCCTTATAGCCATCCACCCCTACTGTGTCTGTCAGCTCCCCCTCCTCAAGCCATTATTCTTCCATCTCCGTTTTCCAACATCTACATAAATGCTCAGCCTTATCAACTGCCAAACAGGCAAAAACAGCCAAATCCAACCTGTATCATTCATCAGAAGCAAGCAACTCACATAAAGCGTTTCTTCATTTTTTACATGGCATTTACGAAGTATTTTGGGGCTCATGAGGAAATTGAATCACAACCTCCTAAATCATCTCAATGTTCTTGCCCTCCCTCAGATTTTCCTCCTCCCACACCCCAAAGTTAAAAGGCACAAACCAATTATATCTTTAGCTATTCTCTTAGTTTGAAATGTCTACTTTGCATTCAACGTTGAATGATGGGTTTCCTGAATACAGAACTGTAGGTTAATGCTTTTTTTCTCATTACTTTGAGGGTATCATTAGACTATCTTCTGGTTTCTACTTCTCTATTAAAATAGAAGCTATCTGTCTGCCATTCCCTTCTGGGTTACCCGTCCTTTGAAACTGCCCCCCGACCCCAGCACCTCCACACCAAAGTCTCCACTATTCTCCAGTCTCACGATCATATGTCTAGTAGGAATGTCTTCTTCTTTATCTGATTTAGTATTCGTTGGCTTCTCATTTGTATACTTCACCCAATGCTGAACAGGGTTCGGCCATCATACCTTTTCTTTGACTGTTATGTCTCCTCCATGCTCTTCTCTTTTTCTGAGATTCAACAGGTTCAACATGTGACACATTTTCATCCTATCTCTCCATATCTCTTAACCTTTCTTTTATACTTTTAATCTTGGTCTGTCTTCCATTTCAGCTCTGAGCCCTTTCACTGTGTCTAATGTGCTTAACCAGTCTATTTATTTACATTACTATGTATCATTTATAAAAGATCCTTTTGGTTCTTTTTCAAACCTATGGTCATTTTCCACTCTTTATCCTAGATTATATTCTCAATCTCTTATTTATACACAGTAGACAAACTTATTTTATATTCCATATGGTAATTCTAATATCCACAGCGTTTGAGAGCTTCTGTAGTTTGTCTTATCTCCTGACTCTCAGCATATTTTTCTTCTATGGATGTTCATTCTTATGAGCTCGTGTCCTTGGAACTCTATCTGTGGGGAATCGTAGAGGCCTTGGTTTAAAAAAGAGTTCTTCCACAGATGTTTGTTCTCTCCTGATGGGTTCACTACCAATCCATTTTAAAATTCTTTTTTTTTTTTTAAAGCCACATACATAGTATGAATTCTGGCCCCAGAACAGTGTGACTGTGGTCCTCTAGTTAAGATTCTTTCTGACAGCCCCACCATCCCCCAGGAGGATGTTGCCCTTTGGGAGTCCTTAAATTATCCCGGAGTCTCCCCTCTGTCCACACTGCACTGGCCTCAGCCTTTATCTCTTGTGCCCCAGGTTCAGAGCCCATCCAAACTCAGTCTAGGCTACCAGAAAGTGGCACATAATTTCAGGGCACATATCAGGTTTACAGCATTAACAAATCCCAACCTCAGGAAAACTCCTTTACTTTCTCATAAGCATGGCTATTTATTAAGAAGATTTATTTATGTTTATATATGTTTTAATACAGAATACATACCAACATATGCATATGTCGTGTAATATATTACCCAGCACATGTAAGTCTATCAGTAAGTATTTCTAATCCTCCATATGGCCAGAAATAGAGGCAGGCTTTTTTAAAACAATAATGAGGACTAATAAAATGTTATCTAGTATCAGCTACTTTACTAGGACACATATACTTTGGCAAAAAGAGTTTGTTTTTCATTACAAAGGGGTCAATGCTCATAAATGTTTCCAATTATTACTATTCCACCACTTCACTAGCTACTAGTACCTTCTATGTGCAGGTATTTAATACACAGTATTTCCACTCTGTAAAAATCCCCATGGTGGGGGCTGTCAATCCTATTTTGTACATAGAGACCCTGAACCTCCCAGAGGTTCATTAACTGGCTCAAAAATCACATCACTTTGAGGCTTAAATCTGAGCCCTCACAACTCTTTCCCACTGTGCCATGATCCCACTCCTATGGAAGGCAGGGTAGACCCAGAGGCAGCACTGATCCTGCCATCTCCCGAGGGATCCTGGGAGCAGTCATTAGAAAGAACAGGAGTACAGCTTACACGGCGCAACTTGTGTGAAGTTAAAATGTAAAGAAGAACTTAGATAATCTATGAAAAACCAAATGTCAATGTGTAAATTATTTTAAGAGAATACTAATTTGTCCTTTGTCCACTCTAAAGGCCAAGTAAAAGGAAGTCAAACTGCAACATGAGGCATTTTCTCCAAATGTTATTTCCTGATTACAAAGTGTACACAATAGCAAATTAACTTGAAGGACATGATAAATTTCCCTTCTGTGGTAACCTTTAAACATAGAATGACCCTGTAATAAAGTTAAAACATGTCCCAAACAAATGCACAAAGGAACAGTTTCCCAAGTATTAGTACTATTTTATTTCAAAAGGATTTTTACAAGCAATAGCTGTGCTAAATGCTCAGGTAATGAGCTCTCAGGCTGTTATCTTTAAAAATCTCACATCTAAGACACCGGGGGAGTCAAGTAGGCAGTGAATGGGGAAAATGGGGACTCTCACAATGCACTGATATGAGTGCACACTTTTCAAAGGGTGATTTGACAATATCTATCTGTATGTAAACCCACCCTATTTTTCCACTCAGTAATTCCACTTGAGGGCATCTATGCCAGCAAAACATGCCTGAGAGCAAAGATGTTTGCTGCAACACAGCTACACCAACTCGAAGACAATGGTTCTATCACTATTCTTCTGAATACTCTAAGTTAGCTAAAATGAATTAAATTAACTCTATGTGAACTGACAAATTATCTCCAGGGCACATTTTAAAATATGTCACTTATTTACACCATATAAAACGTACACCTTCACATTTAATGTAACAATACACAGAAAAACAAGGACATACAAACTGTCATAGGGAAAGGAATCACATGGAGATTAAAAAAAAATCTTTCCCGGGGCGCCTGGGTGGTGCAGTCGGTTAAGCGTCCGACTTCAGCCAGGTCACGATCTCGCGGTCCGTGAGTTCGAGCCCCGCGTCGGGCTCTGGGCTGATGGCTCAGAGCCTGGAGCCTGTTTCCCATTCTGTCTCCCTCTCTCTCTGCCCTCCCCCGTTCATGCTCTGTCTCTCTCTGTCCCCCCAAAAAAATAAATAAACGTTGAAAAAAAAAAATAAAAAAAAAAATCTTTCCCAGGGGCACCTGGGTGGCTCAGTCGGTTGGGCGTCCGACTTTGGCTCGGGTCATGATCTCGCAGTTTGTGAGTTCGAGCCCCATGTCAGGCTCTGTCAGGCTCAGAGCCTAGAGCCTGCTTCAGATTCTGTGTCTCTCCATCTCTCAGCCCCTCCCCTGCTCGTGCTCTGTGTCTGTCTGTCTCTTAATAATAAATGAACGATTAAAAAAAAATTTTTTTTTAATCTTTCCCATTTTATAGTGATAATATTACTGTAATAATACAGTAATACTGTGTATACAGTAATACTGTAATAATACAGTAATATTACCAGACAATACAACCTGGTATTACAGGGATTATTTACATATACACACACACACAACACACATTTATATTTTTACATATATTTATATTTTATATATAAATATAAACAATGATAATCAAAATATCTGATGTGCCTGCTTACACATTTCCTACAAACCTCTTCCACACCAAACACGCACGCACGCACCCAAACTCCTCTCCCCAAGCAGCAGTGTCTGAGCATACGCACCGCGCCTTCACATTCACGCCCAGAGCCCAGCAGTGACCTGAGCCCTGGAAGCTTGTTCTCACATCTCTCAATGAAATGTCTTGACATTTATGTGTATTTTTAAATATCACAAGTGTTTCTAGAAACGTATTTGCACATAATTTCATACCACTGAAATTCAGCATATGAACTCTGGTTATTACAAGTAACAGAGCCAATAAACATGTGATTTTGATACATGTGTTTGGAAGGAGGGAAATTTTTTTAAAAAATCAATTTCTAGAAATGTCTAGAAATACAAGAACCATAGGATATCTCTCCCCCAAAGGTTACAGAGACAAAGATGAAGGTAATAAATGGCAAAAGAATATAAGATGGTCCCAACCAAAATTAATTTAAGTAAAATACAGCAAAAATCAGGTAAATTCATCTTATTTGCTTGAACCAACCCGAGACTGAGAAATTATTTCACAGCAGCAAAAACTGTCATATATTTCTTGAGTTATTTTTTACAATGATTTTTACTATATTTCCATTTAAAGCTACAATGAATTTATATGGCATCAATTTTAACCAAGCCATATTATATTAAAGTGACATGCCTATCTGAAATAAAACAGATGTGAGTATCCTATTTTATTCATTAATATTAATGCATCAGCATCAAATACCACTTCATAGCCACTAACATCAGTGAACCATATACCAAACAATCTAATTAATATCTGTAGATATCACATCATGAACCTTAAAGGAGAGAAACCAGCAGGACTGTGAGAAAGGAAAAAAAAGGGGAGAAAGCAGGACACAATTCGTATGTGTATAGGGTATTTTAAACTCTTGATTAAATAAACCAAGTGATGATTTAAAAAACCTACTGATGATTAAAAACAAATGATCGGGGCGCCTGGGTGGTGCAGTCGGTTAAGCGTCCGACTTCAGCCAGGTCACGATCTCACGGTCCGTGAGTTCGAGCCCCGCGTCAGGCTCTGGGTTGATGGCTCAGAGCCTGGAGCCTGTTTCCGATTCTGTGTCTCCCTCTCTCTCTGACCCTCCCCTGTTCATGCTCTGTCTCTCTCTGTCCCAAAAATAAATAAACATTGAAAAAAAAAAAATTAAAAAAAATAAATAAATAAAAAATAAAAACAAATGATCATGTGTCTTCTGTTTATGGGAGACTCATATGGAAGGCAGGACCCTAAAAAGTACGAAGTTGCTGAGAACTCTGAGATAAAGTAAAACTGGGTGTGTCTTGAAAATCAGATGACTCGGGCATAAATGGTTCTACACTCTGAACAGGGAAACTCTGTGTCTCTGACAGATGAGCAGAGATTAGGTTGTGACAAAGGTTACTGACAGAAGGGTAAAACATACTTAAGTGCACTGACCAGGGGAAGAGAGGTCACAAGTTCCCTATGACATGAGAGAAAAATTGATGACTTGGTGTACAAAGACTCCAAATCACCACAGTGGCACTACCTAAGACTTAAAAAGGAAACAAAGGGCAAATGGTAGATTAAACAGAGGACATAAATCTGAAGCATTCCTATGCCAGCAACTAGTAATGCTTTACCTACCTCCTACCCTCCCCCTCGCCTTTTTTTAAACACACTGAACAAAGAAGACTACCCTCACTAAAAAGTAGATTTCAGAGCGAGAAAGATAGAAGGAAAAGCCAGTTCTAAATCAAGTGCTCGGGTGTTTTTTAAAGGGGAAGAATGCTAGCCAGAGACAAGACTGCGAGCAAGACCTCTATTTTCAAGCCTTTCCCAAAAAGAAAACCTGAAGGCCAGCAAAGCCTGTGACCACCTGGCTAGCACACTCCACTTCCCACCCTGATGCAGATCACAAAATCACCACTAACTCTGTCACTGGGCTCAGGAAGGATGAGGTGCATTGATGTGGATGTTGCCAGTAGCAAGAGAAAAGGGAAAAGCCCCCACAAATATAAAATTATTAGAGCCCAACAGGAAGCTGGCCAGACAGGTCACTCTCCGTTCCTTTCAGAACAGAGCAGGGGACATCGCACTAGAGCTCGTGTTACCAGAGGACTAGCAGAGTGCCACAGCACTTCTTACACAACCTTTCTACCCAACGGACAAAGCAGGAGAGTCACACTTCCTTTAGTATCTGAAGTTCTTCTGCATTAGAAGAAAAGAAAGCTGAGGTCACACAATATTTAGGTATCCATGTTAGTATACTTAGATTAGAACTGAGTGGAGGAAAGCTGAATATTTTTTACAAGTATAAAAACAAAACCACACCCACCTTACTCTCCTGCTTCAGGTCTTTCACTTGCACAAACTGCTGATTTAGAGTAACAGACTCTTCCTGAGCCCACCAACTACTGTGGAACCATCATCATCTGCTACCCAACTACTTACAATTCCCAATATACACCATGTTTCATGGTCTCTGTGTTTCTTCATCACTGTGCCTGGAATGAGCCTCCCAACTTTGATAATTACTTCACAATTCAGCCACTATTTCCCCCAAGAAACCTTCCTTCAGCAGCTAGGCTGAAGTTATCTCCCTTTCTTCAAAAAGGAAAGAGATGTCTATCATCAGTGAACACATCTATCCCTGAATCCACCTTCTACAGTAAATCATCTGTTGTAGTACTTTCTTCCTCCATTGCACCCAAAGCTGGGTAGGGGCAGGACAAGACTTACAAATAGGAATATCTGGGTTTTTTATTTTAATTATCACAGATGTTCATTAGAAAAACTCAGAAGGTACAGCAAATCAAAAGAAAAACTGCTGATAAATTCCCAACCTCCCTGAGATCCCATCTTTTTTCCTTATTTTTTAAAATTATTGTTTATTTGAGAGAGAGTGTGTGTGACAATGGGGGGGGGGAGGGAGGGAGGGAGGGAGAGAGAGGGGGGGAGAGAGAGAGAGAGAGAGAGAGAGAGAGAGAGAGAGAATATCTTAAGCAGGCTCCACATTCAGTGTGGAGCCCAATGCGTGGCTCCATCTCACGACCATGGGATCATGACCTGACCTGAAATCAAGAGTCGGATGCTCAACTGACTGGGCCACCCAGGTGCACCGAAGATCCCATCTTACTACATGGTGTAGCCCTAACACCCAGTACTGTTACATCAACCATAAATTACAAAGTATGTGCTCAATACATTTTTTAAGCTAAAACTGAATCTAATGTCTTGGTGATAAATGGATTTTTATGTAGTTATGCCAGAAAATATAAAATTCTTACTTTTCATATTTTATTTTATCTTTTTTTTTTACTTTTCATATTTTAAATGTCACAAACAAATCTACCTCCCCTGCCTCCCCTGATGTCCACCTCCACCAAAGGACCAAGAGGGTTAATGGCTCCCCAAGAAGTACACCTTAAGTATCTTGTGTTTTGAGTTGTAAAAAAATGCATAAAAGAAAACTAAGGACATATGTTATCTCTGCATATGTCTTAGCTAAGTCTATGCCAGTAATCACAGCAAGCCACATGAGGTAAGTTATCTGCTTTTATCATCTTACCTCTGATATGTTTTCCCCTTACAGTGGTTACAAATTCTGACTTTATCAACACAGGTCAGGAGAATTAGGAAGTCTAATCCAATACCCTGCTCTTTTCACCCTTCTGTAAGAAACTGTGAGCAGTGTCAATGTGTGTCAGCTTAAACATGCAGTGTACCTAAGGCCTCTTCCCAATACATCTGGCAAGCATTTTAATAATGTGTGTAAAATGCCCAGAAATCTTTTTTACATTATGAACAAAGGCAGCTGGATTAGTGGAACAAATGATATCCACAAATGAAGAAGTAACAGATATATTCTGCTGTTAATTAAAAAAAGCAATTAAGTTTTAAAAACATTCTCAGGGGCACCTGGCTGGCTCAGTAGGTAGAGCATGGAACTCTTGATCTCGGGGTTATGGGTTCGAGCCCCACACTGGGTGTAGAGATTACTTAAAAATAAAATCTTTAAAAATTTTATTTAGAAAAGAACATTCACAAAAGAAAAACAAGGATGACGAGTAAGGGAAGGGTTTCAGATATTGTCTGAATCCTACTTTCCACTGCCTGGAGGAAAATTTTTTCCATTTTTAAAGGATTCATTTCCATCAATAAACCAAAAATTCTGAAAGCTCCCCATCTTCATAAATTTCCAAACAATACCTCAGAAGCAAAACACTGCAGTTGCAATAGATTACATAAGAAAAAAAATAATGGTTAACAGGATACAAACACAAAAGAAAAAGGTTAACCAATCCTATAATCTTGCTTGAGTGCATATATAAGTTCGTTTATTACATAAAATAAAGTTTGTTGAGTCAGCCGGCAGTGAGGTCCAAGATTACACCTCTCCACCAAGCTCACAGGGGATGTCCATCCTGCTGGTCAGAGCAGAGGACCACTCTTTGAATGACAAAGGGAGAGGAATGAGAAAAAAGATAATTTTGAATTTACTGAGTAGGAATACTCTTAAGATTAAGTCAAGAGTTTGGACACTTTGTGGAGATAGTCACATCAAACCAATGCTGATGCTTTTCCTGTCTTCCTGTTGCCTTAATACAAAAGCTACTTAAAACAGAAAAATACCGTTTTCTTTAAGAAGCACACAAAAAGGGGTACCTGAGTGGCTCAGTCAGTTGAGTGTCTGACTCCTGACTGTGGGTCAGGTCGTGGTCCCAGCGTTGTGGGACGGAGCACCACATAGTTATCCACGCTCAGCGCAGAACCTGCTTAAGATTCTTTCTCCCTCTCCCCACTCACGGTCTCTCTCTCTCTAAAAATTAAAATTAGGGGCGCCTGGGTGGCGCTGTCGGTTAGGCGTCCGACTTCAGCCGGGTCACGATCTCGCGGTCCGTGAGTTCGAGCCCCGAGTCGGGCTCTGGGCTGATGGCTCAGAGCCTGGAGCCTGTTTCAGATTCTGTGTCTCCCTCTCTCTCTGCCCCTCCCCCGTTCCTGCTCTGTCTCTCTCTGTCCCAAAAATAAATAAACGTTGAAAAAAAAAAATTAAAAAAATAAAAAAAAAAATTAAAATTAAATAATTTTTTTAAAAAAGAATCACATGAAGAAAGATTTCAGTGATCTCTGAATTATGAGCCAACACAACCCCAAAGTCATGCTTGTTTTACTATTCACAAATGCAACTCACACCCTAACCTCTCAATAAAAATACTTATTTTCTAATAAAATTCAAATACTTAATGCATGTTGTTCACATTTATTCTGCATGGAAACTCAAGCTTTATACCACTCCATCTATGAGATTTATCATTATATTTTAATCTGGAAAAAGTACTCACTAATATATCTACGAAACTTTTTTTTTCATATTTCAAAGCTGACAATGTGGAATTCAAGAGTTCTAAGGTGAAGGTACAAAGCATCAAGAATATGCACAGTATGATCTTGATCTTTTTGTACTTGTTGAGGGCTGAAGGTACAAAGCATCAAGATAAAATAATCAGCTGATGATGTGTTCATGTGAGTTAGTAACCTTTTAACATTTAATGCACAGCACTGCTTGATTTATCAAAACCTAAGAATTTCTTTCATCTTAATATATCCACTGCCTCCTACATTCTAACTCAAAAACTAAGAAGAAAATCCAAGGACAATTTCGCAAAGTGCCCAAAGCTGATATATTTGTTCATAATTAATTCTCTAAATTACCATTTAAAAAGGGCGAAGTGGATGGCATGACTTACTAGTTTTGGGGGTGGGAGGGCTGTTTTTAAAATACATTATGACGTACATATATCTACCAATAAATCGTGGTAGGAAGTCACTAAATGTAAAGAAGGGATCTTATCTTTGCAAGTATGCACGTCAATCAAAATAAAGTCACATGTCAAGGCAACTAATTCTGCATTCATAAAAGAGATTCAGGCACCAAGTTAAATCTCAAGGGAGAAAACATCTTTTGCTTTTATTCCACACTAAAACAAAATTATATGGAATGCATAAATGCAACACAGGCTAAATCAAAATTATGTGTAAGAATATATTTAGCTATTTAACTAGGTATCCTGTTGTGTAACTTTGTTTTTATTTCTGAACAAAGTAAAAGTTTCCTTAGCCTTAAATGCCCCAGATTGCCTTTATAAATTAACAACTGACAAACAAAACCCCCTTTTAAAATGATGCCAGTAGATTAAGTCTACTAAAATATTGCCTATATACCCTAATCCTGCCTGCCTGCCTCTGATCATGTCGCTCCTGGACCTGAATACATACCCCACCCTAATTCTACACATTCAAACCTTACCCTCCAAATTGCCTCCTCTATTAGAAGTGGTATGACTACCCTCTGATTTCATTGAGGGTTTTATCTTTACACCTTCAAGCCTGTATCCATTCTATCACACACATCATCTCCAAACATGTCGCAGCCCCCGCGCAACACCACGAGAGCAACTTGCACACCTTGGTAGCTTCCACAGTGACTAGGACTAATTAGTAGTTGAAATTAGTAACTTCAGAGATAGGCTGAAGCCATGATACACAAATTAGGATCCACAGCACCATTGGGGAAGGTTTGGGGAATGAAAATTCTTGGGCTCCACCCCAGACCCACTGAATCAGAAACTTTAGGGCTGAGGCCCAGCTCTATGTATTTAACAAACCCTCCATGTGATTCCAATGTGACTAAAGTGTAAGAAACAATGGGGCTTAGGATGGCCGGTGGCTCAGTCGGTTAAGCATCCCACTTTGGCTCAGGTCATGATCTCACAGTTCATGGATTCAAGCCCTGCATCGGGCTCTGTGCTGACAGCTGGGAGCCTGGCACCTGCTTTGGATTCTGTGTCTCCCTCTCTCTCTGCCCCTCCCCTGTTCACACTCTCTCTCAAAAATAAATAAACATTAAAAAAAGAAAGAAAAAAAAGAAACAATGGGGCAAAAAGAGTCAGTGTGAGAGTGAGGTAATAGTCACAGCTACAACTGAAAGTATCACATACTAACATTCAGAACAGAGGAGGTGGCAGGAAAGAGGTGCTGGCCTTGAAGTCACTCTCCTTTTAAATGCACTAATACCTAATGTCCTTTCACAGAGTGGAGGATCTTTTAAAATCATCCCCTCTTTCAGGGCACCTGGTGGCTCAGTAGGTTAAGCCTTAGTCTCTGCTCAGGTCATAATCTCCTGGTTTGCCAAGTTCAAGCCCCTCGGGCTCTGTGCTGTCAGTATGGAGCCTGCTTAGGATTCTCTCTCTCCCCCTCTTTCTTTGGCTCTTCCTTGCTTGTACTTTGTCTCTCTCAAGATAAATGAATAAACTTAAAAAAAATTTTGTTTTAATCATTCCCTCTTTTATTCTATATATTGCTTTTACCATGTAGATATAAGACGAAGACAAAGGCTGTCTTCTAGGTTACTGATACACATGAGAAGTATAGATAAACCTGAATTATTCTGAAAGATAAACTATCCTGTAATGTCTACAATTAGACCACACAGAAGAAGCCATTCTCTCAGAGTGTAAAGCAGGTTTTACCAGATACTTTATACCACAGCTAATCAGTCTAATTATAATGGGTTTTCACTACTGAGGCACTCCCTCAAAATTTACCTTTATTTACCTGCATGGGGTTACTTTAAAAGAAAAACAAAAGGAAAATTATGTCTCACATTCGACCAAACATATCACGAGTAAACATCTACGTGATATAAAGTGGCCATAATCCAAAAGAAATGACTTTGTACTGAACATCTGATTTATATAGCCAAACACCAGTCACTCAGAAATGATCAGAAACACTGAGGCTATGCTTAAGCAAATGTAATTTAAATAAAAGCCAAAAGGGGCACCTGGGTGGCTCAGTTGGTTGACGGTCAGATTTTGGCTCAGGTCATAATCTCACAGTTCCTGGGTTCTAGCCCCCATCAGGCTCTCTGCTGTCAGCAGAGAGCCTGCTTCAGATCCTCTGTCTTCCTCTCTCTCTCCCCCTGCCCCGTTCATGCTCTCCCTTTCTCAAAAATAAACAAACATTAAAAAAACATTTTTTTAATAAAGCCAGAAAAGAGAAGTGAATCTCTTAAAAACAACAGTTTCTATACTGTATTATCACAAATAGAGCAGCTGTTAGTGAGCTCTCTTGCTCCACTATACAGCCCAACTGTTAAAACCAGAAATAGATAAGACCGAATAACTGATGCTCTAATGAAAAGCCACAGTGCTTATTTCTAACCACACTTTCTTAAGTCACTGACAAAGACATTTTGCAAAGACCTGAATAGCCCAACCGCCAGACCAGAAAAGCCTTGATAGCAACAGAATGACCATACCCCACTCGTCCCCTTACCTGCCCATGGATCATGGGCTGAACCTATACTGACCCCAACCCACAATCACGCGTTCCCTGCCTGCTCTCTTGCATGTATGCTACCAGCCTCTCTCTATTACACTGTAGGTGTCCATCTTGCTGGCAGAGAGGTCAGTGTTGGCAAACCTAGCCAGCAGCTGTCCAGCCCCCCTGGGGTTCCTGGCACAGAACAATCCGCCCCAGTAGCACCAGGGCTCACCCACTCATTCCCTGAGTTAGTGGCCAGTGATAGATCATTCAGTAACAAAGCTAGTTGTACACAACCTGAAATTCACCTTGCATTACATCCTGAGATAACAAATGTCATGAGAGCTTGTGTTCCCATCATCCAGGGGATATAAAGCACTGGTTCACAAAGTGTGGTCCTGAGATTAAGCACAGACACAGCAGCCTCTGGGAGTGTGTTAGAAACACATCTTCTCAGCCTCCACTTCCACTTCGCGAATTAAACATCTGATGATGAAACCTAGAAATCTGTAGTTTAACAAGCCCTCCCGGTGATTCTAATGAATTACTAACATTTAAGAGCCATTGGTCTACAGATTCTCTTTGAGAGCATCTCCTTAGGATTCTCTGAAGAGAATCTCCACCTGGGCAGAGTGCTACAGGTCTGAACTACCTGGGATCTTGAGTAATTTCTTTTCACAGACTTAAAGTAATGTTATTCTCTTTGGCATAAGCAATGGCAGCTGGATGTCCCACAGTTACAAGTATAGCCCCTTTTCATTTATAGTAAATCCCCAGGTATTAATTTTAAATTTAATATTTAAATTTAAATGAAGAGAAGTTCTCTGGATATTACAATGAGTAACTATTCCACTATAGTCCATTTATGTTCTCACTTCTATGTTTAGGACCCAAGGCCACAAATGAAGCCTGGTAAAAGTCCATCAGTGATATGAGACCACAAGACCATGCAAACAGGCAGGAAGGGCAGAAGGAGTAGAAGGGAACAGAAGAAAATAAGAGAACAAATGGGGAAAAAATCAAGACCAAAAGCCAAAATTGTAGAAGAGTACTCTCACCCCTAGATGTAACTGTGACTCATTTATTGTCAACAAAAATGACTCATTTCGGATGCTTATGTTCCCTTCTCTCCAACGTTAAGCATTATAATTTTATAATTAAAAGTACAGGGGGCAGGCTGTGTAGAGAAATATATTAAAGGAGATTATACTATAATCCTAATATATTACAGACAATGTCTAGACTGAAATGTTTTGTGTTTTTGGCATCCTGACTTGTAAAATTCAACAAAAGCAATAGGAAAGCCTGAATCCAACCAAATTATGCTCCACAATAGAATAGCAAAGCAAAGCCACAGTTATGCACCAATGTTACAAAGCTCTGAAACTGCAGCAACACCTAAATTATGCTGGAAACATTAATGGAAATCACATTTTTCTCAGAACACACAAAATTTTCTTAAAATTTCATTTCTAGGTTTGATTTTCCTTATTTCAGAGCCCGAAAGCTTACCAACAGATCTTCTCATTCAAAATGTGGGTTGCTGAAGAAACTTTAAAGGGTAAAGTGTTAAAAAACCTACATGTACTTAAGTCATCAGAGTATAATGGTACATGCTGGCCAATTTAGATACACTAGGAAGAGATACATAATTGGACATGTATAGACTGAAAAATGTAATTACTTTTATGCTATTTAAAATAAATTATATTATTTCACATTTTGTCCAAATGGCTTATATAAGAAAGAAAAACCTCTCAATAAGATATATTGTTGTGTTACAGGGGTGCTGGGTGACTCAGTCAATTGAGCGTCTGGCTTCAGCTCAGGTCATGATATTGTGGTTCGTGGGTTTCGAGCCCTGTGTCAGGCTTTGTGCTGTCAGCTCAGAGCCTGGAGCCTCCTTCAGATTCTGTGTCTCCCTCTCTCTCTCTGCCCCTCCCCCTACCTTGTGCTCTCTTTCTCAAAAATAAACATTTAAAAAAATTTACAAAAAAGACATATTGTTACAAGAAAATTTTGAGCCAAGATTTATGCCCCTGAATCAGAGAAACAGTACATGTGTGAAGAGTCTATGTCCTTTAAGAATAGTTTATAATGGTATTTTCTGGAGTTTAGGTAAACCCTTATTACCTGGTGACTTTCTTGAATCCCCTGGCCAAGAGAAAACATTAGAGTTTTTCTATGCAGGAGAGATATTAGAGAGACAAACATGGATAGTCCTCTGTATTTCCCTGGGTCTTCAAACTCTTCACCAAAGGTCTCTTAACCTCCTAGTCATTAAATCTGAGAACTTTCCCTCAGACACTATAGTGCTTTCAGAGCAGAGAATGAGATCTCCACATCTCACACTCTAAGAGCCCAGGGCTGGTATTGGTAATTTCATTACTCCTCAAAGCCATTTCTGCACCATTCTTCCTCTAGCCCTCATAAAAATGCTTGCTTACGTAAATTCAACAACACTACTTTCTACTATCTACTTCTCAATTCCCTACTGCATTAGTCACTTCTCCCTCCTTCATTCATTAGGACTTTATACCCCTGTATCAGTCCTCCTATGATCACCTCAAAGCTTGCTATTCAATAGCCTCTCTATTCTCTGGCCTCATTATCAACAAGGAGATTCTCTTCCACTGCCATCACTTGTTTAATTTAAGTCCTCCATGTTAGACTAAGCTCCATGAAGATGAGAACCACAGCCTTCTAGTTCACTGCTGAATTTCCTGCACACAGCACAGTGTATACTCTTAGTTAAGTAAAGTGTTTTTTCATCCCTACTAAATGTAAAAATTAGGAGCTACTATAAGGCCTGTGTAGCTTATAAGAGAACCAACAGGGATAATAAAACGTCTGAGAATCATATATGAGAAATAGTCAAAGGATGTTTTACCCAGAGAAAAGTCTTTGTTGGATGATGAATAACTAACGTAAAGTGATAGCTACTTTAAAAACACAAGGTCAGGGGCGCCTGGGTGGCGCAGTCGGTTAAGCGTCCGACTTCAGCCAGGTCACGATCTCGCGGTCCGTGAGTTCGAGCCCCGCGTCAGGCTCTGGGCTGATGGCTCAGAGCCTGGAGCCTGTTTCCGATTCTGTGTCTCCCTTTCTCTCTGCCCCTCCCCCGTTCATGCTCTGTCTCTCTCTGTCCCCCCCCAAAAAATAAATAAACGTTGAAAAAAAAAATTAAAAAAAAAAAAAAACACAAGGTCAACCATATAGAAAAAATAAAGGTGACAATGCTGAGACTTGAGATGGGAAACTGGCTCTCCTACTAATTAGTGATTTTATTTAATGTTACTGGGCCTCCGTTTCCTCATCTATACATTAAAAGAGTTGGACCTTTTGGGTTCCACACATCTATTTCATTCATGCCTAACAGTGCTCCAGGTATAGAAAGGAGCCCACGAAGGATATTAAAAGAAGGCAACCCTAAGACCAAAAGCTGTCAAGATATAAAGTGTCCTTATAAAAATATTCTCGAAAAATACTAAGAGGCTGAGCAGAACTTAATACACAACTGGACTTCATCAAAAGTCAGCAAACTATAACCCCTGGAGCAGCCACTGTTTCTGTTAATAAACTTTTATTGGAATATAACCAAAGCCATTAGTTCAAGGATTGTCTGTGATGGGTTTTTCCTGGTACAACAGTACAGCTGGACAGTTGTCAAATTAAGCAAATGGCCCACAAAACCTAAAATATTTACTGCCTGGTGCCTTAAGAAAAAGTTTGCTGGTCCTGAACTATATGACATACCAAGTTCATTTTACATTATTATTCATTGGACATGCAAAGACTTGCATTAAAATGCTCTTAAATAGAAGGTAGGGCAAAAATGGGGAAAAAAGAATAAGATAATAGGTCAAAAAATGGTCTCAATTCACATCCCAGTAACTACACTAGTTCTCTCTTTAAGCTAGTGGCTAACTCATCTCCAGTTTCTGGAACCTTATTTCCCAAGAATACACAAGATAAAACAAACATTAAGGATTTAACACGCACCTGCCCTCCTTCACTTTTTGTGCATTCCCTCGACATATGTAGTTTTCAATATAACCAGCACTGCAGTTGATTTTTGACCAATCTGGGTCACAAACATCCAAGAAGTGAGGCCGCAGTCTGCCTATTGAATACTTGGCAATGTCAGTCAGGGACTGACTAGCAGCTGCACCAAATAAAAATGTTCCAATGGCTTTGTAAATAGTGGCTATGTAGTTATTCCTGATAAAGGAATTCGAGTGCAAGAGGTTATAATAAACAGACAGGGCTTCTCCAACAATCATCTGAAAAACAAACAGAAAAATAGTATGTTAAAGCAGGAACCAGGCACTTTAAGCAAAATAAAAAATAGAAAAGAAAATGATAAATCACAATAAAATCTTTATTTTAAAAACACCACCTTTTTTTTTTTCCTTTTGCAAATGGAGAGTCAGTTAGGATAGCTAATTCTAAACCATGAAAAAAGGTGCCAGATGAATTGTGGATACTGCTTAAAAAGCAATGGCCAAAACAATTTCAAACTCTACCTGAAACGATACAATCTTACTTTTTTTCTTGTACTCAAATACAGTGAGTTTTAGTACGAAATGATGTATCACAGAGAACAAAAACCATGGTTTGTTAAAAGAAGACAAACTTCCCCAATTAGAATATCCCTTATATAGTACTTTTTCTGGCAGTCTTCATTTTCATCAAACATTCCTCTGAATCAAACACATCCATCATATTTTAAAAAGTAAAATACTTTCAGGGAGTAAACTAATATAAAAGCAGAGATCTAACATGGAGGCCAAAGGGTACAGAGGGCAGAGATCAGCTGACACACAGCCTCCCAGTCCTGCCTCTACAGACTTGTAGGCCTGGCTTTCTTAGCAAGTCTCATTAACTGATCAAACATACATTTGATGGTCTCCTTCTCCAAGAAAATATTTCAAGTGACTCTTTCCTCTTTATTTTTCACTGACTTTGTTTTGCACTAAAAGTGGAGACAACAAAGCCCCCCCCCCCCCGCTGCCCCCACTGCTTCCAGTAGAGCATGTGTCAGCATAGGCCATTGGTAGTGAGTTTAAAGGCATAAAAAGGCTTCCAAATACTTGACAAGCTCACAGACCAAAACCCTAAGAAATCCAAAAAATACTGAAAGGCAAAATTATAAAAAAATTTATACTTTCTGATAAAATAATCCACGTTCTAGCCACTTGAGACCAAAATAAATAGTTAAATGACAAGAGTCAGCTTGCTGATATTGGGCGAAGTGGGGAGACACAAGTCACAAAGTTGTGCTTAAGATACAAACTAGTTTCATGGCTTTGTCTTAAATTTTCATTAACAATTTTACAGAAAATTCAAACATTTCCATGTAGTGGAGATAATTTCCAATTATCTTCAGGGTCAGCCTTATCATAGGTAAAATAAATGGTTGTCTTCTGAAAGAGATTTCTTCATCTGTCTCCATGGCTCCTAGAATTCCATAATTAGAATGTCAGAACTCTAACAACTGTGAATTGTAGACTATGAATTGTACAAAAGCAAGAACGAAGTGTTAGTCATTGAATAGAAAGCCAGTACCACCACGGTGGCCTAAAACAGAGCAGGTGGTTAATAAATTTTAATTAAAAGTGTTGCCTCTTGGGTAAAAGGTAAACACCCTTAGTTTCAACATTAACCCCACAGAAATACATTCCTCATTATAGTGCTTAATGTGAATGACTTAATCAGATCCTTTTCTCAGGAGAGAAAAACCATATGCACTTTTGGGATACCACACCTCTGCAATTTTGCTTAGGGTTCTCCCCAAGTGCCTCCAGTAGCCCCGTATTAAAGTATACACTGTCTCCTCTGACTGTTAAGATATTCCAGCAACTGCCTTGATAGATCAACAGCAAGAAAATACTTCTCTCATGTTTCATTATGGAATTGTTCTTTGATCATTTAAAATATAAACCAAGTTTATTAATCAACCACAATCTGAGCAGCTGAAATATCCCCACCTCAGCTGTCTGCTGTTCATCCTGCATAAGCACTCAACTGTTTTCCAACTCTTGATCTTTGGGAGTCTTCCTAGGCATGATGATCATTTTTTAGGACCACCCACACCCTGGTCTTGACACTGATGACAGCAAGTCAGCTCACTAGGAGAATTCAGAGTACTGGGCACAGATGACAAACTGATTCACAGAAGTAGTGTAAGCTGAAACTTAACCCTAAATGGTGGCAAAGGGCAGAGGGACGCTAAAGCTGACAAACACTAGGCTAGTGTACATCATTTTTTATTATGCCCTCTATCTTAACTGAGGGAAATAGACAAGTTCTAAACTGATTTTCCAAATTAAATGTTGGGATGTGTCTGTGCATTTCACTACACATGACAGCCAAGTTTGTTTCATTTTAATATGTTATTCTGCCCTTTGAACCATTTATGCCAATGCTTAGCCTTTTGAAGTCCACACCTAAGCTAACTGTAGTCTTACTTTACAGCTGGGATCACTTGTTACACATTATTTATACTCCAAAGATATGATAAATTATTAAAGAAATAAAGATAAGTTTGGGGGACTAAAACCAAATACTCTGAAAGATCAAAGTTAGTAATTACCTAAATACATGTAATTCAGTCATTTCAAAATAACCTATGCACCACACTATTTTCTCACCATCACCTTTAAAAATCCATCAACCAAAAGGATTTATATATCTTTACAGTGTCCCTGTATTATGTGTCTTCCACTCAGGGTCCACCTTCCCAAAAGTGTAGTCTAAAATCACTGGTGTACTTCTACTCCTTCCTAAATATCTCTAACTACCTTCGCTCCCGTTATATTCTACTGAATATTTTTCCAAAGTCAAAATGGTCTCATCGGATTGAACGGGTATGAAAAGTCAAAATGGTCTCATCAGATTGAACAGGTATGAAGTCTGAATCACAGTCCTGATTTTTTTTAAAGAACTGATAGATTTTCTAGTAAATAAAATTAAATGTTTACACGTTTAACCAAGTGCTGCCTGAAGGAAGTGGAGTTAATGAACAAAGTTAATTTTTTGTTTAAATACTACATAAAACACTGCTCTGTGCAGTTTGTCGATACGGTTGACATGAAAATAGGACTTTGATAGCACCTTTAAACAGTATGTTCTTTTTTTTTTTTAAAGAAACCTATATTCAATTTATTTGTTTTATTAAACATAAAGATAACTTTCTCACAGCTCATGATGAAAGAGTCAAAACTTCCAAATTAATGAAATGTAAATAACAAGTCCTTACTAAGTGTTGTGTCAGGCACTGCCCTCGATGGGCAGACCATACCCCCACACTTGCTGCCCGCAGTCAGCAACCTTTCCTGATGCAGGCCTTTGGTCTGTAATGGATTTTCTGTAGTTCTGTTGGTGCAGCATCCCTTTTAGCGAGATGCGAAGTCAAGTAGAAATGAAAGACAAATACTTCTGCAGCAGCATTAGAGTACTCCAAGGGACAATCCTGCATGAACTCGGCTACTAAGTTGACCCTTCAAACGGCACAGGTTTGAACAGAGCAGGTCCACTTACACATGGATATTTTTGATAAATACAATACAGTACTGTAAATGTATTCTCCCTTCTTTAGGATCTTCTTACTTTTTCTTTTTTCTAACATACTTTATTGTAAGAATATGGTATGTAACACATGTAACATACAAAATGTGTGTTAATTGACTAGGTTATCAGTAGGGCTTCTAGGTAACAGTAGGCTATTATTAGTTAAGTTTGGGGGGGCATCGAAAGCTATAACATGGATTTATGACTGCACTGGGGGTCAGTGCTCCTAATCCCCACCTTGTTAAAGAGTCAACTATATTTGCAACTAAGTGTCCTACTAAAATTTTTATATTCAAATAGTATCTCAGAAACATATATACTTAAAAATAAAAAACTACTCTTACTACCTCTTTAAAGGAACAATCATAGGCCTGACTTTCTTTCTTTTAGTAGTAAGAATTCAGTTTAAGATGTATCTAGATCAAAGGGATCTGCTGATTTCTTAAAACTTCAGCATACTGCAGGAGAGCCAACCAGTATTACTGTGCAATTACTCTTATTTTATCTGAGCACCTGGGACATGCCAGATTCCACCATGCCCAGGTCCATGGCAGGTAGCAACGGTACCCAGAAGAACAGGAACTCACAGTCTCATGAAACAAACTTGTTTATAATGAAGGTTTTCTTTTATTAATTATGTACCACAAATTATGAGTTGATTAATTCTCAAGGCTAATAAGGAACTGTGATTATTCTTGAATAAAACATTAAATTTCTAGGGGCACCTGGGTGGCTCAGTCAGTTAAGCATCTGACTCTTGATTTCAGCTCAGGTCATGATCTCATGGGGTTCGTGAGATTGAATCCTGTGTCAGGCTCTGCGTTGACAGCATGGAGCCTGTTTGAGATTCTCTCTCTCCTTCTCTCTGCTCCTCCACTGCTCACACTCCCTCTGTCTCTCTCTCTCTCTCAAAATAAACTTAAAAAAAAAAAAACACATTACATTTCTAAATTAAGGGTTTTTTTTTTTCAATAAACTCCAAAACAGACAAGACATATATGTTATCTTGTTAGCCTATCTCCTGAATGGGACCATATTTTTTCCTGTAAACCATATAAATCTTCTTCCTAAAGTTATAAGTTATGGAGCATAAAACTATTTAATCTAAGTCACAGACTCTCTAGGTCAAGACATTATAAAATAATCTAGTCCAATCACTTGAAGTCTACTCCCTGGAGCACATTCTCTAAGCATTCCCACCTGAAATTCTAAAAACAATAGTTGCTATTATGTTTTAGTACCAATAAAACTTCTTGTGTTCACTGCTAATCATATATAGAACTTTGGCTTTTCTCTCTAGTTTGTGCCATTATCTAAAAATTCTTTAGGGGCACCTGGGTGGCTCAGTCGGTTGGGCATTCAACTTCTGCTCAGGTCATGATCTCATGGTTTGTGAGTTTGAGGGTCACGTCAGGCTCTATGCTGACAGCTCAGAGCCTGGAATCTGCTTCGGATTCTTTGTCTCCCTCTCTCTCTGCCCTTTCCCTGCTCACGCTCTGTCTCTCTCTGCCTCAAAAATAAATAAATGTTAACAAAAAGTTTTCTAAAAAATAAAAATTCTTTAAAGTAACATGGGTTAGAATGAAGTCTTAAGATTAGTTACTTGTGATTTTTTAGAACTCAGTAACTAGAAAGTAGGTACATATACACTGATTCCGCAAATTATAAAATACCCTAGGGTATAAAGTATGCTAAAAACACACTGCTATAACATTCATCTATTTCGTGACTACTGCACCAATAGCAAATGAGAGGTCTAGACATCACAGGGACTCCGAAAAAGATTAGCATAAAAGCTACACACTTTCAGTGAGGTTCTTCTAATTATACATTGTTATTCCTTTGGTCCCACTTAAAACAGCTGAGATTTTCTTGATCAAGTAACACCTTCAATTAAAGGTTCGAAAAAACACACATTGTTTTGGACATTTATGCATTCAATAATTAACAGATTAACACAAAATTAAGCCAATTGCCCAAAAGTGATAAACTTGGAAAAGTGGATTTGACTTACAACAATAATACTGAATGGAATGATTATTCCACCTAATAACGCATAAGGTATGGTGTCTTCTTTGTAAGGGTACTTGATGGACTCATCAGTACAGAATATTCCTCGCTGGAAGGGGGTATGCCTTGAAGTAAGAATTGCAAAAGGCAATCCAGCTAGCAAAAGGAATAAATGAAAATATCATTAAAATAGAAATATGAAAATTAATGGCAATAATTATCCCAGAGACTGTTTAAAAATGCATTTGCCATGAAAATAAATAAGAGCACACGTAAAAAGGAAATGCAGCAATGCATGCAACAGAAGTTAAAAAGATTACAGTTTAGATTAAGAAGGTAGAAAGAACAATGCTTAACCAATTTAACGAAGAGTATCTTCTTCCCTTTCTTCTTACCCAAATAAACTAAGCCGATTTTAGGGAAGACAAAAAAAAAACCACAAAACAAAACAAAACTCCCTTCTCATGCTCTTGTTTGCTGTTTAATCACAGGACTTTCAACACTATTCCCAAACCAATTTGTTACACACTTTGCTTCCAAAAGGAAAAAAGCATTTTGATATTCTCCTTTTTGTCTCTACATTACTACCACATTTAGACAGGACATGGTCATGGCTAAGCTACAGAGTATCTAAAAAATGTGTTATCCACTCTTTTCTATACAGTCTACAGCAAGTTTAGAGCTGCTATGAAAAGGACCTGAATTTAAACCAAGTTTAAGAAATAACAGACAATGGAGTCAAGTACAAAAACTCCAAAAGACTGTTCTCTCTGGTTTCATCACTGTTTTCCCTGAAGATCATGTCTCACACCTCCTAAAATTAAAATGTCTCTTCCCTAAAAGTCAACTTTAAGAATTCATTTCTCCTTTACTTCACTGAAGCACACATACTGATTAACATGAAGCATACTGATTAGGAATGCCCTGTAAGAGTGTTAAATTAGCAAAAACCTTCTACATGAGGTCTGTGTCAAGATTTATCCAAGAGCGGAAGATTCTCTCCCTCAGAGACCCATTCTCCCAGCAGTAATGCCATCACCATCAAGCTATCATACTCACTATATATTCAAATGTTCTTTCCATGAAACTACAAGTCTTGACAACCATTTACAGTTCTCATTAACTCCACTAACGCCCCAAAGGCTGAATGACAACTATAACTCTGCCCCTCTGCCTGAGTATCATTACTACAAATATCAAGTATGTTCTATCTAAAAGGGCCAAATGAAAAGAAGCACTTTCCACGGCGCCTGGGTGGCTCAGTTGGTTAAGCATCCAACTCTTGATTTCAGTTCAGGTCATGATCTCAGGGTTTCATGAGTTCGAGCCCTGTGTCAGGCTCTGCACTATGTACAGAGCCTGCTTGGGATTCTCCCTCTCCTCCTCTCACTCTGCCACTCCCTGACTTGTGCTCTCTCTCTTGCAAAATAAATAAATAAACTTTAAAAAAGGCGGGGAGGAGGGCCTCTGGGTGGCTCATTCGGTTAAGCGTCCAACTTCAGTTCAGGTCACGATCTCCTGGCTTGTGGGTTCAAGCCCCATGTTGGGCTCTCGGCTGACAGCTCAGAGCCTGGAGCCTGCTTCTGATTCTGTCTCTCTCTCTCTCTCTGCCCCTCCCCTGCTCACGTTCTATCTCTCTCTCAAAAATAAATAAACATTTAAAAAAATTAACAAAAAAAAAAAAGCAAAAAAAACACATTCGGAGTTATCTTCCTGCTTTTCATTTATACCCTGAATACATAAACCAAAGCTTATATCTCTGTGTTAAGCTATTTGCCAAGAGTGGCCACCCATTAGAAGTCTTTAAGACATTCACAAGGTTCCCAAAGGCATACTTATAGTAAATGCTACAATTACCAAAAAAAGAAAAGAAAAAGAAAGAAAGAAAATTAAACTATAACTGACTTTGCTAACAGACCCTTATACCACCTCTCATATCGGATTTCAGACTATCCTCTGATTCACCAACCTGTCTGCATTCAGAGGAATGGGACAAAATGCCCAAGACTTTAATACAGATACCACAGGTGAGCACAAACATTTTATACTTAGCACACACTGTGGAGGTTAATAAGCAGATCGATGATTTCAATTATTGCCTGCCCCATATAGTAACAAAACATTCATCCTTCAATAGCCATACTCTTACCCAATGAGCAAATTTATTTTGTATTCACAAAGAATCACCAAGTCCACAATTCAAATCTACACATGATAATGGAAATTTTCACTCTCTACATTGCATATTTCTGAATTAGTTGAATTTTTCAATGATTTCTTTTTTTGTGGTAAGACAAGATATCTAGTATGGAAATTAAATCCACATATAATCAGTGTCCAAAGTGCAGTAGACTTTATGTCCTTATTCTCAGGAAAAATTCCTCTTAATAAACCCAAATATATTGAAAAATGTTCTTAGCAAGCATATCCACCAAGTTGATTTTTTTCCCTCTGACCACAAAGATTATGTTGAAAATTATTTTTAGATTTAGAAAAAAGGTTTGTGGTATTTTTTTTTTTTTTAGTATAGAAGGAAACAAAATCACATACAAGTATAACTAGTCCATTTTTAAAAACAGGAATACACAAATGGAAACATATTGAGTGAATCCATTCTCAAAGAATTCTGGTAGGTGCTACCAGGAATACAAAACTGAGTAAGGCACAAAACATACATAACTGTCGCAGAGAATAAACAGAGGTACAAAAAGCTATGAAGCTTGAAAAGAGAAGCTTTGATAATATTCAAAAAAATGGTGGTAACCACAATCAGAATCTCAGTAGAAATTGTCTGGTAAAGATAGATTTGGGGATATAAAGGATTTCTGAAGCCACAGGGTAAGAGAAACTCTGCAGGACAGACAGGAAGTGAAAAGAAGTGGAGGGTGAGGCACCTGGCAATGGCGATATTAAAGGAATGAGCACAGGAGGAAGATCCACTGAGGCAAACCCGGAGGGCGGAAAAAAGGTCAAGAGAGAATAATATCACTGAGGCCAAGTCCAGAGAGAGCATCTCAGGAGGTGGTGAACTGGTCCACAGCATCCAACACATTTTTAAGAACCAGACTTAGTAGAAGTGGTTTTAATAAGGAAAAAAGGGTGGTAACCAAACCACAGAGATTTTAGTAAGGAATGATTAAAACACACACACACACACACACACACACACACTAAGCAGGAATATACCACAAATGTACACTATTCTTTTGAGAGTGTGAGTAAAGAAAAGCAATTGTATCACAGAAGGCCTTAGAAATATTTCCAAATTAATATTCGCAATCCCTCATATAAGTCCATGAGATCTATTACATCACTGCCATTATCCAACACCATTTCATTTTCACTAAAACTGAATGTAGAGCCCAAAAAGGGAATGGAGAAGACCAAATAACCAGTTGTTCACTGACCCACTTAGGGTCAGTGACCACGTCCAGATTCGTGCTCTGGAAATTTTGGCACTGGAACAAAGACTGACTCAGTCAGAGCTGGCAAGCAGCACTGAACCATGCACAAGAAAGACTGGCAAAAGAAAATGCTGAGGACAAAGCAGGACTGCAAGGAAGACAGAATGACCAGCCTGGCCCCTAAGAGCGAGAAATGGGGAAAGCTGTCTTGGCTCAGCATTGTCAAAGGGTCCCACCCATCTTGCTGTTTTGAACCTTTGAGTGTCTTGTATCCTTTCAACAAAAGCTAGTTAGAAAGGAAATCTACTCCTTGCAAACAACAGAGCCATAACTAAAATAATTATAAACATTCTTCCTACTCTGACAGCATATAGATTACTAATTTTTTGATTATGCTACATAATGCTAAGTGAACATTTCCAAATACTAATTCTTATTTTCAGTTCTAATTATTTCCTGAGAATATATTTTTTATGTGGAATTGTAGGCCAACGGATATAAATGTTAAGGTCCTTGACAAACTGCTCCGAAAAGGTTATTCTACATAATAACAATTTACTCTAACAGCCACAGGGTACATAAATATGGAGAAGTGCAAAATTTTAAGACTTATGATGCTATCTTCAGTATTAACCATACATTTCTAGGCAAAAGGGTTCCACTTACCCTTTTGTCAATGTAAATCAAACACCCTTTTCCTTTTACCTCAAAGATTACATCTCCAAAACAATCCCTTTTCATCATTAGTCAGATGACTACATTCGTCAAACCATGTTTCTCCTAATACTTAAGTTTGCAAAATTCACTTTCATTTCCTTTTGGGAAAAAAAAAAAAAAAACAAACTTTACTGAGGTATAGTTTACATACCATAAGATTCATCCACTCTAAATACATAATTCAGTGATTTGGGTAGACTTACAAAGTTGCACAACCATCACCACAATCCAGGTTTAGAACTTTTTCATTACCCTAAAAATTCTCATGAGCTCATTTGCATTCAATCCTTGCTCCCACTACCAACCCCAGGCAACCACTCATCTGTTTTATGTGTTTACATAGATTTGCCTTTTCTGAGCATTTCCAATGAATGGAATCATATTATATGTAGTATTTTCTAAGTCCTCACATCACTCAGCATAATTTTTTGAGGTTAATCCACATTGTAGCATGTACTTTGTTCCTTTTTTACTGCTAAATAGTATCATACTATATGTATATACAACATTTGGTTTATTCATTCACCAGTTAATGGATATTTCGGTTGTTTCAGTTTTTGTCTAGTATGACTAATACCACTATAAACATTTATGTATATGTTTTTGTGTGAACATAGATTTTCCTTTCTAATGAGTAGACACCTAAGTATGGAATGGCTCAGTCATATAGCATATATTTCTGTTTTAGGTTCATGTTTAGCTTATTAAGAAACTGCCAAACTATTTTCCCAAATGGCTCTACCCCTTTACATTCCTACACTCTGCTTTTTAATATGCCCATGTGGCTAGTCATATTAGCCCATGTAAGAGTCAGATTTTCTGCATGGTAAACTCATACTTACCCACAGGTAAGTACAGCGTTCTACAAGTGAATACTTATCATAATTCAAAAGAGGGTATGTGATATGGTATCTCACCACTTCCAACAACTAAATACCACAAGACCACTTCTCCATCCCTTATCAGAGATAGGAAAAGATAATATAAGAATATGGTCACACACCATCTTTAACTTCCTCTGCACAAGTACTCAGGATCTCAAAACCATGATATAAACAACAGTGTTAGTTAGAAAGACTGGTGGTGGGGTGTCCAGCAAAACTGAGAAACTGTAGTTAAGAACTTTTTTACTGTAAGCGAACGAAACAATCAGCAAAACTAAAAGGCAAATGTCAGAATGGGAGAAGATATTTGCAAACGACATATCAGATAAAGGGTTAGTATCCAAAATCTATAAAGAACTTATCAAACTCAACACCCAAAAAACAAATAATCCAGTGAAAAAATGGGCAAAAGACATAATAGACACTTTTCCAAAGAAGACATCCAGATGACCAACCAACACATGAAAAGATGCTCAACATCACTCATCATCAGGGAAATACAAATCAAAACCACAATGGGATACCACCTTACACCTGTCAGAATGGCTAACATTAACAACTCAGGCAACAAGAGATGTTGGCGAGGATGCAGAGAAAGAGGATCTTTTTTGCATTGTTGGTGGGAATGCAAGCTGGTGCAGCCACTCTGGAAAAGAGTCTGGAGGTTCCTCAAAAAACTAAAAACAGAACTACCTTACGACCCAGCAATTGTACTACTAGGCATTTATCCACAGGATACTGGTGTGCTGTTTCAAAGGGACACATGCACGCCCATGTTTATAGCAGCATTATCAACAATAGCCAAAGAATGGAAAGAGCCCAAATGTCCATCGATGGATGAATCGCTAAAGAAGATGTGGTGAGTATATACAATGGAGTATTACTTGGCAATCAAAAAGAATGAAACCTTGCCAATTGCAACTACGTGGATAGAACTGGAGGGTATAATGCTAAGTGAAATTAGTCAGAGAAAGACAAATATCGTATGACTTCACTCATATGAGGACTTTAAGAGACAAAACAGATGAACATAAGGGAAGGGAAACAAAAATAATATAAAAACAGGGAGGGGGACAAAACATAAGAGACTCTTAAATATGGAGAACAAACAGAGGGTTGCTGGAGGGGTTGTGAGAGGGGGATGGGATAAATGGGTAAGGGGCACTAAGGAATCTGTTCCTGAAATCATTGTTGCACTACATGCTAACTACTTTGGATGTAAATTTTAAAAAATAAAAAATAAAACAAGTTTAAAAAAAAAGAACTTTTTTACTATAAAGGGAACTCTTCTAATAGTGAAAACTACACAAATGTCTCCAAAAAATAATGTTTTAAGGTTCATCCATGGTGTAGCATAGACTGAGATCCTGTTCCTTTTTACTACAGAATGGTACTACATTACAGGGATATAAAACTATCTGATGCTCAGGAAAGACTGGCATGCGACTCCTGAGTCCACAGCAGCAAATCATTAAGGGGTACGCTGCCCCAAGGCTAAGAGCATTAGGCATCAGTCTGAAAAATCCTGACACAAAGATGTCAGGCACCATACCTCAACAGCCTGGAACATGAACAGACCCCACTGGGAGATATAAGATACCACCAAACAGAGAGAGAATGATGTCCTTTTGTGAAATACCTCAATGATCATAATCTTCTCCTAATTCCTCAACAAGAAGGGAAGGATGGAGATGGAGACAGGAAATGTAAAGAACTGAAAGGTATAGACTAAACTGCAGGATAATGGGTCTATTATTATTTTTGATACCTCAGTGTGGCCCTAGGCTAAACCTAAGGGAGGTGTGTGGGTTTTTAAAAATTTTTTTATGTTTATTTATTTTTGAGACAGAGACAGAGAGAAACAAAGCATTAGTGGGAGAGGAGCAGAGAGAGAGGGAGACACAGAATCTGAAGGAGGCTCCAGGCTTTGAGCTGTCAGCACTGAGCCTGATGCAGGGCTCGAACCCACAGACTGGTAGATCATGACCTGAGTCAGACACTTAACCAACTGAGCCACCCAGGTGCCCCTGGAGGTGTGTGTTCATTTAGTCTACCTTCTTTATTAAGTCATTTGAAAATATACCTTTGTTTACTTACCAATGGGGAAAATTCCAAGTAGGAAAGAGTCAATTTTGAAAATACCAGTTGCCAAAGATGCTAGTGAGGACCTAAAATATAATCGTACTTAAAAAGATAATAACAAGAATATGTCAAGGCTTAATTTCTTTTCCTTCTGCATATATTTAAAGAGAATGAGGGTCGCCTGGATGGTTAAGTTGGTTAAGCTTCCGAATTCGGCTCAAGTCATGATCTCACGATTCGTGGGTTAGAGCCCTACATCAGGTTCTCTGCTGACAGCTAAGACCCTGGAGTCTGCTTCAGATTCTGGGTCTCCTTCTCTCTGCCCCTCCCCTGCTTGTGTTGTGTGTGCATCTCTCTCTCCCAAAAATAAGTAAACATTAAAAAAAAAATTTAACGAGAATGAAACCATGGTGACTATTCAAGAGAACCTGTGAAGGCACTCTGCCCCATTCACACATATAATAAAGTGTACTTGGGTACATGGGAGTACGTGATAAAATAAAGTTTGGGAAAGAGAGGAAATGAACTAGAAACAAAAACAATTACTGAACTACACCAAAAAACCAAAGTCAAGAAAAGGAAATGAAGATCAGTTTTTTTAAAGCACTGAATCTTTCTTTTGCTGTAAACAATTCAGAACACTCACCTTATATATAACATACCCTCATGTTAACAGAGCACTGATATGAGTATATTTCATTAATATTAATCTTTACTAAAGAGATGTTTTTTTTTAAAAATTAAAAATAATTTAACCAGCACAATAAATTATAACTTAAATTAACTGAAACTAGAACATTTTCCTATTTTAAAACTACCACTAAATCTTAAAGAAAGAACTCTGAAAAGCTTAGTATTAACTACATTTGAACACAATTCTGTATACAAATCAAAATGTTAAAGAATTTTGTCTGTAACAGAAGTCTTATGAATTCAAGAAACTTAAGGAAGATATAAAAATAACTGTTATTTTTGTCAACATTAAGGGATATTATAATTCAAATAGAGAAGGTAAAATCTCAAAGACTTGAGTACCATTTCTTTAATAAAGAAGCAATCATTCAACAATTAAGTGGGTTCCTACTACTCTGTACCAGGCACTAGTTTGAGGCAAGGAGGAACCACAGATTCAGCACAGATCTTATAGGGTCAAGTTCTGGATTAATTTTCATTGATCTTTTTTTTCTTTTTGAGAGAGAGAGACAGAACAGGAAAGGGGCAGAGAGACAGAGGGAGACAGAATCTAAAGCAGGCTCCAGGCTCTTAGCTGTCCACACAGAGCCTGATGAGGGGCTCTAACTCAAGAACTGTGAGATCATGACCTAAGCCAAAGCTGGACACTCAAGTGACTGAGCCACCCAGGTGCCCTTTATTTTTTTTTTTAATGTTTATTTATTTTTCAGAGAGAGAGAAAAAGAGAGAGCAAGCAGGGAAGGGACGGAGAGAGAGAGGGATACAGAATCCAAAGCAGGCTGCAGGCTCCGAGCTGGAGCCCAAGTCAGACACTTAACTGACTGAGACACCCGGGCACCCCTGGATTCATTTTGAAAGTAGAGTCAACAGTATTTGCTGAAGGATGGGCTGGATATAAGTGTGATAAAAGAGGAATCATGAATGACGCTGAAGTTTACCATGTGAGAGACCAAAAGTTTAAAGTTAAATTAACTTGGGGAAGGGGTGGGGGGTGGTGGTGACTGGCTGGCTCTGTCAGTAGAGCATGTGACTCTTGATCTTAGAATTGTGAGCTTGAATCCCACACTGGGTGTGGAGCCTACTTAAAAAAATAAAATAAAATAAAATCTTAAAAAATAATAATAATAAAGTTAAATTAACTGAGACAGGGAAGATTGGAGACTGAATATCAGAGCGGGCAACAGATAGCTCCAAGAGTTGAAACTTGGATGTACTGAGTTTGAGGTGCTCATTAGTAGACATATCAAGTAGACAGCCAGTAAGCCCACTGAGGGAGAGGTCCAAAATGAAGATATAAATTTGTCACAGAGGTGGTTTTCAGAGCTATGAAACTGGATGAGATCACCAAGAAATCGGTACAGATTGAAAAGAAGACCAAAGAACTGATACCCAGAGCACTCCAAAATTAAAAAGTCAGGAGGAGAAGGAACTTGAAAAGAATAAAGAGAAAAGGCAGCCAGTAAGGCTGAATTATAAGTAGGGGAGTATAGAAAATCCCAAAGAATCTATCCCAAAACTCTCAGAACTAGTGTGTGTGTGTGTGTGTGTGTGTGTGGCACGGTCAATCACAATCTATATAGTAGCAATGGGCAATTAGAAGCCAACAATACCATTAATAACAGTTCAAAAAACTTAAATACTAAGTTATAAACCTAAGTAAGTATATGTAGGATCTATATGCTGAAAACAACAAAACACTGATGAAGGACTGTTTTTCCTAAATGAATAGAAAGACATCATCTTCATGGATTGGAAGATATAACAAGTTCAAGATGTCAATTCTCCCCAAATTGAGCTACAGCTTTAATGCAATTATTATCAAAATTCCAGCCATATTTTTTTTGTAGATACACTGATTCTAAAATTTATGTGGAAAGACAAGGGAAACAGCTAAAACAAGTCTAAAAAAAAAAAAACACCCAAAGCTAGAGGAGTCACACTTCCTGAAATTTACTGAGAAAAATGTACCTATTTTTTTCTCCATTTGATTTGATTTTTAGCTACTCAATATATATTTTTACCACCCAAAATAAAGCTACAGTAAGACATGTGGTATAAGAGGAAGGAAAGATATATAGATATAGATATAGATATAGATATAGATATAGATATATAGATATAGATATAGATATAGATATATCTAGATATAGATAGATATCTATAAAGATATCTATCTATAGATATATCTAGATATAGATAGATATCTATTTATCTATAAATAAATTTATCTATAGATATCTATAAATATATATTTACCTATAAATAAATTTATCTATAGATATCTATAGATATCTATAAAGATACCTATCTATAGATATAGATATATATACAGATATAATATATAGATATGATATAGATATATAGATATCTATAGATATCTATAGATATCTATAGATATCTATAGATATAGATATCTATAGATATAATATATAGATATAGATATAGATCTATAGATATAATATATACATATATATCTATAGATATCTATATCTATAGATATATATGTATATATATGTATAGATATCTATATCTATAGATATATATATGTATATATGTATATATATGTATAGAGATATAGATATAGATATAGATATATAGATATAGATATATATATAGATATAATATATAGATATGATGTAGATGTAGATGTACATATAGATATATGTATATGTATATATAGATATGATGTATGATGTAGATGTACATATAGATATATGTATAGATATATGTATATATATATCTATAGATATATATGTATATATATACATATATGTATATATACGTATATATATATCTATAGATATATATATCTATAGATAAATATATGTGTATATATATATGTATAGATATATATACATAGATATAGATATAGATATAATATATAGATATGATATAGATATAGATATATAGATATCTATAGATATCTATAGATGTAGATATCTATAGATATAATATATAGATATAGATATAGATCTATCTATATATTATATCTATAGATATCTATATCTATAGATATCTATACACACACACATATATATATGTATGTATGTATGTATGTATGTGTGTATCTATATATATATATATATATATATAAAGCAAGAACAAAGTCCAGAAATATATCCACACAAGTACAGCCAACTTTTTTTTTTTTTTTTACAAAGGTACAAAAGTCAGTCAGTGGACAATGGAGGGTCTTTTCAGCAAATGATATTCAAACAATTGGTTAGTCATACACACATAAAAAAAATGAACCTCAATCTAACTTCTTACTTCATATAAAACTTTACACAAAATGGATGATAGAGATATACAGAACAACACAGAAAGCTCTAAACTTTTAGAAGAAAACATTTTTTTGAGAGAGAGAAAGAGAGTGTGAGCAGGGGAGGGGCTGAAGGGGAGACAGAGAGAGACAGAGAGAGAGAGAGAGAGAATGAAAATCTTAAGCAGGCTCCATGCCCAGTGTGGAGCCCAAGGTGGGGCTCAATCTCACAAACTGTGAGATCGTGACCTGAGCTGAAATCAAGAGTCAGATACTTAAGCAACTGAGCCACTCAGGCACCCCTAGAAGAAAATATTTTTAAAAGTCTCTGTAATAGGATTAAGCGAAGAATTCTTAGACATAATACCAAAAACGCAAGTCTATAAAAGAAAAAAATACCAGTAAACTTGATACTCCAAAATTTAAAATTTTTACTCTCAAAAGACATTTAAGAGAATGAAAAGACAAGATACAGACTGGGGAAAAATACTTGTAAATCACATATTCAACAAAAGACTTTACGCACTCAGAATAAATGAAGATCCACAGTTAAAAATAACAATAATAATAATAATAATAATAATAAATAAAAATCTCAACAGAAAATGAGCAAAAAACTGAACATACACTTCACCAAAGAGGATACATGGGTATGCAGCAACCACATGAAATCAATAGTTCAACATCAATAGCCATCAGAGAAAAGCAAAATGAAGTCCCAAGGACACATCACTACACACCAATTAGAATAGCTAAAATAGGGGCGCCTGGGTAGCTCAGTGGGCTGGATGTCCAACTTCAGCTCAGGTCATGATCTTGCTGTTCTTGAGTTAGAGCCATGCATCAGGCTCTGTGCTGACTGCTCAGAGCCTGGAGCCTGCTTCAGATTCTATGTCTCCCTCTCTCTCTGTCCCTTCCCCACTCGCTGTCTCTTTCTCTCTCTCTCTCAAAAATAAACAAACATTAAAAAAAGGGAAAAAAAAGTGGCTAAAATAAAAATACAACATTAGTGCTGGGAAAGATGCAGAACTAGTGGACTATACATTTCTGTTAAGAATGTAAAATGATGCAGAAAATAGTTTGGCAGTTTCTTAGAAATTTAAACATACATTTATTAAAAGACTCAGCAATTCCACTACTAGGTAGCTACCCTAGAAAAATGAAAACTTATGTTCACCCATTCAAGTATAGCCAACTATTTTGTTGTTGTTGTTGTTGTTTACAAAAGTACAAAAGCAATTTAATGGAGAAAGGAGAGTCTTTTTGGCAAATGATGTTGGAATAAATAATTGATCATCCATACACAGATACCAAAAAATGAACCTCATAGAGCTTTTCTTGTAATAGTCAAAAACTGGAAATAACCAAGATGTCCCTCAGACAAACAGAAAAATAAACTGCAATACATTCATGTATTACTCAAAAGTAAAAAAAATCAATTATCAATGCGCTCAACAACTTATACAGATCTTAAGGGCATACTAGGGATAAAAAAAAAAGGTCAATTTCAAAAGGATATATACTGCATGAATCCATTTATATAACATGATTGACAAAATTATAGTGGTGCAGAAAAAATCACTGGTTGTCAAGTATTAGGGACTGGGAGAGGGTGTGACTAGAAAGAAACAGTCTGAGGGAGTTTCTCTGGGGTGATCAACAGTTCTGAACAGTTACATGAGTCTATACGTGTGATAATGTCCTAGAATTTTACACACACACACACACACACACACACACACACACACACACACACACCAAAAAACTGCGTGTAGAAACTGGTGAAATCTGATTAAGGAGTGTATATTAGTTAATAATACTCAGAATTTTATCACAGTTATCAAACAGGTTATCATTGGAGGAAGTTGAGTCAAGGGAAGAGGGAACTCTGAATTATTTTCCTAACTCGTATGAGAGTCTAAAATTATTTCAAAATAAAACATTTTTAAGTTTTTTTTTTTAATGTTGCTAATAGATCAAGTAAGACAAAGACCACTAGACTTAACAATTTATAAACTGCTGGTGACTGACAGGAACTGTTTCCATCAAGGTGATGATTAGAGAGCAGAATGCTTTAAACTCAAACTGTGGAGAGTTTTAAGTTATCGGAAATGGCATCAACTAGGACATGATCACAGAAGTTAAATGGTTGATGCTGATTCATAGGGGCACATGTACCCCAATGTTTACAGCAGTGCTTTCAACAATAGCCAAATTATAGAAAGAGCCTAAATGTCCATCAACTGATGAATGGATAAAGAAGATGTGGTTTATATATACAATGGAATACCACTTGGCAATGAGAAAGAATGAAATCCTGCCATGTGCAGCAACGTGGATGGAACTGGAAGGTATTATGCTAAGTGAAGTAAGTTAGGCAGAGAAAGATATCATATGGTTTCACTTATATGTGGATCTTGAGAAACTTAACAGAAGACCATGGGGGAAGGAAAGGGCAAAAAAATTGTTATAAACAGAGAGGGAGGGAAGCAAACCATAAGAGACTCTTAAATACAGAGAACAAACTGAGAGTGGGTGAGGGGTTGGGGGAAAGAGGGAAATGGGTGATGAGCATTGAAGAGGGCACTTGTTAGCATGAGCACTGGGTGTTGTAGGTAAGCGATGAACCATGGGAATCTACCCCAAAAAACAAGAGCACGCTTTACACACTGTAATGCTAACCAAATTGGATAATAAATTATATTTAAAAAAAAAATTAGAAGTTAAATGGCTGAAACAGACAATGAACTGGATCTTTGAGGTTGAAAAGTTAAGGGAACTGAGAATTTCTTACCAAATTTGGGGAGGGGGAGGATCAGCTTATTCTTCAAAAATCCTCAAGGAGGCTACTGAACTATATCAAGTAAACTAAACCACCAGATGTTCTTCTAGAGTTGCTCAAAGGTCTACAGAAAAGTTTATGAAAGCCCTAAACAAGTAGTAAAGTTAGACAATGGGAACGGATTGAAAAAAAATACATGCAAAGCATTTTGCTTCCACTTAAAAGGTGAATAATTGAGAGTACCTTTCTCCAAAATACAACACCAAAGTGGTTTACATATTATACTAGGAGCAAAATCAGTTAACCCTATTCTTAAGAACAAGGTCAGACTTTGAAACCAGTATGATGTTTGCATCAGTGAAACAAGCCCTCTTCTCATGGCTTTCTGATAGACACAAAAGCATCCTTTTTCAAGTTAGAGAAATACATATGAACAGACTAAGTGACTTACATAAAGTCACAATGAATTTCAGGAATGGAGCAAAGAATCAGATTCACATTTTCACTCTTAAAGAGTTTAGATGAGGATTCAGAAACTGTTCCAGCAGATAAAGTCAACATAGACAGACAAGCTTCACTGCAAGGTTTAGTGGCTATCACTAACCCAAGCTTCCTGCCACTCTTCCCTAATCTAATCTTCACCACCTTGATTCACATTCATAACTACAACTAATAAAAGAAAATCAAAATCAAAGAGTTGTACTCTTTTGGGCTTACCCACTTTCATCAAAACAGACCCACTCCACACTGAAGACAATGAAGTACTGTCAAAAAGAATGTGATCTACAGAGTAAGGTAGATTTGAGGTTAATATCCCAACTCCACCCTTTGGTAGCTATAAAGGAAAAACACCTACCAGCCTCAGAGAACTGCTAGGAGGAGATTTTTAAAAATCTCTAACATTGTAATAATTCATACACAAAAGCCACAGAAGAACACAGCCTTCCATTTACCCTATAGGAAAAAATTCTAAGCCAAACAATGAGCAGCCAAACTACAATAATTTCAAAGAGAATAAGCAAAATTCTATAGTAAACAAAATGGATGCCTTTCCAGTTACTCTTTTTTTTTTTTTTTTAAGTTTATTTATTTCTTATGAGAGGGGGAGAGAGAGAGAGAGAGAGAGAGAGAGCACACGCACAAGCGAGGGAGGAGCAGAGAGAAGGAGACACAGAATCTGAAGCATGCTCTAGGCTCTGAGCTGTCAGCACAGAATCCTCTGCCAGGCTCTAACTCACAAACTGTGAGATATTACTTAATCTGAAGTCGGACCCTTAACCAACTGAGCCACCCAGGCACCCAGTCAGTTACTCTTTTCATCTCCTTGCCCCATGATTTTCTTATTGGGACACATGAAACAGAAATACTCTCCACGCTGGAGATAACAGGTAACAGATAATCTGCTAAAATTAAACAAGGGTATACTCCCCACACCAAGTTACAGAGATATTATATAAAAATTATACAGAAATATTTTTTTTCTCTCTCTCTCAAATTTTGAGAGCTCCTCGAAGAATGCTTTTAGGTATATCAGAAGATTAACATTCAAGTGTAAGAATGTATAGAACACATATGTGTATTTAACTAAACACACAACTTGTACACTGTGCTTCAAAACTACCACATGTTCTACTGAGAAAATCACTGAATCACTAGACCATGCATCCCACTTTTCTTGCCCTGCCAGTGACCTCTGCTTATAATCCCTCTAGATACAACAAGATCACAAATTGGATTTCCACCCCCACCCTCTAAGCCAAGACAAACACGCCTGTGGAAGAGCTATTGGAAAGTAGCTTAATTAAAAAGACTCCTCTCTGCTGCTACCCACTGCGGTGAGCAGCTACTGATAAGGCAGCAACTGGGACCTGCTTTCCAAAAAGAAGCTGTTCGGACACAATGCTCTGAACTGGTGTTGACTGTTCACAAGCCAAAACCACAAGTAAAAACACAAGTGTTGTTTCTACAAGTAATACAGAATTCTATTTCTTGTCATGTTAGAAACACAGGTTCATGATAAAAGCAGCAAATTGTCATTTTTAAGACCCTTTCTCATTCTCATTCCAAATATGAAAGCTTAAAAATAATTAATAAAAATGTTGGAGAATTTCTTCTAATTCTTATTTCTTATTTAAAGAAGGAGCCCACAGGGGCACCTGGGTGGCGCAGTCGGTTAAAGCGTCCGACTTCAGCCAGGTCACGATCTCGCGGTCCGTGAGTTCGAGCCCCGCGTCAGGCTCTGGGCTGATGGCTCGGAGCCTGGAGCCTGTTTCCGATTCTGTGTCTCCCTCTCTCTCTGCCCCTCCCCCGTTCATGCTCTGTCTCTCTCTGTCCCAAAAATAAATAAAAACGTTGAAAAAAAAATTAAAAAAAAAAAAAAAAAGAAGGAGCCCACAGGAATTTGGCTACAATAAAATATTAAGTGATCTTGTAGAAAGCCAGATACAATGACATAAACTATTTATAGCTACAGGAAACACAAAAATGTTTCACGAGTGACTTCTTTACAGACACTATTTTTGCTCATGCTTCACAATTACTGAATAAGGTAGTATTCAAAATCCCTCTACTGCATTGGATATGCTTATTTTTTAGGACTTACATCACCAATCCTGCACTCCCATCACAAATGAGTTAGTTTCACATAAGCAGTTTTAAGCTTACATTTTTAAACATAAGTCCTGTTTTCAACAAAAACTAAATTTAGGATTTTCAAATATTTGTTTAAAGTAACCACGTAACATGATCAAGAAATTAAATAATTTTAAGTCAGCTTTCTTTAAAGGGCTTAAAGATCCTTTACTCTAAGATCCCAGGCCCTCAAAATCCTAGTTCTTTCCTAACATTTGGTATCCAAATCCAACCTGAACAAATGAAGGAATGACCCTGGTCCTTATTTACCTCACTTAATTGGGACTAGTCATATTTCATTATACAGATATTAAGGTCTTTGATTATGTCTTAGACTCTTGCTGAGAACATTACATAAGATATACAAATCACACAACCTTTCAAAAATTCAAAAAGTTTTGACTCCAAGAGTTTGGGATAATGGACTGTGAACCTGTATTTAGACAACATCTTCACTATGAAAAGAAGCTTCTAAATTCAACCTATTAGTTTTCAGGATGCTAAAAAATTTTTAAATTATTTGAGTTTTATTACATAATGAAACCTGAAACAGCAATGATCCCTTACATAAAATGTACTAAACATCTCCCACACATGTATTCTCTTAATTATCGGACTGTGTCACAAGACTTGTTTCCTTATTTTTTCATTATAAAAACTGAAAGCTTGCACTGAATTTGTAAGTAACTGTCATATTTTCTAAATTTAAGTCTTTGCCAGACTAAGTCATAAAGTAAAACATTTTATTTATTAAACTGTCAACCAATTTTGCACTCCTTTCCTGAGAACCAATAATCTGAAGTCAAAATACTCCTATGAGTTAACATAAATAAGATGAAGCGTAGCCCTGAAATTTTAGTTTCCTACCACATAATCCTAATCCTAGCAATGAATATATAAATATTCATTAACTACAAGGATAATCATTTTTAGCAATCATTACTAATATTTAGCCAAAGAACACTGACATTTCACTAGACTTGATGAACAAATTTTTTTCTTTAAAAATTTTTTTTTAATTAATACACTCTATCTTTTAAAGCAATTTTAGATTAAAAAAAAACAAAACTGAGCAGGAACATTCCCTCTCCACAACCACAACCGTTAATTTCCCTCCATTATCAATGTCTTTAACTGATGAACCAATATGGATATATTATGGATATATTATTATTAACCAAACTCTATAGTTCACATTAGGGTTTCTTTCTGTTGTACATTCTATGCATTTTGATGAACACATAATGACAGGCATCCACCACAAAAACATCATACAGAAGAGTTTCATTGTCCCAAAAACCTTCTGTACACCAATCCCTCATCCCTCCTCTGTCCCCACCCCCAAACCCCTTTCAACCAAAGATCATTTTCTGTCTCCAGAGTTTTTTCAGCATGTCATATAGTTGGAATTATATAGTATGTAGCCTTTTCAGATTGGCTTCTTTCATTTCACATTATGCATTTAAGGTTCTTCCATGTCTTTTTATGGCTGGATAGCTCATTTCTTTTTAACACTGTATATATTCCATCATATGAACATACCACAGTTTATCCATTCACCTACTGAAGGACATCTCAGGGGCTTCGAAGTTTTGGCAATTATGAATAAAGATCCTGCTGTAAATACTGTGTGATTTTCTGTGGACATAAAATGTTTAATTCATTTGGATAAATACCTAGAAGCACGACTGTTAGATCATATGATAAGATTATGGTTACTTTTCCAAGAAATTGACAAACTGTCTTCCAAAGTGGCTAAAGCATTTTACAATCTCAACAATCTCAGCAATGACTGAGAACATCTGTTGCTCCACATCCTCACCAGCAGTTGCTGTTGTGTTTTGAATTTTAACCATTCTAATAGGTGTATAGTGGTATCTCATTGTTTTAAACTACAATTCCCTAACGAACTAAGATACTGGCCATTGTTTCATGTTTATTTGCCATCTATATATCTACTTCAGTGAAGTGACTGTCTGTTCAGATCTTTTCCCTACTTTTTGATTGGGCTATTTATTTACGTATTGTTGAGTTTTAAGAGTTCTTTGTATATTTCAAATAAAGTCCTTCACCAGACATGTGTTTTGTAAATATTTTCCCTCAGTCTTGCTATACTATACACAGAGCAGAAATTTTTAATTTTAATGAAGCCAAACTTATCCATTATTGACTTCAAGGACCATGCTTTTGGTATTGTTACCTAAAAACTCATTGCCAAATCCAAGGTATAAATTTATTTTTAATTACAAAAAAATTTTCAAAGACACAGGGTCATGAGTTCAACCAATTTCTTAAAACCTAAAAAAAAGTACATAACATCCCCATCTATAGTTTTCAAAATACTATTTATGAAAGAAAAAAATAAATTAATGAAATATTAACACAAATGCTTACTTTTTTTTTTAAGTAAACTCCATGCCACACATGGAGCTTGAACTCATCACCTCGTGCACACTCCCCTGACTCAGCCAGTCAAGCACCCCAAATGCTTACACTTTTATCTTAAGTATGTCAGATGATACTTCCAAAGTAAGTCATACTGACATACTCTGCCTTCAGACTCTTTAGTCCATAATGAAAAAAATACAAGTATTGCTGTGCAAATATTTTCATACATTCAGAGATGAAAAGTTTGCAAAATAAAAATGGTCTGTTTTACAAAAAGGTTGAGAGTTAACATAAAGAAGATAAATTCGGGGCGCTTGGGTGGCTCGGTCAGTTGAGCATCTGTCTCTTAATTACAGCTCAAGTCACGACCTCACAGTTTTGAGATCAAGCCCCGTGTTGGACTCTGCACTGAAAGCACGGTCGCTGCTTGGGATTCTCTCTCCTTCTCTTCCTGCCCCTCTCTCTCTCTGCCTCTCTCTCTGCCCTTCCCCCACTTGTAATCACTCTCTCGCTCACTCTCTCAAAATAAACTGTATAAAAAAATGTAAAAAAGATAAATTTGACCTTTTTATATATCTTAATATAACTGCATACTAATGTCATTATATCCATCAAAAATACATTTGTATTTGGCCATTTTGCCAACTCAGTGTTCACCAAATTAAATTATGTCCCTTTTGGGGCACCTGGGTGGCTCAGTCGCTTAAGCGTCCAACTTTGGCTCAGGTCATGATTTCATGGTTAGTGGATTTGAGCCCTCCATCGGGCTCTGTGCTGACAGCTCTGAGCCTGGAGCTGCTTCAGATTCTGTATCTTTCTCTCTCTCTGACCCTACCCAGCTTGTGCTCTGTGTCTAGCTCTCTCAAAAACAAATAAACATTTAAATAAAAATTTATGTCCTTTCTGCTTGAAAAAGTGAGGGGTGATGAAGAGATCTAAGTGTGGTGAGGAAACAGAACTCTGAAAGCAATTTATATGGTAAGACGACTTAATTTCTATGGTAAGCAAAATCAACATTTTAATTTCAATATTCTTCTCACATATAATTCATTGATGAAATTCATGTAGTAGAAAGAGATTTTAGGGCTTCTCAAAAATCAGGTTTCTCATCTTGAAATAACATTCAACCCATTTAAGTTAGAAAATAATGTCCACTAATTTAGTAGAGCTGTGCCCAGCATGTGAAGCAATAGTTCTTCATCCCTTAACTTTAGCAAAAGCATTCCATAACAATCCCTGAAACTATTTTTAAGATTTTATGAGAAGATATTTTTTCCAATGAATCCCTTAAAAAGACATAGCATTTAGGAAAACAACAGTGAAATTCATTAAGTTTGGCTACTATGAAACTAAGAGAACTTCAGTTTTCATAATCAGCAGTATATACTCAATATTTATGTAACTTTTCTTACCTTTAAGTACATCCAATATAAATTAAGATTTATCAAAATATTTTCAAGTGTTCTGTTAAATGGATGTATAATCATTAATATACCAAATTTACACATTACCTCTTTCAAACATAGCATGAAAAGCAATCTGCTCCTGGTATACCCTGAACAAGAATCCTATCAGTTCAGTTTTGCAGGAATCCCACTACCCTTGAAGTATTCTCTTAGTAATTTTCCATCTCCTGATATTCACACACTGTCTGCCTCTGTTGTATTCAGAGATGAACTCCATCTCTTGTTCCTATTGCAATAATCTTGAATAAAGTCTTTGTCACCATTTTAATAAGCGTCAGCATTATGTTTTCTTTAATAATAGAAATCTTGTAAGGGACAGAACATCAAATTCCTCAGTGAACGTTACTTGGGAGACTGAAAGAAAAGGAAAACCTAAAACTTCTTCTTAAGATTACTCTTTATCAACCAACATCTGAGTGCAGAATTGTGTTCAAGACACCAAGTCCATAGAGTTAAAGATAGAAAGATGTGTCTATAACAAAGAATTTGGCCTTTATCTCTGGCTCTTAAGAAGAGACTAAATTCCTGGGATTTCCTAAGTCACAGGAGTATCTTTGTTATTCATGAACCTGTTAGATCACACCTGAGTTTATGCTGACAAGATGACTCACAGTAGGGTCCTGGTCACCAGAAAGATCAACCAAGTGATCAGAGGGATGGAGCTTAGAGCCCTAAGGAAGCCAAAGGGACTGGAGATTGAGGCTTAATCAGATGGCCGATGATTCAGTAAATCATACCTAATCAAACATGAATGAAATAAATGAAACCCCGAAACCCCAATAAAAACACCAGACAGTTGAAGCTTGATGAATCCATCAGAGTGCTAGAAGGGCGACAAGCCTTGATTCCACTGGGAGAGGGCAGAGAAGTTCTGCATTCAGGCTTCCCCTAACCCCATTTCTTGAGGGTTAAGGGAGCCTCAAGGGTTCCCTCAAGGGAAATTGAGGTCCTGGGAACCTCCAAATTTGTAGTAGATTGATGAGAAGTATAGGTGGCCTGGAGACCCCCAAACTTGTGACTGCTATCTCAAGTGAGGGCAGTCTTGTAGGGGTAGGAAGTCATGGAAATCCTCTAGATTTGTAGCCAGTTGGTTAGAAGTATGGGTGACCTGCGGACCCTCAAACTTACATCTGACAACTAAAGTAAGGACAGTCTTTTTGGAGACTATGACCTTAAACTAGTGGAATCTAATGCCAATTCTGGGTGGTTACCGTCAGAATTGGATTATAGTATACCGCTACATGCAAGACAAAATTTCTGTCTTTAAGGAGATAGATATGGGTTTATCAGTAAATCCACTCAAGTCCACAGACAACCCAACAAGGACAAGGAGTGGAATTTTTATTTTGATTTATTATGCATCTCCAAAATATCATTATTTAGGGGCATCTGAGTGGCTCAGTTGGTTAAGCGTCCAACTTCGGCTCAGGTCATGATCTCACAATTCATGAGTTTGAGCCTGCATCAGATTCTGGGCTGAGAGTTCAGAGCCTGGAGCCTACTTCAGATTCTATGTCTCCCTCTCTCTCTGTCCCTCCCCCGCTCACACTCTCTCTCCCTCAAAAATAAACATTAAAAGGAATATTTTTTAAAATATCATTATTTAAATCTTTTCTTTTGGTACTTTCTTGGAGACAGACTAAACTAAACCCACAAACTGAACAGTTAAGCTTCTGGAAAAACTATGTGAAAATGGGTATACAGTTCAGAGAGTTAAGCTTCATGTTTATCAAAATGAAAATGGGAAACTTTCTAGTGGGTTTTAAAATTACTAAATTAAAAAAAATTTTCTAAATAGCCTTCCTTATTTGAAAAATTGTATGTGTTCATGGGAGGAAATAAAATAGGAAATATGAGAGATAAAATGAAATAATCTCATATACTAATAATCTCACTATTCAGAGAGAACCATTACCACTCTTCTGTTTCTCCTTCCTACTTAATATATTAAAGAGATCTTTCTAGTATAATAAATATCAAAAATTATAAAATGTATGGATATTACAGTATTTCATCACTGGGGTAAATCATAAACAGTCTCCTAAAGCTGAACTAATTTATTTCCAATTTTCTACTACAAAAAAATAATGTTGTAATAAACATTCTTGTAACTAATTCTCTGCAAGAAACTGGTACTATTTCCTTAGGGTAAACTATTTGAAACATAATTTCTAGGTCTAATCATATATTTATCCAACATGAATTTATACTCCTACCCACTTTTGGATATGAGAATACTTGTTTTATACACTTGACAAGCTAGGGAAAGATTTTACCTTTGCCAATGTAACAGGCCAAACCATTTTATCAGTGTTGCTTTAAAATGAACTCCTTTGGGGCACCCAGGTGGCTCAGTCAGTTAAGCGTCTGACTCACGATTGTGGATCAGGTCACGATCTCACATTTTCATGAATTTGAGCCCCTCCTCGGGATCTGCATGCTGACTGCACAGAACCTGCTTGGGATTCTGTCTCCTTTTCTCATTGCCTCTCCCCGACTCACACTCTCTCTGTCTCTCTCAAAATAAATAAATAAACTTTAAAAAAATAAATAATTAAGTTAAAATGAACTCCTTTGATTTTTTAAAAAAATCACATCTTTTTAAAAATATTTTTTGGCAATTTTTGTCTTCCACTGAGAACTTTCTGTTCATGCCCTTTGCTCACTTTACTTTAGGGCATCATCTGTTCCTCACTAATTTATAAGAAAATTTATATATAAACAGTCTAAGCCTTTTTCACATATATCCAAATATACCCATAGTTGGTCATGATGCAGTTGACATCACTGTGAATAATATACAGTGTCTCTGTAGGAGTTTTTATAAGCTGGTCACAGAAAATAGTCTATACCATTACTTTAGGCTAAACATTTTTACTACAAGGTTATACCATGGAGCAATCAAGACCTAAAAAAAAGTTTCAACCAGAAAAAAAAAAAAAAGACTTAAAAAAAGCAACTACTCACACTCACTACTCAAGTCAATGTAAAATAACCCATTAAACACAGACAACAGTTTTCTATTCCCAAACTGTATACATTTTAAACTCTAAAAAAAGTATACTAATTCATTGCAACACAGGGATTTGGGATTTAACACTTACTTTATCATTACTATCATTACTCTGAAAGTTTGCATGAAAATTCAGGATTTTACCGTTTTCTAGAAATGTAAAAATTTACGAAACTAATGTATGAGGAATTACAGAGGGAGAAGATAAACCTACTTGAAGTCAAAAGGAGAGGAAAAAAAAAAAAAAACAATGTCAAATAAAAAGTGGATTCTTAAAACCCAAAAAGAAACCTTAAGACCAAAAACAAAGAAATCTATAATTTTCTGAATGTTGCATCCTTTTTGATTAGCTGATAAAAAGTACAGAACGCATTTTTTAAAAAAGATTATAGACCTCAAATTGTAAAATAAAGTCACTGTTTAAAATCTTAGTACTCATCCAATTATAAAGTATGTATGCATATTAAGTTACATCAAACACAAACCACTTCACAGAAAATAAAATTGTCTTCTATACCAGGTCACTTCACTCAATAGCAACCTTATGCAAATTAGTATTGAAGAACCCAAGGATTCCTATCTAAGTCTTTTCCTGTTGTTTTTTAAAAATTTAGCTTTATTGCTATTAAATTAAAAGGTGCTTGATATTTATTAATAACTCAAAAAATGTTATTAAACTAGTAAAAAAAAAAAAAAACAAGGAACAAAACAGAATTTCCAATGTGTTCATAATGACCTAAAAAAATGTCAAACTAAAGGAAATAACATCAAAATATTAACTGTCTTCAGGTGGTAGAACTAAGGGTGATTTCTTTTTCCTTTATATAACAGATTTTCTTAAACTCAGAAATGAGTATCTATTATTTATATAACTAACCTTTGTAAAGAAACAGATAAAATGTACCAAGTCAAACAACTAAAAGTAACTTCCTGATAGTCAAGCAATTATCTCCTCAAGTAAAGGGATAGTTTTTAAAAACTTTATCTGGTTATAGCTGCTCAAAATAACAGCTGCAATAAACACCCTGCACTTCATACAAAGTACAGTTACGGTAAGACAGTACAGTCTATTTTCATCTAAGTAGCAAACACCCTGCACTTCATACAAAGTACAGTTACGGTAAGACAGTACAGTCTATTTTCATCTAAGTAGCAATACTATACGCTTTGCTGCACAATGTTTCAAAAGCTTGAAGCCTAAAATAAACCTTACCAATTATGATGGAAATTACTTTTTAGGGAAAAATTAATTATTTCCCTAAAGTAAATCCCAGATTTTTCTCCTCTTTTAATCCTATGAAAGTACTTACAATCAAATTAGAATGTGTAGACAATAAAAGGAAATATTTAATATATCTTGATACATTACAAAAACCCAGTACCCTTTACCTTCCACAATAAAGTGCTAAAGACCATCCAAAAACAAACAAAACAACACAAAAATCTGCTAGTGAAAAAGAAAAAAAAGAACTCAGGTATGAAATGGAAAACCAAAGAAGTAGTTAGGTTATTATTCTTAGCCATCAGGGCAAAATAGGGAAAGAAAGCTAGCCAGTCTTATGATGGAAACAAGCCTGCGAGGTCTGCTAAGACAAAGTTTTTAAGTCAACCATCTGGGGAAGCCAACTGCCAAAAGACAACTAGTCAAAAGGAGAAATACACCAGGAACTGCTGCACTCCCAAGACACTCAATGAGTAAATCTTTGCTCCTTCTCTTCTATTTCCAAGTCACATAAAGAGAAACAGCAAAGGGCAAGATTCAGGAATCACAGCCAAGGATAAAAAAAAGTAATCATGAAAAAAATAAATAAATAAAAGACAGTAATCACAAAATCTCATTGGTCAATCCTAACCCTAATTTGTGAAACTTAACCTAGAAGGAAAGTTTCCAGTTATTTGAAAAAATGAAAACCAAAATTATCCTATAAACCGATAAACTATCTAGGTCAATACTATTTTTAAAATAGTAAGTTTTAATGTATTCCGAGGATTTTATTTTGCATATGTATTGATATTCTTTGTGCTGAAGTGTTTTCTCAATTTTAATAAATAAATCTATCTCCTTTTTATAGCTTCAATTTTCATTTAAAATAGGATAAAATAAGCATCATCTTAGTTATAGCTCTGCCATAAAACAGCTTACTGGGCTTAAGCAAGTTTCTGGGCCTAAGTTTCTTCGCTGATGTACTGAAAGGGGTTGGTCCAAATGACTTAAATGAACCCTTCCACTGTAAAATAATCATTCTCTAATTCTTCAGGATGACATCAAGTTGTTTTGGGTAACATCCCCCTGTAACTGAAGTAACAATGTCTCTAGGTTAAAACAGTGGGTATCCTCCTCAGTCATTCACCATATCAACACTGGTGAAGACAGTGCTACAGATTTACTCCCACCCCAACTCCATCACCTCATCCAACCTCCGCACAACATACCCATCACTACCTACTTATTAATTTACTTACAGAGGAAATGGGTAAACCAAGCCCCACTATGTTGAGGACAGTGGATGTGACGGTACTGTCATGGTACGGATACTGGATGCTGTTGTCTTTACAGAAAAAGCCTCTCTGAAATGGATATATTTGGCCCAAATTTAGAACAGCCATAGGCATGGAAGCTGTTGGGGAAGGGAAAAAAAGACACACATGGTTAAATTCAGTTCACTTCATTAGGAAGTAAAGTCTACTGAATGGGATGCAACTCTTAACCATATTTGGTACTTTTTGAAAAGGATCAATATTCCAAAATACCCAAGAGTGAAGATTAAGGAAACCATGCAGCATTAGCTTGTCCATATCAGCCCCACCTTTATCAAGTATAAATTCTCTTACTTGCGTTGACCTCTGATTTTAAAAACATACAATAAAGAAATGCCCATGGAATTGGCCCATGGAAAAATAAAGCTGAAAAAACAAGAAGGATTTATATTTTACATTTTGTAATTAATTTATTTTTAATTGACGTTCAGTATCTTAAATACGTTTAAGAAAAAAAGGGAAAACTTTGTGAATACATTAATTTTGAGCAATATCATAACAGCCAAAAATAGTCAAGGAGGGGAAAGAAAGAAAATAGAAACCATAAGTACATCTGATAATAAAAACTGAAAGAAACTAGTCTTTCAGTCTTTATCCTCAAGATAAATTTAAAATGATTTTTATTAGTCCTGGCAAGGCTCCAAATCACTTTAGTAAGTTATACAGGAAAAATGAAATTTTCACCCAAATAAAATGAGACCAAAGAGAAGTTAAATAAGTTAGTAGCTTTGTAATAGGCTCAAGTTTACCATGTTTTTATGCTTTGTTTCATATAATTCAAACAGTCAAGCATTTACTCACTACTAGCTCAGTACTAGCCTAGGCCATACAGAGAGACACAAACTAGTGTAAAACAGACCCTGGGTTCAAGAGCCTAAACTGTACGTGTAGACACAGAATATACACTAGAGGAAATGGTTTAAAAAGTAATACCAAGATAAACTTTTAGAGGGTGATGAAACTGTTCTGTATCTTAAATGTGATGGTTATCCATAACTCTAAGCATTTGCCAAAACTCACAGAATGTACGACAAAAAATGAATCTTACTGTTTGCAAATTTACAAAGAAATACCATAAAAAGAAAGTATGGCTAATTTCTTAAATGGTATAAAAGGTCCTATAGGAATTCAGAGGTCAACGTGAACCAAAGTAATTAGAAAAGACGATTTTTAAAAAAAGCAACTGAATTGAACTTGTAACAGCAGGTAAACTATAGGCAATAGGGAGGGGCTCAAGGAGAGCATTTCGTGGTATAAGGAAGCATGCGTAGCAGGAGGTCGCACTAACAAGAGCAGACAGGGAATGAGCAAGGGGTTTTCAAGGTATATAACATTTTATAGCCAACATGTATTACATGCTCACACATGACAGGCACTATGCTATGCAGAGTAACTCCATCCTTACCTACAACCCTGTAGGTAATACCACTTCTCCCATTTTTCACACAAAGTTATTATGAGGCTTAGACAAATGCAGACCTTGCTGAAACTAATAAATAGTCGAACCAGGATTCCAACACAGGCTGATTCCAGAGTCAATGTATACATGGCCTCCCAAGGAGGCCAGTGATCTGGATAAATTAAGAGATTAGAACTGTGAAAAGAAGGCAAGACCGGGAGGCAGGAGACGTGTTGTCTGGAAAAGCTTGTTCAGTATAAAATACTTATTATGTTCATAAAAAAACTCAAAGTGAATGGAATAAAATGTTCTCTGCTACAGATTACTCTTAATTCTTCAATTATGGGTGTCTTTTTGGGGATAAATAGTGCTTGAGATTATTGTGTTTAATAGAAAGAATTAAGCATTTAAAATACTGGCCTGAAAAAGGACTTTTCCTATAGGAAGTAAAATACCACTGTGCTCTTTGTTCAGACAGGATCAGCAACAGGGTAAGATAAAGGATGTGAGAAATTCACTTTAAAAAAAAAAAAGTAGAAAGGTGACCATTTCATACAGCTTTGAAACAATCCAGGAACTAACTGATAAGTAGTGTGTTGACAGTGAAAATAGAGAAGGATGCATGAAAGAGTGTTGTGAATATAGAAATGACTCAACTTCACGCCTGGTCACAATTACTGAGGCAGACTTGAAGGTGAACTTCAGGGTTTGGAAATAAAATGGTGGTCCCACGGACAGAAATGTGAAGTTAGGAGTGGAAGGTGGTTTATGATGGAACAAAATTAGTTTAGTATTATTGAGAATATTGCCTTTGGGGTAATCTGGTAACTTCTTAGCCTGGCCTCATCTTTCACTCTTCCCCATGTAGCCCTTAAGACTCCAATCACACTGAACCATTTGCTGTTACCTGAACATACTATGTTTTCAAAACCCTAGGTGCCTTCATATATGTTCATCCTTCTAATGGGGATACTTGCCCTCTCATTTCCCCTTCAGTCCAAGGCAGGCATGCCTTACTTATCTGTCCCATGGCACCTTATAGACTCATCTATCACACTGTATTATATATTGCTTCTGACATTCTGTCAGCAACTTCAAGGCAAAGACGCTATCATTCTCGTATTCTTTGCACCAGGCACACACACAGTTGGCTCTAAATGAAAAGACACTAAATGGCTAAATGAATAATGGATAACAATCAGAAGTAGGGAGAAATATGCAAGTTATTGGCATTAGAAGTGGTAACTTAAGCCAGGGGAATCAAACAGTTCAGAAACAGCCAAAATCAAAACTAACAGAGATAAAACAATCAGCTAATGACTAATATCCATAGTGAAATCATGAACAGAGACTGTAGGAGAGAAAGGAAGAAAAGATGATTCCATGCTCTAGAGGGCAGGGGCTGTGTCTGTTTCATTCAGTAGCACACACTGGCCATTCTTGGCAAAGAATGAACAACAGAGAAATAGGGCAATGTTGTGATACAAAAGCCAACAGAGGTAAGAGTATCAAGCCTGTATCTAGAAAGGTAAAATGTCAAATACTGAGACATTAAGGAGAGTGAGAACTGAGTAGTCTATGAGGTCTGAGTAAAAAGGGTATCTCAGGTAACCACCCTTCTATGATAATATTATACCACCTGCAATAACACTCCAATATCTTTATGAAGAATCTTCAATAATGAGCTTCAATACTGGACCGTCACTGTCTAAGCATGAATCTCTTTCTTCAGGTTAAATATATCACAATTATTATCTCTACTGCTCATATATTTTATATATACACATGTGTAGAAGCACATCCCTATGAAGTGAATTCAGTGCCCCAAAGAATTCTTATGTTGGAGCTCTAACCCCCAATTTTATCATACTTGGAGGTAGGTCTTTTAGGAGGTAATTAGGGTTGAATGAGGTCATAAATCCAATGACTTAATCCAACAGGACTGGTCTTATAAGAAGAGTAAAAGATGGGGGGTGTCTGGATGGCTCAGTTGGTTAATCGTCTTACTCCTGATTTTCGCTCAGGTCATGATCTCATGGTTCATGGGTTAGAGCCCCATATCGAGCTCTGTGCTGACAGTGCAGAGCCTGCTTGGGATTCTCTCTCCCTCCTCTACTCATGCTCTCTTTCAAGATCTCAAAATAAATAAAACTTTTAAAAAAACATTTTAGTTAAAAGAAGAGGAAAAAAGAGAGATCTCTCTCTCAGTGTGCATGCCTGAGGAAAGGCCATGAGAGGACACAACAAAAAGGTGTCCATCTATAAGCCAGGAAGAGAGTACTCACCTGAACCCAACCATGATGGCATCCTGATCTTACAATTCCAGCCTCCAGAAATATGAGAAAATAAATTTGTTGTTTAAGCCACCATATCTTTGGCATTTTGTTACAGCTGACCAAACAGACTAAGGCAGGCACACGCATGCACACACACACACCATAGCATATCTATCCCCCTAAACAGACACCTCTATTTAAAAAGCAATGGAATATTCTCTGCCATAGAGATAATTTTCAATAATATTTTAGGATAGTAATGGAGAATACTGTGTTCAAGTTAGTGTTATAGGAAGATGCTTCTCTAAATAAACCCTCTCCTGTGTCTCCTCCTCTCTCTGACCCTCCCCACTCATGCTCTTTCTCTCTCTTAAGTATAAAATAAACATTAAAAAAAAAAGAGGGGGTGCCTGGGTGGCTCAGTTGGTTAAGCATCTGACTTCAGCTCAGGTCATGATCTTGCAACTTGTGGGTTCGAGCCTGGAGCCTACATTGGATTGTATGACTCCCTTTCTCTCTGTCCCTCCCCCACTCACACTCGGTCTCTGTCTCTGTCTCTCTCAAAAATAAATAAACATTAAAAAAAGCGATGAAACAAGCATTCAGTACAATAACTTATTTTCAGTAACTTATTTTTTAAAAGCTCAATAAAGTGAAAAGAATATAGATCAAACATGAATGAAATGGAAAACGAAGGAAAAGTCAGATCAACTAACTACATCAGTTTTTGCAGGTTAATGAAATTATTAGTCTTGTTAAAGGCTTAAGAAAAAAAGAAAAACACAAATACATCAAATTATTAAACTGTTAACAAGGTACCACCTCTATCTCTGGGCTAAATCTTATCAGAAACTCAGAGATACTAAGTAACTCAAGAGTACACAGCTTGTGGGTATGCACTAGGGCAAATAACCACTATTACACAGGTGGTAAGCAGGGGAGCCAGTATTTCAACAAAAAGTTCCTCTTCTTTTCACCACATCAAACCACTTTTTTTTTTTTAATTTTTTAATTTTTTTTAGGAAAGGAGTCTAACCACCAGGGTCCCATTTCCCTGCTCTACAAACGAGAAAGAAGAAAAACATTTTCTTTTAGGTCCCATTCAGTCAAGTTCATGATTCTTAGAGACTAAGTTGGTCTACATACAGACAATTGATTTCTTTCAGTAGGACTGGGTATGAAGGTGGAATTGCTCTGTGTGACCTAGGATACATCTTAATCTACTACACGTGGGCTGACTGAGCCATCCTAAAGTCTAAATATACTTTGCTGTAAACTACAGAAGAGAAATGTGAAACTTCAGCAAAACTTACAAGAAAAATAAACAGTGAGGGAACTGCTTCTAGGGGTTCATGGTTTACCAAAAGGTAGTGGGTAAAACCCTTATGTAAAAAATATTTTCCCTTTCAAAAAGAAAAAAAAATCCAGCATATGTAAATTTAACTATGTTTGTGTATTTTTCTACATATAGTATACTTGAGTGTAACAAGTAAGTCTACAGTTACTTTCGTGAAATGTGCCTCTACAAACCCTTTCATTTTCTCCTTTTAGCAGTCCTAGGTTAAAAGTAAATAAAAACTTTTTGGCTCTTTACTATTTTGTGTTACTTGCGCAGTTTATAGAAAGTTGTATTCATTCCAAACTTAAGGAATGTTCTTTATTTGGTGTCCAATTAAGTTTGAACAAAATACATGGGGAGGAGAGAGGGATACAGTATTTTTCTTGCTTTCTTTGCAAACAGGTGTTGCATGTTATTTCCAGAATCACATGAAAAATCCTCCTGCTAATTGACACGTTATATGTTACATCTGAACAGAAGTTTTCTTCCCCTCCTTTAAAAAGATCATTAGATGTCCATAAGTAAAGGGTCACTGGGTGGCCCAGTTGGTTAGGCGTCCAACTCTTGATTTCAGCTCAGGTCATGATCCTACAGTTCATGGGATCAAGCCCAGCATCAGGCTCCATGATGACAGCACAGAGACTGCTTGAGATCCTCTCTCAACCTCTCTCTGCCCCTCCCCTGCTCACTCACTCTCAAAATAAAAATAAACAAATGTTTAAAACAAAAATGTCCAAAAGTAAAGAGAATCATTCAAAATTTCTCCAACAAGTGAAACTAGTAAGTTTGCAGGTAAGATGGATGGTTTCTTCTACAGATTCAATGCACCCCTTCCTAATTATTACTCCTCATCATTTGACAAATGTTTCATGTCTAGCACACAGCTAGACTCATATAGCTGACACTCAAGAGAGAATGAAGACAAAAGAATATCTGGGGGTGCCTGGGTGGCTCAATTAGTTGAGCATCCAACTTCAGCTCAGGTCATGACCTCACAGATCGTGAGTTCAAGCTTTGGATTGGGCTCGCTACTGTCAATGCAGAGCCTGCTTTAGATCCTCTGTTCCCCATCCCTCTCTGCCCCTCCCCCACTTACACACGTGCTCTCTCTCGATCTCTCTCTCAAAAATAAATATTAAAAAAAGAAAAAAGATGAATATATGAAATTATCAATTATAAAGGGGAGAGGTGAAGCCACAAGATTTTATTAAGATCACTCAGTGAAAGAGACAATAGTCATAATCTTGGAAAGAAAACACAAAGTCAACAAAGCCAACTAATATGGAAGGAACTACCAGGAAAACAGGATACAATATGAAAGAAAAGATAATGCCAGGAAAAATGAAGGGGCACTTTAAAAAAATACCAGTAACAGTAGCTACTTTTTAATTAACTCTTACCCTATATCCTGACAGTATGGTACGCGTTGCAGTTTTCTAATCTCAATTAACTTGAAAAGGTAAGTACTATTATATCGATTTGAAGATAAAGAAACCTGCCCAAGGCCACAAAGGTTGCAGAATTAGGATTTGAACCCAGGTCAATGAGACCATGCACCCACTGAGTTCACCTGGTCTTAACAAATGCCACTTATAAAGAAGTTGAGCAGAAAAAGAACAGACGAGGTCACTGACAGAAGAATTGCCGCACTTGGACTGGGAACACAAAGACTGACAAGATTTAAGAAGTGAAGAGCGAGTGGGTAGAGGTGACCTTTATATGTCCTCTGGACAGAAAGGAAGGAAAGGGTATCTTGGTCCATACCTTGAAGAACAAATAAGGCAGAAGAAGGCTAACAATTTCTTTTTGTCTGTAGCACAAAAGGTAGGATAGTGAACTGAGGTGATAGAATGGGTTGGGGGGGGGGCGGGGGGGCGGGGTGGGATGCAGAGGGGACTTGACAATATGGATGAATGGACAAAACTAGATCCATGGTAGATGGGAGGAAATGAAAGCACAGGCAGACAACAAAGACCATCCAAAACAGGGTCAATTAGAGGTTTTTTTTACAAAAAATTTTAAAAGCTTCCTATTTCATTTGTATTGCTATGCAAAGTAGTCACAAAGCATGTCCCCTTTGGAGAAGCCACACCTAATTATTAGTTATTGGCTTCACTCTTTCCCTGCGGCCATAATCCCCCTGGCCCTTTGGCCCTGATGGAAAAGCGTAGCAGAGGGGAATAAAGAGGACTAAAACACCGTACACACCTCTATGTATTTGGCACCATACTGAACATCTAACATTAATTTTCACTTCATCCTAACAATACTAGAACACAAGCTTCATTAGGTATGGACATTTTTGTTTACTGATATATCCTAAGCACTTAAGCCCTCAAGAAATATTGAATGAATGCACAGAGTCACCTTGTAAAACAGGTATTATCGTCCCCATTTTACGGATGAGAGGATGAGTCAGAAAGGATAAGTAACTTAATTAAAGTCACAGATATAATAAGGGTGAAATTAAAAGTATTTAACAACTAGTGCTGCACCAGCACTGGCCACTCAGGACAGACACCAGCTGGTGCTAAAGCTGGGTTCTGCTTCAATCTTTCAGTTGTGGGATCTTAAAGAGGTCCATAGAAGGGACTAGGACAATGAAGGGACCAGGACAATGAAGGGTTGTGGGCTAGAAAAGGTAAGACTCAGATATACACTACTGGCTACCAGCTGTGATAGTAAGTGGTGCATCCAGGTTTCAAACATGTATTTATTTAACCCCAAAACCCTCTAAATGAATGTGTACCATTTGCTAAAATGTAGTACCATTTGCTAAAAAATGACAGAGCAGAGGACAAATGGAGGTTTTAATAGAACAGAAAAACATTTTGGGGCATCTGGGTGGCTCCATCAGTTAAGCGCCGACTTCAGCTCAAGTCATGATCTCGCGGTTTGCATGTCGAGGTCTGTGCGGACAGCTCAGAGCCTGGAGCCTGCTTCGGATTCTGTGTCTCCCTCTCTCGCTGCCCCCTCCCCACTCATGCTCTCTCTGTGTCACTCAAAAATAAATAAACATTAAAAAAACCCAGAAAAACATTCAAAGCAATTGTAATGGAATAAAGAGACTAATAGGCATAACAACTGCAATGGGAAATGGAATTAGAAATGCATTTAAGATTGATCACTAAAAAAAAAAAAAAAAGATTCATCACTGAGTTCAATCTGTTGCCAGGCAGTCTAAAAAAAATAGGATGATCCAACGAAAGTAGGGTAGAGGGAACTGAAAAATAACAGAAATATGAATGAGCAAAACAAAACTGCAATATAAGGATGTTTTGTTCCAGGTCAGTAATTTAGATACGTCTCAATAAGAAATGAAAAATCATAAAAAATTTTAAAATGTTTTAAAAAATAATAAATAAAAATAAAAATAAATGAAAAGTCAGCATTGGCTTTGATCAAGAAATGCCTGGGTGAAAGCTGTACTGCAGGAAGATGAGTTTATGCAAAGTAGAGGTGGAAAAGGGGAAGAGCCCTGAGCCAGGCAGGAGGGATCAGTGATAGAACTGTATGTATGTTTGGGTATGATTCACAGAGATGGCACGTGAAGTATCCAGGGCCACGAGTTCAAAGAACAGTGCACCCTTGGCTTTTAGAGACACCTGCGCTCTGGTCACCAGCTTAAAGTGACCACATCTCTGTGGCTGATGGTTTTACTATAAAAAGTACTCAGTTATCTTGCTGGGTTTTGTTTTGTACTTAAGTTGGGACAAAGGGGAGAAAAAGCAGTTTGGATATCTAAGTGACATTTACAAAAGAATTTTACTTTCTGTGCTTTTCTGTCACTAACGACCTATAATATACTCAACCCTGGAGTCTCTTCATTCATTAAGATACTTAAAATAAATGTGTGTATATTTTAAACAGCTTTTTAAAAAAAAAAAATACCCAGAACTATAAGGACAGGTTATTTTAATATGGACTCAGATTTCTGCACACACACACAAAAAAAGTTGGCCTATTTATTTATACACGAACAAAAATAAAAAGCAAGAAGTTGGTCACCTGTTGTTCCCTTCCCAAAAGGCACACAGTGCCAACTGGCCAGGACCATTAATTCCTTCCACCCTCTCATGGTAACAGCTGTTCCCTTTCTTTTTCAAGCTGGCAAAGGTCACGGTCAGTAGCACTCTTTCCATGCAGATTTCTATGTTCAAAAGGCAAGGAGATGGTGGACATAATAGGGTGTGGGGAGAGACAGCTAATTTTTTTTTCTATGTTACTTTCTCCTGGGCATTTATCAGAAATCTGTTTTGGGCTTCTTTGATATTTGAAGCTGTAACTATAATCATTTCTCAGCTGAAAAAAAATTATGTTTACATGAAACTGGAATTGGGGATGATATAAGCATTTTGAGAGTTCAAGGCCAAAAACTGTAGCAAAACTGTACAGTAACATTTACATCATTAGTGGCTCCCTAATTAGAAATGCATTATGCTATGAGAAGAAGCCAGAATCAAAAGGATACATACTGCATGATTTCATTTATATGACATTATAGGATGGAGAACCAATCAGTGGTTGCCAGAGGTGTAGGAGGTGGGAGGAGTTCACTACAAAAGAGCAGCAAGAAGAAATTTAGGGTAATAAATCAGTTCTGTATCTTGTGTGGTGGTTACATAACTCTGACGTCTAAATTGTCTCAATTCAAAGAACTGTATCCTTAAAGAGTGAATTTTGCTATATATAAATTTTGTTTAAGTCTAAATGTTGACTTAAGCCTCATACCCTGTTTCTCTATTCCCCTCACCTGTTCCAAACCTCTTGCCACACTGTACATGATGACCCCACCCCTTCCACCTAGCTAACATCTACTCGCCACTCTAGCTTCTATATAACTACTCATGAAATCTTTGGTGTGGCAGGGTGAGGTGCTGCATAGAACTGGGACTTTTCCACCGAGCTGGGTTTACTTTTGGCATTCTCCCAGTTATTAAACTTAAATGAACATGGGCAAATTACTTACCTATCTAGCTCAATTTTCTCACGGGTGAATGCAAATAAATACTATTTATATACCTCCCAGAACAGTTGTAAACTAAGAGCCTAGTAATGTGCCTAACATAGCACCTGGCACATTAAGACAATATATGCTTATTCCCTGATCTTTCTCCTCTGCCTACTGCCTCTAATGAAAAAGTAATTTTTAACTTGGAAAATGTATCAACACATATACAAGAGGACTTCATGAAGTAACTACCTGTATTTTATTTTTTTTGTTGTTGTTTATTTATTTATTTTGAGAGACAGAGAGCCCAAGCACACGTGTGCAAGTGCGGGAGGAGCAGAGGGAGAGGGAGAGAAACAGAATCCCAAGCAGGCTCTGCACTGTCCACACAGAGCCCAATGTGGGATTTGAACCCATGAACCATGAGATCATGGCCTAAGCCAAAGCTGGACACTTAACCAACTGAGCCACCCAGTTCCCCTAACTACATGTGTTTTAGTTATCTTTCTTCAAAGGCTTTTCAATAGCCAACAAATTTCACAAAACAGTGTAAGATAGTAAATCAAGGGAAAGATTCCTCTTTGAAGAGGTTCCTCTTTGAAGAGTTTATTTAGTCTTTAAAGAAATTATGACCTATAGGGTTCTATCTGGTTTTTATTTAAGCTTTTAAAACAACGCCTCTGTTGTTCAGATGGGAACACATGGTTAATTTACTTCTCTCTGAATTTACAATGAGACTTCCAGTCTCAGCAATCCCATCTACAAACTTCGCTTAACCAACAAAGTCTCTTGTATTAGTAGCTGGTCAACTTCTCCCACTCAGTGATAAGGTCTATATTCCAAACAATAACAAGTGTGTGTTCATTATTATAGTGATTCTTGAATAAAGCTGGCAAAGTGATATGCTTTTAAAATTTCTAGGACAGTCATCTTCTAGAAAGGTAATGCATAAATGCCACTTAAGAGGTTATGTATGGTGGTGGTTGGGGGCAGATTTAAAAACCTTTCAGGAGACTGCTTTAGCAACTTAAATTGATTTCACCATTTTGGTACAAAATTAGTTATCTCGATGCTCAAAAGATGAGTAAGAAATAATTTAAGAATCAAAACTATAAATCAAAAATTTTAAATAAACCAAATAAAATCCAGACCTGAGACCTCACCTGCTTTTAACAGTTCACATGTCCCCCTTTAAAAAATGTATCATGTGGGGCGCCTGGGTGGCGCAGTCGGTTGAGCGTCCGACTTCAGCCAGGTCACGATCTCGCGGTCCGTGAGTTCGAGCCCCGCGTCGGGCTCTGGGCTGATGGCTCAGAGCCTGGAGCCTGTTTCCGATTCTGTGTCTCCCTCTCTCTCTGCCCCTCCCCCGTTCATGCTCTGTCTCTCTCTGTCCCAAAAATAAATAAAACGTTGAAAAAAAAAAAAATTAAAAAAAAAAAAAAAAAAAAAAATGTATCATGTGGGGCGCCTGAGTGGCGCAGTCGGTTAAGCGTCCGACTTCAGCCAGGTCACGATCTCGCGGTCCGTGAGTTCGAGCCCCGCGTCGGGCTCTGGGCTGATGGCTCAGAGCCTGGAGCCTGTTTCCGATTCTGTGTCTCCCTCTCTCTCTGCCCCTCCCCCGTTCATGCTCTGTCTCTCTCTGTCCCAAAAATAAATAAATGTTGAAAAAAAAAAAAAATTTAAAAAAAAAAAAAATAAATAAATAAAAAATGTATCATGTAATGTAAATCTTAGAAGTATTTATGTGGATCCATCATGTCTAGTCTGAAATTACGGCAAATGGCAAGGATCCAAAAACTAAAAATAGTCATACTAAGATGTGTCTCTGAAGAAAAATATAAGAACTCTTACTTTGGCAGGAAGTCACCAAAGTGGCATATCTAAATTAGTAAGCTTTGTTTAAGACACACACACACACACACTTTTTTTTAAATGCACACAAGTCAAAAAAAACTGGTAAAATTCTTTTTTTAATGGTTATGATTACTGCAGTAGCAAATCATATATCCATTTTCCCAAAAATGTATGTTTGTGCCACTCAAGTTATTTTATACAGAAGATAAACTGAAGGAGGTACTCCCACCAAGTATTACTTCCAGAGTAAGAGCAAACATTCAATGCTGAAACTACACAATAAACAGCAGCTAGTTGGGAAGCAAGAAAAAGGACACGCAGACATTACTTTGTTGAGTGCCTAATAAGTACTCGGTGCTTGGGGCACTGGTTTCGGCTCGGGTCATGATCTCATGTTTTCATGCATGGGTTCAAGCTCCGCATTGGGCTCTGTGCTGACAGTGCAGAGCATGCTTGGAATTCTCTCTCTCCCTCTCTTTCTGCACCTCCCCCACTCACGTGGTCTCTGTCTCTCGCAAAAATAGAGACACCTGGGTGGCTCAGTTGGTTAAGCATCCAACTTCAGCTGACATCATGAACTCATGGTTCCTGAGTTCAAGCTCCACATCAGGCTCCGTGCTGCCAGCTTGAAGTCTGGAGCCTGCTTCGGATTCTGTGTCTCCCTCTCTCTCTGCCCCTCCCCTGCTTGCACTCTGTCTCTCTCTCTCAAAAAGAAATAAACACTGAAAAAAAATTTTTAATAAATTAAAAAAAAAAAGTACTAGGTGCTTTATTTACACAGATTCTCATCCCTAACAAATCTATTAAGTAGACAGTATTCTCTCCATCACACAAGTCAAGAAACTGAAGCTCGGCAGGACTAAATAACCATCTGTGTGACCTAAATCAAGAATATATAGCAAAGCAGAATTTTGAAACCAAGTTTATCAGGCTCCACATCCCAAACTCCACCATACTTGGTAACAGTTACTTGGAAAACAAGGATACCAAGTAATCCATTCTTCTCAACAAAGAGTGTTCTTTAAGAAGTCCAACTATTCTTACACAGTACCATATATCTAAAAATGGTATTCCTAGGGGCTCCAGGCTGGCTCAGTCAGTAGAGCATGTGACTCTTGATCTCAGGGTCCTGGGCTCAAGCCCCACATTAGGTGTAAAACCCACCTACCCCCCACCCTCTCCCTCACCACACACACTTGGGAATTCAGTTGTTTTTTTAAAAAGGTATTCCTGTATCTGGAAAGATCATTCTTCCCCATCCAGCATGTCATAGGTAACCACAAGAACCTATTATCCCAGCCTATTAGTGTTTCAGCTGATACCCCTAACTGATCTCCTCCCACTCTCCGAAATGATTCCTAGGGCCAGTGCTTGGAATCTTCTCTACTATACTCTCCTTTCTCAGTCCAACATTTTAAAGTAATTACCAATACCCACAATTTCCATTTCTTTACCAAATACCCACTTCTCAGACCACTCAAATATGGAAACTGCTTTCTTTACATAAGAAAAGGCTATCAATGACATTTGTGTAACTAAACCCACTGGACACTTTACAGACTTTATCTTACTTGACATTTCAGGAGAATGTAGACATTGTTACCACTCTCTCCTTGGAGCACTCTCTTCACTGGACTTTCTGGAAACATTCTCCGAGTTATTAGGGTTTCCTCTCAGTCTTGCGTTCTTCCTTCCTTCCCAACAATCTGAAATGCTGGTGTTTCTTAAAACTCTGTCTGAAACCTTCTCTCCTCACTTGATAACTCCTGCTTGAGATTTCAATTTTTATGACTTTGACTACCATGAATATGCCAGTGAGTCCCCATACTCAGACTACTCCTCAGACTACTCCATTTGTGCAAACAAGGACTTGACTTCCTCTTCAAAATCTCAAAAGCATCTTAAACATAAGGTGCTCAAAATCAAAATCATTCTCTCTTCTCTACCCCTCTTCCTATATCAGGTCACGTTCTCTCCTAATGCCCCCCAACTCATTATCTGGCAGCAATTAACATCCATCCATTAAACAAGACAGAACTTTCAGAACTATCCTTGTTATCTCCCTCTCTCTGATTCCCCACATTTTATGTTTCACCAAAACCTGTCCATTTTGCCTCCCAAATATTTCTTAAATCCATCCACCTTTCTCCATCTGCACCACTCCCTCATTAGTCTTACTACCATTATCTCACTTGGACTATTTCTTTCTCTTTTTTTTTAACATTTTTTAATTTTATTTTGAGACAGAGACAGAGTGTGAGTGGGGAAGGGGCAGAGAGAGAGGGAGACACAGAATCCGAAGCAGGCTTCACGCTCCAAGCCGTTGGCACAGAGCCCAACACGGGGCTTGAACTCACAGACTGTGAGATCATGACCTGAGCCAAAGCCAGACGCCCAACCAACTGAACCCCCCAGGTGCTCCTCACTTGGACTATTTCAACAGCTTCCTAACTCATCTCCCTAAATTCATTCTTTTCCAGCCCTAATCTATTATTCTACCCTATATCCAAAGTCATCATTTTAAAAAGCTACCCCATGCTTCTATTCAAAACTTTTTTTAAATTTTTAAAAAAAAAATTTTTTTTTTTAACGTTTATTTATTTTTGAGACAGAGAGAGACAGAGCATGAACTGGGGAGGAGCAGAGAGAGAGGGAAACACAGAATCGGAAGCAGGCTCCAGGCTCTGAGCTGTCAGCACAGAGCCCGATGCGGGGCTCCAACCCACGGACCGTGAGATCATGACCTGAGCCGAAGTCGGACGCCCAACCGACCAAGCCACCCAGGCGCCCCTATTCAAAACTTTTTATAAACCTTAACAGTACCCATCTCTCTCCTTTATAGCACTTATTAGTTTATTTTTATATTTATTTGTCTGATTATACACATCTCCTCTAAGAGTGTGGCACACAACATGTGAGGGACAAATACTTGTGGAATAGAGGACTCCTATGTAATGGAGAATAAATAAGCCTAAGAGAATATACAGATAAAGACCCAGCCCTTTTCAGATAAAGAAACTGAAGCTGTGAACATGGGTGATTTACCCTAATTGTAGGTGAAAGAAGTGGAATTCAAACTCAAACCTGTATGTTTCCAGTGTCCACACACCTAACTTAAAACGCATCCCATAAATAAAAAAAAAAAAAAAATCTCTAAAAACTTTTATATGTTACTAAAAACAAATGGAAATCATTTCCTATATTGGTAAAATACATTTTTTTTAAAAATAAAGTTCTATTGAAACTACAAGGTAAGACACCCTGCATTCTAACTTCTTTAAAATGGAACAGTCTTGTTTCTCTCTTATTTTGGGTAATTATAAGATGGATGCACAGATATGATTCACATCCTTTATTATACTAAGTATTAATAAGTCTGTATCTCCTAGTACATAAACACCTTCTACTGCATTGCATTTAGATAATCCACTGAAATATGTCTATGGCTAGCACCTGTATGAATTGTAAGATTTCATTGTTTGTTCTTTCTGATAGTTCAAAATTTCAAACTCCTCTACTTTTACTAAGACTTTAACTTAAAAAATACTCGACCAAGTTATAAAGTCTCCCTATCCCAGTATATCATTTGTAATCATGAAAAGTCCAAGGACGTGAAATATGGTAACTATCACAGCATTTTTCCAGCAATCTGATTTTTTCCCTTACTAAATCCTAAACATAGGTTGAATTAACTGACCAACTTAAAGGCCAGCTCTTTACTTCATTAATTTTATATTAATTTTATCTATTTTATGTGATCCTTATATTTTCCAAATGAAAAATCAGAATCTCCACCACAGTCTTTTTACTGGGCAGCAAGCAATCTCAGACCTTGTGAAGCACACATCCTCATGATTAATTTTCTCAGCCTTCTTCCTATTGAGGAAGCTTCATCCTCTCCTGAACTCCCCTTTGAAGGCAAAAACAGACCATCCAGCAATATTTACCTCCTTTCTTTTCTTTTTCCTCATTCTTTTTGCCTCCCTTTTTATTAGAATAAATTTGTTTAGCGAAAGCTCACATCAGGGCCATATCAAGAGGCTCTCTTGAGTTTAAAATTTCAGTAATGGCTATTGAATAATTCAATGCTTTTAAATGTAAGTTTTAATTATTAGCTAACAAAAAAATAAGCTCTTAAATAGTACTCAATTTTGTCAAGATTTTCTTATAACTTTGGCCATGTTACCTTAATTCTAGTGCCATACTTCCAATTGATGTTGAGTTTCCATGGCTGTAGGGTAGATGAAACTCCTTACCTGTCCAATGGGTCCAATGGGTCCCAACGCCCCACATAGTAATCATCAGGCAGCCAGCTACAGCTACACAGTAACACTCAGGTGTTACCATTCCAATCATTAATCAGCTAATGAACTGCAAGACTAGTACTGAGAAAAATTGAAAATCTTAGAAAATGTAATTACTCTATTTCAAGGAACATGTCTCACCTGTTTATTATTCTGCAGGTCAACGGAATAGAGCATAGCACAGGCCGATTACAATGTTAGAAGAGATTCCCTTGGTGTGTTAGATCTTTGCCAAAAGAATCTGACAGACTTTACTGAAGACAAACTACTACTGATACAATAATCTGATATTCAGCAGACTACATTAAAATCGTAGTTTCTTTCCTTTTTTAATTAAATAGTAGGTGAACACTAATCTCCACCTTTTTTAAAAAATAAAAATCCCTTCATTAAAATTTCAGTCTGACCAAATTATATTTTACAATGGCTTTTCAAGGTAGCACATGTTCCCATTTGTCACAGTATGACTAAGGCAAGAATAACGTACTAGTTCCAGGATTTCTTGAGCCACCTGGTCACTGATAAAGTTGTATACCTAAGTGTGGCAAAAGAGGAAATGAGGGGGGGTGGTCTACATTACTTTGTATCAGTGCCTATCATTACTTCCTAAACACTTCAGTTTTCAGCTTTTTCCTACTTTCTTTTTTTTCAACGTTTATTTATTTTTTGGGACAGAGAGAGACAGAGCATGAATGGGGGAGGGGCAGAGAGAGAGGGAGACACAGAATCGGAAACAGGCTCCAGGCTCTGAGCCATCAGCCCAGAGCCCGACGCGGGGCTCGAACTCACGGACCGCGAGATCGTGACCTGGCTGAAGTCGGACGCTTAACCAACTGCGCCACCCAGGCGCCCCAACTAATTCCTACTTTCTGCTGACAATAACACTCACCCCATTCTTCACCAGACTAGACTTATAATTGATCTCCTACAGTCTGCTGCAGTTGCTCAAAATACCCCCTCGTATACTATGTGCTCTCTGTCTTCCTACCCTGAGTCCACTGGTGTCAAATGCTGTTAATATATTCTGCAGCAACTGACTCTTCTTAATCAGCACGGTTTGCTTACCACTGTGATCCTGAGAGATAGGCAAGGCAGACATTATTCTCATTAGAAATTACACATAAATAAATGAAGCAGCCCATGAGATCTTGCCCATGTGATCAGAAAGAATAGCAGAAGCAAAACCAGAATCTGACTTCCAAACCAACAGCCTTCACTGCTAGATCATACTCTAAAGTATTTAAATAAAGTTACAAAAACAAATTGCCACTCACGACAAAACCTCCACTATATCAAATCCTAAGCAAGGGGGAAGGTCCATTTAAAAACCTATCTCCATAAAAGGTAATTTACTTACTTGTAATTAGATTTGGTTCATAATTAGACTACATTCAATGACAGCACTTAAACTCTCACTCATACTGTGAGACATAAAGTTAGTATTAATTTAGATATCCAACACTAGCTATAAAGTTGAATATTACCCATAACCTGCCTAGCAAGTTTTGATAACATCACAGTTTAAGAAACCTTTTCCCAACTGAGCCATTGAGGCAGAAACAATACATATTTGGAAAGGAGTCCATTTAAAATTCCTTTCTCTTATCCATGCCATTTGAAAAAAAAAAAAAAGTAAAATACAATAAACATCACTTGCTTCTGCTACACTGCTTAACTACGCTAGGTATATTTTCCAAATCAAATTACGATGTCATTTGAAAAACTATGTTTTTTTAAAAAACAGGTTTTTTTTAATTTTACTTACTTATTTTTGAGGGGGGATTTAATAATTAACAAGCTATTTTATGTTCTTCACACATTAGTGTGAAAACTACCTTTGTCCTTCTGATGACAGCTGTGCATGCTGACTGAAAACTCAAGAGCTTTTTTTTAAGTTTATTTACTTTTTTTTTTTTTTTTTTAGTTTATTTACTTTGAGACAGAGTGTGAATCGGCGAAGGGCAGAGAGAGAAGGAAATAGAGAATCCCAAACAGGCTCAATGCTATCAGCACAGAGACTGACTCAGGGCTCAAACTCACAAACCATGAGATCAGGAAATCAAGAGTCCGACGTTTAACCAACTGAGACACCCAGGTGCCCCAAAAACATAGTTTTTAAGTTAAATATCATAAAAGTATGAATTTTAATTACATTTGGTCATATATTTAACAAACTGTCTCTCTGAAGAAGGCTACTACCTAAAGTTAGGGCTATCTCAGAACACTGCAGATGGGTGTGATCACTATATATATATACCGATTTCTTAAACTCTGGAAAGAAGAAAATACAAAATCTTATTGATGAAAAGAAGTTATGATGAGAACTGGTTATATTTAGCTCCTTCAACCTCAAGTTGGGTCTTGATAAGTTTATATTTAACAAATAAAACCTCCATGTTTTAGGAAATGGGTACTAAGAGGAGTTAGGACTATCCAAACCATGCTATTACTAGTTCACACATCTATTCTATTACACTGTTCCCTCTCCAGCCACATTCATTTGGGTACCTTGCCTATGAGTTGTGGGAATATTGCTCACCTAGAAGCAAAATCAGAAGATCTTTGTGAGCTGATTCCACAGAGAAATAGGTTGAAGTAATAAAAACATTTCCCAAAGTGATCTGGGCACTAAAAACTGAAATACAAACCAGTTTCCAATGTCAATGTCATTTAAACTGAAACTAGGGGCGCCTGGGTGGCTCAGTCAGTTAAGCATCTGACTTTGGCTCAGGTCATGATCTCACAGTTCATGAGTTTGAGCCCCAAGTCAGGCTCTGAGCCTGGAGCCTACTTCAGATTCTGTGTCTCCCTCTCCTTCTGCCCCTCCCCTGCTCATTCTCTGTCTCTCTCTGTCTTTCAAAAACAAATAATCGTTAAGAAAAAACAATATTTAACTGAAACTAGAACACTAAATAATGTTCCAAAAGAAAAGTCACCAGCACATGATATTAAATTTAAATAACAGACTGGGTCACTGGTACCAAAGTGGTTTTTAGTTTAATAGTGATTAACAGCAGCACAGGCCAGGACTATGCTTAACACTTCACTGTGCTAAACACTTCATATACATTGTCTCATACATTATCTCAGCTAATTTCACAGCACTATGAAAAATGCCCTATTAGCATCATCTTTTTCCTCACTAGATGACGAAACTCATAGAGGTGAAGTGACCTGCCCAGTGTCATACAGTTATTAATAGATGGGTCTAGAATTCAAACCCTGGAAGAGTAGCTGACTCAAGTGTATTGCCTATTCATTCATGTAACAAATACCTGAATGACTACCATGTGCCACACACCTTCTGAACACCCACCTCCTGTGTCTTTATCCAGCAATACAAATGGGGCCTGAACTTTCCACAGGAATTATTTACAGAATTTAGAACTAGACAAAAGTAATGTGCCCAAAGGTGCACATTATTTATGCTGGAAAGTAAAAGCAACTGTTTAAGAAGAAATCATTTTGAAATACAGATAGACTTCATTAAAATACCAACCAATCTCCATTTACAAGACTTTGCATATCTCTTCAGTGTAGAGACCCTGTCTTACTCTTAGTAACCTCAGAGCTAGGAAATATCAGGCATTCAACTTACTATACAGTATTGTCACTGTTTCTTATGAGTCTGTCTTCCACAGTAAACAAGAGTTATTTGAGAACCAAGGCTTTTGTTTACTTTTTTCACCCATTTTTGTATTCCAATGCTGTGACATAAAGTAAGGCTAAAACCTCAGAGCTTTATGATGATTGCCTGAGTTTATGTAAGAAATTTACAAAAGATTCGTTTAGGCATTCAATGAATAATGTTTTTCTTCTCTTTTCCTCATTTACCCCTCAAGTGCCTAGGCAGTCAACCCATCTCTCTTACTGCTGATGTAAATGTACCAAAAGGCAAGGCAGAACCTCACTTAACAAGCTGCCAATTAACTCAAGAGCTCATCTAGGACACATTTCCTATATGTCATTTTCCTGGGCACCCCACCCTGAAAAAGACTCAGGAAACATTTCCAAACAGTGACAAATGAGAACTAAACCATGAGATTCTAACTATATCCGCTGTAATGAGTTCCCAAAGGTGACTCTGAACTCTACACACATGACTCCCATGAAATATAGTGAAGACCAAAAGTCTTCCTTTCCTGTATAGAAATGCCAACAACAATGCTACCTGAAAAAAAAGTCTGTGGGTATGTTACTTAACAGGGCAAATTCAAGGATGATATGCTGTCTTGGCAAACTCTTAGTAGTAATTAGGAATTTGAGTTATGAAAAATTAAAGTGCCTCCTTTGGGTAGCAGGCACATGCTCAAAATATCGTTAGGTAGAAATGGATTCTGAAGTCACATCATATAGAATTAAGATAGTCATAAAACAGTTAGGCTACCTAAAAATAATCATTGTTTTTACAATCAACTAATCTCCTAAACCTCTCCTTTGTCAACTTCTCCATTTATTAGTACCTTTCTTAAATATTGACCAATTTGCATTCAAAAGTTATAATCCTTAAAAATCCATTTCCCAATTCCCAATTATATCACTTCTTGGCTGGGTTCCATTGGGAGAGTTTCCCAAATATTCTAGGCCTCAGTTCTATCACCTACAGAATAGAGATGACCAAACTACCCTCCCTGAGCAAGTTGTTAAGAGACCTTACAGGCCACACAGGGCCTAGTAATCACTAAACAAATGTCAGTTATTATTATTATCCACTTTGACATTTAGAAGTTGGTTACAAAATTCACTATTAAGAATACCATGGAGAGGGGTCTGGGTGGCTCAGTCGGGAAGGGAAGGGAAGGGAAGGGAAGGGAAGGGAAGGGAAGGGAAGGGAAGGGAAAAAAGAAATTGGAGCACCTGGGTGGCTCAGTCAGTTAAATGTCCGACTTCAGCTCAGGTCATGATCTCATGGTCCGTGGGTTCGAGCCCTGCATCAGACTCTGCTGACAGCTCAGAGCCTGGAGCCTGCTTCTGCTTCTGTGTCTCCCTCTCTCTCTGCCCTTAACCCACTCGCATTCTGTCTCTGTCTCTCTTAAAAATAAACAAAAAAAATTTTTTTAATACAAAAATTTAAAAAAGAAATGAAAGAATACCATGGATGCATACTATATTCCAGTCACACTGGCCTCTTTCCTGTTACAAAATGCTCTTCACCATTTGGCCCTCAACACTTGCTCTTCCCTGTGCCTGGAATCATCTGGAATCATCTTCTTCCAGTTCCTCCATACCCTCCTTATTTTCATCCTTAAATCTTAATTCAAGTATCACCTCCTCAGAGAAGCCTTCTTTGAGATTGCCACCCTCCACTGTCTGACACTCTTCTACCTTGAACTCTTTCATGCCATTTACAAACATCTGTAACTGTCTTAAATATTAGTTTAGAAATGTTATCTTTTTTACAGTAATATTTACAGCTACTAACATTGTATTAAGCACATTATAGGTGCTTAATAAAGATAATGCAAAGTCAAATATTTAAAAAACTTAATACTGTTCTCACATACATCTATACACACACACACACATACACACACACAAATTTCACATTAATATACACCAAAAGAAACACCTGACTGAAAACAGCAAGAGTAATGGAAAGAGCCCAAATGTCCATCGACTGATGAATGGATAAAAATGTGGATGTATATACAATGGAATATTACTCAACCATCAAAAAGAATAAAACCTTGCCATTTGCAACCACGTGGATGGAACTAGAGTCTATTATGCTAAGCAGAAAAGTCAGTCAGAGAAAGACAAATACCGTATGATCTCACTCATATGTAGAATTTAAGAAACAAAACAGTTGAACATAAGGGAAGGAAAAATAAAATAAGATAAAAACAAAGAGTAAGGCAAACCAAAAGAGACTGTTAACTAGACAGAAGAAACTGTGGGTTGCTGGAGGAAAGATGGATGGGAGGATGGGCTAAATGGGTGATAGGCATTAAGGAGGGCACTTGTGATGAGCAGTGGGTATTGTATTTAAGCGATAAATCACTAAATTCTCCTGAATTAAAAAAATTTTTTTAATTTAAAGAATATAATAAGTGAAAAAAATTAAAGAGATGGAGAGGAGGGTATGGAGAGGTATTACACAACAATTGTTTGTTGTCCATTTAACTGCAGAGAAGAATTCAAATAATAGAATTTGCACAAATGAGGATGTACAATGAAGGCCATTCACAAATTTTGAAAATATGAAGTTCACTTTTTATAGGGAATGACCATTTCCATGGCCTAGGCAATAAAAGTAGTGAAGGTGACTCAGAGTACAGATAACTCCATTTTCTTGATTAAGGTGAAATTCAGGACTTAGCATGGTATGAAGTTTTTTTATTTGTTTAATTACTCTCTACCACAGACCTATACAGATTAATTTCCACCACTGCTGGGATTACCACTACTTGGAGATCATATATGTGGCTTTTACACATGACTGATACACTACTATTTCAATATGCTCTGTAAGCTTCAAAGACATTCCATGAGTATGCATCAGAAATGTTTCAAAGTTTGAGAGTGTTTTTGCCCCTAATACAAAACTAGCTGATGTTACTGCTATGAAAATAATTATGTTACAGTTAGTAGGATTACAGAAGATTGATTTTATTTCACAAATGTATCATGCACATTAAGTGCAAGACACTGCTCTAAGCTCTTTACATACAACTCACTTAAGCTTCACAACAACCATATAAGGTAGGTACTTTTATTAGCAAAGAGAGGCACAAAGAAGAAAACTGCCCAAGGTCACACAGTTAGTAAATGGAGGAAGTGAAATGTAAACCTAAGCAATTTGGATCCAGAGATCATTGTTAGACTATGCTGCCTCTCTAATATTTTAAAGGAAAATTAATTGTTTATAAAAAACAAGATATTTCCAATGTTAAACTAGTTTTAATTAAAAAACAAAACAAACAAAAAATTATTAGCCATCTAGGCTTTAAACCTAGACAGCAAGAAGGCTGAAGGGAAGAAGTAAAGGAGGAGGAAGAGAAGAGAAAGCTACTTGTATCCACTGTTCATAATATCTGAATGGTGAATGCTTTTTAAAATGAAAATCAGACAAGACAGTGTCTATGTAATCCTTAACTAGCTTATTACAGAGACTGTGTATTTCCATCCCAAATGCTGAATTAAGCCACCTAAATTAGGAGGAAGCAGACAATTAACATTCCAAATTCCTTTCCATAAAATTGAAGCTATATTTTAACTGGTTCACTTAAAATCTGGGAGTTTAGTGACTTTCTTACAAATTCTGTTTTTTACTAGGGTAAACAATAACAACTTAAACTTCAATTTCTTATCCAAGAGAATAAAAAAAAAAAAAAATCCCCCAAGCTGAGCATACATAGGAAACTTTGGTAGAGCTCAGCCAAAAATGACTAAACAAAAAAAGAGTAATCAAGATCCATAGCACGCCCCTGAGTTTCCAAAGGGATGTAATTCAAAGAGAATATAAATGAAGAATTTACATTTCATAAAATCTATGGAGAAGAACATTCTCTAAACATTTCCATACTTTATTCCAAGCAAGGTAAATTAAAGTTAAAATTCAACTGTATAAAACCAACTGGAGTCAAACAGTAGCAATTTCTTCCAGGTCTCTGCTTTTGTTCAAAACTGGCCATTTAAAGGTAGAAAAACTCTTGCGGCAGGATTCCAGTCTAACAAAAGAATATGCCAGTTTAACAAATTTTTGATCATTTTTTGAGATTCCATCCCTCTCTCTGTAGCTGGGAATAGAAAAGTTATATGAAAAAAACACAAACCCAGTGACCTTTCATCAGAAGCAAAAGAGGTTTGCTTAATAAAAGTTAATAAAGGAAGTTCTGGGTGGCTCAGTTGGTTAAGGGTGTATCTCTTTATTTTAGCTCTGGTCATGAACTCACAATTTGTGGGTTTGAGCCCTACATAGGGCTCTGTGCTGACATCACCAAGTTGGCTTGGGATTCCCTCTCTCCCTCTCTCTCTGTGTCCCACCCCCTGCATTCACTTACACAGGTGCACACTCTCTTCTCTAAAATAAATAAATAGGGGCTCCCAGGGCTCCATTGGCTAAGCATGTGACTTCATCTAGGTCATGACCTCAAAGTTCATGAGTTCGAGCTCTGCGATGGGCTCTGTGCAAACAGCTCAGAGCCTAGAGCCTGCTTCAGATTCTGTGTCTCCTCTCTCTCTCTGCCCACACCCCCACCTGTGCTCTCTCTCTCTCTCTCAAAAATAAACATTTAAAAAAATAAAAATAAATTTAAAAAAACATTGTAAAAATAAATACAAGTTAACAGAGGTTGAAGTGGCTAGTGATCAGGTAAGCATTTTGTCCTATTTATTTATTTTTATCTTCAGCATCCAACACGATGCCAGGCACCTAAGCAAACACATGTTCAAGAATGAATGAATGAATGAATGAATGAATGTCAGGAGAAAAGGGAAGGCACAATATGCTGCAAACTATTTAGCAAGTGAAAATCTTTCACTAAATATTTAATTTTTTTTTCCCCTTGAGAAAGGGGTCCAGAATGAGGGAAAGGAAAGGGAATCACTCTTCAGAGGTAATACTTAAGGTGCAGATGTCAGTATTACAGCAATGACATATGACATCATATTGAGATAATTACTAGGGAAGAATAAGTAACAGGGATTCCACAACCACCTACTATCATCGGCTGCCAGTTTTTTGCTGCCAGATTTTATTCTTAATCTATTGACTACGATTTGACATAATGATGATACCACATTTGGAGCATGGTAAGGAAACTATGACCAACCTCTCTTCCAAGAAAGCCAACATTGGAGCCCATGAGCTCCTGTCTGCACCTGCTATAATGGGCAGCTGTAACTGATGTTAGTGAAGAAAGGGAAGCTACTTCAGATCTGTTTTGGACAGGCATGAATGTTATCAGTAGGGCCCAAGCAAAACAAACAAACAAACAAAAAAGAAGCACATTCAAAAAAGGTATTCAACAGAATTTAATGAAGGAACCATCTTCAAAAAGCAGAGGCAGGATTTAAGAAAAGCAGCAAGGGATGGTGGAAAACTCCCATGCCAGCAACATCAGGAAGCCATTATCATCACTAGGCCTAAAGGGGCAAGTAAGGGGTTACCAGAACCCAGAAAGATCTGTAACTGTGGCTGGCCGGCAGAAGAGGGCCATTTAATAGAAGCTGTGACCTACTCACAAAACACAGAACGGCTTTAGCAACACAAATCCAGCAGGAAGGAACTGGCTCTTCCAGGCCTCCTACTGACACACCACCAACCAAGGCAAACCAGAAACCAGAAACCAAGAGGTCAGTTGATACAACTCACAGAATCTGCTTCCCAGAGCACAGATAAAGGTGGAGAACAGATCTGGAGGGGCAAAAGGAGAATGTGGAGCACAAAAAGGTATTCTAAATGACTGCCACACAGCAAAACACAAGTATACAAAAGGTTTTTGCCAGTTCCTCTTAAATCTTTTAGACACCATGGAACTGTCTACAAAAAAGTCATAAATGTAGGGTACCTACTTGGGTTTCTACTGCCCTACATGAAGGTGGGCAAGAAAAAAAAGATTCTAAAAGTAATTCTAGGTAATTTTTGTCCCTTCTGCATCCCTAAGGATAAACAGACAAACCATTTATTTGCAATGGATCAGGTCTAAGACAAGTCCCTTCTCTGTACTCAAAGGGCACCTATTCCATACCTCAATTATTACACTTATCAGGATGTACTATAAGCCGTTTATTTGTCCTTCATTAGACCCTGAACTCCTTTAGGGCAAGGATTGTCTTAATCAACTTTGAATCCCTAGCACCTAACATGCACCTGAATCAGCCTTCAACCTATGTGCACTGAATCCATCAGTGGACTCAGCGTCCATAACTGGCAGCGTTATGCCACAAGGGATGAAATGTGGAATGACTCTCAGAAATTAAACACTAGTAAGTTTTATTCAGGACATCATTTAACACAATGAGCAAAAACATAGTTCCCTTTATACCAGCCTGCTATCATTTCCTATCCAGCAGCTTTTCTTGTGTGCTTAGATACTTACAGCCAGTCTTTTCTACAATGACAGAACTCATCATCAAAAGATCTAGAGAAAAATGGCAAGACTATGCTCCATTTCAAACACACATTATATCTCAAAATTCTGACTTTTTCTAAGAACTCACCAGATCCACCGAAGAAACTCATCATTTGGTTTATGAGATGGAGGAATTCATGTTTTACATGATAAACATGACTGAGAGGTAGAAACACACACAGCACATGTTTAATGATCACTTCAACAGACATCACACTCCATAAAATTATAAAGTAGTCATGTGACACAATCATGTTACATCATCAAATTAAAATGGATATACTGTATGATGTTGGGGTGGTCATTAACAGAACCTGGAACATATTCACATTATAATTATGAGTCACTTTCATATAACCCTGTATTTAAGAAGTGTTTAATCATCTTTTTGTTGGTATAGGCAACTCTTAACTGTATATACTCCACAGAAAAAGAATAAAGTTAATTCCAAATTGATAACCCTCTTCAAGCTACCATAATTTTAGTCTGTCAATCTCCTGCTGTCAGTAAAGTGAATAAAAGCCAAATTTAAAATAACCTTTAGACTCCAAGAGGTGAATTTGCTATAAAAATGTATTGCCTTCCAAAACCCAGTATGAAAAAGTTTTGTATCCCAGCACCTTCATTGCTGTTTGTAATGGAGAGTTGACATTGTTAAATTTAACGTCATCTTATCTACCAAATTAAAATAAACTAGTACTTCATTTTCTATTTAGGGAAAGGGAATTTTGGGCTCATCATGAAAATCTTCTGAATTACTTTAAAAGAAACTTGAGCAATACAATAACAGATAAAACATGTTTCAATAGACCAGGTATCTTTTTCTAAAACATACTTAATCCCTAAGCCCCCAAAGCAAGTTTTTCCCAAAACCATTAAAAACACTTAAAATCAAAAACACAATTTCATCTTTTTGAAAACCATCATAAATCCTGAAAATATCAGGTCAATAAAATTATAGCAAAAAAACTGTTATTACCTCTACAGTACAATTATGTGATATTTGCATCATGTTGAAAACACAGACCAGAAGAACTTATAATTTATAAAACCGTACTACAAATGGGTTCTCCATTTTAGATGAATTTAAAAACACAGAAACAAAACATAGACCTACCATATGACTGTGTATATTAATATTAACTTTCGTTAACTTAAAGCAGTATGAGGTTTCACTTATCCTAGTACAGTGCTTGGCCCACAGAAAAAAACATGACATTTGTTTTACAAATTATTAACTCTCACAAGGGAGAAGAGGAAATAGATATATAATTCTGAGAGTACACAATTTGTGGCAATGGCAGGTAATATCCAATATATTGGAATTATCAAAACTACTTGTGACCAAACATTTTCCTCTCCCTTCACTAAAATATATGTGACATTTAACAATGCCCTAGTGACACTGTGCTTTAGCACATTTTAAAATTTAACATCTTACCAGAGGAGAGGTAGGTAGTGAGATCAGTGAAACAAGTGAAAGGGATTAAGAGTACATTTATCATGATGAGCACGGTGAAATATATGGAATTGTTCAATCACTATATTGTACACCTGAAACTAATAATAACACTGTATGTTAATTACACTGGAATTAAAAGAAAAAAAAGAAAAATCTAAAACTGCAATAAAATTTAATGTCTTCACCAAAGGTAAATTTTTCATCGTAAATAAATTTCAATATATTTAATGTAGTTATTAGTATGTTTTGACATTTGAAGAATTAGTTCTCCAAAGGGGTTGAGGAGGAAAAAAAAGAAAGAGAGAAAGAATTACTTCTGTTTCTATAAAATATAGTGTTCCAAAATTCTGTTTCTCTTTTCTGAACTTAACTCCAAAAATTCACTGTGGAGCTCTAAAAGAGCTCTCAGTCAACAATAAAAATATTTCATAAATAATACAGGGATTTTACCTCAAAAAAGAGGAAACAGAATTTATAAGAATTCAGCAAGACTGCAGCCGCCTAAATGGTCAGGTTTGAGGCAGGAAAAGTGGAATACTGGATTCAAATCGGGGATATTTCCTATCGGTGAAAGCCATTATGCACACCTGCACCAAGGATGCCACAGTCACAGATCTCCAACACTGAGGTGTTGCCAGTACCATTACTTTGATACCTGACTCTCGCTACCCAAACCTCGAGCAGGTCTTCTTGCTTTTTTGTTTGTTTGTTTGTTTGTTTTCCCCCACAACGTCTAAATAGTTCTCAACATACTACCTTACACACAATACATATTAAAAAGGTGAAAGTTATTCCTTCCAATCCTTTATCCAGATGCCTATCCCTTATCCAGATGACTTCAATTCTTTCTTGTCAAAAGCAAGGAGCAATTGGGAACCTGAAGCCCCAGAAATGAACTCTTCCATCAGGAAGCCAACGCCAGAATTGCTGCAGCCAAAGAATGTGTAGTGCTCCTTGTGGGCTGTCACAGGAGATGGAAAGCTACACCATGGCAAGGTCTGTACAGAGAAGGAAACAGCAGGTCTGGAGCACGCGCGCATACACAACCAAACAGCCAGTTTCTTCAGATCCATAGGCAGAAATTTGGCATCCTCACACCTACTTGCAACCTGACAATTTACAACCTGGTAACGCCTTCTAATTAGGAAGGTTCTAGTCTTTTATAGACGAAAAATTAAACTGCTTCCCACAAGTAAGATAAACCAGGCGGGGCGCCTATTACTGAGAATACCCAGTGAATCAAACCTCCAGTGTCTCTACAGATCCTGACGTGCCAGTGACCGGGCTTCCCTACAGCAGAGAGGGGAGGAGCCCACCCGGCTCTGCTGGAAGTGGAACGGGAAACAGAGGACAGGAGCAAGGGACGGAGCGCAGAGACGTGAACAGCGTCCAAGCAGGGCTAGGCTCAGCACACCGGCGGGCGACAGACAAGACAGTGGGAGCCACACACGGACCGAGGTGCAGGCTGCAAAGCGGGATTCCCGGGCTGCGGAAGCCGTTCCCCGAGTCTCGCCCCGCAAAGGTGCGCGCGTCAGAAACACACACCCGCCCCCACGCCCGTGGGCAATTCTCGGCGAGTCCCCTCCCAGAAGACACACGCCCGTACCCACCGGGGCACCCCACCCCGGGCTCGCACGCACACGCCCCTCAGGCCGGCGGCGCGTACGTACCCAACAATACGCAGAGCACATCAAGGGCCACGTACGGCAGCCGCGTCTTGTCAAACATGGTCTCGGTCCCAACAGCCCGCAGCGCGCGGTAGATGAGGCACACGATTTACGACACGGGGCCAGTGGGTGGCGACGACCCCGAGCTACGGCTCCTCCCGGCGCGGGTAGAGCAGCTGAGGGCGGAATAGGTCCGGGCGGCGCTCTGGCGGCCAGCAATGGCGCCCGGGACCCCTGCCCTCGCAGCTCTCACCCGCCGAGACGCTCGCGTGCCAGCTGGGGCTGCTCCCTGGTCTCAGGCCCTCTTCGGTAGGCCCTGGCCTGCCCTGGCAGATTGCTGTCCGGATCCCGGCACCCTTTCCAACAGGCGGAGCGTCAGGACTCGTGCTTTAAGGGTGAAACCCGTAGGGAGGAGGAACGCGGGCTCGGCCCCTCCCGCTGGGCAGAGCGGGACCGACCAGCGCCGGCCTTCGCTGGCTGAGGGGAGGGAGATGGAGACTATGCGGCCAGTAACGGGCGGTGGGGCGGGGCCTGGAACCCCGCCCAAGAGCACCAGCAAATAAAGGGTGCCGGCCCCACCCCGCCCGACCTGCAGGGCCCGCCCCTGAAGTGGGTTGCACTGCCTGTTGGGCCGACTCTGGGGGCGCCTCGGGTCTGAGGCAAGGGCCGTTGCTCCGACCCGCGTGGGTCCGGTGGTCGCGGGACGTGGTCTCCTTAGCTCTGGCAGCCGGTTACTCCTGCCTGGGAGGGAGAGCTAGACTCCAGACCCTCGATCCTAGAGCGTCGGCTCCCTGCCAGCCATCCTCGGCTCCCTGCCAGCCATCCTCATCCATAGGGATTGGATAATAAAGAGGTCCAAGATAGGCAGTGACAAAAGACTTGTCCTAGCGTTACTTAGGCTCCTCTGAACCTTCTACTTGTCTAGGATTCCACCTAGGCCTTCAAGTCTGGCCTGGCCGAGCTCAGTATTAATATGAATCCTGCTAAGTCATCCCCCTCTTGATGTCTGATGCCTTTGATACGTGATCAAATTCCTTATCCTCCACCTTTGGCCTGCTTTACTGTTTCTTCATGGTAATTTTCCATCCACTGACCCAGTCACTCTTCTTGTTTGTTGGCTGTGTATTCCCAGCTGTTTTTATTCAAATTTCAGCACAATTTTGTTCTCCTATTGCAGTAATTTTGACCCTCTTTAGTAATAGTCTTCCTCACCGTTTTAACAAGTGTCAATAAATAATTTTTCTTTAACTGAAATGAGCAGTCTTCTCATCCCTGATTCTAGGAGGACCTTAGCAGAGATTTAGTAATCTCAGCTTCCTAACCTGTTAAATTGGGATGATAATCCCTGCTGTGTGTTCTGGTCAAGAAGTGGTGAAGCCTGGAAAAAAATAATAGGAAAATGTTCTATAAAAGGTCAAAACCTCTACAGTTGTTAAGGACTGGTATGTTTTCTTATTATTCATATCTTCGTATACAAAGATGTAAGATGCAAATCAAAAACTGTACCTACTACTTCTCTGACTTTAACTGCCAGATGCCCCTGAAAAAACAGAGGGGTAAAAAAAACAATGGAGGGATAACATTTCCCTCAATGATTCTGAAGATAAAGCCCCAAGTGATATCCCACAAGCAAGAATGTATTTGAAGAAGCATTTCTTCTTTAAAAAGAATGTAAATTTTGAGAAGCCCGGGTGGCTCATTCAGTTGAGCATCCAACTCTTCATTTTGGCTCAGGTCATGTTCCCAGGCTGGTGGGATTGAGCTCCTACGTTGGGCTCTGCACTGGGCATGCAACCTGCTTGGGATTCTCTTTCTCTCTCCCTTTGCCCCTGTCCCCAACTCACTCACACACGCTTTCTCTCTCAAATAAAAAAAAATTTTTTTTAAGTAAATTCTGTATTTCACCTTTGTTTGAATATCTTTTAAAAGTTTTAAACAATTTAGGGGGGGCCTGGGTGACTCAGTCTGTTAAAGCATCTGACTCTTTGTTTTGGCTCAGGTCATGATATCACAGTTGGTGGGTTCTAGCCCCGCACTGGGCTCTGCACTGACAGTGCAGACCCTGCTTGGAATTCTCTCCCTCTCTCTCTGCCCTTCCCCTGCTCGTGTTTATGCTCGCTAGCTCTCTCTCAAAATAAAAAATAAACTTAAAAAAAAGTTTTAAACAGTTTATAACTGAGAATAATGTACCATTGCTTATATGGCTTCCCTTACTTCCAGAGTTACAAGGCCCCTAGAGTGCAAGGCCATAACAAATTGAAATTACTTGTGATATCTACGTATTTGGTATTCATTCAAAAAATATTTATTGTGATTATATGCTGGACATAATCTAGGGAGAGTGCTTTATTTAAACAGCTTTTGAAATAAACATTTACTTTTAAAATGATTTTTCAAAAGTAAACATTCAAAAAACCCTATTGATTAATAATTGTTGTTTGTTCATTCATTCATTCAACATTTATTGAGTCCCCAGTATATACAAGACCCAGTGCACACTATAGAGAGACTAAGATGAGCAAGAAAAGACCTCTGCCCTCTGGGAGGCTGCTGCTTGATCAAAAAGACTGGCATGTAATTGAATGAATATTGTGATAGAAGTCTGTTGGTGTACAACAGGCACATAAAGCAGGAATAAGCATTTTACCTGGGAACTCTGTAAAAACTACATAGGGAGGTGATAGATTGTTCTTGCCTGTCCTTTCCCAACACCAGAACAGATTGTCTTAGCTGAGAAGGAAGTAAAGAAAACAGTTAATATATTAACAGATTTTTTTGCCCTTTGGAGGAGTTACAGATAATTGCTTTAAAAATAGATCAACAAGGTATACCTGGGTGGTTCAGTTGGTTAAGCATTCGACTTTGGCTCAGGTCATGATCTCACAGTTTGTGAGTTCGAGTCCCACGTTGGGCTCTGTGCTGACAGCTCAGGGCCTGGAGCCTGCTTTGGATTCTGTGTGTGTGTCTCTCTCTCTGCCCCTCCCATGCTCATGCTCTGTCTCTCTCTCAAAAATGAATAAACATTACAAAAATGTTTAAATAAATAAAAATAGATCAACAAAGCAAAGTCCTTTAAAATGTATTAAGTCATTCCCTGTTTTTTAAAATGGGATCTGTAATTTGTGCAGATTATAAGCAATGAATAAATCCTCTATTGAGAGAATGTCTAAGAAATGTCATTTTCTTTTGGGGTGGGAGTTTTTGTTGTTGGGAGTGGTGGTATTTGTTTTGGTCTATTGTCATGATTGGACTCTGGTATAATATTTGGAATTGAGAATAACTTAAATAACCTTGAAATGATAGTGAAAATAATAAAAAGGAAACACTGATTGAATAATGACACTATTACCCTTGGGGATAGGTACTTATGTGTCCCTAGATTGGGCATGAAACCTCAGAAGCTTTCTTAAATGCCTAACAAAGTTTATCCTTGGGCCTGCATGTTCCTCTGTCTAATACAGGCATTAAACAAAAGCAAAACACAGTGGGCTTGGGAAGAATAGTCCTGAAGACTCCCTGAAGGTGACAGAAACTAATTTTTTCTCTTCTTTTATTGCTAAGCATTTTGAAAAGGACACTATAATCTACATCCTCCATTTCCACTTTCTCTTTGCATATTGCTGTATTCTCACTTCTGTTCCCACTCCTCTACTTGCACTGTTCTTTAACATTAAATTATTAAGCCTCTCTCTTTCTGTTATCACCCTGCTTCTTGTCTCAACTACTTATTTATTTCCCAAAGTTGCTGCAAGGTAATAATAAATTCCCCTATAGCATTTGTGTTTGTATGTGCTTATGTTCTTTTTCCCACCTGAACTGAAGCAAATACAGTTTTTATTATACTAAAATATCATTGTGAAGCTAAAACAATTAAAATTGTAAATGTCTGGTTGACCAGAGCATGTGCCTCCCTCCAACATGTTTTTTGCAATATGATGTATTAAAATTATTTTAATACTTATTACCAAAGCTATTTTTTCTTGTTTCTTACTATGTAATATTTGACATATAAATATATAATATATGAAATACAAGTTATGAAGCATAATAATAAAATGAGCAGCTATTAATCCACTACTGAATTTAATACCTAGAATATTGCAGGATCATTGAATTCACCTGGGTGTTGTATCCCATGTCCCTCCTTCAAGAGGGCTAACCACTATCCTGAATTTTGTGTTTATTTTGTTCTTGCTTTGTTATTTCTCTGTTGAAAAACATATAACCATATATGTATGTATCTCTAAAAATGTATTGCTTAGCCTTCTTGTTTTTACCTTTTAAAAACATTATGTGATATATGTAGTCTTCTCCCTTTGATTTTTTTTCCTCTCAAAATTGTATTTCTTATATTTATACATGTTACTGCAATAGTTGTAGGTCTATTATATGAATATATCCTTTGTACGTTTTTCTGACAATGGGCATCTGGGTTATTTCCATTTTTGCTGTTACAAAAAATACTGCTGTGAACATTGGCATGCATGTCTCCTGTGTGGAATCACTAGCAGTGAAACTGCTACATCAAGGCATCTGCCCACATCCAACTTCACTAGATAGTCCTAGGTTGTATTCCCAAGTCGTTGTACCATTTTACCTTACCCACACTAGCCGTGGAGACAGCCCCACATTTTTGTCAACACTTATTTTTGAGAGGTCTTAATTCTTGTTAATTCAGTGGATAATATTTAGTCATAATGACCGGCTATCACAATGTAGTCATAATTTGCATTTGCCTGATCATTAATGTGATAGAGCATCTTTCTCTCAATTTGCTCACCAAAGATATTTCTTCTTCTACCAATTTCCTGCCTTCTGCATATTTTTTCTATTCGGTTGTATACCTCATGTTTATCAAAGTGTATAAGTTCTTTCTATAGTCTCAATAGTAATCACTTGTGGCTTGTGATTTCACTTTCTTTATGAGTAGCTGGGTTACAGAGTTCTTATAAATGCAATATAAGCAGAAGTCTACTGGCAGGTTTCTCTGAGAGTTTTTGCTATCCTAATCAAAGGAAAAGACTGGCTTCCCTTCTTTTCCTACCTTCTTTGAACTTGGATGTGATATTTAAGCTATAGCAGCCATCTTGTGATGGTGAAGAAAAGGCCAAGAAGAGTAGTGCCACTGGTCTTTAAATGTTGAGCCACTAAAACAATCAGCAACTAGCTACCTCCAGATTTCTCCATATGTAAGAAAAAACAAAAATAAACAAAACAATTGTTTAAGCCTCAAATATCACAACTGATAGAAGGCTAAAGAGTATGTTGAGTACTATTTCTGAGAAATCATGTAATATTACTCTAAGAAAAGCTTTCACTTGAGCTAACTTAATTGAAACTGGTCCTTCAAACCACACAGACCTACATGAAAAAATTGGGGCAGAGAGAAAAGAGTGCTGAAGGAGAATGAACTTTGAAGAATGGTTTGAGCATAGAGACAAAATAAATGGCACATTCTGAAGCCTCTGAGTGGGAAAGGAGGTGAAAACGCTCACATGGTGGATTAGTGGAAATGAAGGTTCTAAAAGGAAGGTTAAAGCAGTTTATAGCTTAAAAGTGTGGCTGGAGGCAAAGAGGAATCACTGAAAATGCATAGTGATTTGCCAAAAAGAGTCATTTAAAACAGGTAATCTAGTAGTGAGCGGAAGTTCTAATCTCTGAAGTCTATAAACTGAAGATGACAAACCTTATTTTGTAAACTGCATTATTCAGTTTCAAGTTGTTTTCTATGTTTATTTCCATTTTATTACCCTCCATCTTTCCTAAAATCTTGTTTATGGTTTGTAGCCCTTTTACAGTTTTGCTACAGGGTATTGGGGTTAAAGTCTTCTGTTAACTCTTGGGCCCAGTGCACGAGTGTGAGGAACTATAGGAAGGAGGTAAATCTCTAGGATCAGTTTTGGGGGCCTCATGGATGAGCAAACCAGCTTCTCCCACCAACACTCTCCCTTAGTGTTGCAGATCCTGTGTTTTATGTCATCAGTTGATTTTTAGGAAGACAAGATTTTCTTAATAGGCTTACTGTGATGATCGAATACGAAAGTGTAAGCTGCCTAGCAAATGTCTGATCTAAGCAGACATACAATACATATTTTTTTCAAAAACAAAGATTTCTGTGAATCTACCTCCATTATTTTTGCTTCCCTACCACCCACTCAACCCAAAATCTACCATAGTTCCCTAATCTACCAAAGAAAGGGGGTTGGTGTGACGTGACATGTTCTTAGTAAATCCACACCTGGCTCTGTTGATCACCACTTCCTTTTCTCTACGATGCTCACAAATTGTTTCTTTAACAATCTTTTTAAAAATGTATCACCAGAAATACAGAAGTTAATTACCTATAAAATATCTATAGTGTTAAAGCCAACACGTATATTGTTATTTAAAAAAACTCTTGAGGTGCCTGGGGGGCTCAGTGGGTTAAGCATCGGACTTTGGCTCAGGTCACGATCTCACAGTTTGTGAGTTCGAGCCCCTGGTTGGGCTCTGTGCTAATAGCTGAGAGCCTGGAGGCTGCTTTGGGTTGTGTCTTTCTCTCTGCCCCTCCTCACTCGTGCTCTCACGCGCGCGTGAGCTCTTTCTCTCTCAAAAATAAACATTAAAATTGTTTTTTCAATAACAAAAAAAAATCTTGAATAGGATTGCCATCTAGTTCCTGCTCTTCTTCAGAATCTACCTTCTTCAGCTGTTTTAGAAACAAAATAAAATCCACCCTTCTCTCCTGATTCCTTTTCTGTTCACAACCCATGGGTGTGCTCTTCTCACATTATACTTGTCCCTCTCTTCAACCCATGACTGTATGGGTATGACTGCCTAACTCATTTCCTTAAGCAATGGCAGTAGGCATCCTTCAGCACTGTATTCCCAGCTCTAGAGTTGTACTTGGCACAATGAAGTCACATGCAACTAAAAAAAAAAAAATTGCTTGAATAAACAAATGAATGAGAAAAAGGAAAATAAATAAGAGTTCAGAAGAGAGTCAAACTGTGCCTCCGACCCTTTTTTCCTGTTATTTTAGTATTTTACCCCCAAATTTAAGCTTGTCTGGAGGGAAAGGGAGGAGTAGGGTTAATTTTCCTGCCACTTTATTTACAGGTCCATGACACCACTTTATAAGCACTTTTTTGTGTCCATGATAATATGAAGTACTTTAAAAGGTGGATCTATCCCCTTCTAAATGAAGATGTATGGAATACACCTGAATGGAAGTCAAGGGAGCAAAGGAAAGCAAAGGAAACTTACAGGTGCTTCCCTGTTTTTCTTCCTTATTAAGATCAGAGCCTGTAATGCATTTCTAAGAACTTCCTAACCCTCTAGGGGCTACCTTCCCTTTCAGAGTTTCTCACATAACAGATTTCATTTAACTTTCCTTTGCACTCTTTAAGGTTATTTATTTATTTTGAGAGAGAGCAAGCACGAGCGGGGGAGGGGCAGAGAGAGAGGGAGAGAAAGAATCCCAAGCTTTCAGCCTGACAAATATCATGACCTGAGCCCAAATCACGAGTCAGATGCTTAACCCACTGAGCCAACCAGACGCCCCTCCTTTGCACTTTTAAAATGCTGCCTGTCTAAAACCTATAGCATTCATACTCAAACTTTGCACATTGAAATCATCTGGGGTGTTGGTTAAACAGGCTTCCGGTGGTAGGGTCGGGGGAAGAGGTAGCAGGCGACATGTGGGGCTCTGAAGGTGGCAAGAGGAAGCCCCTGAAGCAGCCCAAGAAGCAGGTCAAGGAAATGGACAAGATAAGACATTCAACCAGAAACAGAAAGAGGAGGAGAAGAAACTCAAGGAGCTAAAAACGCAGGCTATGGGGAAGGGCCCCCTGCCACAGTTAGAATTAAGAAATCTGGTAAAAAGTAAGCTGTTCCTTGTGCCTGAGGCAATGGTAATCCTAAATTCCATTCCTGTTTAAACTTCTGGTTTCCCTGTCATAGCATCTGTTGCCACCTATAGCTTGAATGAAGTGTTGGAAGTGTTGCCTTAGATCCTGTTTACATTTAAGAATAAACTTAAAAAAAAAATCAATCATAAAGAAAAAAATACAAGTGCCCAGCTTCATATCCAGAAATTCTGATTTTAAGATGAAGATCTAGTGTGGAACCCAAACATTGTTTTGTTATCATATTTAACAAATTCCCCAGGAGATTCTGATGCCCATCAGAATTTGAAAACCTCACGTCTAGTTTGCCCACATTTTCACTTTCCAGACATTTTTTTTAACATGTATTTATTTTTGAGTGAGACAGAGCACAGGCAGGGGAGGGGCAGAGAGAGAAGGAGAAACAGAATCTGAAGGAGGCTCCAGGCTCCGAGCAAGTGTTCAGCACAGAGCCTGACGCGGGGCTCGAACCCATGAATCGTGAGATCATGACATGAGCTGAAGTCAGTCACTTATCCGACTGAGCCACCCAGGCACCCTTCCAGACAATTTTTAATAAAATAAAATTACTTCCTTCATCTAATTATAACACATTAAGACCGCAGTACTTACATAGTAATTAAACACCTGGGCTCAGGAATCAGGCTCGCAGAATACCTTTGAGCAAATTACCAAAAACTTTCTCTGCGCCATTTTTTTTACCTGTAAGATAAGAATGATAAAAATAGGACCTACCTTATAGGTTTGTTGTGAGGATTAAATGAGATAATATGTCTAGAACACCTAGCACAGTGCCAAGGCACATAATAGGTACTCAATAAATGTTAGACATTATTAATTGAAGATTTCTGTCACCTCCTCATCGGAACCAGGTTGATGGTGTGTCCTATTAGCCTATGAATAGTGTTCAGGGGCCCTCCAAACCCTTTGCAATTTGATGTTAAATTTTCTTTATGCATTCTGCTGTGAAACAGATATACAGAGAGCTCTTCCCAGATTCTCAAAGGGGGTCTGTAACACTGTAGTGAACTCTAGAAGCTAGCTTCTCAAAAACTGCCCTTGACTGGCAATGTCTGCATTCCCTGAGACTTCTCAGGCAGACTCAGACTGCACTCCAGAATGACTAAATCAAAATCTGCACTTCAACAAGATGCCAAGTGATTCCTGTGCACATGCACATCTGAGAAGCATGCTCCAGAAATTTTCCAAATTTCCCTGATAATGAGAATAACCTAGTATGCTTATCAAATATGCAGATGATCTGATGTCTTCCTTGGAAATCATGATTCATTAAGTCTGGATTATTTTTATATTTAGGGAGGAAATACCAGTCTCAAAGATGAAGCTATCCGCAAGTGAAGAATTGGTCAGAGAATCTATTTTTTGCTGAACTAGACTTCCTGCTGCAGTCTCTTTACCCTCTGCATGTAACAGTGGAGGACAGAGTACTTAGGCTTCTTCAAATCGCAGATGATTTCCAGTTCCTATGCATATGAATCCTTGTGATCAATCTTTGTTTTCCCTAGCAAGCATGAGTCTGTACCTAGCTACAAAAAATGCCCAATACAATACCACTAATTACCTTGGGGATTTGTAAAACGCAATACGTGATACATTTAAAGCAACACTTGTGACATTACACCTAAGGAATTGCCATGCAACATAAGAACTAAAACATCTCCCATATTGAAGTTACCTGGCTATTCCTTCTCAATCCCATACCCCCAGCCTGCTCCATTTTCCAACCCTTCCAACACAGAGGTGACCACATTCTACATTTTGCCTTTATCACTGCCTTTTTTTAAAAGAAAATCATGGCTTTACCACATATTTGTCCCTAGTCAGTGTTTTATATGTTTTGAATTTAATTTTTTTAATTTTTTAATGTTTATTTATTATTAAGAGACAGAGTATGAGCATGGGAGGGGCAGAGAGAGGGGGAGACACAGAATCTGAAGCGGGTGCCAGGCTCTGAGCTCTCAGCACAGAGCCCAACGTGGGGCTTGAACTCACAAACCGCGAGATCATGGCCTGAGCCAAAGTCGGATGCTTAACCAACTGAGCCACCCAAGAGCCCCATATGTTTTGAATTTTATAAAAACAGTATCATACTATGTACACTAGTGAGGGTTTGCTTTTTTACTCACCATTATTTCTAGTGTATTCATGTTGTTTCCTGTTGCTACATCAATCATTCTCACTGATGGATAAATTTCCATTTGTGTGAATATGCTATTCTACTTATCCATTCACCTGTCAATAGGCATCTGGTGGTTTCCTTTAGAGTTTTAAAATATATTTCAAAAAATACCCTTAGGGGGCACCTGGGTGGATCAGTCCATTAAGCGTCTGACTCTTGATTTCAGCTCAGGTCATGATCTTGCAGTTCATGAGTTTGAGTCCCGCATTGGGTTTTGTGTTGAGAGTGCGAGCCTACTTGGGATTCTCACTCTCTCCCTCTTTCTCTTCCCCTCCCCACCACTCACACTCTCTCTCAAAATGAATAAATAAATAAAGAAACAAACAAACAAACAAAACTTTAAAAAATTACAAAATACACTTAGGCAGGAGTATCTCCATAGCACTTTATAGGAGTGGAATTGCTAGGGTATTGGGGTAGGCTGACAATGCCCCCCAAAGATATGTCCGCATCCTAATCCTTCAAACCTATGACCTTATTTGGAAAAAGAGTTTTAGCAAATGTAATTAAGTTAAAGATCTTGAGATAGGGAAATTATCCTGAATTATCCTAGTGAGCCCTAATTGCAATCCAACTGTCCTTATAAAGTGGGAGCCAGAAGGAGATTTGAATCCAGACAGAAGAGAAGGCAAGGTACCTTGTCAACACCTTGATTTCAGTCCAGTGAAACTGATGTTAAACTTCTGGTCTCCAGAACTGTGAGGGAATAAACTACTATCGTTTTAAGTCCTCAAGTTTGTGGTGATTTGCCACAGCAGACACTGGAAACTAATACAGGTAGGCATACGTACAAATTGAGAAGGTAATGCCAAACTATTTTCTACTGAGGATGTGCCAATGTCATGTATCAAATATTAGTTCCAGTGGTGGTTCCAAAATTTCTGTATAGGAGGGTTTAGGAAACTTGTATTGAAGCTATATTTACATGATACTTAAAAAACAATGGGGAAAAAGACCACCAAAGTTCCCTATCAAAGAATGTTGGTGGAGAGAGTGGGTTGCCAATCATGGACACACTTTCAGGTTATTAGTTTGCAGGCTTGCTAATCACAACTGATCCAGTCCTCTGCTTCCTTGTATTATTCTCTTGCTGTTGGAAACCATGGAGAGATCATCTTGTTGGCCCATGGTCAGGGAGGTGAGGGAGGTGTAACTAGTTCTTAGATACCTGAACGGGTTTTTAAGATCACTGGCATGTCATGTGTTTATTGGAATGATTTCCCTGTTTATGAAGCTATTTTTGTTGTTATACCAAGAGCATGTTTATGTAAAAGCATTGCCCTGGCCTTTGCACCTTGCAGAAACAGCACTTTTCTTCATGACAGAGGCTCCAAGGACACCGAAGGGGTTGAACTACAGATAAGTCCCCTGTGCCCTTTACTCTTTGCATATCAGTTTGATTCGATATAGTTCGTAACTCAATCTTGCCAAACTCCTGACATTCCAGGTCTCTTTGCTGCTGCTGACAGTTGCAGCCCATTAGGTATAAAAGCATGAGATTTTTAAAAATTTTGCATTTCCAGCAATCAGGAGGATGGTATATTAGTCTCTGTTGCCGCTTTAACAAATTACCACAAATGTAGTAGTGTAAACCAAAACAAATTGATTATTTTATAGTTCTGTGGGTCACATCCAACATGTATCACAGTGGGCTAAAATCAAGATGTTGGCAGGGCTGTGCTCCCTTCTGGAAGATGTAAAGGAGAACCCATTTCTTTGCCTTCCTCAGCTTCTAAAGGCTGCTCACATTCCTTGGCTCAAAGTTTCCCTCCTCCCTCTTCAAAGCTAGCAACAGTTCATCTCTCTGACCATTTTCCCACAGTCCCATCTCCCTCTGACCACATTGAGAGAAGTTCTACAACTTTTAAAAATTAATTAATGTATTTATTTTGAGGGATGGGGGGTAGAGAAAGAGAGAGACAGAATCCGCTCCATGCCATCAGCACAGAGCCCGCTGACACAGGGCTCGAACCCACGAAATGAACAGTGAGATCATGACCTGAGCCAAGATCAAGAGAGGATGCTTAACCAGCTAAGCCACCCAGGTGCCCCAGAAGTTCTCAATTTTAAAGACACATGTGATTTTAGGTCCTAGGTATCCCAGAATAATCCCCCTTGTCAAGATTCTTAAATTAATTACATCTGCAAAGTCCTTCTTGCCATATAAAGTAACATATTTGCAGATTCTGATAATTAGGACATGGAAATTTTTGGTGGGAGCATCATTCCGCTTACCACAGATTTGTTTAAAGAGGGAAATACAGAAAAAATACTATGCTTATTTAGTAACAAGAGCTATAGGCATGTATGCCATATAAGCAAATTGTTGTTCTGAGGGCCCATTAGAGCATTTCCTTTAAAACTTTTTATTGAGGAGCACCTGGGTGGCTCAGTCATTTGAGCATCTGACTCTTGATTTCTGCTCAAGTCATGATCTCATAGTTCATGGGTTTGAGCCTGTGTCAGCCTCTGAGCTGTGGCTTGGAGTCTGCTTGGGATTCTCTCTGTCTGCCTCTCCCCTGCTCATGCTCTCTCTCTCAAAAATAAATAAAAATAAACTTTAAAAAAATACCTTTTATTGAAGTATAATCTCCACACACTTGATCTTAGCCAAAAGACGAAGAAGCAATGAAATATAATCTCCACAAATAAAAGTGCACTTATTATCAGAGGAAAGGTGGATACATTTTTTTATAAACTAACACATCCTTGTAACCTGTGCCCAGAAAAAGATACAAAATATTGACCACTCTGTAGAAAACCTCCCCATATCCTCTCCAGTCATTACTCGTGTCAACGGTAATTGCTGTTTTAACTTCTGGCATCATAAATTAATTTTGTATACATTTCAACTTAATATTAATGGATAAGTTTATTTATTTATTTTGAGAGAGAAAGAGCACTGAAGGGGCAGAGAGAGAGAGGGAGAGAGAGAGAATCACAAGCAGGCTCTGCACCATCAACATGAATCCTGATGCGGGGTTCAAACTCATGAACCATGAGATCATGACCTGGGCCGAAATCGACAGTCAGTTGCTTAACCGACTGGCACCCCTAGTATGTACTCTCAACAATATAGACTATCTTAGGATCTCTTTTGCACTGCTGGTGGGAATGAAAACTGGTGCAGCCACTCTGGAAAACAGTATGGAGGTTCCTCAAAAAATTAAAAATAGAACTACCCTATGACCCAGCAATCACACTACTAGGTATTTATCCAAGGGATATGGGTATGCTGTTTTAAAAGGGCACATGCACCACAATGTTTATAGCAGCATTATCAACAATAGCCAAAGTATGGAAAGAGCCCAAATTTCCATCAATGGATGAATGGATAAAGAAGATATGATATATATATATATACAATGGAGTATTACTCGGCAATCAAAAAGAATGAAATCTTGCCATTTGTAATACTTGGATAGAACTAGAAGGTATTATGCTAAGCAAAATTAGTCAGTTGGAGAAAGACAAATATCATATGACTTCACTCATATGAGGACTTTAAGACACAGAACAGATGAACACAAGGGAAAGGAAGCAACAATAATATAAAAACAGGGAAGGGGACAAAACATAAGAGACTCTTAAATATGGAGAACAGACAGAAGGTTACTGGAGGGGATGTGGGAGGGAGATGGGCTTAATGGATAAGGCACATTAAAGAATCTACTCCTGAAATCATTGTTACACTATATGCTAACTAACTTGGATGCAAATTTTAAAAATAAAACAATAAAAAATATAGACTATCTCAGTATCAATGGCATCATAAACATGTACTTATTTTACTCAAAATTATTTTTGTGAATCCACCTATTTGGTACATATAGCTATAAATTATTCATTCTTATTGCTGTGGAGTTTTCCATTCTGTAAATATACCACAATTTCTTTATCCTTTCTGTTATTTATAGGCACTTGGATAGTTTTCAAGTTTGGAGCTATCATGACTTATGCTGCTATAGACACTACTGTTTATGTCTTTTGGTGAACATGTAAACACACTTCCAATGGGTTGCACCTGGAAGTGGTGTTGCTGAGTCATAAGGGATATATATATATATATATACATTATATATATATGCATATATATGTGTGTATATATATATATATCTATCTATCTCCAAAGTATCTTTATCAAAATATCTTTACCATTCCAACCAGCAATGTATGAGAACTTCAATTATTCCACATCTTCACCAATACTTTTTTTTTTACAGCCTATAGTTTTCTCTATATACATTCTGCTAGGTGTGTAGAAGTATTTCATTATGGTTAAGATTTGCATTTCCCTAATGACAAATGAAGGTGAGCATCTCTTTATACATTTATCAGACATTTTGTGCATTTTTCTATTCGATTGTCTTTTTCTTATAGATTTTTAGGAGGCCTTACTATATTCTGGAAACAATCTTTTTTTTAAAAATTTTTTTAAAGTTTATTCATTTTTGAGAGACAGAGAGAGACAGAGCATGAGTGGGGGAGGCGAAGAGAGAGAGGGAGACACAAAATCCGAAGCAGGCTCCAGGCTCTGATCTGGCAGCATAGAGCCCAATGCGGGGCTCCAACTCACCGTGAGATCGTGACCTGAGTCCAAGTCAGACGCCCAACCGATTGAGCCACCCAGGCGCCCCTGGAAACAATCTTTTTGATGGATATATCAGTGGGTTGTCTTTTTATGAGCATAAGTTTTTAATTTTAACATAGTCCAAACCAATTTGCCCATTTCTCCCTTTATGGTTAGCATTTTTGCTGTCCTTTCTTAACAAAATAAAACAAACAAGCAAACAAAAAGCTGTCTTCTATTTTCTTTTAACTTTGTTTTCTTTTTCAACTTAAAATAGGATGAATACTCATTTTAGAAATATATGGGTAATGAAAAAGGAATCAGAGGGGGGAAAAATCAACCATAATTCAATACCCCACAACAAAGATACTTAATTCATGTTTTATGACATTTTGATGTTTGACTTTGAAAAAAATTACATGTCATGGTAATTGAGTGAGACCAATTACATGGAAATTTGGACTTCATTTCATTTATTAATATAAAAGTATTAAATGTACCAACCTACATTGAAAAATTAACCTATTAATCTCAGTACATTTTACTTTCTCCTAAGTCTTAATTGTTCTTCCAGTAATACTAGATTTTTGCTTTCCTAGGAATATAACACTTTGCTACAAAACTGTGGTAGAAATCTAACATAATAAGCATCTGAAACTCCTTATCTCATAACATGTATTTTTTTTTTTTGTAAAAATAAGATAGCGACTAATATTCATTGCCAGGTAGATAAAAATAAAACCTTAGTTCATAGGCATGGTTTTCTAGTTTTAAAAAACACTGACTTAATCCCTATAAAATATTCAGTTCACCAAAAAGTTCTGGGGCCTTAAAAATAAAAATAGTTTCAGAAAAACAACCTATCATTTCCTTTTCACACTAGAAATATTTGTTGGATTGTGTTGAAAAGAATCTCTTTCAAATTCTTTCCCCTAATTCTGATCAGATAATTTCCCTTGCACACTATACACATCCAATCAATAAATATCTATCAAGCACCTACTGTATGCTAGGTACTCCAGTCATATGGCTTCCAGAAGACATTGTACCCTTGTGACCTTGTTGAAGACCACAGGATGCAGCCTTTGGGGAGGCACCAAGCTTCATTACACATTTGTAATGTGTAATGGGGTATAATTTGGAGAATCCTGAGGCATACACCCCATGACCCCACCAGCATGACTGGGCCCTTTCTGCCTTATTCTTGCCCACCTGCTCCAGTAGCGAGTGGAAACCTGGTTCTGAACTCTAGCTAGCTCTGTGGCTGGAGCCCTGCAGCAGTTAGAATCCTTCAAGGAAACAAAGGCTGTTTTGGGGCACCTGGGTGGCTCAGTCTGTTGAGCATCTGAATCTTGGTTTTGGCTTAGGTCATGATCTCATGGTTTGTGAGTTCGAGCCCCGCATTGGGTTCTGCGCTGACAGTGAGAAACCTGCTTGGGATTCTTTCTCTCCCTCTCTCTCTGCCCCTCTGCTGCTTTCTCTCTCTCTCTCTCTATCTCTTTCTCTCTCTCTCTCTCTCTCTCACACACACACACACACACACACACACAGACACACACACTAAATAAACTTTAAACATTTTGAAAAAGTGTTAAAAAAAGAAACTGTTCTGAATATGTAAAATATAATCTAATAAAAGGAATTGGTTATGTGGATGATGAAATAGCTGAGAAGCCAATATAGGATGTTCAGGTATCCCAGATATTAGCAGCAGCAGAAGGAAGGCACTACCACCTGAAGGCTAGAGAGAAAGGGTAGAAAATGATATGATTAGAGCCCCCATCGGTGGGAATCAGCTAATGGGAGCAAGAACCACAATGGGTCTGCCTGATGGAAGTGGAAATCATGAAGAATATACAATTGCTGCCAGAGAAGGTTAAGACAGAAAAGCAGGGAAAATGTCCTGCTTTCTTTCTTCTGCCCTTCAGATTTATGCCAGTGCCTGATCCCCACTTAACGACAGGCTGTATGGGGCTAGGAAACAGCCTGCAAGAACCAGGCACCCTACTATGCTGAGCAGAGAGGACAAAGAGCTGGAAGAACAGATCTGAGAATGGGTAACCCAGGACTAACAGGACCATTCTGAGACATCTTGGATGTCACCTATCTGTTTTATAGTTTACCTGCTTTATATTTACTTGCAGCTGAGCTCTGCGCATTCGCATATCAGAATTCGTATTATCTCTCGCTGGAACTCCCCATCACCAGTTTCTTGCCTCAGTCCATATTGGAATCACATGGAGCCGGTTTGAAGAAGTACAGATTCTTGGACTTCTCCCCAGATAGTGAATAAGAGTCTTTGGAGATAAAGTAGAAAAACATATATTTTTAACACCTCAACTTGATTCTGATGTAGACAGTCTTTGGACTCATTTTTTTTAAAGTTTATTTATTTAATTTCTACGCCCAATGTGGGGCTAGAACTCACAACCCCAAGATCAAGAGTCACATGCTCTTCCGACTGAGCCACTGCTAGACTCATTTTTTTTTTTAATTTTTTTTTCAACGTTTATTTATTTTTTGGGACAGAGAGAGACAGAGCATGAACGGGGGAGGGGCAGAGAGAGAGGGAGACACAGAATCGGAAACAAGCTCCAGGCTCTGAGCCATCAGCCCAGAGCCTGACGCGGGGCTCGAACTCACGGACCGCGAGATCGTGACCTGGCTGAAGTCGGACGCTTAACCGACTGCGCCACCCAGGCGCCCCTAGACTCATTTTTAAAGTAGTGCTGGGCACCTGGGTGGTTCAGTCAGTTAAATGTCCTACTTCCCCTCAAATCATGATCTCCTGGTTTGTGGGCTTGAGCGCTCCCTCAGGCTGTCTGCTGTCAGTGTGGAGCCCACTTCAGATCCTCTGTCCCCCTCTCTCCCTGCCCCTCCCCCGCTCATGTTCTGTTTCTCTCTCTCTCAAACATAAATAAATTTAAAAAATTAAAATTGTGCTAAAAGATGGGACTACCCTAATTCCAAACTTCTAGATCTTCCAATTTGCTTTCATCCTGGTAGAATGAAACCTGCCATGCCAAGCTGGACTGTAGAATGAGGGTATTCTCCAAACACACTTGTTTAATACATAAAAATACACAAACTTTATATTTACATTATCACTAAAATCGGCATGATAGATTAACTTCAGTATCATTCTTATAACCAGATTGTGTCCAACAGTGTCTGAATATACTGTTTTTCTGGTTTAAATTGAATTAAACTTGGCATTATAAAGAAAACTTTCTCTGTCATCTGATTTTAGTTAATAATGAGATTGGCCATTTTATTTTATTTAAATACATGTTTGTTTATTTTTGATAGCGCGAGTGCAAGCAGGGGAGGGGCAGAAAGAGGGGGACAGAGAATCTGAAGCGGGCTCCATGCTGTCAGCAAAGAGCCCGCTCTGAGGCTCAAACGCATGAACCTCAAGATCATGACCTGAGCGGAAGTCAGACGCTCAACTGACTGAGCCTCCCAGGCGTTCTGGGATTGGCCATATAGACTTTAGCCATAATTGTGTATATTTCACAGAGTTTAAAAGGCACTAAATATCAGAACCACGTATCTATAGAAGATAGGATTCATCGCTTCTCAGCCTTTTGGCTAAGATCAAGTGTACAGAAGATAGGATTCATTTCTTGCATATTTGGTCTCTCTCATAACTTACCAATATCTTCTCTATTACTTTGTTTTGTTTCTTACCGTAGATCCAGCTGCAATCTGAGGAGGTATCTCAACAACCACATAATAATGGAGGAAAGAGAGAACTGAGGAAGTGGGGCTCTGAGCACAGATCTAGCTTGGACATGAGCAGATTTTTCTTTAATGTTTTGCATATTAGGATTGATATACGATTTTATGTGGAAAAAGAAAGCTTTCACTTACTCATTTTTGAAAATCCTGGACTCTGGACAATTCTTCACATTGAACGAACAAAAGTTTCCATAATTGCAGAATCTTCTATGTTTGATGTTTCTGGGAAGTAGGCTCTTCATAAAGGTGTGATTTAACGCAGATAGGGGACATAAGTCTGAACAAGTTCATTAGTCTGCATATTACCTACAGGATTTATTGATGATGGTATGAAACTATCTGACAGCCGTCAGCCAGGAACAATGTATGCATAAACCAGGGGATGAGAAACAGGGTCAACAAACATCATGTGGTCAGAAAATGTCGTTACCGGGGCGCCTGGGTGGCGCAGTCGGTTAAGCGTCCGACTTCAGCCAGGTCACGATCTCGCGGTCCGTGAGTTCGAGCCCCGCGTCGGGCTCTGGGCGGGTGGCTCGGAGCCTGGAGCCTGTTTCCGATTCTGTGTCTCCCTCTCTCTCTGCCCCTCCCCCGTTCATGCTCTGTCTCTCTCTGTCCCCCAAAAAATAAATAAACGTTGAAAAAAGAAAATTTAAAAAAAAAAAAAAAAAGAAAATGTCGTTACCTAGGTTAACTACTAATGAATTGTTTTAACTTTAGAAACTTCTTCTTGCTCTGACAGGACTATTTTTTTTTAATGACTATTTTAAAAAGATTTTTCACTGAAACCTTAGGTGGCTTGGATTTGCCATCACAAAATAATTTTGGCGGGGCATCTAGGTGGCTCAGTCACTTAGGCGTTTGGCTCTTGATTTTGGCTCAGGACATGATCTTACAGTTCATGAGTTCGAGCCCCGCATTGGGCTCTGTGCTGACAGTGAAGAGCCTGCTTGGAATTCTGTCTCCCTCTTTCTGATCCTCTCCTGCTTGCTCTCTATTTCTCTCTTAAAATAAATAAAAATAAACTTAAAAGAAGGAATTTTTTATCTTTGAAATATTGGTTTATTCCTTTAGTGAAATTAGGCAATGTGACTCTGTTGTGTCTTTTTTCTACCTTCTAAGACATAATGCAATTTTTAAAAATTGCTTATCTATTATTTACCTCCAGCAAGACCTGTTTTATAGTCATATTGAGTTCCACTCAAGATGTGGTTAAAGCCAGCCAGTAGTGTTAGTAGTTGAAAACAGTGAGGGGTAAGTGTTTCATGTAGTTAAAAACAGTGAGGGATAAGTATTTCATGTGTACAATATTCATATGACTCAGAAGCATGGGTTTGCTTGGTGAGATGTTACACAGCTATTAAAATGATACTTACAAAGTTAATATGATATCATGAATGATATAATCTTTAGTGGAAATGGAAGACATAATTACATATAATGTAATTATGATCATATTTTAAAACATATGCACAATATCCTTTGATCCAACAACTCCACTTCACAAACAGGTGTGCAAAGATAAATATAGAATGACCACTGTTTTCTTTATAAAAGCAAAAAGTTAGAAATAAAAAATCTTCATCAGTAGGGATTACATTGGTATGGTACATCTGTGCAACAGAATACTATATAGTCATTTTTTAAATGGAGGAGATACACATATTTGGACTCTGAAAGATGTTTAGATGTATTGTTATGAAAAAAAAGCAAATTATTGAACAGAATATAGTATAAACCATTTGGTAAAAATATCAAGTCAGCATATATAATAGATAACATATTAGATACTACATATCAACTTATATATTATAACATAATATAGAATGCATATATAAACTTGATATATGTAATAGATAATTTTATCAAACTTTTCACAGTAATTATTTTTATGACTCTTGTGGGTTGGGATTATAGGAAATGTTAGCTTCTCCTTTATTCATTTCTGCATATAAATTGTTTATGGTAAGCATGCCAATTTATAATACATTATAATATAATACATGCAATTTATGATACAAAATACATAAAATTTCAGTATTGAAAAAAGACTGGAAGGAAATACAATAATAGGACTGTAATGATTGTTGATAGAACCATGAGAGATTTCAAAAAATTTTTTGTTTTTTGTGCTGTAATAATTCCATGTATTGGGGCGCCTGGGTGGCTCAGTTGGTTAAGCGTCCGACTTCAGCTCAGGTCACGATCTCACACTCCACGAGTTCGAGCCCCATGTCGGGCTCTGGGCTGACGGCTCAGAGCCTGGATCCTGCTTCCGATTCTGTGTCTCCCTCTCTCTCTGCCCCTCCCCCATGGATGCTCTGTCTCTCTCTGTCTCAAAAATAAAGAAACGTTAAAAAAAATTAAAAAAAAGATAATTCCATGTATAACTCTTATTCCATATGTTAATGCCATACTTCTGTAATTAAAAAAAAAAAAAAGAGGAAGAGAAAGAAGGTAGGGAGTTAGAGAAGGAGTTGTCAAGGATTAGATTAGGTCATTTAAACACCTAAACATCTTCCGGTTTCAATTTACTGTTTAGTCAGTGATAATGTTGAATTTTCAGAATGCCCAAAGTGCAATTTGGTGAATCAGGTTATTTAAGAAGGCCAAATTATGGGAGAAAAGGCATCAAGATAAATATATAAATTGCTTTTGCTGGAGGTTTCCACCAAATGTGTTCTTAACACTGTATTAATCATACAAACTGCTTGCACTGGAATCCCTCACAGTAGAGGACATTCACTCCTGGAGCACTGCTTCTCCATTTGTATGTAAGGAACCATCAATGCATGTGATTACAAGCCAGAGTAAAATTTTTTTCTTTCTTTTTTTCTTTTTTTATTTTACAGAGAGACAGAGTGTGAGCAGGGGAGAAGGAGAGAGAGAGAATCTTAAGGAGGCTCCACACTCAGCATGGAGTCTGACACGGGGCTCGATCCCACAACTCTGGGATCATGACCTGAGCCAAAATCAAGAGTCAGACACTTAACCAACTGAGCCACCCAGGCACCCCTAGAGTCAATTTTAAACAAATAGTGACTTTGGCAAATTTCTAGAGCATTAGAGTCTTGAGGCAATAAGTCCCTCAACCCTGTGATGTCAGCCTATTTCTCAGAAGAGCTCCCAGCTGAGTTTTTCCCAGAAATTTGACCATCTGAGGCAAAGATGTAGACACCAGCTCTTCACCTCGAGTATGCCTTTTCTGGTAAATTCTCTTGCAGGAAATTTTAATATGCCAAGAAAATTTCTGCAGCAGACTTCAATTGCCCTAGAATTTGAATTCTATAGATCATAGTTCATAAATGGTACCATCCATAGGGGACTCCTACCAGGATCCCTGTTTTCCCACCTACAATTCTTGCTGATTTTCCACCTTTCTTCCTGTCTATCTCCTCCTCCTCCTCCTCCTTGATTTTCCACCTTTCTAACAAGAGGGGGATAGAGAAGAGGGATCAATAATTGGCAATCAGACCAAAATCCACAAGTTACCAACAAAGACCACAGCAGATGGGATTTGCCACAAAACCAGAAAGACAACCAGATTTATAGCATTTGAGTCACTGAACAGCAGTATCATATTGCAAGGAGCTTGCTGATGATGGAAAACCATTTTCCCATCTATGGAAAATCATCAAACTGCTTCACTCCTTTGCTGCTGTGTTTTTAATTGGCAGGCCCTAAGGCTTTGTGGCATGAGTTGCCAAACACATAAATAAAATGACTTTATGTCATAAAACCTTTTCAAATGCCAAAAGTAGGAAATGAGAATTGATTCAAATGCCACAGAGACAAAAATGTGTTTTTTTCCGGGACAAAGGAAAATGAATGACTTAAGTTTGCGGCAAAATTTAGTCTCATGGCGCGCCCGCGCGCACACACACACACGCACACACACAAATATCTTTTTAAAAAATTCTATTCAGCGCTTGGGTACAAGCACATAGTGTACCCAGGAAGTTCAAACGTCTATTATCATTATTAATACCCTTGTTTTTCTCACCAGCTCATTGCCAAACACAACAAAGAATTAAGCACAAACTACTGTAGCAAAAGGGCCAGTAACATGAGTATCCTAGATAAAAAAGGACTGGTCAACTTTTCCGTTTCCTATAGGGCAGTTTCCTTCACTTGCAAGGATGTGTTCTTGGAGAAGGTTACCACAGTGTGCCATAATGGCAACTGCCCCATTTCACCAGGTAAAAGAGTTTCCTTCGATATGTTGGAAACAAACACTCCAAAGACAGTAATTACCTGTTCAACAGTCAAAATAAAAAGGGATCCTGAGTGGTTCCACTATCTCAGTGGCTGTGTTTTCTCTCTGGGAATGCGGCCTCCATCTGGGGTCAGGTGTGGTTTGGGGTTGCTTTCTCCGGGGTTTTGCACAGAGTTCTCCTATCTTTGTAGACAGTTCTCAGTCGGTTCTCAGACAGGAGACTAAAGCAGGGATGCTTCAGTCCCCGAGGTATGCAGCTTTCAGCTAAAGTGGCCAAAGGAATGTCCCAACCAGGCATTTCTACCAGTGAGGCAAGCTAAGGGATTCTTTCTACTTTTTGGAACGTCACTGAGCTGTGGAAGGAAGAAATGAGTATGGTTTCCTTTTTTTTTATTTCTTCCTTCTTCTTTTTTAAAAAGCTGAAACAGGAGCAGGATTGTAGCTGTCACGAGCTGACTAAATATTTTTTTACAACACCAAACCCTTTAAAATCCTTGGAACACTCATGAGAACTAATGTTTATGTTGGGGCCTTTACATTAACCGAGGGAGGGATGTGTGGCGTGCAGGTTACGTGTGCACAGCGCCAGCCGCTGCTGGAGCTCCCCATCTGAGGAAGGTGAAGAGAGAAAATCATTCTATACACGGTTTGGAATAACTTGAGACTGCAGAGAAGTAGGCTTCAGCTCAAAAGTCTGAGAATGGACGAATCAGCATGAGGTTTGCAGCAAGCCCCAGAATGCCCTTGACATTCAAACCACACACCCTAGCCTCCCTGCCTACCAGACTCGTAATTCTACTCTGTCTCTCCTCCTGGGGAAGTTCTGTGCAGTGTCAGAATTCGGCCAGTAGGCCTCAAAACACTGTGAGGATTCTATTTCTTAAAGATAAGTCTAAGACCTAGTTGCAGAGGGTTGATTTCAATCTTCTCCTTTAACAGAAGCCACCAAATTAAAAATATATAGAAAAATGGAGACTGTATGACTTGAAAAATTCACTTTAATCAGATTTATACCAGGGTGACTTAGCATTTATCTAGTAATTGGTTTTCAAGTTGAAACATTTTTTGTTTGTTTGTTTTAATGAATCTATGGATCAGTTTACTGGAATGTTCACCAGCTACTCTTTTGCACTTATAAAATATTAGCCTTTAATACGGTTGCTGAGCCAGTTTACACGTGAGTTGACCCTGAGGAATCTGAGTGTGACTGTGAAGGTCATTACCATAACTTAGAAAAAAGACGAAAGGGTTTTCTTCCTATGGTTAATCAGTAGGGCCACCTTCCATGTAGGAAATATCATTAGCTCTTATTGTCAAAGTAAAATTTTTAAAAGGTGAAAACTGGCCTTTAATACGAACATTTAAGTGAGCACATGTTGAATATTTATTTACCTTGTTAATTGGGGCACCATCAAGATGGTAAAACTGGTTCATAGGAGAATTCAAGAGACTGAATATATGTGGTTTATGAAAGAAAGATTGCCAAGTTAAATGTTGGGGTTTTGTTTTGTTAATTTTTTTTTTAAATGTTCATTTATTTTTGACAGAGAGAGAGACAGAGCATGAGCAGAGGAGGAGCAGAGAGAGAGGGAGACACAGAATTCGAAGCAGGCTCCAGGCTCTGAGCTGTCAGCACAGAGCCCGATGCGGGGCTCGAACCCACCAACCATGATATCATGACCTGAGATGAAGTCGGGCGCTCAACCGACTGAGCCACCCAGGTGCCCGACCCCCATCTAATTTTTTTTTTAAATTAGATTTTCTTTTAAAACTTCATGGGAGTGCAAAATAGTACAGCCACTTTGGAAGACAGTTTGGCAGTTTCTCACAAGGCTAAATGTACCCTTACCATGTGATCCAGCAATCATAAATGAGTTGAAAATTCATGTCCACACAAAAACCTACACACAGATATTTACAGCAGCTTCATTTGTAAGTACCAAAACTTGGAAACAATCAATATGACCCTCAAGAGGTGAATGGAAAAATAAAGTGATATATCCATACAAGGGAATATTAGCACTAAAAAGAAATGACACAAAAAGACATGGGGAAACCTTAAATGCATTTTACTAAATGAAAGAGGCTATACTGAAAAGGCTACATACTATATAATTCCAAACATATGGCATTCTGGAAAAAGGCAAACTGTAGAGACAATAAAAAGATCGGTGGTTCTTCTTCTTCTTCTTCTTTTTTTTTAAATGTTTACTCATTTTTGAGAGAGAGAGAGAGAGATAGAGCATGAGTGAGGGAGGGGTAGAGAGACAGGGAGTCACAGAATCCAAAGCAGGCTCCAGGCTCTGAGGTGTCAGCACAGAGCCGGATGCAGGTCTTGAACTCACAAACCATGAGATTGTGACCTAGACAAAGTCAGACGCTTAAATGATTTAGCCACCTGGGCACCCCAAAAGATCAGTGGTTCTTACACACACAAGCACTCCCATTTTGTGAAAACCAGAAGAAAACTAGGGAAGAATGCACACCTGAGATACATGGTTCTCTCCAGGAAGAGGAGTAAGACTAGAAATGAGAGATAGAAGATGCAGATTAACTTTTGCCTCTCATATTTTTGCATTATGTTATTCCTTGGATATACACATATTAATTTAATAATTTTGGAGAAAAACTCATTAAATTAATACAAATAAAAATTACTAGATATTATTATAGAAAAAAAAGAGCAGTGGTTCGCAGGGATTCAGGCGAGGTGGTCAGGTTGAATAGGTAAGGCACAGGAGACTTGTAGGGCAGTGAAATCATTCCATATGATACATGAATGGTGGGTAAGTGACACCACACATTGTTAAATTCCATAGAATGTACAACACAAAGAATGAACCACAAGGTAAACTATGGGCTCTAGTTAATAATAATGGATCAATATTGGTTCATCAGTTGTAACAAATGTTCCACATGAAGCATGATATTATTAATAGGGGAAACAGTGGAAGTTGAGTAAAAGAGAGAGAGGATACATTAAACTGTCTGTACTATCTGTTCAGCTTATCTGTAAATCTAAAACTGCTAAAAAAAGTAAAACCCATTAATTAAAAAAAAAAAAAAAACGCGCCGAATGCCCTGTAGGATAATAAAACTATAACCTTTGAGGGGCACCTGGGTGGCTCAGTCACTTAAGTGTCTGATTCTTAGTCTTAGCTCAGGTCATGGTCTCGCAGGTCATGGGTTTGAGCCCCTCTGTGCTAACAGCACAGAGCCTGCTTGGGATTCTTTCTCCCTCTCTCTCTCTGACTCTCCCTCACTCTCCCCTACTCTCTCTTTCTCTCTCAAAAATAAATAAACATTAAAAACACTATAACCTTTGAGATTCCTTTTTCCACCAAACAGAAATTATTTATAGCTCTACTCTAGAAAAATAATTTGCCAGGGGTGCCTGGGTGGCTCAGTTGGTTAAGTGTCCTACTTTGGCTCAGGTCATGGTCTCATGATGTGTGGGTTTGAGTCTGGCATTGGGCTCTGTGCTGATAGCTCAGAGCCTGGAGCCTGCTTCGGATTCTGTGTCTCCCTCTCTTTCTGTCCCTCCCCTGCTCACAGTCTTTCTCTCTCAAAAATAAACATTAAAAAAATTTTTTTTTAAAGAAAAAACATTTGCCACTTACCAATCTTCTACAAGTTTATGTCTAATTTCATAGAATGTGGGCTCTAAGCAATAATAAATAGTAAGTTAAACACAGGTGCATTGCAGTAGAGAAGAATATAATCTGTGGGTAGGTCTGTTAGACAATGACGGTGTGACACTGAAATAACAGATGCACTGTCATCTTTCTGCCATATTTTAAAAGTTCAAATATTTTTTGTTAAAATTATAATGTCCTATTTGCCAAATAATCTTGCTACACTCTTGGTCAATCTCACAAATGAATTTCCAAAATATGAGCTAGCTACTTGTATCAGCCAGGGCCCAATCAGGAGTCAGACACGATACCAATTATTTTAATAAATAATTCATTTAATAAACAACTGGAATAAGTAAATCATTGACCCATTATTTAATATAAAGAGTTGTTTATCAAGTGCTGGAGACCTAGAAACACAAGAAGAGAACATTAAGATAATCATAGAAGTAGTAACTTCGGGATGGGGAGGAACAAAGTGAGAGGCTGGAATACTAAAATTTAGACGCTCAGAGGGCAGAGACTGAAGATTTAAGATGCCTCTGGAACTAGAAGGAGGCTCCTCAGTAACTCCCAGAGTTACTGGGAGCCAGATCTCTGAAGTGGGGTCGTGGTTGGATGGTGTGGTATCACTGAGGACTGCAATGGAGCCAATTCTGGGAATGTGGACCACCTGCAGACTGGAATTAACTGTGGCTACTAGAAGGAACTGCCATTGTCAGGGTGAAGAGCTGTTTGCAAGGTGGCATTGATACAAACAGGAAACAAATAGGAAAGAGCAAGTGACCTGTTCCCCAGCACCTCCTATTGGCAGAACCTATGAAGAACAAACTTGGCAAAAGAGAATTGTGTTTTGCATCACAAAGCTGGGACTAGAAGTGTGAGTTTGAGGCTGGAACAAATGGTTAACCAGCACACTGTCTAACTGGAACACCTGAAATTAATACGTTTTCTGCTGTGAAAAAGCATGGCTTTTGGGGTCAGATGGATGTGGGTTTGAATGTTAATTCAAATGTGTATGTTACTCTAGGCAAATACTGTATTGCCTTTACATATGTGTGTGTATATATATATATATTTCTTTTCTTCTTTAAATGTTTATTTATTCATTTTTGAGAGAGAGAGAGAGAGAGAGAGAGAGAGAAAGAGAGAATCCCAAACAGGCTCTGCACTGACAGTATACAGCCCATCATGGGGCTCGATTTCACAAACCCTGAGGTCGTGACCTGATCCCAAATCAAGAGTCAGTCGCTCAACCGACTGAGCCACCCCGGCACCCCCTATGTTGCCTTTCATTTCTCTAAGGCTCAGTCTCCTCATTTAAAACAGGACAAGAATGTCTATCTCACAGGGCTTTTGTGAGGCTTGAATAAGGTCAGGTAGATAAGTTATTTAATGTGGTGGCAGAGCCAGGATTGAAACTCAGGCAGTGGGACTTAATGTATTAATCACTATATATACTGGCTTTCCAATCTATGCGAAGAACTACTTGATGGGTTAAAACCTAATACAGTTTGGATGGGTGGAGGGGAAGTGTGTGTAGTTATTTAAAAGCAACATAAGGAATCCCTATGGTGATGGCACTGTGTGTATCTTAGTATGTGTGCTCAGTACCCAAAACTATACAGACGATAATGTGGTGTAAATGAGCACACAAACACACATACTAGGGAAATACAAATAAGGTCGCTGGATTGTATCAATGCCAATACCCCAATTTGTACTACAATTTTAGGAACTGTAAACACTGGGGCACCTGGGTGGCTCAGTCAGTTGAGTGTTTGACTTCAGCTCAGGTCATGATCTTGTGGTTCATGAGTTCAGGCCCCCATCAGGCTTTGTGCTGACAGCTCAGAGCCTGGAGCCTGCTTCAGATTCTGTGTGTGTCTCTCTCTCTCTTTCCCTCCCTGGATTGCTCTCTCTCTCTCAAAAATAAATGAAAACATACAAAAAAAAAAAATTGTAAACACTGGGGCACCTGGGAAAAGTGTACAAGGGATCTCACTGTATTATTTCTTACAACTGCATGTCGATTTATAATAACCTCCATTAAAATTTCAGTTTGCTCTTGATGCTGAGACTACCTTCTATGATACCCTTATATTAACTGCAAGATGAGGAAAAAATCAAATAGGGATATATTCATATCATACTGAACATTTTAAACCACGTTTCTAGGGACGTAAAAATTAATAGTTTAAGGTTTTGATGCCAATGGATTTAACTTTATAAACATAAGTAAAAGCTATGTTACCCTCAAATGATATTTTGACTCTATAAAACTTAATAAATCAGATATTCTGAAAGATTTAGGACAAAATCCCGAAAGGTAAATGCAAAGCTTGAAGCGACACACATTGTTTAGTCTCTGACCCTTTTACCCCATTACTGAAAGTGAAACACAACAGAAATGGGCCCCAGATTACCAAGAGTTCTTTTTGGCCCAAATCATCCAGAGATTTTACCGAAATCCTTCCCTTCATCTTGTGTTTGGACACGGCCAGTAAGATAAGCTTTATTCATCATTCCAAATGTCAAGATGAAGTGACATTTCAAAAAACTCAGCCAGTTCCATAGATTTAAAAAACAAAACAAAACCCAAAAACCTTCTAAAAAGCATGTGTCGAAAAGATCTTGCAAACAGCTGAAGTAACAAATGAAATCTAGCTGGTTTCCGGCAGAGATTTATCTTCTCTTTCTGTGCGCATTTGTTCTTATACAAGATAGAGGGCACTTATTTGGTTTTGTGATCTTCCTGCTGTGTGACTGTGGTTGAAACAATCAGTTACTCTGAATCAGTTGCCTAATTTGCTAAGGCTATCCTGTGGTTAAAGACATATCTGAACTAATTTCTGTGCCTATACCAGGCTTACCGGCTTAAGAAGTGATTGAGTAATAAAAACACAGGGCCAGACAAAAACAGAATGATCCTGAGAACACATCACACACCTTGCCGTGCCAGATGGTGATGTTCCATCTGTGTTTCCTTCAGGCTTGGAACATCTCTCACCCCAGAGAGGGGAGGAATGGAGATAAACCCTTTTCTGTTGGCTGCAGATTACTGCCCCATCTCATTTCATAGTAAACTGCAAATTTATGATAAATCATGCTATATTATACCACATAATTCTACCACTAAAATAGTCAGTTTCTCAGATAAAAATGGCCACTACAACGGGGGAAAGAAACCTCTTTAATTGGGGTTGTTGAATTAGCATCTTGTTTTGAACTCTAAACAATGGCATATTATTGCACTCTAAACAGAGTGGGTGTCCTACAAATTCTTATTATCTGTGATAAGAAGTGAGAAGAAAAAAAATCCACACGAGACTATCCCAGTTGGAATTTGATGAAGACATGTAGCTTAAACAAAACCCAACCCTCTTTGAAAAAACAGTTCTATTATTGCTTTCATTTTAATTAAAAATCTTCTCTCTGTACAGCAAGAGCTATGAATTATATCTCAGAATTTTCCAAGACACCTTACAATTGTCATAAGAGGTCAAACCACCAAAAAGACAATGGAGTGAATTGAACAGGGGAGGAAATTGCATACATGTCTGGGCTTCTTCCTCTCAGGCTCCCACAACCTCTACTGAGCAGAAGCTGCCAATGGAGTACAAAGGTCTGCCCTTTGCTACAAATAACTCTGCTATTCTGAGGGCATCAAGGCCTCTATAAGGCAACAAAGCCAGTGCATTTGTGAGCTGAACTCAGTTATAAAGAATTTCAGATTCCAGAAAGGAAGTTTCCAGTGGACTGCACTAAATCAGGATAAAATCAGAATTAGATTAGTGCCTTTATGTACTGATTTGTGCTGAGAGCAGGCAGAAAGCAGGAATTTATGGTGCCGCCCCCTTTTGATTTGGAACCCCAGTTTGGTCCTGATTCAAGCATACAAATTTCCTTCTACTCCTAGTCAACTGTGTTAACTGTGACAATTGTTAGGATGGGTAGCAAGGAGGCAAAAATATAGGCATACCCACCACTCCTGGAAAACCAAGTATAAGCCCTTTTCCATCAAAATACAGAATTTTAATTGGGGTGCCTGGGTGGCTCAGTCAGTTAAGTGTCCAACTTTGGCTCAGGTCATGACCTCACGGTTTGAGAGTCTGAGCCCTGCGTCAGGCTCTCTGCTGTCAACACACAGATGGCTTCAGATCCTTTGTCTCCCTCTCTCTCTGCCCCTTCCCCCACTCAAAAATAAGTAAGCATTACCCCTCCCCCCCAAAAAAACCAGAATTTTAACTAATAATCAGATGATTCAGGCAAAATTATTTCAAAATAACCTTCCTTCTGCTATTGCGATCATAGCATTCTGGGCCATGCCACGATATTAAAGTTGGTGTGGGCAATTGTTGTTGCGGTTATTTCTGTAGTTTACTTATCTCCTGACATCCCAATTTTTGCTGATGGTACCATTACTTTCCTATGATCCAGCCTTGGAACTTCAAAGATTCACCTAAAACTCTTCCATCACTTGCCACATGTAATTAACCAATACAATCAACATATATTGTTTTTCTCACAACATCTAATGTATCCGTACCTACTCATATTCACTCTCACTGCCATTCTCTCACACCTAAATATGGACTTGGCCTTTTAACGTTCTAGTCACTGCCCTCTGAAGATGTACCTTTCTAACACCTTTTCTATCGTTCCTTCACTCAAAAGCTTTCAGTGGCAAATACTTAAACAAAGATCTAAATTCAACCAAGCATCTATGTACAAGCTATAAAAATCTGACCTGGAGTTGCACTTATCTCCCTTCATAAATTATGCATTCCTCCCAAATGAGTCTAGTCATTGTCCCTAAAACATTTGACCCATTCCTATTTCCTTTGCTTTTCCAAGCCTGTATCCCCTTCCTGGAATGCTCTCCCTTGCCAGTATTTAGTCAGGCACCCTGGAGTTCTTAGTTAATTTCTTGTGTATCCACACAAGAAAGCTTTTGCTTTTCCAGCCAAATGTCATGCTCAGTACTGGACTGCTCCTGCAATCCAGATTCTTGGTTTTGAAGAACTTCTTTATTAGACTTAACTTTTAAAAGCTTTATTATGGGAAACTTGCAGAAAATTATGGAATCCAGGCTGTAGTTAGTTATTGATCCTCATCCACTGATGGATACAGTGTGGAACCTGGTGAATTCTATATGATGAATGGCTTTTATATATGATACAATTTTATCCTACGTGAAAAATACACAAATATGCAATATTTTTGCCAAAAGGAGTGTAAAAGACTGTCTTGTACTTTGCTATTCAAAGCGAGGTCCAGTGCTTGCTTCGGCAGCACGTATACAAAGCGAGGTCCACAAACCAGCAGCCCTGTATGATCCAGGAGTTTGTTAGAAATGCACAATCTTAGACACTATCCTGATCTATTGATTAGAATCTGCATTTTAACAAGGTTCCTCAGGCAATTTGTGTGTAAGGTGAAATCTGAGAAGCACAGAACAATTCCTACCTTGAGATCCAAAATGATTGCCTGACAAGTTGAAAAGAAAGAGGCAGTGTGAGATAATGGAAATTATCCTGAAATAGGAACCAGAAGTTGTACATTTCATGTCATTTACCAGGTCGACCCTGGAAAAATCACTTAACCATTTTGAGCCTTGCTTTCTGATCTTTCCAATGGGAATAGTACCTCCCTGTTATTTCAAGGAGGTGGTTGTGAGGTTTAAAAAGAAATGTGAAACTGATTTAAAAAACACATTGGGGTGCCTGGCTAACTCAGTTGGTAGCGCATGTGACTCTTGATCTGAATTTGTGATTTCGAGCCCCATGGTACGTGTAGAGATTACTTAAAAATAAAATCTTAAAAAAAAAAGTAAGGTCTACACATATTTTTTAAAAAAACTTTTTTTTTTTTTCTTTAAATATCTTTCTCGGGACCACAAAGGTGATTTGTGGCAGAGCAGGGACCATAGACCAGCTCTCCTGACTTCTAGTCCAGGTCGCTGTGAGGGAGGCTCCTGTCCCCACAAGTTCAAGAAGGTCCTTGGCGCTGCAAGAAGCAGCTGGAACAATCTTTTGAGAAAGGAATTTGATAATATGTCTCAAGAGTGTTTAAATGTGTTATTATCCCACAACCCAGTAATTTCTGTGATAGAAATCAAGCTTAAGGAAATAACTGAAATGCAGATGAAGAATTTTAAGTAATTATGTTCACTGCACATTTACTTATAATAGAAAAAAAAGGGCAAACAACCGGAAGGTCCAATAGGGAATCATTAAATTACAAGGCATCATAGGATAGTACATTATGCAGCTATCAAAACTGTTGTCCGTGGGGTGCCTGGCTGGCTCAGTCAGTAGAGCATGTGACTCTTGATCTCAAGGATGTGAGTTCACGCCCCACATCCAGCTCTGTGCTGACAGCTCAGAGCCTGGAGCCTGCTTCAGATTCTGTGTCTCCCTCTCTCTCTCTGCTCCTACCCCACTCACACTCTGTCTCTCTCTCAAAAATAAATAAACATTAAAAAAATTAAAAAACAAACAAACTTGTTGTCCAAAGAGTTTGTAAGGACACGAGATGTTTGACACAATATTAAAACAAAAACAAAGGGAAATCATAAAATTATATATTAAGTAGGATATTGACTATGTTAAAAAATGTGTGTGGGAGAAAAAGACTACAAGGTGACAGGAAAATATTAACAGTGACTTTCTCTGGGCAGCAGGTTTTTGTTCTGCTCTTCATTTAAAAAAAAAAATGATATTGACTGATTTTGATCAGGGTACATAGAAATGCCTAAAACGGATTAGGAAAAGTGATAGTTTCCATAACCATTTGTACAGTGGAAGTGAATTAGTATCTTTTAGTTAGTAGTTGTGTTTGCTTTTTAAATAACTTGTTCTTCTCTCCCATTTTCAATAGAGGATATGCACACAAGGTAAAAAAAAAAAAAAAATTAGTCCCAGTAGTACAGTCAGGTACACAATATAATAAACCTCCCTCTGACCACATCCCCCAGAGAAACTCCCCCTCCTGGAGCAACCAGTAGTATCAGTTTCTTCTGTTTGCTTCCAAAGGCATATGCATTTTTCCCAAAAGGTAACACAGTAGACTGCTCTGTACCTCTGTTTCTTTCTTTTTAAACTGTTTCTTTCCTTAAAAGTTCAAATATTCAGAAAAGTTACAATAATAGTAAAATGAACTCTTTTTTAAAAAAATTTATTAATTTTGAGAGAGTGAGAGTCAGAGAGAGAGAGAAAGAGAGAGAGAGAGAATCCCAAGTAGGCTCTGAGCTGTCAGCACAGAGCCAGACTTGGGGCTTGATCCCACAACCGAAATCAAGAGTCAGACACTTAACCAACTGAGCCACCAGGCGCCCCAAGAATAGTAAAATGAACTTTTGTATGCCTTTCACCTAGATTCATCAATTAACATTTTGCCATAACTGCATTCTGTCTCTGTATGTATATAATTTTGATCATTGTTGTTATGGTTAAAATTATGATTGCTGAACCATTTCACAGTAGTTGTAGATATTTTTATCCCTAAATACTCGTTTGTGTATCTCCTAAGAACAAGGACGTTCTCTTACCTAGCCCTGATACAATGATCAAATTTGGGAAATTTAATATTGATACAATATTATTATCTAATACACAGTCCAAATAAAGATTTTTCCAGTTGTCCCAATACTATCTTTGGGGCAATTTGTAAAGCAGCATATTTCTTTTGTTAGAGTTGTGTAGCTTCTACTGGATGCATGAGGCCTAATTTACTTAAGTAGTAACTTATTAATAAACTTTCAGGTTATTTCCAATAGCTCAATTTACTTAAGTAGTAACTTATTAATGAACTTTCAGGTTATTTCCAATCTTCTGCTGTGACACACATATTTATTGTGCAAATTTCTTTGTACACACATACAAGCAGGTGTGTATCTGATAAATTTCTTGAACTGAAAGAGCTGTGTCAAAGACAATGTCCTTTTTGTTCTTTGCTGAATGTTGCCAAAACATAACTTCAAAGAGGATGTACCACTTTACACTTCCATCAAAAATGCATGAGTTTGATGATTGCCTTACATCAAACCTAATGCTGCATATTATCAAATCATTTGATCTCTGATAATGGGCATGTGAAAAGCATACTTTAATTTTTTTCTTATTGTGAACCTATATACATATAGGCTTACCTATCTGTTTACATATATGAATGTATATATTTCATATATTTAGAATATATTTACATTGCCTTTTCTATGAATTTTTTTGTGTAATTATGTTTGACTCTGCCTTGAACTCTCTGAGTAGTCTCAAACCAGGGCTACCAGGAAGCAGTGTTTTTCTAGAAAACTGGATGGAAGTTTTTCTTTTCCACATAAGTCCCAGGTATCTCCACACCTCTAGACCCTGAGGGCTTGGGAATCCTCTTGTCCATTTTGAGGAGGTGCATGGCCTGTCAATTGCTCCTTAATAAACGTTGCTTCCACCAATGTACTGGGTATAGTCTAGACGTTTCACCACTGGTTCTCTGCTTCACATAGTCACAGAGAGTCCAGATGATACCAGCGAGCCTATGGGAAGCTGTAGATGTAGATACAGATCTAAGCTGTCCGTGAGGTTAGAGAGTACCATCTACACTGTTCTGTAGATGCCTGTATATGACATTTAGTGTTCGTCAGATGACAAACTGGTCTATTTACTTTTGTTCTCTGCCTCCAGGCCTGTCCCTAACATTTGTGAAACCCATGGCAAGAATACAAATGAAGAGCCACGTACCATGTGTCTAAATATCTAAAAGTTATAAATCAAACCAACATACTGTAAATAACATATTTTATCCTCCTACCTTTACAAGCCTACCTTCATAATGACCCAGAAGGCTGGCTTCCAATTCAGTAGTAACAGAGTCCTCCAAGTTCCACACTGGAATGAGGGGACACCAGAAAATCAGACTCTGGCCGCCTCCCCATTCCCTTTGCTCTCTGTGACTTTTCTCTCTGTATTTTCTTTGAAAAGTCTTTGAGTTTTCCTTGCAGCAAGTTGCTACAAGGATTTTTCATCTTCAGGTTATCCAGGCAAGATGTGTAAAACTGCAAAGTAGTTCATGCTTTCATGTATGTATGTTTCAATAGCACATACATTCATAAAGAGCAATGTTTGTTGTTGTTAAAAATTTTTTTTTTAATTTTTTTTTCAACGTTTATTCATTTTTGGGACAGAGAGAGACAGAGCATGAACGGGGGAGGGGCAGAGAGAGAGGGAGACACAGAATCGGAAACAGGCTCCAGGCTCTGAGCCATCAGCCCAGAGCCTGATGCGGGGCTCGAACTCACGGACCGCGAGATCGTGACCTGGCTGAAGTCGGACGCCTAACCGACTGCGCCACCCAGGCGCCCCTAAAAATTTTTTTTAATTCATTTTCTTTTTCTCATAAAGAAGTAATAAGTGCTCATTTAAAAAAATCTGGACATTCTTTAAAGGAATAAAAAAGAATGCAAAAAACACCTAACATCTCACCATTTAGAAAGAACCACGATTTATATTTTGGTAAATATCTTCCTAGCCTTTTTTTTCTGTGGATACACATACACAAGCTTTTTTATACAAACATGAGATGATGTGTCATTTGTGGGTTTTTTTTTTTAAGTATACTTGACACTATCCATGTAGTTTTGTAATGTGCCTTTCTTTCTTTCTTTCTTTCTTTCTTTCTTTCTTTCTTTCTTTCTTTCTTTCTTTCTTTCTTTCTTTCTTTCTAAATTTTCTTTAAGGAGGGGGGTGTGCCTGGCTGGTTCAGATGGTACAGCATGTGACTCTTGATCTCAGGACCGTGAGTTCAAGCCCCACATTGGGCATGGAGTCTACTTAAAAAAATAAAATTTTATTTTAATTCCAGTATAGTTAACATACAGCGTTATATTAGTTTCAGGTGTACAGTATAGGGATTCAGTAATTCTATACATCATTCGGTGCTGATCATGATGAGTATATTCTTCATCTCCTTCACCTATTTCACCCATCCACCTACCCACCTCCCCTCTGGTAACTATCGGTTTGTTCTCTATAGTTAAGAGTATGTGTTTTGATTTGTCTCTTTTTTCCTTTGTTCATTTGTTTTATTTCTTAAATTACACATATGAATGAAATCATGTGGTATTTGTCTTTCTCTGACTGACTTAGTCAGCATTACACTCTCTAGATCCATCCGTGTTGTTGCAAATGGCAAGATTTCATTCCTTTTTTTTTTTTTTTTTTTTTTGTTTATTTATTCTTGAGACAGAGACAGAGCGTGAACAGGGGAGGGGCAGAGAGAGAGGGAGACACAGAATCTGAAACAGGCTCCAGGCTCTGAACTGTCAGCACAGAGCCTGACACAGGGCTCGAACCCATGAACTGTGAGATCATGACTTGAGCCGAAGTTGGACGCTTAACCAACTAAGCCACCCAGGCACCCCAAGATTTCATTCCTTTTTATGGAGGAATAATATTCCATTATCTAATAACATTCTAATATATATCTCTATCTATATATCTCACATCTTCTTCATCCATTCATCTATCGATGAACACTTGGGCTGCTTCCATAATTTGGCTATTGCAAATAATACTGCAATAAACATAAGGATGCATATGTCTTCCTGAGTTAGTGTTTTCATATTCTTAAAAAAAATATTTATTTTTGAGAGCGAGAGACAGAGACAGAGCATAAGTGGAGGAGGGTCAGAGAGAGAGGGAGACACAGAATCCAAAGTAGGCTTCAGGCTCTGAGCTGTCGGCACAGACCCCAACTGGGGCTTGAACCCACTAACTGAGAGATCATTACCTGAGCCAAAGTTGGACGCTTAACCGACTGAGCCACCCAGGCACCCCAGTGTTTACACATTTTGGGGGTAAATACCCAATAGTGAAATTGTTGGATCATGTGGTAATTCTATTATTAATTTTTTGAAGAAACTCCATACTGTTTTCCACAGAGGATGCAGTAGTTTACATTCCCACCAACAATGCAAGAGGATTCCTTTTTCTCCACATCCTCACCAACACCTGTTGTTTCTTGTGTTATTGATTTTAGGCATTCTGACAAGTGTGAGGTGATATCTCATTGTGGTTTTGATTTGCATTTCCCTGGTGATGAGTGATACTAAGCATCTTTTCATGTATCTGCTGGCCATCTGTAGATCTTCTTTGGAGAAATGTCTGTTTATGTCTTCTGCACATTTTTTTAAAAGTTTTTTTTTTTTTTTTTTTAGAGAGAGAGCATGCAAGTGGGGAGGGGCAGAGAGAGAAGGGAACAGAGGATGTGAAGCGGGCTCTGTGCAGACAGTACAGAGCCTAATATGGGGCTCTAACTCACAAACCATGAGATCATGACCTGATCTGAAGGCAGACACTTAACTGATGGAGCTACCCATGCACCCCTGAACATTTTTATTTATTTATTTTATTTATTTATTTTCTTTTTTTTAAATTTTTTTTTTCAACGTTTATTTATTTTTGGGACAGAGAGAGACAGAGCATGAACGGGGGAGGGGCAGAGAGAGAGGGAGACATAGAACCGGAAACAGGCTCCAGGCTCTGAGCCATCAGCCCAGAGCCCGACGCGGGGCTCGAACTCAGGGACTGCGAGATCGTGACCTGGCTGAAGTCGGACGCTTAACCGACTGCGCCACCCAGGCGCCCCGCCCTGAACATTTTTAAATTGGATTATTTATTATATTTTTTTTAGGTGTTGCGTTGTATAAGTTCTTTATATATTTTGGATACTAACCCAAAATTAGAGGGGTTAGTATCCAAAATACATGTCAGATATCAGAGATATCTTTTGCAAATATCTTCTCCCATTCAGTGGGTTGTCTTTTAGTTTTGTTGATTGTTTCCTTTGCTGTGCAGAAGATTTTTTTTTTTTTTTTTTTGGTATATTCCTAATAGCTCATTTCTGCTTTTGTTTCCCTTGCCTCAAGAAGACATTTCTAGAAAAATGTTGCTACAGCCATTGACAGAGAAATTATTCCCTGTACTTTCTTCTAGGATTTTTATGGTTTCAGGTCTCATATTTAGGTCCTTAATCCACTTTGAGTTTATTCTTGTGTATAGTGTAAAAAAGTGGTTCAGTTTCATTCTTTTGCACGTAGTTGTCCAGTTTTCCCAATACCATTTGTTGAAGAGGCTTTTTCCCAAAGCATATTCTTGCCTCCTTTGTCAAAGTTTAGCTGACGATATAATCACAGGTTTGTTTCTGGCCTCTCTATTCTGTTGCATTGATCTATTTTTGTGCCAGTACCCTCCTGTTTTGATTTCTATACCTTTGTAGTGTATCTTGATATATGGGATTGTTATACCTCCAGTTTTGCTCTTCTTTTTCAAGATTGCTTTGGATATTCAGGGTCTTTTGTTGTTGCATACAAATTTTAGGATAATTTGTTCTAGTTCTGTGAAAAATCCTCTTGGTATTTTGATAGAGATTGCATTAAATGGATTGATAGGGACTGCATTTATCCTGTAAACTGTTTTGGCTAGTATGGACAACTTAACAATATTTGTTCTTTCAATCCATGAGCATGGAATATCTTTCTATTTGTTTCTGTCATCTTAAGTTTCTTTTATCAGTATTTCATAGTTTTCAGAGTATAGGTCTTCCAACTCCTTGGTTAAGTTTAATTCTAGATATTTTATTATTTTTGGCGCTATTGTAAATGGGATTGTTTTTTTAATTTCAATTTCTGCTACTTCATTATTAATGCATTGAAATGCAACAGATTTCTGTGTATTGATTTTGTATCCTGAGACTTACTGAGTTAATTTATCAGTTCTAGTAGTTTTTTGGTGGTGTTTGTAGAGATTTCTATATATAGTATAATTTCATTGGCAAATAGTGAAATTTTTACTTTTTCCTTACCAATTTGGATGGCTTTTATTTTTTTGTTGTTGTCTGATTGCCATGGCTAGGACTTCCAGTAATATGTTGAATGAAGTGGTGAGAGTGGACACCCTTGTCTTATTCATTCCTGATCTTAGGGGAAAAGCTCCCAGGTTTTCACCATTGAGGAAGCTGTTAGCTGTGAGTTTTTTATGTATGGACTTTATTGTGTTAAGGTATATTCCCTCTAGACCTACTTTGTTGAGGGTTTTTATCATGAATGGATATTGTACTTTGTCAAATGCTTTTTCTGCATCTATTGAAATGATCACATCGTTTTTCTCCTTTCTTTTGTTGATATGCTTTTCCCCCTTTTTAAAAAGTTTTATTTATTTTTGAGAGAGAGAGAGAGACAGACAGACAGACAGAGTGAGAGTAGGGGAGGGGCAGAGAGAGAGGGAGGCACAGAATCCGAAACAGCGTCTAGGCTCTGAGTTGTTAGCACAGAGCCTGACGCGAGGCTCGAACTCACAGACCCATGAAATCATGACCTGAGCCGAAGTCAGATGCTTAACTGACTGAGCCACCCAGGTGCCTCTCCTCTTTTTTTTTTTTTTTTTAATGTTTATTTATTTTGAGAGAGAGAGAGAGAGAGAGAGAGAACGCACAAGCGAGTCAGGGAGGGGCAGAGAGAGGGAGACAGAGGATCTGAAGCAGGCTCTGCACTGACAGCAGATAGCCCAATGCGGGGCTCAAACTCACAAACCATGAGATGATGACCTGAGCCGAAGTTGGACACTTAACTGACTGAGCCACCCAGGCACCCCAGATATACTTTTCCTCTTAATAATATCTCACATCCCATTGTTGGTCTGTTAACTTTGGTCACTTGGTTAAGATACTGTCCTTCAGATTCCTCCATTGTAGTTACTCATTTAATTTAATTAGTTGAAAACTATGTTATTTCTTGTGTATTATAAATATTGATAGATTACAATGAAACTCGAGGTACCTGGGTGGCTCAGTTGGTTAGGTGTCTGACTCTCAGGTTATGATCAAATGGTTTGTGGGGTTGAGCCCTGCATCGGGTTCTGTGCTGACATTGCAGAGCCTGCTTGGGATTCTCTCTCTCTCTCTCTCTGCTCCCCCCCACCCCCAAATAAATAAATAAACATTAAAAAAAATAAAATGAAACTGTAACATCACTTCTTAAAGTATATAGAACAGAATGATTTAATTTGATACCTAATATCAACTTTAAAAAAAATGGGAAAAAGCTTTTTACCTCTTGAAAACTCTATTTTCATTCCCCATCTCCTAGAGAATGTTATCCTGTGTTTGAACATTTCTTATTGATCACCCTATCATGGTGTCTTGAAAAAATATGAATATTAATAAAACTGCATTTATTAAAAATCATAATAATAATAGCTCACAGATAGCTTTCAATTTCAATAAAAGTAAATATGTATCATCATTCTTAATGTCTATAGAATACCTACTATATTTATTTGTTCATTCATTTAATAAATATTCATATATGGACCTGACACTGAGATAGATTGTGGAGATGCAATCAGAGGTAAGCAAGTCGTTGCAAAAACAAATTTACCATTATTAAGTCAATTAGTTGGACAGTAAAGTTGTTCAATTTTGCTATTATAAAAGACTATGGGAGTGCCTGGGTGGCTCAGTTGGTAGAGTGTGCTACTCTTGATCTCTGGGTTGTGAGTTGGAGCCCCACATTGAGTGTAGATATTGTTTAAGAATAAAATCTTAAAGGGCACCTGAGTGGCTTAGTTGGTTGAGTGTTTGACTCTTGATTTCACCTTAGGTCATGATCCTAGGGTCATCGGATCAAGTCCCATATCCCATTCCATGCTGAGTGTGGAGACTTCTTAATATTCTCACTCTCTCTCTCTCTCCCTGCTCCCCACACTTCTCCCCAGCTTGCATGCACATGGACTCTCTCTCTAAAATAAAAATAATAAATAGAAATAAAATCTTAAAAAAATTATGATAAATATACTCTACATAAATTTTTGTGCACTTACTTGAATATTTCCTTAAAATAAATTCCTAGAAGCATTCATCAATCAAAAGGAAATATTTTTAAAATATTGATACAAATGCAGATTGGCTTCCAGGAAAGTTGTTCCAATGACCTTCTCATCAACACTGTTTATTGCTCCATATTCTTGCCAACACTGGGGATTAGTAAGTTTTAAAATCTTTGCCAATCTGATAGGAAAAAATTAAAATAAATGTTATCTCTCTTTCAACTGACAGCTCATATCTTTTGCCTTGGGATGTTCGTCTTTTTCTTAGTGATTTGTAAAAATAATTATCTACACTAAGAAAATTGTCTTGTATTTTACAAACATTTCCCAATTTTTTGTTTGTTTTCGGACATAGTTTATATTTTTCATAGTTTGGGTATTTTTAACCATATTGAAGTTATTTTTTTCCCATGTAAGACAATTTCTGTGTGACCATGCATAATTTTAATAGTGATTGATAATTAATAAGCTTGTTGATTAAAAGCATTTGGGGGGCGCCTGGGTGGCTCAGTTGGTTAGGCATCTGACTTTGGCTCGGGGCATGATCTCATGGTTCATGAGTTCAAGCCCCGCATCAGGCTCTGTGCTGACAGCTCAGAGCCTGGAGTCTGCTTTGGATTCTGTGACTCCTTTTCTCTCTGTTCCTCCCCCACTCGCTGTCTTTTCTCTCTCTCTCAAAAATAAATAAACATTAAGAAAAAAATATAAAAGCATTTGCAACCATCAAGATCCAGATTTTTGTGTGTAGAAACAATAGTACAAACTTCTAGATCCCTGTTGAATTCCTGGCAGGGGAAATGGAGACCCTCAGGAGAATGCAGGAGGAAGAGTAGGTGACATGAAAGTCTGTTCCTTCGTGTGGAGAGGGGTGGTTTCTGCTCGGTGGAAAATGCACACTGAATGATTTAAAGAAAAGGAGTGGAAAAAAGAGGTAACAACCGGTTTGGCTGAAAGAGGTCTGGAGAGGAAGATGTGGTGGAAAGAGGGAAAGAGATGTGGTGCCAGTGGTACGGAGAGGAAATTTGGGGAAAGAGAAAGAGGCTTAAAGATAATTTTTAGGAAGTTTGTCAGTATGAATGCCAGTTTTCATAAAACCTGTGGCAACAAAAAAAACACATTGCTTATCATACTGTGAAGTTGAACTTGGACATAGTCTTGGTCCAAGGCAGGTGCTGGCAAAAGCAGTGCCAACCCAAAGCACCCACCTATATTTAGGGCCCCCATTGTGGTCACGTGATGCCCCAACATTCAAGCCATTGAAAATAATTAATCTGACCCACTCATGGTGACTTACTCCCCTGCCAGCTCTCTATTCAGAAATTTGTGCCAATGAGATGCTAGGAAAGGCTTACTGGAAAAAAGCAAAGTAAATGTCTCTCCTAATGAAAGGGGACAGTCAAGCTGTTGCCTCAGGTCTTGTGGCCTGGTGGAGAACTTGCCTTAGAAAGAAGCTAAATGGATGGGTAGCAGAGAGAAAGACAGAAGATAGCTGGGTCCCTAGTGAAATTATCAAACCACTGAACACACCTCCTAAAGTCTGCCGTACTTCTATTCTCTCTGTCATATGAAATAATAAATGTCCTAACTCACTATGCCTGTGGGAGTCAAAATATCTGTTTCTTGCGGTTGAAAGCATTCTAACACACAAAGAGTAAAGTTTGAACAAGTTGGAACCCTGGCAAATGTATTGAAATCCTAAACACAATAGTCGGACTTGTTCACACCAAATGTTTAGATTGGCTCTCTTTTTCAAGAGCCATTCTGAATTTTTCCCAGAATATGCTCTGTTCTCTCCCACTTCAAGGTCTTTGCATATGTTTTTCCCTTTTTCTGGAACATTTCCTCCCTCTGCTCTTTGCAACCCTGACTCTGGCTCAACTTCAGGTCTCTATTAGAAATAAAGGGTTCCAGAGAGATTTCTGTGACTTCTCAGGCCTGAGCAGGTGTTCCCCCCATGTGCCCCCACAGAGCTCTCTGCTTTCGTGGGCACAGCTTCTGTCAAAATGTATTGACTTTCCTGTATCTCCCTGTGCAGGCAGGGGTATATCTGCATTGGCCACCATTATCTCTGCAGTGACTGGCATATTGCCATACTATGTTCTCAACATTTGTTGAATGAATAAATAAAAGAAGCATTCATTTTTCTACTTGGGCTTTACAAAGATTTTGCCTTTCACAAGAAAGCTTCAATTTGTTGTAAACATAGCCTACTTTTTGAAGAAAAAGTCTCTTGGAACAGAAAAAGGACATTAGATAGAAACTAAAGAAATCTGAATAAAGACTGGACTGGATTTTAATTAATAATAATAATAAAAAGGCAGGCTCTTTTTGTGCTGAATGCTTACTATGTAGAAAAGATAAAAAATTGAGATATAATTAACATACCATAAAATTCACCCCTTTAAGGTGTGTGATTCAGTGCTTTTAAGTACAGTTACAAGATTGTGCAACCATTTCCACTATTAAATTCATCAGTTGATAAACATTTGGGTTGTTTTTACTCTGGGGCTATGATGAGTGATGTTGCTGTATATGTTAGTGCATAAATTTTTGTGTATACCTATGTTTTCAATCCTCATAGCTATATACCTAGGAGTGAAATTGATGGGTCGCGTGAAATTGCTCAGTGTAACTATTTGAGGAATCTCCAAACCGATTTCCAAAGTGGCTGCACCATTTTACATTCCCACCAGCAGTGTATGAGGGTTCCAATATCTCCACATCCTAGTGAAGATTCATATGAATTAAATTTATTTTAGGCAAACAGAATGCTGACCTGGAGAAATAGGAATGATACACTTTCTACTCATGTGATTAATGTGTATGAATCAAATACTCAGTAATAACTTCACCAACCTGCCATTTGACATCTAAGAGCTCCTAAGGACAAGGCAAAAGAAAAGACCATGACTAACTTAGGAAAGAATGACTGATGTAACCAGAGTTATCTGTTTTGTTTTGTTTTGTTTTTTTTTAAAGCAAGCATATTCAGTAAAGAGCCTGAAGTAAATTTAAATTTGAAAGTTATGCAGCAGTGGCCTCTGCTTAAGCCTAAACCATCCCCTGCTGGGATTCAGATGTGTCTGGGCCTGTTCAGTGGACTGTGCTGCCAGAAGCTGATTTGTAAAAGAGGCCAATAAACTCAGGAAAGATAATTTACTTAAGGGAAGAGAGACTCAAGCAAAAAAGTTTATTAAGCCTTTAGAGGGAATCATAGCTCCAAATACACAGGATTCCCCAAACCCTAGTCTTGCCTCCAGGTTATCCAGAACTCAGTCCCAGGAGTGAAAGTTCTGTGCATAAAATCTGAAATCATCACTTCTATGCTTTGCATGTTTGTGTCCCTTCCACCCCACATTCCTCTGCTGAAATCCTTAAGCCCAGTGTGATGATATTAGGAGGTTGGGCCTTTGGAAAGAGCTTAGGTTGTGAGGGTAGAGCCCTCATAAATGGGATTAGTGCTATTATAAAAGAAACCCCACAGAGTTCTCTAGCCCCCTCTGCCGTGTGAGGACACAGTGAGAAGGCGGCAGTGTACCACCCAGAGGAGGGCCTTTACTAGAACCCAACATGATTTGATCTTGGACTTCCAGCCTCCAGAACTGTGAGATATAAGTTCCTGTTGCTTATAAGCCACTCAGTCTATGGTATTTCTGTTGTAACAGTCCAAATGGACTGAGACAACTGTTTTCACTAGAAGCTCTAAGACAATGGATGAAAGGTAATACTGCCTCAGTAATCTACTCATAGAAATAATGTTACACAAAAGGGAGAGAGACTTCATGACCTCCAGCATATTCATCTCCATATTGGTACACTGAAGGCCCCATGTTTCAGGGCTGGTAAGGGGGGAAATGGGCCTGTAGGGGGTGGTTGGCTGGTGACACCGGAGGTTGCAGTGAGACAAGTTCCCACAACTGCATGAGTAATGAAGACGTAAGCAGTTGACATCACTGAAGAAGGGCAGGGCAGAAGCAGGCAGAGGTGGCAGCCCATGAACTTTCTGGTGAGCCCAGGTGATATGCTTTCTAGTGATTTCCAGAAGGGGTACTGATGGGGACTAGAGGTGAGGAAAGACCAGGATACATGTGGATCACCAATATCTGTATGTTAAGACAGTGTATAGCATTTTGGCTGGTGTGGCTTAGGGCAATAGAGTCTAACCATTAATGGAATAAAATTTAAAAAATAACTAGGTAGCTGAGGAATGAGCCAAATGGTTTTGAAACAAATGACTAAAAACACATTGTTCTTTTGGGATGACAGGTAGTCCTATAAAATAAATTTTTTTTCCACTTCAGAAGTCTTTGCTATTGTGATAACTGATGTAATAATGCTGTTTAATGGCCTTTCCTATTGTAGGTTACTATGTTGTTCTCACACTCAGGAACTTTCCATTGCTTCAGAGGTGAACTTTCCCACAGTGTTCTGTCTCATGACATTTGAGGTTATAGATGAAAAGGTAATTAGTGGTCAATGGCAGGAAAAGTAAGCAGCTAATACAATGTGTAATGATAAAACAAAACAAAACAAAACAAAACAACAAAACAAAAATGAACAACCTCTGTTGGATCCAAAGATGTTGAGTTAACATAAAGCCAACGCAACAGAACCTGTGAGGATAGCCACACCTTGGGGTTCTCCCATCTCATAAGAAAGCTGAAGGATGAATCCACAAATGCTACCTATTCTTTTTTTTTAAAGATTTTTTTTTATTTGTTTAGAGAGGAGGGGAGAGTGGGTGAAGGGCAGAGAGAGAGAGGGAGAGAGAGAATCCTAAGCAGGCTCAGCACTGTCAGTGCAGAGCCCAACACAGGGCTCGATCTCATGAACTGTGAGATCATGACCTGAGCTGAAATCAAAAGTCTGATGCTGAACGGACTGAACTGACCCGATGCACCCGATGAACTGATCTGATGTTTCATTTCATGGAAATGAAACCATGTGATCAGACCTCTATTTTTCCAATAGGATGAAACACATTAAGTTCAGGCTAATGCTATTTTTTGAAGAAATCATAAGTTATCATTAGACTCTTTTTCCATCAAAGAATAGTTTCCAGACTTCTAAGAAAGAAATATAACAGATCTCACCTGTTCTTGGTATGTGTTGAAGCATAAAAACAGGTCAAGGAGTGGTGGGGAGGTGTTTGTAAAATACTCAAGAAGGCATGGTTGGAGAAGACGCCATCTTCCCTCTGTGTGTGGAGAAGAAAGATCAAAGCAATGGTTTTCAAACTGTGGATTTGGTGGAGCACTAACTATCCTGAAATTATCCTGAGGTGACAGGAGGAGCCACATAGGTCCAATCAGACTGGCTGAGTTTTGAAATCTTTTGTATATTGGCTCTTGTTTAATATTTATATTTGAACATAGGGATTTGCTTCTCAAAGAAAGAGAGGAAGAGCACGAGAGAGTGAAAGAGAAAGATTGAGAGGGAGAGTGAAATACACTGGGGTTTGCTTAACTCTACTTCTGCAAATGTTATGGTTTCTCAGGAGGAGGCTTCGCCTGGCTGGATCCTGTGTGTTAATCACATTTGTAGCAGACTCTGTTGCTGTTTTCCTTACTCACACCGGGAATTCATCTATTCCTGGATCCCAACAGATGGTCTTGGCACTGCTTGTCATGGCTGCTTTGTGACTGAGCTGAGCTGCATGGTGGAAACAGCAGAGCCCTTGGCTGGGTCTGTCCCACCAACCCCTGGCTGACCTCTCATGGTGTACATCTCCACGTAGAGGGGAAGAAAACTCAGGAGCCTCACACAGGGGGCAGTTGAACTGCTGGTCCTGTCCAGAATTTGAGCAGCTCTGCTCAGGAGAGCTGAGATTACATGAGAGTCAAGAAGAAGTCAGCCATTCCTTTAAGGGCCATAAACTTAACAGAAATGCCAAAAGATGACACAGCTAGAGGGAGGGCTTGAAGTTGGGTCACTTTAGCACTTAGCTCCCTGACCTTTGGAAACAACATGTGAAACAACGTGGACACTACTGAGTCCAAAACCAGCTTTGATATTTGGCTGGCGTTTTGTTGTTGTTTTGGTTTTTTGCTTTTTATTTGTTGTTTTGCATCTTTATACTCAGTCATTTTAAGACACTGTAGAGAGTCTTCTAATGTTTTCCATACATCATAATGGCATAAAACCAGGAGAGGTACAGGGATAGCTAGCAAGAATTACAAATAAAGAATAGAAGAAAGATATGGAAAAAAAGGAAATTAGGGTGACATCTGTGAGCTTAATCAGTAACTTAATCTGGCAATGTAAAATTTAACCAGTTAAGAGAAAAGAGAACCATTTATTCCCTGATGAGCTCCTGATGAGCCCCAACCCTCACCTCAGGCAGGCTTTTGGCCTCCTTGGCCAACAGGCAGACGTGTCAGTTCCTGCTGGCCTTGATCCTGTCTGGCCTCTGGAACAACAGCCAACCGTCGATCATTCAGCATTTCTCAGTCCTGAGCCTCTGAAAGCTACACGTGGCATTATTGGGAGTTCTTGGCTTGTTAGTAGGCCTGGAATTTGTCTGCTGCACCCACATCTGGTCCCCAGATGGTAGGGCTGACCCAAAGCTTCCAGGTGTGCACTAAGCTGCAGGTCCCATGTTTGTTGCCAGTTTGGCAGCTTAGAATTTTGCCTGATTTTCACTGGGACTAGGAATCTGGTCCAGAAGCAGTCTGGAGTTGCCATACCTCTCCTGGCTCCTGCCAAGTCTGCTCAACTGTCTTTTCCCCTCTTACAGTCGTTCACCCCACATCAGGCTACACTCAAATTCTACACTTGTGATTTTGAAAAATTTCAACAGCAAAGCTGAGAAGACAGTACAACGAATGGCCACATACCCTTCACTTAGACTTACTAATTGTTAGCAGATTACCATATTTGTTTTCCCTTCTTTCTCTTTCTACACACACACACACACACACACACACACACACACACAGCATAATTGTCCCACTAATGTCCTTTATGGCTATATTGTTTTCAATTCAGGATTCAATCAAGGATCATGCATTGCATTTAGTTGTCATGTCTCTTTAGCTTTCTTTGATCTAAAACAGCTCCCTTGCATTTTAAAACACCTTTCTTGACGTCAGTATTTTTGAAGAGTCCAGGATGACTGTTTTGTACAATGTCCAGTTTGGATGTCTCATGATCTCCTCCAGATTAGATGCAGTGGGACCACAAGGATGGCCTTTTGCCCTTCCTTGCACTGCTGCACATGCAGCATTTTGGGCAGAAATATCCTATAGATATGACTGCCTCTTAGGTATGGGCTGTGCCCAATGTCCACTTATCTTCCTCTGCACATCACTGCACAGTGACCATCTTCCCCCCACCCCCAGCAGAAGGCAGAACTGTAAGGGTGGCCAAGAAGTTTGGGCTGGGCAGATTTGCCTGGGCTCCCAAGGGCCTGGCAGGGAGCTGCCACCAGACACTATTCTGACAGTTCAGTCAGACTGGCTTGGTTCAGAAGGGAAACAGCTAGACTTTCCCTTTAGGATCTCACTTTTAATTGTCACAGATGAACTCCCAGATACACTGGGGTCTTAGAACTCTGTCATAGTCTAGTGGTAGGCCAAGAGGAAACAAACAGGGAAGAATTTCTACAGAAGTCACATCTGAAAGGCTTTATAGGCCCAAAGGCTTTGGTGTATAACCTTCAGAAGGTGGATAGAACTTCTGGACTCAAGCAGAATCTGTAGGAAAAGGGACAATCATGCTGGGTTTCAGAGAGAGACCGGAAGGACCAGAAGGAATGGAGACTGGATGTCTGGTTGAGTACAAGGACTTGGCAGATATCCATGCTCTGCATTAGCAAGGAAGCCAAGTTCCTCTTTGGAAAGGAAGCACACATACTGTAAGTTCAAAAAGTCAAAGTCAATGTGAAAACCCAAATCCAGAACCTTCATTGATTGGAGGACACCTTGGACTAGGAGTTCCTACAGGGTAGGAAGCCTTTCCTCCCGTTCTGATTGAGCACTGTGCTTGGTGGATGAGAGATACCCAACCCTTGCTGTTGAAAAAGTGAATGGATGGATAAATAAGTGGATATTATTTCTAAAGAAGAAGGACCACATTTAGTATTCAAGAGTTCAATTTAATTGGGAGGATCTGAGAGTCAACATCTGAGGATATAGATGGGGCGAGATGGCAGAACATAGCATTTTGGGATAGTTAAATCAAGGATAACCCGGTTGGAAAATGGGGTTGAAGCACAGTAAGTTGCTGAATGTATTATAATTTGTTCTCAATCCACCTAACTCCAGACTTTTCTTTTGTGATGAGTTCATTGGTGTCCTAGTTTTCTGCATGCAGACATCTCTTGTCCGACCCCTGCAGAACCAGAAACGTGCCTACCCCATCAGGGACACGTTCTGCCTCCATGAAGCTGGGAAAGGGGCCACCAGGATGATTATTTTTCCTCCCCTGCCCTGCTGCATGTGGTAGAAACAGAAGGTAGGATGTGGACACACTTATAATATCCAGCTATAAAGCGTCATCCGAAGCTCGCTGTCTAACATCATAAAAGCTGGGAAGAAAGTCCAGAAGTAGAGATGGAGAAATGCCATGGAAAGAAAGCCCAGGAAGCTCCTAATAAAACACAGATTAGACATAAAGTTTTGGCACTTTATTAAGACAAGCAGGATAGCGAGTGTTCAGTGACAGAGCACTCAGCATCTGGAGTGCTAGAAGCTTCCAGCAAGATCTGCTAGACTGATAAAATGGCTCTGGAAGATCTCGTAATGGTTATAAGCACTGTGAAGGGGTAAAAAAAGCCTTGTCAGGTGATTCAGAAGAAAAGTATTTTTAAGTTGAGAGGAGTGCAATTGTATTACCATCCCCACATTTAGAGATGAATAAAAAAGGCACAAAGAAAGGAAGTGGGCTGTTCCTGGGCCTCCCATAACTACAGTCCAGCTCAGCTTCCTTATATAGGTTTCTTTTTACACCCAGGCTCTCAGTTTAGGTTTCTAAAACTCATGGTTTTTATTTACAGGTCAAGCAAAACCTAATTTTTCTAAATGCTCACTGAAGACAATCCTGGTAAGACCCTAACTTGTGTTATGACCATGCCTAGTGCTCCCTCCATCCTATCTTCCTGTCTAAGTTCCTTTAAAAAGGTGGGTGACCTCTTCATTTCTATAAGCTTTCCCAACTTTCTTCTCTTTCCTCCTTCCCTCTCTCCCTCCATCTTTCCCTCCCTCCCTTCCGTCCTTTTATTTTCTTTTCCTTCCTTCCTTCCTTCCTTCCTTCCTTCCTTCCTTCCTTCCTTCTCTCTCCCTCTTTCTTTTTCTTTCTTTCTTTCTTTCTTTCTTTCTTCTTTCTTTCGCCATGCATCAGTACAGCTGAGCCCTCCTGATCCCTGTTGGCCTCATAACCCAACTCCAGTTCTGTCCTTTTACTGGGGAGCTGATGTCAGCCTGGCTGGATTATAGCCTGGCAACCGTTCTGTTGCTAATGAATTGGCAGGGAGAACAAAACACTGCAACTCTCCTGGAACTATTTTGTCATCTATAGTTGGAGCACAGAAGACCTCTGGATTTGGAAAAGAACAAATGTCATTGAGTCTGCTCATTTGCCTTAGGATGTCAGGACCCACAGTTTACCACACCCTGAGTGTTGCTCTGATTACAGAACTCATGCAAATGACAAAAGGTTAAAGGAAAACTCCACCCTTGCAGCATTTCCCCACTCATTTCCCGCCCTCCTGGCAGTCCTGGGTCAGGAAAATTCTTATATTTATAGTCCTGTGAATGAAGGGCTAGTGGGGGGTGGGTAGGTTTGGCAGCTTCCTAAGGGCTGAATTTTGGAAAGCTGGGATTGAAAGAGCCCTTAAAAACATTAAGGCCAAAATTCTCCTCCAGAGAAACTGAAGCCAGAATGGCTGCCTGGTGGTGGGTTGAATTGTGTCTCCCCAAAATTCACACTCAGAACCTCAGAATGTTACCTTATTTGGAGATAGGGTTTTTACAGAGGTATAAGTTAAAATGAGGTCACTGGGGTGGGTCTTAATCCAATATGCCTGGCATCCTGGCATATTGGATTAAGGAGAAGGAGAAATTTGGACCCAGAGACACATTCAGGGAGAAGGGCATGTGAACAGGAAGATGGCCATCTACAAGCCAAAGAGAGAGGCCGTGAACAGATCATGGCCTCAGGAGGAAACAATCCTGCTGACACTTTGATTTCAGACTTCTAGCTTCCACAACTATAAGATAATAATACATTTCTGTTGTTTAAGCCGCCCAGTTTGTGCTACTTTGTTAGAGCAGCCCCAACAAACTATCACACCTGGAATCTTAGTTCTAGAATGGCCATGTCAGGTGGGTCTCCTGACCCTCTTGCCCAAAACACAATGCCCCCTAGACTAGAGATACACTATGAAATTACCATTTACAGAAAACAAGAGTACTCAGGCAGGAATGTTTATCTAAGAATTTGAAGAGCAATATCTCTGATCTTCCGTGCTGGGATCAATAGAGGGAGGAAGATGTTCCCTACCAACCTCCATCCTACTCAGTTTAAAAGGCTGTCCCCATGTAATTCATTTCCCCAGAGCCCATAGAGATAGGGATTCTCTTTTTATATAATTGTCTCAATCTCTTTAAAAAATTGTCCAGCCTTTCTTTTTTTGTGAGAACATCCTTAGCTTAGCCACTCTCCTCTTCTCTTATGTACAAAGTTGTGTTCCTTATTTCTTATTAATGGTACCTTTGGTCTCTATCAATTTAAAATTAAGAAGTGGCATGGGGCGCCTGGGTGGTGCAGTCGGTTGGGCGTCCGACTTCAGCCAGGTCATGATCTCGCGGTCCGTGAGTTCGAGCCCCGTGTCAGGCTCTGGGCTGATGGCTCAGAGCCTGGAGCCTGTGTCCGATCCTGTGTCTCCCTCTCTCTCTGCCCCTCCCCGGTTCATGCTCTGTCTCTCTCTGTCCCAAAAATAAATAAACGTTGAAAAAAAAATTAAAAAAAAATAAATAAAATTAAGCAGTGGCTTGAATTTCATTTTTATGCAGGTAAACCATGGCACTTTGTTACTGGGGGAATTCGTTTGAAGAATGGAGTGATACAGATAACTTCTCCCAGTAGTGTGACTGACCTCATTGGAGTTAAAGCAATATGATCAACAATAAAAATAGCCTGTACTATTAAAGCAGGTTCTTTTCCAAGTGAGAGCCCCCTAAAGGGGGCATTAGGAGATTAGGGATTGACTGAGGACACGAGAAGACTCTATTCTCCCTTATGTCTAGGTGCTGAGGGACAGGCAGGTAGAGTAAAGCAATTATACTATTTGGGGAAAGCTTAGGAACATCACAGAGAAATCCTGGCAGACATGTGAAGAACACAAGGACAACCACTGAGCATGAGGGAGTAGCCAGTTAGCTCCAGAAAAACATTCTGTGAGAAATCTGTACCTCTGCTACCACCCCAAAATTCATTAGTTGGGCTGGCCTATGATGTCAGGAACCAGCCATTACACTGGCTTTACAATATGGCTAGTTTGTATAAACCCCTGCATCCCAGAAAATGTATACCCAATTGGATTTGTGATCAGTGGTTCCCAGATTTTAGGGTTTCATGAACCATCCCCACCCCCCACCCCCAAAAAGAGGGGCACTGGCAAATGGTTGGCAGCTTTTAATTCAGCCAAATAAAAATATTATATAAAAATAGTATCTTCTATCAACATCATTTCATCATGTTGTTCATGAATATTTTAACAATTTTTTAAATTAAAGGATAAAATCTGTTCTTAAGAACAGTGAAAGTCTTTCCCTCAAACGACATTTGGCAATCATGAGTGACATATTTTTTTGGAAAAAATGATATATTTATAAACTTATTTTCAAATGGAGAAATCACAACATAGTATTTTATTTATCACTGCTGCCTCTGATACTGTTCCTGGTGCTTGAGCCTGGCACCTGTCCCTGGGCCCTGGGGAGCTCTCTGAGCAAGCCCAGCATGCTCACACTTTAGCTGGACGGCAGGTATGACAGGGTTCCCTGCCTTGAGATTCACCTCCTCCCTTTTGTAGCTCTCTTGCTTCTGCAAAAACAGATGCCCTTCCCAGAAGGCTTTGCTTCTCTTTATAGAGTGGAGAACTAAAATTTTGTATTACTTAATAGGGGTTCCTTATAATATTTTGTTAGCTAATATTAGTTCTCAAAAGGCTGTGTCATTCCCCACTACCAAGGTGATGTGCCCTCCTTAGTTTGGGTTCTCCGAGAAGCAGAGTCTGATACAAGAATTGGAGTTCGAGTAGGTTATTTGGAAGGGGATCTTGTTAGGTTTTTTGGTTAAATAGGTTATTTGGACGGGGGATTTGAGACAGGGAAGAAAAACAGCCTATAGAGAGGAAGCATAAATGAGCCCACTACCACTGGGGCAGCTGGGAGACTCCTAGGAGACTGCAAAGACTACCTCTTGGAGTGTTGCAGGACAATTCTCATCTGTTGCTGGGTGAGTTCTGCTCTTGAAGCCATCGCCCAGCACTTGCCACCAGCCCTGTGCATAAGCCACATGAGCTCCTGTAGCCAGAGTGTCTTCGGGCAGAGCCACAGAAACCACCTGCTTTTATGATAACAAGTAGTGCTAGAGGATGTGGGTGAGCACCAAAGTCATCTGCTATACCCCCTCTGCAACCTCTCAAGTCTTGATACGAAATCATATCACTGACTTTTCCCTTCAATATAGGAAGTAGGAAGACCTGTGACATTCCTCAGACACTAAAGGAAAAGGAAGGGCCTTCTTCCCCAAAGAGCCACATCTTACTTTTCCTCCTCCAGTAATCTTCATCTCCCATTTATGGGCAAGGCCACTGATAGACATCATGGCAATAAAATGTTTACACTTAAGACAAAAATCTCCCACTACTACCATGAGACTTTTATTAACAATGACCTAGGAGTATCTGGGTGGCTTAGCTGGTTAAGCATCCAACTTCAGCTCGGGTCATGATCTCATGGTCTGTGAGTTCGAGCCCCGCATTGGACTCTGTGCTGCCAGCTCAGAACCTGGAGCCTGCTTCAGATTCTGTGTCTCCCTCACTCTCTGCCCTTCCCCCATTCACACCCTCTCTCTCTCTCTCTCTCTCAAAAATAAACATTACAAATAAATAAATAAATAAATAAATAAATAAATAAATAAACTTAGACCAGAGATGGTAAACTGACTCCACCAGTGTGTCAACTCCCATCAATTGGTAGTGGCTGCCCAGAGCACTCTACTGAGATTTCTAAATCTTGGGGAGAAACAGTAGGTTGATTATGGATTAGGTAGGTACCAATCCATAAGGGGTATTAAAAAAAAAAAAGTCATTGGAAAACTTCAAAACTCCAAACCTAATTAAGTGGAGAAAGCTGCATTTCCAATGTCCTTTCAGAAGCATACTATATGTGTATATATGTGATTGAAAGGAATATTTTTATAAGATCCTTGGAGACTGTGTGTGAGGGACACAAAAGGCAGCTTGCTCTAGGCATGTCTTAGGTGTATCTGTTGGACGGGGCATAGGGCAATCTAGGTTCTTTTGTTGACATGGAAGGAAAAAAATTACTGTAGGCAAAATTACACTTACAGGTCTCTTAAAATGTCCTAAAGTCCATAGTATCTGGGCCCTCTGAAAGTTATAAGCCTGTATAGTTAAATCCTGGAATGCGTACGTGATCCAACTCTGATGTAACAGCACATGGTCCCTATGTAGCCTTCAGAAGTGGCCACAGGGGACAGATCTGGTAGGTTGCAAGACATTTACTTTGCTGTGGATTGTGTAGTGGTTAAATTTGGCTGCCATCCTTACTCTTCACATGCTTCAGGTGCTCTGCTCCTCTCATATTAAATATTGACAAAATGATTAAGTTAGGCCCCTACCTCACAAAATACATGAAGGCATGTATTTCAGATAGATGTCAGATAGATTAATGAGCTAAACGTAAAAGATGAAAATTATTGTTTTTTTTCTCAAGACCAAAATGATTTTTAAAACTTAAAAGTCTGATAACATCCAGTGTGGGCAAAGATGTGCAGTCATGGGTACAATTTCACAGAACTATTTCTATTAAAATTTTGACTTCATTTCTGATTATCTATCAGGTAAAAATACTCACGCATTGTACAAGGTTATTCACTGCAGCATTGTTTCTAATAGTGAAAAACTGGAACAAAATATTCTTCAAAGAAAAAAATAATCCCCAAAGAAAAATGGCTAAATAAATTAAGGTGCATTCTTAGAGGTACACAGTTTTTAAAAAAAGAATGAATTTGTACATATTGACATGGAAATAACTCTAAGACATATCACACTCATTTCAATTTAATTTCTTCATCTGTAAAATGGGGAGATTGAACTAAAAAATCTCTATGATTCCTTATAATTTACTTCTAAAAAGGGAAGTATGTCATATAGCTCAAGACTTTGTGGACTTAAAAAAATAAAATTGTCCCTTTTTCGTTTTTTTTCCTTGGAAAAATCTGAAATTCATAAAACCAATAACTCCCTCTACTTTTTCTCCTTCTCAAGGTTAAATCTACTTTATTTCTCAATTCAGAGGACCAAAATGTCTTGGAGCCTAAAAGCAAATAAGGAAACTCTGAAGGTAGATATCAAAAGTCTTATTAAGAAAAAAAAACAAACCCGAATGCATGGGTTTCAAAGATAATATACTGCAGAGCCGGCAATTAAATGAATCATTCTCTAAACTCTCTGTACAATACTGGTAAAATCTATCAGCAGTGATCTGCTCAGCCAGAAAAGGGTTGTGTTTGTATCCGGGAAGAGAGGCTTAAGAAGAGGCTCCTCATGAATGACTAGGATGTCCTGGTTCCAATTAGAGGGGATTCCAAATATACATCAGTCAAAAAGCAATCTCCTAGGAACTGATAAATTTGGTAAAATGAAAGGATTTCCATTTTAAACAAACAGGAAAGATAACTTAAGGAAGCAGAAGTTTCGTTTCCATTTTGACTATATTTCCATAACCACTTGAGAACCCAGAGTTCCTTTGTTGCACAAGTAAAAAATTTGCTTAACCTTTCTGGGCCCTAGTCTTCCCCATATGGAAAACAGGTATGGAACTTTTGACTCATCTTTCAGGGTTACTTTTGAAGAAAGGTGAATGCTAGAAAAGCCTTTTGGAAACAGAAGAGAACACATCAATCTCTGAGGGAAAACCAGGACATAGAGCATAACAATAAATTATCCACTGGCTAAAAAAGTCCTGGATCCAATATAGACAATCATTTTGGTTCTTATTTACAGCCCCAAAGGCCTCTGAAGCTCATTAGGGTCTGGAATTACTTCATACACTGGGCTGGAAATTTCAAAGGAAAATTTCAAGAAATTTTAAAGGAAACTTCCAAATACACTGGCTGCTTTGCTCTTCATGAAATGTTAACTGGACCATTTACTCTTTAAAATCAGGCTGAATTTTACACTGGCAGAGTCAAATTCTGCCTCTATCTCTGAGCAACTCTTGCTGTTGTCAATGAAGCTCTGTGTGTGGACAGGAGAAGAGAATATGTATGGCCCATTGTCCTACCAGATGCAAATTATGGTCCCGATTCAACAAAAAAACATCTGTACTCTATGCAGGGAAAATAAGTAGAATCTCTGAAGCCAGACTGATCTTTTGTGGCATGGCATCCTGGCTCTTGCAGAAATTTACGTTGTGGCTTATGATTAGCAAGCAAAAAAAAAAAAAAAAGAGAGTGAGGGAGAGAGTGCAAAAATGCATATGCACGCAAGAAAAGGATTCTGAAACTGACTTGATTTATAATTATTCTCAGTTTTGAGGCCCATGCTAAGGATAAAATATCTATTAAATTTTACTCAGAATAAACTGATAGTTTTTTGTTTAAAATTTTTTTTTAATGTTTATCTATTCACTTTTGAGAGTGAGAGAGAGAGAGAGAGACAGAGAGCACAAGCTGGGGAAGGGGAGAGAGAGAGAGGGAGACACAGAATCCACAGCAGGCTCCAGGCTCTGAGCTGTCAGCACAGAGCCCAACGTGGGGCTCAAACCCACAAACCACGAGATCCTGACCTGAGCCAAAGTTGGACACTTAACATTCTGAGCCACCCAGGTGCCCTATAAACTAAACTGATAGTTTTTTGAAAGAGAAAAGATTTTAAGTCAGAAATTTTTATTTGTATTACATGGCTGTACATGACAAAGTTGGTGCTTCATTCTATTTTTCTCTCTGGACCTTTGGGAAACCAAAACCCAATAAAAAGCAGTATCCATAATACAAGTGATTTTATTATCTGTAGTTACTGATGATTGTTTCACAGATGGTATGGATGACTGAAATAAAGTGTTGCTGGATTCCATGTAGGTTACACCCTTCAAATAATAAAATATATTTGATCTGTACCTATTTGTATAGAATATCTTAATATTAATCTATTAAAGCAGTGCCTGGCTGGCTCAGTCAGTGGAGCATGCAACCCTTGATCGTGGGGATGTGAATTCAAGCCCCATGTTGAGTGTAGAGATTACTTAAAAATAAAATCTTTAAGGGGCGTTGGGCTGCTCAGCCTGTTAAGCATCTGACTCTTGATTTCGGTTCAGGTCATGGTCTCATGTTCATGAGTTCCAGCCCCACATCGGGCTCCATGCTGTCAGTGTGGAGCCAGCTTGAGATTCTCTCTCTCCCTGTCTCTGCCCTGTCCTGCTCGCATTGCTTTCTCTCTCTCCCTCTCAAAATAAATAAACTTAAAAAAAAAATCTTTAAAAAATATATATTAATCTAGGGGTCTGTGGATGGTTCAGTTGGTTAAGCGTCCTACTCTTGATATCAGCTCAGGTCGTGATCTTGCAGTTGTGATCTCATGGTCATGAGATCGAGCTCTGCATTGGGCTCTGTGCTGAGCATGGAGCCTGCTTGCAATTTTCTCTCTCCCCACCCTCTCTCTGTTGCTCCCCTGCTCCCTCTCTCTCTCTCAAAATAAATAAATAAACATTAAAAAAATTAATCTATTTAAGTTTTCAGTTTTTTGTGCTCCTACCTGCCTCCCATTCGCTGGGAGAGAGCTATAACAATAAGCAATTTCCACACAGTTGAGGAGTACTAAAGAAGGTGGTTTGGCTGTTCTGGGTGCCTTACTGAGCCGAGTAAACTAGGTCAGGGTTGAGAACCACTGGAACCCCTCCAAACCTTAACATTTTTTTGAGAGAATCTCCTTGAATTAACTTGATAAACTGAAATGATTTCTGCAGCAGGCTAAATCTGATTAACCATAGAACATTACTCATACTCCAGCTATCAGGCAAAAAGTCATGAGAAACAAAGGAATCAAGAGAGCTATATTAAAAAGGACCTAGAAAAACAACAATATACCTTTACCAAGATTTCAAATCAGGATTCAGAGTAGGAGGATATCTGAGATGATTTAGACTTGGCTTTTACATAATAAACAATTTAAGGAAACCTCACAATGACCAGTAAACGTGCAGAAAACAATCTCACTTGTCATCAGAGAGGCTCTGAGCATCCCATGAGAGATTTGTTGCCTAAACTTGACCCCACGAGTTTGCCTTTTGGGCTCATTTGAGGCCTGGGAGGTGCTGAGCCCAATGGACAGGGGTTAGAATTGCTTTGTTCCTGCTGTGCCTTGAACAATGGCCTGACCAGAAACCCATTCATGTACCTCATTCTAGGTCCCAGGGCTGCCTGGTCTGTGTAAGCTGTTCCAGTTGGGCCTCATCCCTCAGGGTTTCAGAGATGTTATCTGCTGGTTCTGCCATTATATGATATCTTGTTTCCCTAATACCCAAGTTCAGTAGCACCTTGGATATTCATAGCTTTAGGGAATTCCTGGAAAACTGGCAGAAAAAGGAGGGGAAATGATGTGCTACCTGCTGCTGTGGTTTGTAGGTTGGTGAGTGTGATGGTTAACTGTGGATCAGCTTGGTCAGACCATGGTATTCAGATATTTGATCAAACATATCTGGACACTGCAGTGAAGGTATTTTAATTTATTTATTTAAATTAATTTATTTTTAGAAGTTTATTTGTTTTGACAGAGACAGAGAGAGACAGAGAGAGAGAGAGAGGATGAGCAGAGGAGGGTCAGAGAGCAAGGGAGAGAGAGAATCCAAGGCAGGCTCCATGAAGCAAGTGCCCATCTCAGGGCTTGATCTCATCAACCGTGAGATTATGACCTGAGAAGAAATCAAGAGTTGGATGCTTAATCGGCAGAGTCACCCAGGCACCTTGATAGATATTTACTAAGTAGGCTCCATGTCAAGTAAAGAGCCCAACATGGGGCTTGAACTCATGACCCTGAGATTAAGACCTCAGCTGAGATCAAGAGTCAGATGTTTAGTCAACTGAGCCACCTAGCCGCCCCATGAAAGATATTTGTTTAAGAAACAGCTTTTATTGCTGTCTTCAGAAAACATGATATATTTTACTTTACCACTTTAGAAAATACAGATAAAGAAAAGACAATTAAAAAAAACCACCAAGTAGTTCTAACATCTAGAGATAACTAATGTTCATATTTTTTATATAAACTTCCAGCCCTTTATAGATATACAAATGCATATATATTTATATATGTATAATTTTTTTTAATTCTATACATAGTGAATTATAATCACTATTAATATTTATAAATGTCTTTTGACATTACATTTATATATCTGCATCATCACTTAAATAGCTACATAATATTCTGTTAGATGGCTATTCCATAATTCATCTCCTACTGTTGGACAACAGGTTGTTTTTAATTTTTCCACTGCAAAGAATAAAGAGATGAACATCTCTGTGTATGTATGTCAACACTTGTCCAATTATTTCATTAGGATATACCTGTGGAAGTGAGTTAAAGGCTCACTTTGAAGCTTTGGTGCCTATTGCCAAATAACTTACAGGAAGTCTGTGCCCACTTATAAACCTACCATGTGTGTTTCACTGTCCATTTTCCACACTGTTGTCAGGATATTACTATTATTTTAGTATTTGCCAAGTAGAAAGCATTTAAAATTACTTTAAAAAATATTTATTTTGGGGAGAGAGAGAGAGTGAGAGTGCGTGTGGGAGCATGAGTGGGGAAGGGGCCTCTAGAGAGTGAGGGAGACACAGAATCCGAAGCAGGCTCCAGACTCTGAGCTGTCAGCACAGAGCCCAACGTGGGGCTCAAATCCCCAACCTAGAGATCATGACCTGAGCTGAAGTCTGATGCTTAACTGAATGAGCCACCCAGATGTCCCTACTTTTCTTTTATCTTCTTTCTTTCTTTCTTCCTTTTTCTTTTCTTTTTTTTTGCTAGTAAGGTTGAACTTTTTTTCTTTAACAGCTTTGAGGGATAATATATACCATAAAATTCAACCAATGTAGGAGTATAATCCAATGGTTTTAGAAATTACTGTGTAGCCATTACCACAATCTGCTTTTAGAACATTTCTAGGGGCACATGGGTGGCTCAGTTGGTTTAGCGTCCAACTTCGGCTCAGGTCATGATCTCACAGTTTGTGGGTTCAAGGCCCGCATCGGGCTCTGTGGTGACAGCTCAGAGCCTGAAGCCTGCTTCAGATTCTGTCTTTCTCTCTCTCTGCCCGTCCCCTGCTCACACTCTGTCAATCTCTCTCTCAAAAAATAAACATTAAAAAAAATTTTTTTTAAAGAACATTTCTTTTTTTTTTTTGAGACCAATTAAAAAATTTATTCTGTTTCAGCTTTGAGATATAATTGATAAATTAAAATTGAACATATTTAGGGTTTAAAATGTGTTGATTTGACAGTCAGCATTGTGAAATGATTACCATAATCAAAGCTAATTCACATATACATAACTTCACATAGTTACTTTTTTTTATTTTTATTTTTTTAATTTACTTGCTTTTTATTAGAAATAGCCCTTCAAGGCGCCTGAGTGGCTCAGTTGGTTAAGCGTCCGACTTCAGCTCAGGTCCTGATGTCACAGTTCGTGAGTTCGAGCCCCGCTTCAGGCTCTGTGCTGACAGCTCAGAGCCTGGAGCCTGCCTCAGTTTCTGTGTCTCCCTCTCTCTCTGCCCCTCCCCTGCTTGTGTTCTGTCTGTCTGTCTGTCTCTCTCTCTCTCAAAAATAAATAAACATTAAAAAAATTAAAAAAAAAGAAATAGCCCTTCAATTATATTTTTGGAGAAAGTATTAATGCAGTCTAACACTATTACTTGACTCTTAATTTGATGTCCCTTTTTTCTTTTTTCTTTTTCTTTTCTTTTTTTTAAATTTTTTTATTATTATTTTTTTAAATATGAAATTGTCAAATTGGTTTCCATACAACACCCAGTGCTCATTCCAACAGGTGCCCTCCTCAATATCCATCACCCACCCTCTCCTCCCTTTCACCCCCCCCACCAACCCTCAGTTTGTTCTCAGTTTTCAAGAGGCTAAAAGAACATTTTTATCATCCTAGAAAGTTCCGCCATACCTGTTTCTTTAAAAAAAATATTTTTTTAATGTTCATTTATTTTTGAAGGAGAGAGAGAGCGTGAGTGGGGGAGGGGCAGAGAGAGACGGGGACACAGAATCCAAAGCAGGCTCCAGGCTCTAAGCGGAGCTACAACTTATGACCCTTGAGGTTACCACCTGAGCTGAAGTCTGATGCTTAACCGACTGAGCTCCCCAAGTGCCCCCCCCAACCCCATACTGTTTAAGGTTAATCCCGCCTCCACTCCCATTTCCAGGCAACCAGTGTTTTGCTTTCTGTTCCTATAAAATGCCCTTTCTAGACATTTCACATACATGAAACCATACAATATTTTGTGTTTGGCAGCTGGCTTCTTTCATTTACACTATGTTTTTGAGATTATCCATTAGCATGGATCACTAGTTTGACCCTGAAGTTTTTTTCTCTTCATGTTTATTTGCAGTTTTTCTTCTGAGAACTGTCTGCTCCAAAGGCCCTTGTCCATTTTTCTATTGGAGCACTGAATGATTTTACAGAAGAACATAATCACTGTCATATTAAATACAGAATTCTGGCAGCACTGGGAAGACTGACTCTGCATTTCCAAATCTAGGACAATCAGTAAAAGTTTAGTGTATTGGATTAGGCATCATCTACATACAATAAAAAACTATGATATGGCACCAAGGAGTAATTTATTTGAATTGTTTTAGTTTCCTGTACATAAGGAGTGTCATAAATTTCTAATTTATTTTCTAAAAAATGTTCAAGTTACAAGTTAATCTTTTTTTTTTTTTTTTTCAACGTTTATTTATTTTTGGGACAGAGAGAGACAGAGCATGAACGGGGGAGGGGCAGAGAGAGAGGGAGACACAGAATCGGAAACAGGCCCCAGGCTCCGAGCAATCAGCCCAGAGCCTGACGCGGGACTCAAACTCACGGACCGCGAGATCGTGACCTGGCTGAAGTCGACGCTTAACCGACTGCGCCACCCAGGCGCCCCTCAAGTTAATCTTTAAAAACTGATTTTACCTTAGTAGAAATATATCCTTTTTGGAACATGGTAGAGTAAAAAAATAAATGTTGCTCTTGGTAGCATGTTTTCTTCATCGAGAGCCCTTAAAAAGTTCCTCTTCCTGGGCACCTGGGTGGCTCAGTTGGTTAAGTGTCTGACTTTTCATTTCAGCTTAGGTCACCATCTCGTGTTTCGTGGGTTCAAGCCCCACACTGGGCTCTGCACTGTCAAAATGCTTGGGATTCTTTCTCCCTCTCTTTCTGCCCCTCCCCTGCTCTCTCTCAAAAACTAAATCAACTAAAAAAAAAAAAAAAGTTCCTCATCCCTAAGATTCATTAAATAGCTATTGGACAATTAAACAGCATTCTTTGAACTCTTTATCTCTGCAAAAATTAAAAGCAATAACAACAACAAAAAATACCACTGCAAGACCCACCGCCAAGTAAAAACTCTAAAACATAAAAACGTCTTATTTTGAACCCAAGTTGACCATTAATGAATTTGTACCCCATGCTATTTTGCTAAATCCTGTTTGACTCAGAAATAAAAGCTCAGACTTGGTAAAAGTTAGAGTTCTTAAATGTAACAGAAACTCAGTTTCCCATATTGGAGTACATAAAACTTTTCTTCATTACACCTCCTTCAGCCTCCTAAATGCCCCACTCTTGGAGCAGTTGTGGATGATTTAACTAAAAGCTAAAGTTACAGCTCACTTGCCCGGCTGCCTTCCTAATTTTGCATGTATCTCCTTAAAAATTTTCTGGACCCACAAAACCTGGGTCTGCCCCTATAATAAAAGATCTCACTCACCTGTTCCAAAAGTTGTTTGTGGCTTGCTCGTAACTTCATGGGTTGAATGTAGCTTGATTTCTGCAAGCCTTCTTTTGCATGATTTTTCCTAGACATCCTTTTAGAAAACATGTTATGCAGGGTGGCTGGGTTGCTCAGTAGTTTAGGCGACTCTTGATTTAGGCTCAGGTCATGATTTTGCGTTTCTTGGGTTCAAGTCCCGCATTGGGCTCTGCACTGGCAGTGTGGAGCCTGCTTGGGGTTCTGTTTCCCTCTCTCTCTCCCTCTCTCCCATCTTGCTCTCTATCTCTCTCAAAATAAATAAAAACAAACTTTTTTTAAAAAAAGAAAGAAAATAGGTTATGCAAATAATAAAATGACAATAGAAATGATTTACCTGGAATGCTGTCACCTCAACAGGTCACCCATGTTCATTCTCCTCTGGCCCCTTCCAGTTTTTTTTCCACATGTTTACATAATTTTATGTGATTATAATTATCCTAGGATCTTAAAAAGTTTTATCTTGATAAACATGCAGCATAAAGTTGCATTTATCGCACCTATCCTATACTCATCTCTTGAAAACGTGGATGATGTGGCTACATCATAGCATTCAGTGCAGACCGGGCAGCAGGAAAGGGTCAATGCCTGGCATTTCGGAGGGAAAATGACCAGATGCCTCATACACAGGAGGGTGGGCAACATGCTAAACTTCCAGGGTCACATCCAGTTTGTTCACTACTGTATGCTTTATGCTTAGCACAGGGTCTGGCATTCAGTCAAGTACTTAAACATTGACTGAGGGACTAATCCCGAATCTGACTGAACCAATTCAGATTTTTTTTTTGAGGAGGGATGACGATAGAACAAAATTTTAGAAAATAGCAATTAACTTATTGTTGTCCATTAATGTTGAATCTGTCTCATTAATTAATTGAAGTGTATAGTAAGTGTCTGCTACGGCCAAACATAATTGGATCAGTTGGGATCAAGAGAGGGCCAAAGGAGGAAATATGTGGAGATTTTGATATTCTTTTCAGTCCCAATCCCAATTGTAATCCTTACCTTATGGCCTGAGATGAATAAGGAGAATGGAGAAGTTTGCAATCTTTTAAAAAAAATTTTTTTTTCAATGTTTATTTATTTTTGGGACAGAGAGAGACAGAGCATGAACGGGGGAGGGGCAGAGAGAGAGGGAGACACAGAATCGGAAACAGGCTCCAGGCTCTGAGCCATCAGCCCAGAGCCCGACGCGGGGCTCGAACTCACGGACCGCGAGATCGTGACCTGGCTGAAGTCGGACGCTTAACCGACTGCGCCACCCAGGCGCCCCAAGAAGTTTGCAATCTTTTAAAAAGACATCCTTATTTTCTCTTGCAGAAGAGTAAGGAAACATACAAAAATGACATTGGGGGAAAAAAGAAATTTTACTTAGGAAAGGCAGAAAAATAGAGCTCTTCATTGCCTTTAAATGGCTTGGGAAGATTATGACACGGGGAGCTCTTTGCCAGAAACTGGGCTAAACTTACCTGAAGTGCCATGTTCTGTTTGTAATGTTCTGGTAGCAAGGGATCACAACACTTTATTGTTCAAAAGGGGTGATCATTTTAGGTTTTGGTTAGGTTTGTGCCCTAAGGAGGGGTCCTTGACACACGTCAAGTCACTTGAGAAATTTGACTCTGCAAAATATGGGACTCAAGCTTCTTTCTACCCTGGGGTCCGTGCTACTAGGCAATAACATTTCCTGGGAAATTCAATTACACAAAATCCTGGAGTTGTTTTTCTTCAAAATAATTTTGACTTAATTTCTTCTTTTATATAAAAAGACAACAAATTACATTTCAGAGAATACTGTTTAGGATATGAGGTTCCCGTCAGAGCTGTTTTGCAATACGTGTTTATATAATCTGAAGTGAAGTCGGCAGTCAACTGTGAAACTGGGGCCAGCCAGGCCGCCTTGTGCGCATTTCACTTTGGATCACAGACTAATGTAACAATCTATTGTTTAAGTGTCAACTAGATTTGGATTTTGTTTTTGACATTCAAATTGGGATAAGAAAACAAACTGCCACCACCAGATTCTAAAAAGCAGTGCTTTCTAAAGGAAACATACAGCATCAATATTTTCTGCTTTTATCCAAAAACTCAAACATTTGACATTTTGAATCCTAATAGTTGGAGAGAAAATTTTATGGAATCTCTCTGTTCGTACTGCCTAATATGTTACTACTTATTTCTCCTATTAAACAATTGTGCTTTGGTGTCCCAAGATTCAAAGTAGTGAAAAATGTAGTGTTAAAAACACAAAGAGAACAGTCAGGTGGCTTGGTCGGTTAAGTGTATGACTTCAGCTCAGGTCATGATCTCACGGTTCAGGAGTTTGAGCCCCCATTGGGCTCTCTGCTGTCACACAGGGCCTGCTTCGGATCTTCTGTCACCCTCTCTTTCTGCCCCTCCCCTGCTCATGTTCTCTCTCTCTCTCTCAAAAATAAATAAAACATTTAAAGAAGAATGCAAAGAGAACAATAATTAGTATACAGAAGCAGTTAAACACTTTTCATAAAACTTCTTAGAATAATATATTTAACTTTTATAACAATATAATACTTACAATAATACTATATCATTGCCAAAATAAAAGCGATTATATTTTACATGATCCCATGATGTATCAAAATACATCAAATATATAACATTTTGGGCAGATATTAGGAGGAACCTGAAAACGGATTCTTGCTGCTTTACCCCACATTTTCTTTACCAGTCCTCTCTGAGGATCCCAGCTGGAAAGGGTTTTGTTTTTTCTAATGGTCCCTTGCCTTATAGTTAACTACTCACATAGTTCCTTACCAGATTAAAGTTCTTTTAGAATATGAATGAAATCTTATTCATCTTTGATTCCTCCAAAGCACTGAATGTGGTAGTTTACTCAATTATTTATGGAAACAAACAAGTAAAAATATAGATTGCAAAACATAATAAAAGTAAAGTGACTGATTTCCTTTAACACAGTCCCTTTTTGTGGGTAAATTTATTCTTTACTGTAATACATTTTTTTGGGTGTGATGACAAAACTGATTTTGGATTACCCACAGATATCAAATGTCAAAGGACATTTCTTTGTTCTTTCTGGCCTAGTATGAGCATACCATATTTTCATCCAGAACTGTTCTAGGGATGACTTCTCTACACAAGCCTTTTTAAGTTTTATAATGTGCTCGGTTGTGTGCTAAATAAGCTAAATTCCAAGAAACCGAGGTTAACTACATCAGAGTAAAAAGTAACAAAAGTTTAATTAGGAAACTTACAAAGATGACAATAGAGAAAGTATAAAATTAATTGTAATGTGATCTGAATGAATTCATATCTCATTGTTCTAATGTGTGAGCCAGGACATACACACTCACACAAAGAACATTCTGGCCAAGCTAAATAACAAGCCAAAGGTGTCAGTTTCATGAAAAGAAATTTAAGAAGGCAAAGTTATCCAGCATAAGCTTCCTGTAGGATTTTAGAAGTTCTAAATTATCAAGTCTTTTAAAGAAAACAAAAAGCAAATATCCACACTGCTTTTTAATTTAGTAAATATTGCATTCATTGTCATATTCACTTTGATCATTACATGGACAAAAATATACCAAGTCATTTTTCCATGTGTTAAAATATTCAAGTATATTACTGAAAAGAGACAAAAGAAAATTCTGTCTCTGAGGTTTTCAAAGACAAGGGTGGTGACTAGGGATAAGAAGGGATTAAACGTGGGTCTCAAGTTGCTGTGTAGCTTTTGATTCCTATGTCTCTAACTGAAGAAGACTTCACACTGAAGTGAAGAAGATTTCTGTGAAGAAATCACAAAGAGGCAGGAGATCCCAAGCATAGAGACACCTCCTCAATGTGAATATTCCACTCTAAGAGGTTAACACAGAGATACAGAAACTTAACACAGAATCTTCTAATTAACCTGTCTGCAACCAGCAGTTTCTGCTAGCAAACACTTTTCAGACTGCCTCCATCAACAAAAGTAATGGTAAGTTCAAAAGGCAATTACTGCATATTAATGTCTGTGGAGATGAAATCACATGTCTGATATTGGCTTTAAAATATTACAGTGGAAAAGGAAAAAAGTGGATAGATGAAGCAAATGCAGCATAAGTTTTATAATTAATATAGGGGATGGGGATGTGGCAGGATTATCTTACTGTTTTCTCTACTTTTGTGTATGCTTGAGAATTTTCATGAGACTTTTACATAAAAGAATTTTAAGAAATACAGCTCATCAATACAGGTATGGGTCTATCGATGGGACAGTAAACTTTCATGAAAGAAAGTATTGCTGGTCTCAAATGTTGGGGTCCTTACTAGGCTTAAAAAAGACCACTTCATGCATCTTTCAAAAACCATTTTACCCATCTTTCTCAAAAGAAGGAAGTAACATAAATCTACACACTTTCCTGGAATGTGGGATATATATTAACAAAATGCACTTTTTAATGTTGGCCTAAAATTAGAGAAATCTAACTTTTGCATTTGAACATTAAGGCTGTTATTACATGGAAGACATGGGTTTGAATTCTGGTTTAGATTTTAGTTTGAATGAAAAAGAGGAGAGTGTTAATTTTAAGAATTCAGATTCCCTGGAGGAGTTAAGATGGCAGAGAAGTAAGGGGACCAGGATTTTTCTTGGCCCTCAGACACAGCTGTATTGAGGTCAGATAACTTGGAACACCCAGGAAATCAATCTGCAGAGCAGCAGAAGGATCTCTACAGATGAAGGGAGACAGTTTGGCAGGACCAAGGGGTGTGTATGTGAATTGGCACAGATAAAATGGCATAGCCACAGAGGGGAGAGAACACTTTCTGTGGAAAGACAAAAGGGAGTGAAAGAGAGAGGGATTGTGAAAGTCCGGCATCAGAGTTAGCACAAGAGGAAAACTTCCCTAGACTACAGACTGGGAAACTAAGTATGGACAATGTCAGGTTTTGTTTTTTTTGTGTGTGTGTGTGTGTGTGTGTGTTTTTTTTTTTTGTTTTGTTTTTATTTGTTTGTTTGTTTTTTTTTTTTGCAAACAGCCTTGGGAGCTGAAACTTGGAGGTTTTGGAGGTGCATAACTCTCTCCAGAGTGGAGCTGTGGCACGTGCTCCTGTGGAGGAAGGAGCTGGCCCAGGAGTGCAGAGCATAGTGTAGTGATCTCAGGGGCACACTAGGAGAGAGCAGACCCCTTCCTGGAATACTTTGGAAAGAGGGGTTATGGCCTCCCCAAGGACAAAAGACTCTGCAGGTGCCAGCCAAAGGCCTTTCATCAGCAGGGTGGAGAGGCTTTATTCTGGAGGAGGGGAGCAGATCGATGTGGTACAGGGTCCTTTAATACATTGGGTTTTGAGGGGCGCCTGGGTGGCGCAGTCAGTTAAGCATCCGACTTCAGCCAGGTCACGATCTCGCGGTCAGTGAGTTCGAGCCCCGCGTCAGGATCTGGGCTGATGGCTCAGAGCCTGGAGCCTGTTTCCGATTCTGTGTCTCCCTCTCTCTCTGCCCCTCCCCCGTTCATGCTCTGTCTCTCTCTGTCCCAAAAATAAATAAACATTGAAAAAAAAAATTAAAAAAAAAAATACATTGGGTTTTGAATCCCAGCCAAGCACCAAGGGTAAGGCTCAGAACTGGGGCACAGGGCAAGCTGACCACCCTCGCCATTCTGTGAAGGCTGCCTGAACAGCACAGGCTGAGATTCCCAGTCTGGGGAGGAGAAATTGGGGTGATGCCATTTTCCCCAAAACACTATTGGGGCTTCAGAGAGCAGCACAGTGGACCCCAGTGGAGGTGGGACCCACTTACACCAAACCCTGTCCCTCAGTGCCTGGCCACTGATTACTAGAGGAAGACTGACTGACCCAATGCAGCCAGATTCTACTCCAGACCAGTATAGTCACAAGCAACAACAGACAAAAATTGTTTTTCTTCTTTTTTCTTTCTTTCCTCCCTTTTTCTTTTGGAATCAGGCTCATAGTTTCTGATTTGTTTTTTGTCATTTCCTATGTGTGTGTGTGTATATATATATATATATATATATATATATATATATATTCTCTTCTACTTATTTTTCTTCCTTTTCTTTCCTATCCCTTTCCTTGGAATGAGCCTTATAGTTTTTTGATTGTCTGTTTGGTTTTCTTTTCTCCCCTTTCCTTTTTCTCTTTTTATGAAATCAGGCTCCGCCCCCCCCCCCCCCCCCCCACCATTTTTCTCCAGAGTCATTTCAACAAACAAATCAAAGCACACCTAGTTAAAGGTCTAAACACCACCACTGCAAGCAAGGAAGACCTCTGCAGAGGGCTGACCAGTGGGACAGAGCAGCCAAAATACAATAACAGAGTGCATGCAGCATACAGCAGAAACACTTCCTGGAGTCCCAGGCCCTGGACAGTGTATGACCCCTTTTTAATACAGTAGTACTCTCAGATGCAGAACACATAACATGCTTTTAAAACACGCAAAAGATAGAAACTTAGCCAAAATAACAAAGATGGAGGAATTCTCCCTAAAATAAAGGTCAAGAAGAAATCACAGCCAGAGAACTGCTCAAAAGAGGTATAAATATTATATCTGAATAAGAATTTGAAATAACAGTCCTAAGACTAATAGCTGGGCTTAAAAAAAGCACAGAAGACACCAGAGAAATACTTGCTGCAGAGATCAAAGACCTAAGAACTTGTCAGGATGAATTTAAAAATGCTATAAATGAGATGCAAAATAAACTAGATACAGTGACAACATAGAAGAAGCAGAGGCAAGAATAGGTGAAATAGAAGATAAAATTACAAAAAATAATGAAGCTGAAAAAAAAAATGGGAAAGGAAACTACTAGATCATGAGGGGAGAATGATAGAACTAAGTGATTCCATGAAATGAAGCAATGTCCCTATCATATGAGTTCCAGAAGAAGAACGAGAAAAGGGGACAGAAGGTTTATTTGAACAAATTATATCTGAGAACTTCCCTAATCTGGGGAAGGAAACAGGCATCAAAGTCCAAAGGGACAGAGAACTCCCTTTAAAATCAACAAAAACACAACATAGCATAGTGAAACTTGCAAAATACAAAGATAAAGAGAGAATTCTGAAAGCAGTGAGGGTCAAAAGGTCCTTAACCAAAAGGGTAGACATGTAAGGTTAGCAGCAGACCTGTCCACTGAAACCTGACTGGCCAGAAGGGAGTGGCAGGAAATATTCAATGTGCTGAATAGGAAAAATATGCAGCCAAGAATCCTTTATCCAGCGACGCTGGTATTCAGAATAGAAGGAGAGATAAAGACTTTCATAGACAAACAAAAACTAAAGGAGTTTGTAACGTCTAAGCCAGCCCTGCAAGAAATTCTAAGGGGGACTCTCTGAGTGGAAAGCAGCAAAGACTACAAGGACCAATAACATCATCAGAAACACAAAATCTTCAGATAACACAATGGCACTAACTTCATATCTTTCAATAATCACTCTGAATGTAAATGGACTAAATGTTCCAATCAAAAGACATAGGGTATCAGAATAGATAAAAATATAAATCCATCAAAATGCTGCTTACAAAAAACTCATTTTAGACCTCAGGACACCTGCAGATTGAAAATGAGGGGATAGAGAACTATCTATCATGCTAATGGTTGCCAAAGAAAGCCAGAGTAGCCATACTTACATTAGACAAACTAGACTTTAAATTAAAAGCTGTAACAAGAGATGAAGAAGGGCATTATATCATAATTAAGAGGTCTATCCATCAAGAAGAGCTTAACAATTGCAAATATTTATGCCCTCAACTTGGAAGCACCCACATATATAAATCAATTAGTCACAAACATAAGTAAACTTAAGGATAATAATACCATTATTGTAGGAGACTTTAATATCCCACTTACAACAATGGACAGATCATCTAAGCAGAAAATCAACAAGGAAACAACAGCTCTCAAAGACAAACTGGAATAGATGGACTTAACAGATACATTCAGAACATTTCATACAGAATATACATTCTTCTCAAATACACATGGGACATTCTCTAGAATAAATCACATATTGGGTCACAAATCAGCCCTTAATAGCTACAAAAAGATTGAGATCATACCACACATATTTTTAGATCACAACACTATGAAACTTGAAATCAACCACAAGAAAAAATTTGGAAAGCCCTCAAATACATGGAGGTTAAAGAATATCCTACTAAAGAATGAATGAGTTGACCAGGAAATTAAAGAAGAAATTAATGGAAGCAAATGAAAATAAAAAGACAAAAGTCCAGACCCTTTGGGATGCAGCAAATGTGATCCTAAGAGGAAAATACATTGCAATTCAGGCCTATCTCAAGAAAGTAAGAAAGGTTCCAAATACACAACCTGACTTTATACCTAAAGAAGCTAGAAAATGAGCAGCAAATAAGCCAGTAGAAGAAGGGAAATAATAAAGATTAAAGCAGAAATAAATGATATAGAATCCAAAAACTAACAAACAAACCAATAGAACAGACCAATGAATCTAAGAGCTGGTTTTTTGAAAGAATAAACAAAATTGATAAACCCTGGGCCACACTTCTCAAAAAGAAAAAAGGGAGGACCAAAGTAAATAAAATCATAAATGAAAGAGGAGAGATCACAACAATTACCATACAAATACAAACAATTACAAGAGAATACTATGAAAAATTATATGCCCACAAACTGGACAATCTGGAAAAAATGGACAAATTCCTAGACACTCACACACTACTAAAACTTAAACAGAAAGAAAGAAAATTTGAGGGGTGCCTGGGTGACTCAGTGAGTTGGGCATCCGACTTCAGCTCAGGTCATGATCTTGCAGTTCATGGGTCCAAGCCCCACGTCGGGCTCTGTGCTGACAACTCCGAGCTAGGAGCCTGCTTCAAATTCTGTGTCTTCTTCTCTCTCTGCCTCTCCCCCACTCACGCTCTGTCTCTCTCTCTCAAAAATAAAACAAACATTTAAAAAAAAAAAAAAGAAAGAAAGAAAATTTAAACAGGCCCATAACCAGCAAAGAAATTGAATCAGTTATCAAAAAAATCTCCCCACAAGTAAGAGTCCTGGGCCAGATAGCTTCCCAGGGGAATTCTACCAGACATTTAAAGATGAGTTAAATACCTATTTTTCTCAAAGCTTGCCAAAAAAATAGAAATGGAAGGAAAACTTCCAAACTCATTCTCTGAAGCCAGCATTACCTTGATTCCAAAACCAGACAAAGACCCCATTAAAAAGGAGAATTATAGGCTAAGATCCCTGATGAACATGGATGCAAAACTTCTCAACAAGATACTAGCAAATCGAATTCAACAGTATATGAAAAGAATTATTCACCATTATCAAGTGGGATTTACTTTTGGGCTGTGGTACTGGTTCAACATTTGCAAATCAATAAACATGATACACCACATTAATAAAAGAAAGATAAGAACCATATGATCCTGTCAATAGATGCAGAAAAAACATCTGACAAAATACAACATCCTTTCTTGATAAAAATCCTCAAGAAAGTAGGAATAGAAGGAACATACCTCAAGATCATATAGGCCATATATGAAAGACCCACTGCTAATATCATCCTCAGCAGAGAAAAACTGAGACCTTTTCCCCTATGGTCAGGAACATGACAGGGATGTCCACTCTCACCACTGTTATTCAACATAGTGTTGGAAGTCCTAGCCTTAGTAATCAGACAACAAAAAGAAGTAAAAGGCATCTAAATTGGCAAGGAAGAAGTCAAACTTTCATTCTTCGGAGATGACACGATACTCTACATGGAACACCTGAAAGACTCCACAAAAAAACTGCCAGAGTTTATATATGAATCCAGCAAAGTTGCAGGATATAAAATCAATATACAGAAATCAGTTGCATTTCTATACAACAATAATGGAGCAGAAGAGATATCAAGGAATCAATCCCACTTACAATTGCACCAAAACTCATAAGAAACCTAGGAAAAAACCCAGGTAAAAAGAGGTAAAAGATCTGTATGCTGAAAACTATAGAAAGCTTATGAAAGAAGTTGAAGAAGACACAAAGATATGGGAAAAATTCCATGCTCATGAATTGGAAGACTATTGTTAAAATGCTGACACTACCTACAGCAATCTACACATTCATTGCAATCCCTATCAAAATAACACCAGCATTCTTCACAGAGCTAGAAAAACAATCCTAACATTTGTATGGAACCAGAAAAGACCCTGAATAGCCAAAGTCATGTTGAAAAAGAAAACCAAAGCTGGAGGCATAATTCCAGACTTTAAGCTGTATTACAAAGCTGAAATCATCAAGACAGTATGGTACTGGCACAAAAACAGACACAAAGATCAATGGAACACAATACAGAACCCAGAAATGGACCCACAAAGATATGGCCAACTAGTCTTTGACAAAGCAGGAAAGAGTATCCCATGGAAAAAAGACAGTCTCTTCAGCAAATGGTGCTGGGAGAACTGGACAGCAACATGCAGAAGAGTGAAACTGGACCACTTTCTTACACCATACAAAAAACAATTCAAAATGCGTGAAAGACCTAAATGTGAGATAGGAAACCATCAAAATCCTACAGGAGAAAACAGGCAGCAACCTCTTTGAACTAGGCTGCAGCAACTTCTTGATATGTCTCCAGAGGTGAGGGAAACAAAAGCAAATATGAGTTATTGGGACCTCATCAAGATAAAAAGCCTCTGCACAGCAAAGGAAACAATCAATAAAACTAAAAGGCACGGACAGAGGGAAGATATTTGCAAATGACATCTTGAATAAAGGATTAGTATCTGAAATCTATAAAGAACTTACCAACCTCAACACCCCCCCAAAAAAAAAAAAAAAAAATACTCCAGTGAAGAAATGGGCAGAAGACATGAATAGGCACTTTTCCAAAGAAGATATCCAAATAGCTAACAGACACAGGAAAAGATACTCAACATCACTCATCATCAGGGAAATACAAATCAAAACCACAAAGAGATACCACCTTACACCAGTCAGTGTGACTAAAATTAACAACTCAGGACACAACAGGTGTTGGTGAGGATGTGGAGAAAAGGGAACCTCTGGCACTGTTGGTGGGAATGCAAACCTGTGCAGCCATTCTGGAAAACAGTATGGAGTTTCCTCAAAAAATTAAAAATAGAACTACCCTATGATCCATCAATTGCACTACAAGATATTTATCCAAAGGACGCAAAAATGCTGATTTGAAGGAGCACATGTGCCCCAATGTTTACAGCAGCACTATCAATAGCCAAACTATGGAAACAGCCCAAATGTCCATTGACTGATGAATAGAGGAAGATGATGTGGTACCTATATACAATGGAAAACTACTCAGCCATGAAAAAGAATAAGATTTTTCCATTTGCAACAACATGGATGGAACTAGAGTATATTTTGCTAAGCGAAATCAGTCAGTCAGGGAAAGACAGATAACATATGATTCACTCCTATGTGAAATTTGAGAAACACAACAGATGAACATAGGGGAAGGGAAGAAAAAATAAGGTAGAAACAGAGAGGGAGGCAAACCATAAGAGACTCCTGAATACAGAGAACAAACTGAGGGTGGCTGGAGGGGAGGTGGGTGGGAGGATGTGTTGAATGGGTGATGGGCATTAAGGAGGGCATTGTGGGGATGGGCAGTGAGTGTCATATGTAAGAGATGAATTACTGGGCCCTGCTCCTGAAGACAAGACTACACTGTATGTTAACTAATTGAATTTTTAAAAAAGGAGGGGTCACCTGGGCAGCTCAGTGAGTTGAGCATTCAACTTTGACTCAGGTCTGATCTCACCCTTTGTGAGTATGAGCCCTGCATTGGGCTCTGTGCTGACAGCTCAGAGCCAGGAACCCGCTTCAGATTCTGTGTCCTCCTATCTCTCTGACCCTTCCCCTTTCACACTTTGTGTCTCTTTTTCTCAAAAAATAAACATTAAAGATTAAAAAAAAAAAATTCGGACTCCCTAATCCTTTTCTCAGATTCAGGGATTGAACCTCTTCTCTGCCATTTAAGAAGTAAGCAGTGGAGTGGTTGGGGAACCAGTTCTTGGAAGTCTTACCTCAAACAGAATTAATCGTTTCCTGGATTAATCCCCAACACACTAGGAAGGAAGCCTCACTTTTCCAGTCCCTTCCCCATTTCCTTTCTCTCTTATAGGGACTCATGTACCTGACATTCTTTGCCAGGTTTCCTATATTCTTCCCCATTGGTCCTGTCATGACATCCTATGCAATGCTCAGAAATCCAAAAAGTAAGAGTCCTCTTGGGTTGATGGAGACAACCATACTGGTTCCTATGCAAAATGTGGCTGGGGGAACTAGAATTCTGACCTAAGTCACTGGTACTAGATTAGAAACAAAAGGAGTCAGACAGCAATAAACTCTCCCAGTTCTTTTATTTTGTGTAAATTTCATGACCACAAAGCCTATACTGACATTCTTTCTCTCTTTTAAACAGAGATTAAGGATGCAGTTAGGAGTTCACTCTATTAACACTGATGCCATGGAAATTTCTTTTTAAAAATGAGGTATTTGGTTTACTGTCCCAAACAGTAAATGTTTGGACAAACTGCAGAAATGATCTAGCAAGTAATAAAATGAAAGTGAATACATTCAAACATAAAACAGAAATAGCATCTGGCAATAGTTGCTGTGACACCCTGAGAATCTTTACTGTAGTCAAAATAAACCTATGCACCTTAAAACTGTAAAAGCAAAAACCAGCGTGATTTTTCCTAAGGGCTTACACTTCTACTCAGAAAAGACAGTGAGAATGAGGAGGTGGTGAATATGAAAAGAGATAAAGATCATTGCCCCCTTTTCGACTCTAATCAAAATTACTCATTAATGGACCTCCATTTCCCTTTTTCTCCCCCCAAATTATCTTAGGAAAACATTTAGAATTACAGCAATAACACCATTTACAAGTGAATTTATGTGGAATTGTTGTCAAAGTTGAAAATACCACAAAAGATCTTGAGAAAACATTGAGTATTTCACATAAAAAACTGAACGATCAAATTAGCCAGGCCCAAAATGATGATGAAAACGTGAAAGATTAATTTCGGCCATGTCAGACGGTCTTCTTGGTGGAGGGAAATTATATAGATGAGAGATGGATATATGAATACAAAGGCCAGGCCGCATGCTGCTCCTGAATACCTGTGAAATAAAAACTTTTTGGATTAATATTAATCTTGCATTTTGTTTTTGCTGATTTACAATTAAGGTTAAATATAGTACCATTTAAACCCTCTTTAGTCTAATAAGGCAACAAAATTATTTTTGATTCAAGTGTTGTAGACATAATGCATGTCAGTTGAAAACATTTTACTTGCTAAGCTAATATAAAATATTATTTCCTGTTCATCTTTATAGCATCTGCTTGACAGAGTTTTTTATGCATCTCTCCAATCTCCATAGTTCTTCTATGTCTCCATGTTTGTGGCTGCTTCCTCAGAAACATCTGGAGACAGGCTTCCTATCTTTGATCTTTTATAAACTAATTATGCATTCTGAGTCTTTGAAGGACTGCTAGCATCTGCTTGAGAAGGAGAACAGATGAGTATCTCTGTGGTGTTCAGCATAATTATCAAAGATAGTAACAAAAATACCTCAACAAAAGACTGTCAGATCCGCACTTTCTTCTTCTTTACCCTATCCTTAGCTTAACAGAAACTTGAAAATCCATTATATTCAATAAGCATCAGGCCAATGCTCTCTCCTGATTCTTGCTACTTTCTTAGGTAAGGGTCTTCAAAAAAGTGACTCAGCCCTGCTTTCTATAGTCAAGGAAATCAGCCCAGTATTCCATGAGAATTTGAGGTCACAACTTCACTCCCCATCTATTCAACCCATCACAACATTTTTAGAGAAAATATATTAAGTAAAGAGCCATATGGGATCTAAACTCCCATCTCAACTCTTACTCTCTGACTGCAACTCACAGTGAAACACGTTCTTGAGTAGAAATGGATTTAAAAACTTAGAACACAGCCTTAACATACTAGAGATCTTCAGGTACTCCAAGAAGTTATAGATTTTATATAAAATTTTTTTTATCTTGTATAAAGAGAAAAAGGTATAAAAGAAAAACAGAAGGGGAAAGATGCCCAAGGGATAATGGGGCTTCTAGAATCAGGAAGAAGCAGTGATGGAAGATCATGAGCACTTTGACAGCAGAGAACTACATTTGAATGTTACCAGTTTTAAATACAATAATTTCATATAATTAAATTAACAACAACGACAATATCAACAGGAAAACCATAAAAATAAAGGCCAATATATGAAGGGACAGAGTTTCCTTATAGGCTGTACCTTATGATTCCTCCTATGTTTGGGTAGAAACAGGCCATGACTACTCCAGCTCCCACAATAATTAGATTAAGAATCAGCACGTGGAAAATGCTAGAAGTTGAAGAGTTTGGAAGAAAAGATAAAAATAAAAACAGGCAAATTATAACCATTAATATGAGAATAAAATTCATTACTAATATTTTTAAAATGAAAATGTCTTAAACTTGACAATAAAATCGCAGCAAAAATTGAAGGCAATGATAGTACTCAATGATAGTGACGGGATAGTGACCTTGCTCCTTTTGTGTAAATATATGAATAGGTTAAGATTTGTCAGAACAAACTAGTGTGTATCAGAGTTCACAACCTTTGGTCCATAATTGCATTTGGAATTTCTTAATAAACAAAAATATGAAAAAAGCCATTAACTTCAAGATATTTGTGGCAAAACCAGAAGTATCCTAGATATACAGCAAGGTAATAATTTACCTGATGGGATATATTAAAAAGTATTCAAAATAACTTATCATTGTTACCTAGATGGTAAAAAGTCATCTAGACAACTTGGAAAAAAGCTAGCTAGATTTTTACTACAGAAAATCTGAAAACATTTGAAAAGATATCAGAAGGAAATATACTAAAAAGGCAGTAATAATTGTGTTATGATTTGGGATTTGGAGTAATTTTGCCCCTTTTCTGTATTTAACAAACTTTCTATGTGTTTTTCTGTAAAGTATTTATTTACTTTAAGGGAAAAGGCAAAATGGGCAGGTTTTCATCCTTCAGGTTCAGTCACTTAAAGATATTCAGTGAATAGAAAATAATGAATAGAAAAATAATGTAGGGGTGCCTGGATGGCCCAGTTGGTTAAGCATCCAACTCTTGATTTTGGCTCAGGTCATGATCTCACAGTTCTTGAGTTCAAGCCCCACATCAGGTTTGTGCTAACAGCGTGGAGCCTGCTTGGGATTCTCTCTCTCCCTTTTTCTCTGTCCCTCCCATGCATGTGCTCTCTCTCACTCTCTCTCAAAATAAATAAATAAACTTAAAGAAAAAGAAAAAGAAAAAGAATGGACATAAAATTTGATGCTCAAGAAATAACTCCATTTCCCAAAAAGTTGATTCTTAAAAGCCAAATTTATACCTTAAAGCAACCTTGTGAGCCCAGGTTATCAGAAGGTAATTAAAACCCGATAAAGATTATAGAGAATAAGGAAAAATATTTACACAAATAAGCAGTTAGTCCTACATCCTCATGAATTACAAAGATATTCAGGCTTCCAGATCTTATTATTTATCTAGAAACTCCAACTTTAAAAATTGCTCCAGAGCTTTGAGACAATGGCTCTTTTGTTATTTCTGTGTTATAAAAGGAAACAACGTTGTGTATTTTCCAAAGAAGTGGTTCTGAGTGTAACCACAAACCCCAGGGAAGTTCCCAATACCTTTTCAGGAAGTCACTGAGGTAAAAATTAATTTCAAATCATAAAAGACATTACTTGCTTTGCAAAAGCAATTGTAGGTAAAACTGCTGGCCCCTTAGCATGGATAGACAGTTGCACCATTTTGTATTCTATACTGTATGCTTTATTGCAAAACACTCTCAAACAAATAGTCCTTCATAAAAAAGTAAAAGTTATTAGTTTTATTAACTTTCATGTTTTGGACACACACCTTTTTGCTATTCTGTGTGATTAAACAGGAAGTACATAATACAGCTTATCTGCTGCACGGTGAGGTATAATGGTTGTCTTGAGGAAAAGTACTTGTGCAACTGAGCTGGAGAGCAACCTAGCCCTTTTTTCCAAGGAATGCTATTTTTATTTGAAAGGCAGACAAACTGTGGTTCTTCAGACTTGGATGTTAGACAGACATTTTCTTTTTTTTTTTTTAATTTTTTTTTTTTTGACGTTTATTTATTTTTGAGACAGAGAGAGAGACAGAGCATGAACGAGGGAGGGTCAGAGAGAGAGGGAGACACAGAATCAGAAACAGGCTCCAGGCTCTGAGCGGTCAGCACAGAGCCTGATGCAGGGCTCGAACTCACGGACTGCGAGATCATGACCTGAGCCAAGTCGGCCGCTTAACCGACTGAGCCACCCAGGCCCCCCGACAGACATTTTCTTAAAAACGAAAGCTTATGATCTTGTCACTTCAAGGAAAACATGTGTATGTGTTGTCAATGATAAAATTTGAGCTTTCAAGTAAAAATTAGAATTTTGGACAGCTTGTACTTGCCACCCTCAGTTTGACAGTTTTTCAATATTTAAAGAGGTTTATAATGAAATTGGTGGCAATATTACGAAAGTGGGTTTTGATATTATAAGGAAGTATGTCAACATTTGGAAGATCTGCAGAAATCAGTGAAATGATATTTTCCAGGTGACTAAACATGATGTTACAAAAACATCACGGGTAAAGTATCCAAAGCGTAAGACAGACCAATGGGTTTTAATATAACTGAATTTCTGATTTGACTAACTTATAGGAAACTACCACTTGTTAAAATTTGGCAAAGTATCAAAGAAGAATATCCATAATAGTCTGAAAAGGCTATTAAAAGACTGCTTTTCCAACAACATGTCTATGTGAGGGTAGATTTCCTTCATAGATTTTAATGAAAACAACATATTTTAACAGACTGAATGCAGAAGATAGGAGAATCCAATTATCTTCTAGCAAATCAGAGTTTTGAAAATGTGGGGTATCTTGCTGGCTTAGTTGGAAGAGCATGTGACTCTTGGTCTCAGGCTTGTGAATTCAAGCCGCATGTGGGGTGTAGAAATTACTTAAATAAATAAAACTTTAAAAAGTTTGGAAAATGTAAAATAAAAATTTTTTGGGAAACAATTATTTTTCATAAATATGTTATTTTAAAACAAGTAATAGTTTTATATTATTGCTTTAAAAAAATATTTTATTTAATGCTTATTTACTTTTGGGGGGTGTAGAGGTAGAGAGAGGGAGACACAGAATCTGAAGCAGGCTCCAGGATCTGAGCTGTCAGCACAGAGCCCGACGTGGGGCTCAAATTCATGGAGTATGAGATCATAACCTGAGCCGAAGCTGGACGCTCAACCGACTGAATCACCCAGGCACCCTATTAATGTTCTTTAAATAAATTCATTAATACTTAAAAATTTTTCAGTTTTAATTTTTCATATGTTAAATATTGATAGATATAACTCACAAAAGGTAAATACAGTTCCTGGGGGTTCTCAATAAACTTTAAGAGTATAAAGGAGGTACTGAGCTCAAAAAAGTATGCTCTGAATCATACAGTCTGTAGAGGACTTGTAATTGCAGGATAAATGGTAGTGTGTTCCTGGTGGTAGAGAAAGAAATGCAATGTGAACATGAAAGGGAAATTTCAGACTATTTCCAAGAAGAAAAAACATTCTAATAGCCACCATTATGCAAAATAATGGCAGAAAACAGGAATAATTCATTTACCTAGAATTTTTTTCATCTATGTCTTCATTGTATTTATTTTATTCTGGTGAATGTAAATACAACACAGGGTATAAACACAATAGGAGTCTTGTATGTACCGAAATCCAACCTTCAAGATGAGCAATGTTAGAACTATAGCTGTTGCTACTATCAATGCTAGAGACCTGATACCTCTGGACTTTTGCTTTCATAGATTTTCTATTTTTAAACAAACATATTTATATTAATTATTTAGTTAATGAGGGAAAATACTGCATTACTTCACTTTGGAGAAGAACTGATGAAGACTTGTTTTAGCTGGTTACTGTAAATGTAATTACAAAATTTTTTGTATGAAAGTTTTCTTCATTTAAGACCATTTATTTCAAGTAAAATAAGTTAGGACTAGGTACTTTTTACGAGGATGAATCTATACTAAAACTTAATGTTAGCAGGAGTTAACCAGGAATCCAGCATCAAGTTGTAGGGAAACACTGAAGCAGTTTATGAAAATTTCTTTTGGATGAGGGTGATTAGCTTTGAACAGATTTTCAAAAGGACTCAAAACTGCTCTATCACCAATAAGAGACTGAAAACTATAGCAGTAGTTACAGGAACAAATAGGAATTTAAACTTGTTATATATCTCACCTTCAATTCTAAACAATTATGATTTATGTAAAAATGCATGAATGTTAGGGGCACCTGGTGGCTCAGTTGTTTGAGTATCCGACTTTAGCTCAGGTCATGATCTCACGGTTTATGCATGAGTTTGAGCCCTGTGTCGGGTTCTGTGCTAACATCTCAGGGCCTGGAGGCTGCTTCGTATTCTGTGTCTCCCTCTCTCTCTGCCCCTCCCTGGCTCATGCTCCGTCTCTCTCTCTCTGTCTCAAGAATAAACATTAAAAAAATTTTTTTAATGCATGAATGTTAATAAATATATGAGTAAATACTAATAATCAATAACTAATATAAAAGAGTTGCTTCTCATTAGCCATACATTGCCAATACAGGTACTATATACTATTAACTTCCTGGCAATGTGTAAATAAATTGGCAGCTAAAATGTAAGATAAACATAACTGATATCAGAGCTAATATAACTAAACTAGAGGGGATTATCTTTATTTATTAAAAAAAATTTTTTTTGATGTTTATTTATTTTTGAGAGAGAGAGACAGAGTGTGAGTGGGGGAAGGGCAGAGAGAGAGAGGGAGACACAGAATCAGAAGCAGGCTCCAGGCTCCGAGCTGTCAGCACAGAGCCTGATGTGGGGCTCGAACTCACGAACCTTGAGGTCATGACCTGAGCTGAAGTCAGATGCTTAACCGACTGAGCCACCCAGGCGCCCCGAGGGGATTATCTTTAAATCAATCTGGACAAGGAAGTAGATTCTAATTTTAAAGCTCTTCAGGGAAAAGAACACCAGTGACCTATCTTTAGTAACCATTTTCATTAGGCAAATTTTTATAGCAAAAGGATCAGTCACATTTTAAACTGACCTGTTTGCACAGTCATTTGTTGCTTGGCACATCTTGCTGGCCAAGAGAAGAGGAGCCCTTACCTAGGATAAATGTCACCGAAGACATGGCCCAATAGCTGAACTCGAGCCAAATAGCCTAGGAGTGGGTATACAGTCATCATCTGGAACAGCAGGAATATCCTTGCAATGAAGGACAGGATGTCACTGCTAGGGAAGTTGTCTAAAAAATTCTAATCCAAGAAAGATAATGAAGTAATGTTAAAAATCAATTCAGTATATACAAATTTATATAATGGAATGTCTGTTTTTTTTGGAACATAGGTGCAACTCAAATTGTGGTTTGCTCATCCACAAACTGTTTACATTAACTATTATTCTTCAATGAACCAAGTACAGAAATTGAAATAAGTGTTTAGAAACTTTGATACAAATTTGACATTGCCGCATTTTTATTCAGTTTTACAAAAGTATCAGTCTTCAATTGATTTGACATTAAAACAAATGACAAAGAAATCTTCTCCTTCGCTCTGGATCACCTTGTATCATTACTATTTGCAGGCTATAACTAAAAGAAGGATTTATTTTTATTTCCTTTCATGATTTTATCCACTTTAGTTTGGCATCTAAAAAAAAGTTAATCAGAACTTTTTTTTTTAATTTTCAAATAAGAATACCATAGCTATTCCTATTCCCAAGGGAGTGGCCTTTATATGGGATTGTTCACATTGGGGGAATTTTCAGCAAGCATCTTCCTGCCAAAGAACTTCTGGAATCAAGGAAATCAAGAGAAGAACATTTCAAGCTATCATAACAGTAATAACTCAAACTTATTTCTCTTATAAAGATGAGAACATTATTAATGTTATTATGCTGAAATAACTCTTATAATCCATCCATAATAAATCACACTGTATATTCCACAACACTCTTATTGGAGGAATTTCTTATTGGAGGAATTGGAGACTAGAAAAAAAGCCATCTGTAAAATGCTATTTTTGTGAGAAATCTGTCAGTCACATTAAACTAGAAACTATACTATTCCTAAATTTATGATAGGCCAAATCAAAGAAAGTATTACTTATAGTAACTTTTTTGTAATTTTTTTCTTTAATTCATTCTGTCTTTCCCTCTCTTTTTAATGGTTAAATAGTCTTTCTTTGTTTTACTGGCTGCCATGCAGTACAAAATGAGTGTTAGACCTATTATTGGGGACTGATGAGCAAAGACATCAGATTATCCAGGACATTTCCAGATCTGGGCTTTGCAAAATAAGGAGATTGAATGTATTCTCAGTGGAGGTTTTATAAATTCATGAATAGCACCAGTAACAGTTTTCCAAACAATAATAATAGTATGCACACAATAGGAATCATCTATTTGAGTACCAAAAGAGGCCAGCATACAGTATGCTTTCTCAAGAATCTCTTTTAAAATCTATGGTGTATGTATTATACTGCTTCATGAGATAGAAAACTGAAGTTCGGAAAGGATAGGGAAGGTGCCTAAATTCTCACATGTACAGTAAATAGTAGAGATGGTATTCAAACCCAGGTCTGTCTGGTATTGTATCTTGCTACTGTCTCACCCTGCCTGCTTTGCAGATATGAATGTATAAACAATCACAAAGAGAGGGTACCTAGTGCCTTACCTGCTCTATGCAATCTTTGGTTAATGGTGGTGAAGGAAAAGAAGCAAAAACCAGGACTCCAATATAGAGGTAGGTTAATGTCACCAGCATATAAGCAATGGACAAGTCTCTCACCTGTAAAAAGAGAACAAAATTCCCATGATACTGAATAAATTTGCAGTTAAGTCTGCCTGAATAGACTAAATAAGAAAACTGACAAATAAATACAAGATTTATCTTTTTGCTATGTGTGTTTGTGTGTATGTGCCTTCCAGGTATCCAATCTGTTCACAGAAACTAAATAAAACAAAATTCACATACTTTACAATTAACCTGACTTTTTTTTTTTTTTTTACTATTTTGGAGTATGCAGATTAAGCTACAAGTTGGCAGATTTAGTAAATTAACGTAAGTGGTGACTCAACAGAAAATTATGACTAATTTCTAAGGTAATTTATTTACCAAATTATAAAAACATTTCACTAAAAATAATAAAGCTAAGGGACAATAAGAAAGCAAAATAAGCCATCTTCAGTATGACCGACAGAATTAAAATTCCTTCTTTTAGTAAAATGACTGTGTTAAACCATCAAAGCATGCCTAGGCTGAAAGAAACTGGTACACATTAAGAAATATATTTAATAAAGAAGAAATGCTAGTTAAAGGGCAGACAGTAAGCAGGTATCAAAGACAAGCTTAATAAACCTAAACAGTAAACAAAAGGAAATCAAAAGGCAGCTGTTCAAACAGCTGCACAATGTTATTATTGGAAGCAGTAAACAAATGCAGCATATTAAATCAAGTGGGTTGCTTTCTTCCACTGCTGCTCCTACCCTCCTGACCTCCTACCCCCATGTGAAGTAAAAAGCTCCAAGATATTTAACGCAGCCAGCTGTCAGATCCAAACAGAACAGATCCCACAGCTCACGAATCTGGTCTCCATCACCACTAAAGTTACAGCCAAACAATTCAGCACAACTAAATTATGGCAAGAAGCCTATTCATTTTTCATTTTAAACACAAATTGCTTTGAAAGCTAAGAAAACAGATAAGAAAAAAATTATATACAATTTTACTTTAGTTTGATAACACTATAAGAAAAGTGAACATTTGGCATTAAGGAACATTACTGATCTTTTGGACGACTCTTTCCTTAAATGGGTTGAGCAATAGTAGAAACTTATAAACTTGAATGTTGATAAATTCACTTAAAAGCAAGTAACAAACTATGAGAAATCCTAATGTTAGGTCTAAGTAGACAATCAACTTGAAAACAAACCAGGATTCTCTACCCTGAACTACATGGTGGACAGGCCTAAGAAGCTACAGGAGCTTAGACTATGCAGGATGATTCTAGCATTCTCAAAAAGCTTCTAACTGTTTAGGGTTGCGGAAGGAGTGGCTTACCTAAACTCCAGGGGGCTTTCAAAGTCTTTCCTCTTTAAAGTTCACGAAGCCTAGGGCCCATTTCAGGCTAGCCTTCGGTCACTCCTAAGGTTGTCTCATGGTCTTGTATAAGATGAACAGAAATGAATCTGGCAACTCTAACTTTCATAGCAAAGGGTAGTTGTCTCCTGTTACGATGTTTAAAAGTCCTTCTACCACTGGGGCACCCGGAAGGCTCAGTCAGTTAAGTGATTGACTCCTGGTTTCAGTTTAGGTCATGATCTCGTGGTTCATGAGTTTGATCACCACATCGGGCTCTGTGCTGACAGCGTGGAGCCTGCTTGGGATCTTCTCTCTCCCTCTCTGCTCCTCCTGCATGTTTGCGTGCTCTCTCTCTAAATAAATAAGTAAACTTAAAAGAAAAAAAAGTCCTTCTACATTCAACCTACTCAACACCAGTCAAAAACAGAGGTAGTCTTATAAAATGCAAAATCTCGAGGGGCCAAGATGGCTGTGTCAGAGACAGCTATACAGTCTTCAGCCTATATAATAGCACCTAATTGCCACATTATTTTGGCCAGGCTTTCTAAAAAGATGTGTACCTTAGTAGACTCTGGGGACAGTCTGATGAAGCTGAAAAGTCTAAGATGCAAGAGCTTCCTAAACAGATAGTTTTTCCTTCTGCTTTCCTGTTCTTTTTATTATTATTTTAATTTTCATTTTTAACGTTTATTTTTGAGAGAGACAGAGATAGCATGAGTGGGGAAGGAGCAGAGAGAGAGGGGGACACAGAATCCAAAGTAGGCTCCAGGTTCTGAGCTATCAGCACACGGTCCAGTGCAAGGTTTGGACCCACCAACTGTGAAATCATGACCTAAGCTGAAGTCAGACTCTTAACTGACAGAGCCACCCAGGTGCCCCCTGCTTTCCTGTTCTTATAGCACTGAATATATACCTGAAATGCAGCACCTTTTAGAGTGTATTGCAGTTGTCATTAGTTTTTATTATAAAAGTAATATATGTTTCACAATATGAAAGATCTTAAGTGGAAAGAAAATGTCCCTCAACACCCAAAAAGTAGCCAAGGTTAATGGTTCTTGTATTATGTTGTTATGTTAATTTTTCTATGTATAAGTTGTTCCATATTACTAGATTATGAGATCCCTGAGGACAAGGACTGTGTCTTTCTCGTCTTTATATCCTCAATGCCCAGGACAATACGAGGCACACAGGTAGAACCTGGTAAATGTACAGAAAAAATAATAACTAAGCTGGTTATAGTTATTAGGCAGTTATTACATTGGCTAGGGGTTACACTATGCACTAAGCCCTTTGTATGTATTATCTCATTAAATGTAAGTATGATACATTTCTTCATTTTATAGATGAGTAAACTAGTGCAGCAAGGTTACAAAACTTGTTCATGGTTACAAAGAAAGTAGCTGGTGAAGTCAGCATTCAAATCAAAGATGTTATGGCTCCAAATTGCATGCCCTTACTACTGCAATGGAGAAATGATCAGTGTTGAATGCATTTGTGTCGTAGTTAGTAAATAATACAGAGAACAAAGATAAAGAGGTAACAAGTTATGAGTAACAAAGGATACAACTGAATACACACAGAGATGCAAGAGGAATATTAAAATCAGAAAAGTCCATTTTATAGTAGTTGAAATGTACATTCAATAGAACTAGGTCAAGAGTTGCATATCTGTTTTCATCTGAAACTACTCTAAAGAACAGAAAAGATGTTTTAATATGAAAGCAGCTGAGGTTTAGCACGATCCTGGGAAACATGCCACCTATGAATACCATGCACACATGTGGGTTTTGTTATTCTTTGGCTTGAACACAAGCCATCACTGTACTTGGCCTGGAGATATAGCCTCTTAAAAGCCCATTTATTGGAAAAGGGTAGAAAAAAGCTATCTGTTAGGCAAGTCTCAAAGTAAAAAATAGGTTTAAAAAGAGGTACAAATGACAGTATGAATCCTACACATTAATTAGGTAACCTACTCTGCCTCATGAATGAGCAATGGCTGGCAGGGCGATGGTAGGGAACTAATTAATGATGGGAAGAACGCCACCTCAAAATGAGGACCAGCTTTACAAGGAGGCACAAGTGGTGCTGGAAGCACATTCTGCTTCTCAAATTATGGTTTATAATTTGTTCCACATACTGTTCATAGTGAAAATACTATCCAGTGGAGCATTTACTAACAAAAATGACAGAAACTGACCACACAGACCTACCCCAGACATTTACATCAAAACTTCTGATGACGTAGTGTTAAGTAAACTGCACAGATTAATATGAAGAAGCAAAAAGTAAGTAACAAATTAAGATAGAAGCCATCCCAAATTATTTTTAAAGAACTAGCAGGGTGTGAAACTAAATAAAGACAGGCAAAACAAACAAACAAAAAGCACTGTGTACGTTCTAATTCAAACATCATAAGCAAATACCAAGAGGTTAGTCCACAAATCCAGGATCATTTTCCGGATGGTTACAGAGACCACATATTCTGATGAAAAAGAGTGAGTTGAGGGGTGCCTATGTGGCTCAGTCTGTTAAGCGTCTGACTCTTGATTTCTGCTCAGGTCATGGATCTCATGGTTCACGAGGTTGAGCCCTGAGTTGGGCTCTGCGTGGACAGTGTGGAGCCTGCTTGGGATTCTCTCTCTCTCTCTCTCTCTCTCTCTCTCTTCCTCTCTGCCCATCTCCCACACTTGCTCCCTCAAAATAAATACACTTAAAAAAAAAAAAAAAGAAAGAAAAAGAATGAGTTGGATGATCTTCAACTCTACAACTTTTTTGGTTTTCTTTTTGGTAAGGAATGCCTTACTAAAGAATAGAAATTGGGGCGCCTGGGTGGCTTGGTCGGTTAAGCGTCCGACTTCGGCTCAGGTCATGATCTCACGGTCTGTGAGTTCGAGCCCCGCGTTGGGCTCTGTGCTGACAGCTCAGACCCTGGAGCCTGTTTCAGATTCTGTGTCTCCCTCTTTCTCTGCTCCTCCCCTGTTCATGCTCTGTCTCTCTCTGTCTCAAAAATAAAATAAAAAAAGTTAAAAAAAAATTTTTTTTTAAAAAAAGAATAGAAATTATATCCCATTTAGCTACACATAAAAAAAAATTATGTTTAGTGAAAAAAAACCATGAAATTAAATCAAACTTAACAAACCTGAAAAATCTGATCATTACACCTGTTTGGGAGCCTCATTGCTCTCCTTCACAAATGTCTTTGCATCCAAGTCCGACTAGTTTATACAGAACAAAATGAGGCCCTTTTATTCTTTTGCCTTCTTCTCTTTCTTTTATTAAAAATTTTTTTTTTAATGTTTATTATTTGAGAGAGAGAGAGAGAGAGAGACAGAGCATGAGCGGGAGGGAGATACAGAATCTGAAATAGGCTCCAGGCTCTGAGCTGTCAGCAAAGAGCCCTACACAGGTCTCAAACTTGGGAACGGTTAGATCATCACCTGAGCCGAAGTCAGATGCTCAACCAACCAAGCCACCCAAGCATTCCCTTCTTCTCTACTTTCAACCCTTTGTTTACTGAGCTCTGAATGACTAACATAATATTAACATTAACAAGTCAGAGTCCCTGACAAACTTCACATTTTCTGGTTTAAATCTCAAGAAAATAAATCATAATATTAACAGGACTTCTATGAGTTAAATTCCTTACTGAAACCCACTGAAAAGTATAGTCATTAAATAAACCAAATGACCAATTTTTTCTCACAACATAGTACCCATTTAGCTTAGCTTATGCAAGTATATAAGCTAATTTCAGTATAATCAAAAGGAGAGTATATATTTACATGTATTTAAAGTGTTTAGAATTTTGTTGGCACCAAGTGCTTCACAAATGTTTATCGTTAGTAGTTACTAACATTTTTTTTATTAAAAAAATTTTTTTTCCAATGTTTATTTATTTTTGGGACAGAGAGAGACAGAGCATGAACAGGGGAGGGGCAGAGAGAGAGGGAGACACAGAATCGGAAACAGGCTCCAGGCTCTGAGCCATCAGCCCAGAGCCCGACGCGGGGCTCGAACTCACAGACCGCGAGATAGTGACCTGGCTGAAGTCGGACGCTTAACCGACTGCGCCACCCAGGCGCCCCGAGTAGTTACTAACATTTTAAGAAGTTAACATGAAGTCTGATTTTTTGAAAGCTAGACCACATTTCATACCATAGTTTCAATTAAGACAGTAAGAAACCATCGACCATTTAAACTTTTAAGCTTTTATTTTTTAAAATATTTCCTACAAAGGATAAAACTTGAGTCAAATATTATCAGCTGAACCTCACATACTAGTTCTACAAAGTGCTAGTCCCAAAACTCGGCAGAAACAAGAACTCATTTTATGGTATTTACATAAAAAAACAGATTTTTGAGGCCCACTGAGTGTTCCACTAGGAAAGGCAGAAACTCTTCTATAATCCTTCGGAAACCATGAACTGAGTCTATCTCTCTGAGCAGTCCTGAGTTTCTCCCACTGGGGAATGCTCACCTCTAGATACACTGGTGTGCATTTCCAGAAAAGCAATTCTACATAAGAGTTTTAGGAAATGCAAAACTAAGTATAGGCTGTCCTGTCTTTTCACAGTAGGATGAGACTAAATCTGCCTGGACACCTTTTTGAGGAAGATGTGGTGGCAGCTGCAGCACAGCTGGGGTCCACCTGTTCCTGTCTTACCGCTGTTCGCTCTCACCCAGGAACAAGTAGTCCGAAAGTTGTGCACTGCAGCCATGGCTTACAGACACTGGAAAGACTCCCAAAAAACCTGAGGTGGGAATTAATCGAATATGAATTACCCTAATCAGCCACAATGTATATTCCCTGGAGAAGCTTCATGCTGACTAGATCTGAGGCACAAAGGAAAAGAATATCAAACAACCAGTTTTGGGGCGCCTGGGTGGCGCAGTCGGTTAAGCGTCCGACTTCAGCCAGGTCACGATCTCGCGGTCCGTGAGTTCGAGCCCCGCGTCAGGCTCTGGGCTGATGGCTCAGAGCCTGGAGCCTGTTTCCGATTCTGTGTCTCCCTCTCTCTCTGCCCCTCCCCCGTTCATGCTCTGTCTCTCTCTGTCCCAAAAAATAAATAAACGTCAAACAACCAGTTTAGAGGCCTACCAGGACTCTGAGACTCACTACAAGAAAAACTCCTTGGGCTGAAGGTACTAAGATTCCTAAGGTTTTCCAAAGTCATTTCCAGACGAGGATCCATAAGCCACTAACTGACTTGCACAGTCCTTCAGAGATTATTTAGCCCTTCAGATACTATTAAATATCAAGTGGTCAAAGTCACTATTGTAGATACTGACACCAATGATTTCAATAAATTATCAGTTGTTGGGGCGCCTGAGTGGCTTAGTCATTAAGCATCTGACAGTGGCTCAGGTCATGATCTCAAGTCCCACATTAGGTGAGGTCAAGCCCTGCTTTGGGTGAGCCCCGCTTCTCTCTCTCACTCTCCATACCACCCCCCCCCAATGTGGGATTCTCTGTCTCCTTCTCTCTGCCTCTTGCTCACTTGCCCTTTCACTCTCTCTCTCAAAAATAAAAATAAAACATAAAAAATAAAGAAATAAATTATCAGATGTTAAAAAAAAATGTGCACTGCAATCACAATAATCTATGATAAAAATTATGATTGTTCCATGATCTTTAACAACTTTTGTCAAAACATTAAAAACTCCGTTGGTTACAAATGTAAAAGGAAATGAAAAAGAGAGTAAAAGTACTATTTATTTAATATACTATTTTAAAACATCAGAAACAATGAGAATTAAAATCTTTTATTTATTTGTAAAAACTTACCAAGGACAGTTTGAACTGTTTCCTCCTTCTTATAGTATAATTACAATCTACAACAACCATTTTTTCCACACCTTAGTGAATTGTCATATTCCTTCCTTCTAAGGTTGCAATGCTTTCCACCATTTCATCCTTTGTGCTTTCAAAGCTGTGAAGTATCTCAGAATTCTTTCAGTGTGAAGTTTTCTGCTGGTGTCACTTCCTCGGGAACAACTTCGTTCTTCTCATCACAACCATTTCCTTCATTCACGTTGAGAGGTTCATCTTCCCCAAGTTCCTCTGACTGCCCATCTGGAGGGTCTCAAATGGCAGCAGGGTCTACCTTTCCACAAGCAGATGTTTCCTTTATGACTCCATCTATGTTTCATTCAAATTGTATTTCCAGTATTATCACTTTGTGTTCATTATTGCACTTTCACCTTTTTTGGCCAATTCCCTCTCTCAATTTTCCATTTTTGTAAAATATTATCTGGATTTACGACCAGGTTACAAGGGGGCAACTCAACCATCCGCTTGGCAGTCTGTGTGTAAAGTGAATTAGAGATGTGTGGTGACCAATCTCTGACAGACTCTGAAAGAAGTGATGTGAATGGTAATGAATCATGACATATGCCTGTTATTTCAGTAGTGATTTGTGAATTGAAAGGCAGGTAGCTACTAGTTTATGTAAGTATTCATAGTTCAAATCCTGTGGTAATTGGAATTTGAACCATGTTGTTAGGGGGACTGAGGTAATTTAACTAAACCAAAGTAACTATAAGTCATGCATATAGGAAGTGTGTAAAGTGAGGTCTGTTCATAACTTAACTCATGATTTTAAGACTTTTCTAGTAAGACAAAATAATTTAGAGTACAATAAAAATGTACATGCATGCTTAAAATTAAACATGAGAATTTGTCGAAGTTGTGTTCTTCACCTACAGATTCCCAGGTATACAAGGTATTCTCTGTCATTAGGAGACTTTAGTGGTAAAGTTTGAGAAGCACAGCCTTATGGATAGAATGATTCAATACATGAGAATTCTACACCTCACCAAGTGGGTTTCTAGGGCACTTGGTCTAAGTTGGTGTGAGAAGAGTTGATTAGTATAGATACGTGACTTAGTGAGCACCAAAGAACATACTGTTAATGAGATATACAGATTTCCTGCAGAGCTGAAGCAGATATTTTACACATATATTTATAAACTTCCTAAAACTTGGAGTAGGTAGCTTTGTTCAAGTGGCAATTAGTCTGGGAACTTGTGAAGAAGAAGGAAGGGATTTAAAAGTAGAGAACTTTAAAAATATATATTCAAGGGGCGCCTGGGTGGCGCAGTCGGTTAAGCGTCCGACTTCAGCCAGGTCACGATCTCGCGGTCCGTGAGTTCGAGCCCCGCGTCAGGCTCTGGGCTGATGGCTCGGAGCCTGGAGCCTGTTTCCGATTCTGTGTCTCCCTCTCCTCTCTGCCCCTCCCCCGTTCATGCTCTGTCTCTCTCTGTCCCAAAAATAAATAAACGTTGAAAAAAAAAAAATATATATATATATATTCAATTTCCCCTTATATCCTAAAGTTCCAAATACTTACTTAGGATAAATAAGATTATTTTTCCTATTCCCTTGGAAGATTTAAAACTGTTTATGACAAAAGTATAAGTATAATGAGACTAAACATTTTCAAGATAAAAACTAAATCTAATGTGAGAGGAAAGATAAAAACTCTAAAAGTAAGTTGTGTCTAAGAAAAGGTATACCAAATGATAATTCTTAAGTTTTCCAGAAGTCATGGCAAGAACAGAAACAAGAGTAGTTATATGATCCTTGTCAAATAATGAGTTCATTAGGAGAAACTTTTCCTAGTCTTGAACACAAAGAAATAATTCTCTACAGCCCATGCATGAAAGATGGTAAGCAATTTAATAAAGAATATCCCAATTATGGTTCTTATTAAACAATGAAGCAACATTCTACACATGACTTTCTTCTATTACTATGAACCCTTGGTGAAAAGCCAGTTTTAAAATTAAAATCTAGTTCAGTGATGAGAGAATAGATAAAGAACGAATTGACATGGTTCGATTATATATTTTTCTGGGGATCTACCCTATTAACATTATAGGAAGAATTAATATGTTCTCATTACAAAACAAGTTTTAAAGTACTGGAAAGACTCTGAATGGGAAAATACTTTCCCCTGTTAGCTGAGAGATCCACGGTATGTAATGTCAGGAGAAAAAGAAGGAGGGGCACAGAAACAAAAAATTTCTAGCTCCTACTGTACACCACAGCATGTTAAATACTTTTCCTATTTTATAATGTTTAATTGTGATTAAAACCCTGAGAGGCAGGTATCACATAATACTATTTTTACATATCAAAAAAAATTGAAGGTCACCAAATTACAAAGTTTGGAAAATCTAGGTTTACTCAATCCCATTTACAGGCAATATGCCAGATGTGTTACCAGTTAATAGTAAACATGAAAATGGGAGACCCTGACTTATATTCTTGCTCTAATTGAGAACTAACTTCCGTCTACTTAGGATTTTTGCTTCAAAATGACCCTGCTAAACATTACTTGAAGCCTTCTCAGAATTCCCAGGCACAGTGAACTCTTCTTCCTTTTTATTTCAGTAACAATTATATAGGCCTCTAATAGAGCTTCACCATGGTTTTCATTTACATGGTTAGAAGCCATCAAACTGAGTTCAAAATCTGCAGACAAGGCCACAAGTAACTCCTTAACTTCTGCTTACTTTGGGTTCAGTTCGCTCTTCTCCACTATCTTAAGGTAGAGGTTAGGTTATTGATTTGAGATCTTTCTTCTTGTTTAATGTAGATATTTATAGCTATAAATTTCCCTTTAAGCACTGCTTTGGCTGCATCCCATTAGTTTTGCTATGTTGTACCTTCATTTTCAGTAATCTCAAAGTATTTTCCAATTTTCCTTGTGATTTCTTCTTTGACTCATTGCTTACTTAGGAAGCTGTTATTTAATTTCCATGTATTTAGTCAATTTTCGAAATTTCTTTCTGTTAGTGATTTTTAAATTCACTTCAATGTGGTCAAAGAACTTACTTGGTATGATTTCAATCCTTTTAAATTTATTGAGATTTATTCAATTTCCTAGCATATAATCTATGTTGTATGTTCCATGAACATTTGAAACGAATGTGCATTGAGTTGTTGCTTGACAGAAGACCTTTATAAACGCTAATTACATCAAGTAGGTTAATACTGTTTTGGCTTTTTATATCCTTATTTATTTTCTATTCTATCAATTATTAAGGGAGGGGTAATGAAATCTCCAATTATAATTGCGGATTTGTCTACTTCTCTTTCTGTTTTGACAGTTGCTCCATTTATTTGGAGGCTCTGTCACTGGGTGCATACATATTTATGATTACTGTGTTTTCTTGATGAACTGATCCCTAAAGATCATTATGTAATGTTGCTCTTTATCTCCAGCAACACTCCTTGTTCTGAAGTTGACTTTGTCTGATATTAAAACAGTTACCCTGCCTTTTTTATGTCTAGTGTCTGCATGGCATATCTTTATATTTAAACTAAGTTTCTTCCAGACAACACATACAGTTGACCATGGAACAGGGGTTTGAACTACATACGTCCACTTATATGTAGATTTTTTCCAACAGTTTCAGTTCAGTAATAAAAATGTATTTTCTCTTCCTTATGATTTTCTTAGTAACATTTTCCTTTCTCTAGCTTACTTTATTATAAAAATACAGTATAAAATACATAACACATAAAAATATGTGTTTATCAACTATGTTATCAATGAAGTTTCTGGTCAACAGTAGGCTATTAGCAATTAAGCTCTGGGGAAAAGTTATATACAAGTTTATGACTATGGCGGTGGAGGGTGTAGCTGTCAGCACTCTTTATTTAACCCCTGTTCAAGGTCAACTGTAGTTAGGTCTTGTATTTTAATCAGTTTGGTGTAATATATATACATACACACACACACACACACACATATATATTATACACACACACACACACACACACACACGTATGTATATTTAAGTTTTTACTTATTTTGAGAGACCGAGAGAGAAAGGCAGAGACAGAGTCCCAAGCAGAGTCTGCACTGTCGGCACAGAGCCCAATGTGGAGCTCGAACTCATGAACCATGAGATCGTGACCTGACCTGAAATCAAAGGTTAGATGCTTAAGTGACTGAGCCACCTAGGCATCCCCAGTCTGTTATCCATTAATTGCAGCATTTACACCATTTATATTTAAAGTTATTGCCAACATGGCTGGGTTTAAATCTATTATCTTGCTATTTGTTTTCCATTTGTCCCACCTATTCTTTGTTTCATTTCTTCCATGATCTTTTAGATAAAAAAGACTTTATCACCACTGTTGGCTATTAGCTATGCCTCTTTATTTTTTTAGTAATTACTCTACAGCAGGAGTTGACAAACTATGGTCCATGATGAAATCTGGCCCACTGTTTGTTTTTGTAAATAAAGTTTTCTTGAAACACAACCGCCATCCATTTGCTTAAATATTGTTTGTGGTTACTTTCATCACATAGCAGCAGGGTTAGGTAGTTGTAACAAAGACTGTATGGCCCACAGGCCTAACATATTTACCATCAAAACATTTACAGAAAAAGTTTGTTCAGACCACTGCTCTATGGTTTAAATTTAAGAATTAAGATCCAAAAACAAAATGTAATTCCTCTGACAATTACTCACATTATTTTCTTGATTCTTGTTGTTCTTCAAGAGTGTGATAATACAATTATGAATAAAGAAAGCAAGGGTAAGCACTCCAGTCAGCTGTGGAAACTGAAATCTTATCTCTAGGAGAAAAAGAGAGTGAAAAAACCCCACATTAAAACTGACAAGTAGAAAATGAATGTTAGTGGCCAAAAGTTGATTATGAAAAATTAGTTGTCCTTCCTTTATCCAGGGAATAATAACATTAAAATGCCTTTACAAAGTTCCTCAAGACTAGCATTATACTTGAGCAAAGTACTTGAAAACAAAACAAAACAAAAAAAGGAATCAAGAGAAGACTACTCTGTGAGGGTACTTTATATCAGATATTCCTGTTTGGTCACACAACTAATGTGTGGTGAAGCAGGATTCAATTTTAGGTCTAACTCTAAAGGTCTTCCTCTTCTAATATTTGAATCTGTCAGAAAAACACTTTTAGAAAATGAATCAGAAAAGGGAGAATTAGTCATCTAAAATTTTTCAAAGGCTAGTCTAAAAAAGCATTGCTTAAAAATACTAGAAATAATTTAAATGTCTACAGAGGGGAATGGTTAAACTATGATACAGTTGCTCAATGGTATACAGTATGTATGAATTATGCTCTAGATAATTATTTAACACCAAGGCAAATGTACATGATTTAAGTAGCATGCATAGTATGATTTTACATTTATTTAAAATATTTTGTGTGTTGGGGCGCCTGGGTGGCGCAGTCGGTTAAGCGTCCGACTTCAGCCAGGTCACGATCTCGCGGTCCGTGAGTTCGAGCCCCACGTCAGGCTCTGGGCTGATGGCTCGGAGCCTGGAGCCTGTTTCTGATTCTGTGTCTCCCTCTCTCTCTGCCCCTCCCCCGTTCATGCTCTGTCTCTCTCTGTCCCAAAAATAAATAAACGTTGAAAAAAAATTTTTTTAAAAATATTTTGTGTGCATATATGTGTGTGTGTGTATATATATATATATATATATATATATATATATATATATATATGCATAGAACAAAAATGGAGAGATAATCACAAAAATTTAAATAGTGGTTACTTCTGACTAATGGGATTTATTTTATTTTTTAAATATTTATTTACTTTGAGAGAGAGAGAGAGAGAGAGAGAGAGAGAGCGCCCAAGTGGCAGAGGGACATAAAGAGAGGGAGAGAGAGAATCCCAAGCAGGCTCCATGCTGTCAGCACATGGCCCAACATGGGGCTTGAACTCACAAACCATGAAATCGTGACTTGAGGTGAAATCAAGAGTCAGATGCCCAAACAACTGAGCCACCCCATGACTAGTGGGATTTATTTTAAATTAAACACTTACCCATATTCTCTTAATTTTCTACAATAAGTCCAAAGTTACGATGAAATAAGAATAATAAGACAATATTTCAAAAGCATTGTTATTTTCTGTCTTTGAGGTCTACTAACACAAAAATGAAAAAAAATGCTGTAATGGGGAATAAGGCCTTGATTTACATGAAAACAGTGCTAGATCTGGACAGAGTAGATGACAAAGTAGAGAACAAGTCATCTTGGGGAGATTCCTTGTGTAAAAAGTAGAAACAAGAAAAGAAAGTCTACTGACTTTTTGCCATAATATTTTAGTAAAGAAAATAAGAATTAAGCACTAGCTTCTAAAAGAAATCAAGATGTAAGATATTAAAAATTATACACTTTAGTTTTCTGTTAAGTTTTTGTTGGTCTGTTATCTTTTATCTGAATTTTTATTTGTGGAAACAATTTCAAGTATATTTTTCTTAAGAAAATTCTCCCCTTTACTGCCTGTAATCTTTAAAATTTTTTACATGTAACCAATAAAATAAAATGTGGAGGTAACTCCAACTTCTGCTTTAAAAAAATCAGCTTTTTAAAAAAGTTTTTTAGATTTTTAAGTAGTCTACACTCAACGTGGAGCTCGAACTTACAACATGGAGATCAAGAGTTGCACACCCTATTGACTTAACCAGCCAGGCACCCTCCCCCAAAATCAACTCTTAATAAATTGTGCATTCAAGGATAACCTCATCACTTCAGATCAACAGTCAGCATTATATATATGTAATAGTAACAGAGGTACCATTTTTAGAAAGATGATAAAATATTATTCACATGACCATATTCTTTGCAGAGAAACAATAGAAAAACTCTTCGGTAAAAATTCAAAGTCATCAAATCACAAAGGAAGAGAGCAAAAGAGAAAGAAACAAAGAAATTACAAAACAACCAGAAATCGATTAATAAAATGGCAGTATTAAGTCTACACCTATCAATAATTATTTTAAATGTAAATGGACTAAATTCTCCAACCAAAAGACACAGAGTGGCTGAATGGATAAAATAAGACCCAACCAGATGCTGCCTCCAAGAGACTCACTTCAGCACTAAGCATACAAATAGAATGAAAGTGATGGGATGGAAAAAGATATTCCATGCAAATGTAAACCAAAAGAAAGCAGGGCTATATGTATATCTGACAAAATAGACTTTAAATCTAAGACTGTAATAAGAAACAAAGAAGGTCATTATATAATAATAAAGGGATCAGCTCATCAAGAAGGTATAACATTTGCAAATATTTATGCTCCCAACATAAAAACACCTAAATGTATAAAGGAAATATGAACAGATCTGATGGGAGAAATAGATAATAATACAATAAAAGTGTAAGATTTCAATACTACACTTTCAACATTGAATAGATAATCCAGAGAGAAAATCAAAAAGGAAATATTGGATTTAAATGACACATTACACCAGATGTACTTAACAGACATTTCCAGAACATTCCATCCAATAAAAGAATACACATTCTTCTCAAGTGCACATGGAACATCTCCAGGATACATCACATGTTAGCCTATAAAACATATCTCAAATTTAAGAGGCTTGAAATCATACCAAGCATCTTTTCCAATGATGGTATGAAACTAGAAATCAATTACAGGAAAAAAAAAATGGATAGTTCACAAATGGGGAGATTAAATAACATGTTACTGAACAACCAATGAGCCAAAGAAGGAATCAAAAGAGATATCAATATCTTGAGACAAATGAAAATGGAAACACAATATATCAAAACTTAAAAGATGAAGCAAAAACAGTTCTAAGAGGGAAAATTATAGTAATAAACATCTACATTAGAAAACAAGAGCTCAAATAAACAACCCAACTTTATACCTCAAGTAATAGTAAGAAAAAAGAACAAATTAACCTCAAGTAGTAGAAGAAAGTAAAAATAACAAGAGGGTAGAAATGAGAGGAGAGCAGAAATAAATGAAATGGACACTAAATAGACAACAGAAAAGATCAATAAAATTAAGAGCTTTTTTTTTTTTTTTAAAGATAAACAAAACAGACAAACCTTTAGCTGTATTAAACAAGAAAAAAGAGAGAGGACTTAAATTATAAATAGGGCACCTGGGGGGGCTCAGTCAGTTGACTGTCTGACTTTTGATTTTGGCTCAGGTCATGATCTCGGGGTCATGGGATTGAGCCCTAAATTGGGTGTGGAGCCCACTTGGGATTCTCTCTCTTTCTCTCCCTTTGCCCCTCTCTCCCATTCATGTGCTCTCTCTCTCTCCAAAAATAAAATTTAAAAATTAAAAAAAAATAAATGAAAGAGAAGACTTCACAAGTGATACTACAGTAATAAAAATCTATAAGAGACTACTGTAAACAAATACACACCAACAAATTAGACAATTTAGAAGAAATTAATACATTATTAGAAACATACAAACTACCAAGACTGAATCATAAATAGAAAATATGAACACACCAGTTTCTACTGAGGAGATTGAATCAGTAATAAAAAATCTCTCAATAAAGACAAGTAAGTCTAGGCAGGACCAGATGTCTTCACTGGTGATTTCTACCAAATATTTGAAGAAGAATTAATACTAATCTTTTTTTTTTTTTCAACGTTTTTTATTTATTTTTTTGGGACAGAGAGAGACAGAGCATGAACGGGGGAGGGGCAGAGAGAGAAGGAGACACAGAATCGGAAACAGGCTCCAGGCTCTGAGCCATAAGCCCAGAGCCCGACGCGGGGCTCGAACTCACGGACCGCGAGATCGTGACCTGGCTGAAGTCGGACGCTTAACCGACTGCGCCACCCAGGCGCCCCAATACTAATCCTTTTTAAACTCTTCCAAAAAATAAAAGAGGAGGGAACACTTGTAAACTCACTTTATGAGGGCAATATTACCCTGATATCAAATCCAGACAAGGACACTACAAGAAAATTACAGGCCAGTATCCGTGATGAACACAGATGCAAAAATCCTCAACAAAACATTAGCAAACTGTTTTCAATAATACATTAAAAGAATAATATAGCACGATTAAGTGGGATTTATTTGAGGGATGCAAGGAGAGTTCAACATCTACAAATCAATCAGTTAATACCCCACATTAATAAAACGAGGGATAAAAAATCATATGGTCATCTCAATGGATGCAGAAGAAGCGTTTTACAAATTTCAACATCCATTTATGATACACACTCTCAACAAACTGGGTATGGAGGGAATGTACATCAATGTAATAAAGGGCATGACCAACATCATACTCAACAATGAAAAGCTGAAATCTTCCTCACCAAGATTAGGAACAAGACAAGGATGCTCACTCTCACCATTCTTATTCAGCATAGTACTAGAAATCCTAGCCACAGCAATTAAACAAGAAAAAGAAATAAAAGGCACCCAAATCAGGAAGGAAGAAGTAAAAGTGTCCCTATTTGCAGATGACAGTATATTGCCTATAGAATACTCTAAAGACTCCACCAAAGAACTGTTAGAACTAAGAAATAAATTCAGTAAAATTTCAGGATACAAAATCAACACACAAAAACCTGTTGCATTTCTTTTTTTCTTAAGCTTATATTTCTTTATTTTTAAGAAAGACAGTGCGAGTGGGGGAGGGGCAGAGAGAGAGGGATACAGAGAATCCTAAGCAGGTTTTGCACTGTTAGTGCAATGCAGAGCCCGATGTGGGGCTCAAACTCATGAATCACGAGATCATGCCTTGAGTTGAAGTCACACTCTGAGCCACTCTATAGAAGTATAGATTGTACTTCTATACACTAACAATGAACCATTAGAAAGAGAAATTAAGAAAACAATCACATTTACAATAGCATCAAAAAGAATAAAGTACTTAAGAATAAATTTAACCAAAGAGGTGAAAGGCCTATAAGGTAAAACTGAGAGTAATGAAAGAAATTGAAGAAGACACAAATGGAAATAAATGGAAAGATATGCCATCTCCATGTATTTGAAGAATTATTATTGTTAAAATACGCATGCCACCTAAAGCAATTCAGTGTAATCCCTATTAAAATTCCAATGGCATTATTCACAGAAATAGAACAAACAATCCTAAAATGTATATGACACCACAAAAGACCCCCAAGCCAAAGCAGTCTCGAGGAAAAATAAAGCTGAAGGCATCACAATCTCAGATTCAAACTACAGGACAAAGGTATAGTAATCAAAACTGTATGGTACTGGCAAAAAAGAGACAAAGAGATCAATGGAACAGAAAAGAGTCCCCAGAAGTATATCCACACATTTATGGTCAATTTATTTATGTCAAAGGAGCCAACAATATACAAACTAGATCACTCATCACCCAGCTGTGAATTATCACCTCAGCAGTACTTTAGCTATATCCCCAGGTTCTGACAGTGTTTTCATTAACACTGCTTTTCTACATATTGTTGATTCAGAGAGAGGGAATAAATGAGGCTATAGCACCTCTGACCTCAGCTTTAATTATTATTATTATTATTATTATTATTAATAGTAGTAGTAGTAGTAATTTGACTGGAGCAGCTCCATTATGAATCCTATGTTTAGGCAGGGAATTATATGACTACTTTTCCTCTACCTTACTGACCTCCTGGAGACATAGAGGACTATCTCCTACTTCAGCCAACCTTAAATAAAACAGAAAGATGGTTTGAGCCACTAAAGTTATTTTTAAGTTAAATAGAAAGCTCTTCATAATTGGGCTTTGCCTCTTTATCCTTATCTCCAGTCACTTCCCCAACAAGTATTCTTTCACTGCAGCCTCCCAAATTCTTGTAATTTCCTAAATGGGTCATGTTATCTCAGGCCTTAGCTATTGCTTAAACATGTTGTTCTGTTGATGTGGAGTACACCCCGTCCTCCAATTCTTCATTTAAAGAACTCCTTGGCCCTTAAAACATTCTCTCTTTAGAACCCATATCTAATTTCTAATTCTTTATTATTATTATTATTAGAGAGAGAGAGCAAGTGGGGGAGAGGGGCAGAGGGAGAAAGAGAGAGCAAAGCATGACTCGGAGCTTGATCCCACGACCCTGGATCATGGCCTAGGCCAAACTCAAAAATCAGATGTTCAACTGACTGAGCCACCCTCAGGTGCCCCTGATTTCTAATTCTTACTTACATGAAATTTCTCTATATTATTACATCTCTTTTATATATCTCTGCATTATGATCATTAATTCACAAACTGGTCTTACTGCTCAACTGTAAGCTCCTGGAGGGCGGTGAGCCATGTCTTTTTTGACAATGTATGACTCATAATCAGAGGTATTAATTTCTATTCAGAATAAAGGACTTCAGCTGTTATCAGTGGTCAAAATCTGATTTTAAATTGTTCTTCAAACTGATTTTGCTTTTTGCTAAGATCTATTAGTTTTCAATAAGCTCTCTTCAGTATAGCTAATCTTTCCTGTCTTTCAAAGCAGTCAACCCCTATTACCATTAAATGCTTCCTGAAGCAACTTGTTAGTTGATCCTTTTCTAACTATGTCACGTGATACCAGTGTTGTTTGTCAAATTAGAATAAATATCCAGCTTTTTCCAATTAGCCAACAAAAACTCTTTTTTTTTTTTTTTTTAATTTTTTTTACATTGATTTATTTTTGAGAAACAGCGTGAGACAAAGCATGAGCGGGGGAGGGGCAGAGAGAGAAGGAGACACAGAATCTGAAGCAGGCTCCAGGCTCTGAGCAAGCGGTCAGCACAGAGCCTGATGCGGGGCTCGAACCCACGAACTGTGAGATCATGACCTGAGCCGAAGTCGGACGCTCAACCGACTGAGCCACCCAGGCGCCCCCAACAAAAACTCTTTTTGAGCATCTTTCCTAAAAACCTGAGGGGCACCTGGGTGGCTCAGTCGGTTAAGTGTCCAACTATGTACCAGGTCATGATCTTGCATTCTGTGAGTTTAAACTGGTGTCAGGCTCTGTGCTGACAGCTCAGAGCCTGGATCCTGCTTCAGATTCTGTGTTTCCCTCTCTCTGCCCCTCCCCCGCTCATCCTGTCTGTCTCTCTCTAAAATAAACATTTGAAAAAAACCCTGAAATTCTTTTCAACAGTTTTACTGATATATAATTCATATGCACTTCACCCATTTTAGTGTACAACCATTTTGGAAAGCCATTTGGTAATATCTACCAAAGCAGAGTATACGCATACCCTCTAACCTCACAATTCCACTCGTAGGTTAATACTCAAGAGAAAGCTGGCATATTTTCATCAAAGATATGTAGGAGAATAGAGTACTGCAATAAACATAATACTAAACAACTGGAGACAAATGTCCCTTAACAGTAAAAGATAAAACAAATGGTGCATATAGTTATATAGTAAGATACCAGTGAGAATGAATGAACTACAGACATAATATGGATCAGTATCACAGTATAATGTTGATTGGAAGAAGCCAGACACAAAAGAATGTATGTTCTATATTCCTTTTACGTGATGTTAAAAAAACAACAGACAACCCCCTTTAGGGCTAGAAGTTAGAACAGTGGTTATCACTGTAGGGAGACAGTGGCTGGTAGGCATACTGAATGGGACTTCTGGAGTGCTAGTTTTTTATCTGGTGCTAGGTATCTAGTATGTTCTTTGTGATGTATACTTATGAGTTGTGCACTTTTATATGTGTATGTTATGCTTCAATAAAAAGTTCAAAAGCAAAAACAAAAAAATGGTAAGGCCTACACATTAAAAATACGAAAAGAAAAATTCCATTATGTTTGGAGACATTATTAAGCATCAATGAATGCACAGTAGAATGCAGTCTGCCTCTAATAACATTAATAACAAAACTATTTAAATCATATGTAGTTAGAAAATTATTTTTTTCTGGTTGCATATGAACACAATGCTGCTATCAAATGGACAATCACCCCATAATCCTTGAATATCAGTGTCTGAAATCTTTGTGAAATCAGTTCCAAACCATTTAATAGGTTTTCATTGTTAAAATGTATTCTTAACAGCAGTCTTAAATGTGTGCTAATTGTTAAAAGTTAAATAGTATTCCAGGGCTCCCAACAAAAAAACAGTATTCTCTTGCTTCATACCTCCCATCCTAAATCTTGTTTCCTAGAGGTAACTAATTATAACTTATTGTTAATATGCTTATATTCCTTTTCCCTTATTTTTAAAATTTTAGACATAATCCATTGCTTTTCTACCTGAAGACTTTAGTCCTTTTCTATTACTACCATCACTCACATTTTCCCATCTCTAACCCCTCCATATAATCACAATTCAAATTTTGATTTTACAAAATCAATATTCAGTGTTTTAATTTTCATGGTTATTCTGTACTATTCAGTTATTATTATGTTTTCTTATATAAACATACTTTTGTTGGCCCGTTTTTATGGAGATATGGAGGTTTCTACTTTTTGGTTGCCTGTCTAGTTAACACTAATTTTTCCCCAAACTCTCCAGAAGAATGGTAAAACTTTACCCACTCTATCCATACAACACATCAAACAATCTTTTCCATTTCATTTTCCTTTTGGAAAAATTGTTTCCTGGGGTGCTCTGTCTGCTGCTGTGGTCTGGGCAGGGTGCTCGCTAGGCCTGCTGCACAGCTGTTTCCTAGGATATCCCTTCACTGCCACTCAGAGGAGTTTGCAACTTACTGCTTTTTGGTGGAGCACATTTTGCAGTTTTTTGTGAGAAAGAGTGCATGGAAGGTAAAATTTTGTGAGACTTTACTTTCTGAAAATAGCTTTATTGTACTCTACCACTTCAGTGAGGGTATGGTAGGATTGGAAATTTTAGGTTAAAATAATTTATTCTGAGACCTTCATGACACTTTTCTAGCTTTTGGAGTTACTAAAGTCTGATACTATTCTGAACCCAGACCTTTTTTACAGACCTATCCTTCATCCATAGAAGCTTTCAGGGTCTTCTCTTTATCTGTGGTGTTCTAAAATCTTATGATGATATGCTCTGGTATGGGTTTCATTCACAGTGCTGGGCACTTTGGGTCCTGTACATCTAGAAACTCATGTTTTTCGGTTTGCAGGAAAGTTTAATTATTTCGTTGATAATTTCTTCCCCCTTCATATTCTTTGTTCCTTGGAACTATTTTTCATTATTGGGCTACCTGGATTAATGCTCTAATTTTCTTATCGTTTCTGTTTTTCCTTCCTTCCTTCCTTCTTTCCTTTCCTTCCTTGCTTCCTTCCCTCCTTCTTCTCTCCCTTTTTTCCTCCCATACATCCATGATTTCTAATATAATTTTGGGAAGTTAGCTTTATCTTCCAAATTTTCTTTGCATTCTTAATTTCCATTATATTTTTGGTTTCTTTTTCTTTCTTTTCTTTTTTTTTTTTTGAGAGAGAGAGAGAGAGAGAGAGAGAGAGTGTGTGTGTGTGTGTGTGTGTGTGTGTGTACATGCACATAAGAGTGGGGTAGGGGCAAAGGGAGAAGGAGACAGAATCTTAGGTACACTCTACACTCAGCTCAGAGCCTAACACAAGGCTTAATCTCAGGACCATGAGTTCATGACCTGAGCCAAAATCAAGAGCCTGACACTTAACCGACTGAACCACCCAGGCGCCCCATCTACTATATTTTTGGTTTCTAAGACCAAGGTACCTCCTTTTTTTTCCTTCCTTGGCATCCAAATACTATTTCATGGATATATCACTGTCCTGTGTCACTTTGAGAAGGTAATTTTTTGAAAGTTTTTTCTTTTGTTCCCTCTTATTCTTCTTGTCCCTTCAAGGTCCTCCCTCTTGCCCCAGTTTTGTTTTCATGTAAGAGGCTTTCCACAAATATCTAGTGATCTTTGTCTGTTGTTTAATATTTAAAAGTGAAGCACTAAAAAAATGTATACTTAGTAAACATCTAAATGGTCTGATACAAGCAAGGTACTTGCCATTTCTTTGGGAGAACCCAAATATCCAAGACTCTAGGTCTTTCCTCTTGGGTTTGTCAGTTTCTACAGAGGAGAATCCTTTGTTATTCTATGTTGTCAGCATTCTGGGAGCCAAAGAGTAAAGAGAAGAGAATTGGAGGGGTACAGGGAGGGAGGACCTTCTCACCATTCAGCATATACACTTTCGCTTAGTCCCTGTTTTCAGACTAGAGCCTTTTTTCCACCCTTTGTTGTATTTGGAGAGCCTGAGTTCTGAGCCTGACTATTCAGTCTTCCATTTCTTGCTAGGTTGAGGAGGAAAGGGGTTTATAATACAACTACTCCTGATGTAAACTTTCAGGGAATTCTATCCATTTTAGGCCCTTTTCCTTACTCTTGCTTTGTGAGTGACCCAAAAACCTTCAAATACTGAGGGTTTCAATGCGTAGCTCAAAACGGCTTCCTCTGTAGTGGAATCCCGCTCTATACGTACTTACATTTCAGCTTTGTCTACTTTGCTGTCAGTCTAACCATCTTTCAGTTTGCCAGCATCTAACAATCTGTTGCTATCTCTTGCCTGCTGTTGTCTCTTCTACAGTCCCCTTTGTTTGTTACTTCCTTACTGTTGTTTTAATGACATTTAGGGAGGAGTAGGGATAAACACATTTATTCATTCAACATTGTTTAGTGACTACTCACTATGCCCTTGGAATTATTATAGGCCTTGGGGGTACAATAGTAATAGAGAATTATAGAAAACAAAAACAAAGAAACATTTCTTTTCTCAGGAGCTAATATTCTTCTTAAGGGAGACAGATACACAGGTTAAAAAAAAATACAGGTATTCCTTACCAAGTGAACTTTCAATCTCTGAATTTAAGAAACAAATAAATTTGGAAACATTTTTAGAAATGTTTGTTATGTTCTGCTACTTTCTATCTGAAACTTAGGACCCAAATAGATTACAAAAACAGATACCCCTTAATATGCCAATTCATATCAGAATTAAGAACTTAAAAGATATAGATGACCAGGAATATTTGCATATAAGATTTGGTAGAGGTGGGAGTGGGCAGGAAGCCAAGGAAGGCCTCTCTAATGATACTAACCATATGGATACCTGTGAAAAGACAAGGGCATTGTGTACACAGTTAACAGTGCAAGGACTTGGGGACACAAGCATGCTTGCCATTCTTGTGGAACAGCAGGGAAGACAGTGTGGCTGGAGTAGACTAAATAAGTAGGAGAGTAGTAGGGAATGATAGCAGAGAGAAAGCCAGGAGTCAGATCATATAGGACCAAGACTATGATAAAGACTTGCTTTATTCTGAATGAGAAGGGAAACCGTTAGAGGCTTATGGACGTTGTGTTTTAAAAACATCACTCTGGCTGCTAGGGGTAGAACAAGACTACTGAAGGGGAGACAGAGTAGAAAGGGTGAGACTAGTTAAGAGGCTACTATAAAAATCCAGATGAGAAATTAGCATCTTGACACAATTCTTTTTGGTGGAAATGGTAAGAAGTAGTCAGATTCTCTGGGGCACCTGGATGGCTCAGTTGGTTGGGCGTCCGACTTTGGCTCAGGTCATGGTCTCACAATTTGTGGGTTCGAGCCCCGCACAGCTGTGCTGACAGCTCGGAGCCTGGAGCCTGCTTCAGATTCTGTCTCTGTCTCTCTCTCTCTGCCCTTCCTCCCTCACACTCCATCTCTGTCTCTCAAAAAGGAATAAACGTTAAAAAAAAAAAAAGAAGTAGTCAGATTCTCGATTTACTTTATTTTCTTTTTAAAAAAAAATTTTTTTTTTAACGTTTATTTATTTTTGAGACAGAGAGAGACAGACAGAGCATGAACGGGGGAGAGTCAAACAGAGGGAGACACAGAATCTGAAACAGGCTCCAGGCTCTGAGCTGTCAGCACAGAGGCCGACGCGGGGCTCGAACTCACGGACCGCAAGATCATGACCTGAGCCAAAGTCGGCCACTTAACCGACTGAGCCACCCAAGCGCCCTCGATTTATTTTAAAAGTACAGCTGACATGCTTTGCAGACATGTAGGGTGGGGAAAAAAAAAAGAACAGTCAAGTATGACTCCAAAGTTTTGGGCCTGAGCAAGTGGAAAACTGGAGCTACAACTTTCTAAATTACAGAAACCAGGGAGAGCAAGGTTAAGCAGGTTGGAGGGATGGGGGTGGATGAGGAATAAAACAAGTATTTGTTTTTCATAAATTTCAATTTGAGATACCCAGTGGACATCCAAGGGGAGATGTAGAAGGGGCAGATAGGTATTTGAGTATGGATCTCAGGGGAGAGATCTGGGCTAGAGATATAAGATTGGGACTAGTCATCATATACACAATATATAAAGCCAGGTGACTACATGCTATTACTTAGAGAATAAGAGTAGAGATAAAAGAGGCTTGAGTAAAACCCTGGATAACTCCGTAATTCACCGGTCAGAAATATGAGAAAGAGCAGTCATGTAGAAGAATCAAGAGAAAATGGGGTTTTAGAGGTTAAGTATAGAAAATGTTTCAAGATGGAAGCAGTGACCAAATGTGCCCATGCTACTGATAGGTTGAGCAGGAAGAGAAGGAGTTATTGGTTGTCAGTGGAGTGACTGGGGCAAAAGCCTAACAGACATGAGTTCAAGGCAAAATGGAAGGAGAAGTAGAAACAGCACAGAAAACTCTTTCAAAGAGTTTTTCTTTAAAGGGAAGCAACAGCTAGAGGGGAATGCAGGGTCATATGAGCTTTTGTTTTTAGACTGAAAGACAGATTTATATTCTGGTAGGAATAATTGAGTAAAGGAAAATTTTGATGATACATGATTAAAAAGACAGAAGGGATAACTACAGAAATAAAGTCTTGGAGGCAGGCAGGATGGGATGAAATACATGAGGAGATTTTTTTTTCTCATTATTTTCTAATTACCTAGGAAGAAGAGTAATGGGATCCACTAAATTGAGAAAGGAATTTTAAGTAACAAAAGTATATAAATAAAGATTCAATCAGAATACAAGTTTATGTGAATTCTTCATCAGGACAGTAAAGAGTCATACCCTCCAAAGTTCCCTGACTCTTAATTAAATTAGGATTTACTGAAAAAGATTTATGCTATATTTTCATTCCTAAGAAATTCTTCAATCATGATAAAGTAACCAGTTTCAGGACCATAAATATTAACACAAGCCTCTTTAATCCTCATGATTCTCCCTTCATATCATTTAAAAGTGAAATTAAGTGAGGGATGTCTGGGTGGCTCAGTTGGTTACATGTCCGACTCTTGATTCGGCTTGGGTCACGATCCCAGGGTTGTGGGATAGAGCCCTGGGTCACACTCTACACTGAGTGTGGAACCTGCTTGAGATTCTTTCTCTCTCTCCCTCTACCCTCCCTCTCCCCATTCATTCTCTCTCTCTCTCTCTCTCTCAAAAAAAAAAAAAAAAAGTGAAATAAATGGCTTAACCTCTTTTTAAATATGTTCTCCTTTTCATCTTCTAAATATTTATACTCTCTTTTTTTCATTCATATTTCTCTCATGTCCTATCATTAGCAGAAACATTTATCACTAAGACTCTTACTATAAATCAGTATGAATCTAATTTTAGAAAAAAACATCCTGGACTATTTTTATCAATGAATGGAAGCACTAGCTTAATGTTGCCATTTTCATCTGTGTTCAATTTTAAATACAAACTGAAAGAGAAGGATGCCTTTCAAGATCCAATATTTCCTTTATCCCGAATTGACACTGACTTATGAACTTCTTATAGAAATTAAAAAATCAAAGCTAATGCACCAAGATGATCTGAAAACAAGTAACCATAACAAACAACTTTCAACAAATACCAACTCAATACACCTGGAAAACCCAGGAATGTTGTAACAAGAGAAATAGAATGAGTGGTAGACAATTATAATTGCTGACTTTAGAGAGTAACATCAGATACTAAATAAATTTGAATTCTAGACTGCCTGAATTAACAGGTGAAGAATGGAAAGAAAGCAGTCTCTCTAAACAAGGGGATTTTGTACTACTTTCTCTTTATTAGTTTCCAGGAGACTAGTATAATACTCACTTCTATTTTTTAATCTGTTCTCTCATTTAGCATTATCCATTCATTGCTTCCTAATCCTCTAAATTTGAGTGACTTAAGAAATTCCCAATTTATAACCATGAGAGAAAAAAGGAGGGAGGGAACACTTAAAATTATCATCTTAATTAGCCTGAAAAACAATTAAAAAAAACCGATGAGGAGAACAATGATGTTAATGAAGAGTATTATCTACATATATTAACACTGACCAGGTTCTAAATCTCTGAAATTCTAAGGGTGTACTTTCACAGAAAAGTCTAGAAAATGAGTTCTTGATTTTTCAATTGCATTATAACTTCAGTGAACTTCAATTCTAAAGCAGAAAGGACAACAGACCCTGGTTACTCCTAATTGAAAGAAAAGCAGAGATATTTCAATTGTATCCCTGTTTTTAGCTTAATATTAAGCATTAATAAACAGTGCTCGTTCAAAAAATACCACTATTTGTTTTATGATAGCAATACTTTAACAATAGTTAACTAAAGGTCACATTTTTTTGTAATTTACTGATTCTTTATTTGACCAAAACAGCTCACCTGGTACAAAATATTCTGTTTGCATAAACCAATGAAATTCCAAATGAAATCCCAAGCGAATGGCCTTCAAGGTGACAAGGAAAATCAAATAGAGAACAGATACTGTGCCTGTGAGAAAAAATTCAGAAACCATTGATCATTTTTGTGTATTTTACAGACTATTTTAAAATTAAGCTTTGTTTCTATATTCTCAGCAAAGTTTGGAAAATTATTACCTTCATGGATTATGCCCACTAAAACCCAGGTGTGATCTAAAGAACAGAAACCAGCTATGTGAGTTTTCAGAAAACAAAGCAAAACATTATATAGTGGGCCTAAGAACTAGATGAAGGTAGCTCATATACTGAAGAAGGCAAGACTGTCTAATTTATTTATGAGTTAAGTGGAGGATACATGCAAAGAATTCATTACAAAACTGTATGGTTACATAGGAGAAAAAACCAACATCAAACTGACTCTTATTCTTTGTATTGGAAATATCAGAGATAGTCAATAAGCAGGAAAAGTCTGCCACAGTATTTACTGAAAGATGGTAAGAAAGTAGAGAAAGAAAAGTAGTGACTGTGGATTATAAACCTATTTGAGAAAGGTGATAAGCCAAATAATCCATGAGCACTCTGAGGTCGTATCTGGATAAGGTTTCAACTAGGCAGTACTACCTATTAGATGAAAAGATTACAGATTCTACTCATAGGTATTTATACACAGGGTGAGGTGGACATTCACAGCTTCTGGTAATCTAGAAGTTAAAGAATTATTCCTTTAAGGAGTTAAATCCAGTCATTATGGAGTAGAGTCAGGAAATTCAAGTAGGTTTCTTTCTTTAAGAATTAGATAAAAATTTCTGTAAAGAAGCTACAGTTTTAAAAGAAAGGGAGAGTATCAAGAACAAGGGCAAAAGCAAAATATCCTTAAGGAGGTGGAACATAATCAACCTGGTTACAAGTTTTGTGATTGTTTAACAAATATTTCTATAAATTTATATGCCAACTTTTAAAGATCTGTTCCATAGGAAAGTCGGCAAGCAAATCAGGAAACCACAAATGAGCTACTCTGGGTTTGCAGATTAGCTGATTCAGAAAGAATAAAAACAAGAGGCCAAAGCTTATATAACCACAACTTTTCATTCTCTGTGGGTGTCTATGGCAGTCTTGTAGTGAATCCTATTGTGAGACAGAGAGGTATAGAAAAATACCCTTACCTCCTACTTTGGTTTTCTGAAACTCAAAAAGCTAGCTCCTTGATGTGATGAGTAATCTAATTATTTTATACTCTAGGGCCTACCAGGAGATCAGATCTATAGGGATGAGGTGAAATCCTATGGTTTATTTGGGGTTATCAATTTTTTATGAATGTTATCCTTGTCTTTAGTTAACCAGATCTAAGCTTTCATTAGGGGTTCCTTTCACCGTCTAAAAGCTCACTGTTGCAAAAGTGCTGCAAAAAAAAAAAAAAAAAAAAAGTGAAAACATTCCTTTAACGATGCTAAAATTTCTGAAATTTCTTCAGTGATTTCAGAAATTTCCGTAAAACAGGGCTCACAGTAAGAAGTCTCTTCCTTTAAAGAGGGCTTTTCTCTCCAGTAGAGAGAAATCACTGAGGAGGATGGCAAAAGCAGAATAAAGCTGGGCAGGTTGAGTTAGATAAAAAAGATATCCCAGGTCAGAAGGTGATAATTCTGTGCTATACTTTTAAATAGAAACCATAGGAAAAAAATATTCCATAACCTCCCTTAGTAAGTTCTAATGATTCCAATCCTTAGGATTGAGAATTCCTATAATATCCAGTATGGATCTCTCCTCCTGAAATCTTAATGTTTCCTCTAATTGTACCCACAGAAGAAATGAGGAATAGTGTTTCAGTAAGGATAGAACAGGAAATCCAGTAACTCATCTTTAAAAAAAAGAACTTGGACTTAAAATGGTCATCTACATTTTCCTCTGTGCCAAACTCCACAAAGAAAACCAAAAAGCAGGGTAACATACAAGTGAACAAAGTGAACATAGATGAACAGGCCTGGTGGGTTAACTCCCCAGCCAGACCGTATCCACAGAATCCAACATGTACTCCACTACACAGAAGCTCTATAACACAATGCCTTGGCTTACCTAGGATATTAAATTTTGAAAAAAATGAAGGAGATTTGAAATTGAGCAGTGGCAGCAGGAGCCCTATGAGGTAAAAGGGCACTGTCTTAGACTTATTCCACCACTTTTCAAAGTGCTGCAGTCCGGTGTCATTGGCATAGAAAATCATAGAGCCATTGTCAGGGTGGCCACCACTCCCAGCACTTGGACAAATCACTGCAACAGAAAAGCATCAGATAAGAGAAGACCACAAAGAACAGACAATGAGTATCCCAAAAGACTGACACTTGTTCTACCAACCTCAACTTGTCTCATGAATATTAAGTTTCCCCTTTCTGGAAAAAATGGAGGGTTATATTTAGATATAGGATAGGACTCTTTTATCTGCAAACAATTAAAGGTGGTAGAATCTTAGACAATTCTGAGGTATATCCTTAATTTTTATGGGAAGCTATAAAATATCCCACCAACTATCCTTTGGTTCCATTGCCAGAGAGAAAATTTTGGGATGAATGGTATTTGATCTCATTTATACAATGATGTAAGAAATATTCAGGGTGATTTGTTACTTTTATGTTAATAACCCACACAAAGGCCAAAGAGCAGGTTTCTTTTAACAAAATCTATCGGGTTGGAATAAAAAATGGACATCATTGAAACAGCTGACACAGTATTTCCAACACTGAATTGTTGGTTATAGCTTAAGAATCCTTGAATTCCAGCAATCTGGGATAATTCTCCCGTAAGTTTATCACATTTTACAGCAGCCTAAGAGCCTAGATGATATCCAGAGAAGTGGGAATTGAGTAAAACATTTTTCCTAACACTGATCTTCAAATGGTAATTTCTTTTGTTAATGAGAGACAATACACATCATTCTGTGTTTCTATTTTCACAATAGTACTTTTCCTAATAATCAGCTCTTTTTAAAAGAACTCTTAATGCTGGTGAAAAATACTCCTACTGAGCAATATTCATACTCATTACTAGTCAAAGAGAAAACGATACATTCATTTTAAGTTGTTTTTAATTTTATTCTCTATCTGTTTCTTGGCATGCCACAAAGCCAAACACTTAGTTTTCTTGCTTAGTCAGCATTTTTATTTCTTTTAATGTTTATTTTTGAGAGAGAGGGGAACAGCACAGCTGGGGAGAGGCCTAGAGAGGGGGACAAAGGATCCGAAGCAGACTCTGTGCTGACAGCAGGGAGCCCAATGTGGGGCTCAAACTCATGAACTGTGAGATCATGACCTGAGCCAAAGTTGGATGCTCAACTGCTGAGGCACCCATTGTCCCTACTTAGTCAGCATTTCAACATGTATTTTTTTCTTTTATGTCTGGACAGAAGTAAATTAAGTTGAATTTTTCTTGTGCTAGTAATTACAGTGGTAAAAAGCACAGGCTATGGAGATAAATTGACTAAATAATGAACCGTGCATGACTCTGTCACTTAATACTTATGTAACCTTGGGCAAGTCATTAGTTTCTCTGTGCCTTCCTTGGTTTCTGCATCTAGAGAGTGAAGCAAAGAGGTACTGTACAACATTTAGACTAATGCCTGCTATACAGTAAGTATCCAAAAATGCCAGCTGTAATTTTATATTAACTGAGATGGACTATTTCATACTCTTACTATTTAATACATTCTTCAAAATAAGCAGATGAATCAGGAAGCGCTAGTATCAACATACCACTATGTAAAGTAAATTGACTTTGCTGATGGTGTTCTTGAAATCATCAGTGTATGAAGAGATTTTAAAATTATACCAAAATATTTTAGGATAATTATTCAAAGGTGTGTGTGCCTGTCCAGAAAAAAGCTGGTACTTCACTCACTCATTTGCTAGTGTTAACAAAATACAGGTTAATAGGTTTAATTAAAGAGCAAAGTAAGATACTGAATAGTAAAAACTGAAATGGTTGCTTCATGAGAGAGACTTTTGCCTGTCTCCTACATCCCCAAAGTCTAGAACAGTTCCTGACACAGGCTTAAAAAATATATATTGAATGAACTGTCTTCTCAGAGATCAGTGCATTCATCCATCAAAATGTTATCATCTTGGGGGCTCCTGGGTGGCTCAGTCAGTTAAGCATCCATCTCTGGATTTTGCTTAGGTCATGATCTCACAGTTTGTGGGTTCGAGCCCTGTGTTGACAGCACAGAGCCTGCTTTGGATTCTCTTTCTTCCTCTCTCTCTCTCTCAAAATGAATAAAAACTTTAAAAAAATTATATCAATTTGGTATCTTTGAAATCTAAATACATAAAAGCCTTAGGTGATGTACAAGTTTAACAGTGAGACTGTTAACAAGGTTGTCATAGCTTTGTTATTTACCTTCCCTGTGACGCCCATCATGGATAAATCCACATGCTACAAAGATTTATTGTAAATAAATTAATTGAAGGAAACTTTTCTAAGAAATTAAGATATTTTTGCTAAGCCTTCAATTTATTTTTCTGTATTTACTAACCTTTGTTCATTATCAGGAAATTAATTATTCTGTAGCATACAGTTTTGTGTATCTTAAATATTAGTAACTAATACAATAAACATCTAAAAAAGTTAACAAACTGAGAACTATGCTTTTAGACTTCTGAAACAATTAGCAGAGACAGAGGCTCTTAAAAACAAGTATTGACTATTTATAGGCAAATATGGATTTTATAGATGTTAGTTACAATTGTGAATTGCATAATATGAACTCAACCTTGTTTAGCTTACATTAACACAAAGTTTTATGGAGTTTGTTTTTTTTAAAGACACCAGTTGCTGAAAATTTCATAGTGGCTCAGTTAACATAATGATAATGATATTACATTAATTATTTACCTAAGATAAAGCAATATATTCTACCTTAAATCCGTTTTGAAGTCAAGTAGAAAATTAAAAACAAAACAAAACAAAACAAGCTAAGGGGCGCCTGGGTGGCTCAGTCGGTTAAGCATCTGACTCTTGATATTGGTTCAGGTCATGATCTCACAGTTGTGATCTCAAGCCTCATGTTGGGATCCATGCTGAGCATGGAGCCTGTTTGGGATTCTCTCTCCCCTTCCCCCACTCCCTCTCACTCTCAAAATAAATAAATAAACTTGAAACAACAAAACAGGGGCACATGGGTGGCTCAGCTGGTTAAGCTCAGGCCATGATTTGGCAGCGGTTCATGAGTTTGAGCACCACATCAGGCTCTCTGCTGTCAGCTCAGAGCCACATCAGATCATCTGTCCCCTTTTTTCTCTGCCCCTCCCTCACTCATGCGTGTACTTTCCCTCTTTTTCTCTCTCACTCTCTCAATCAAAAATAAATAAACATTAAAAACAAAACAAAACAAAACAAAAACAAGCTAAGCTTCAAATTCTAAGCTACTTACCCGGGTTGCTATCATTGGTACTCAGTACAGCATCTGTGTCATTAATGTGATGAATAAAATCTAAAAATTAGAGAAAAAAATACATTTTAATACCAAATAAAAGATGTTAAACCGATCACCCTCTAAAATCTTTGATCTATAAAAATCTTTTAAGATCTAGCATGGGGTAATATACCTAGTACAAGGAACCAAGACTGCTTCATTGTTAACACAGCTTCGCCTTTGTCAGCTTTCTGTACTTACAGAAATGATGCCATTGACTTCAGAGTTCTCACTATGGAAAATTTTCACATGATTGAGGATTAAAAAAAAAAAAAATCTAGCCACAAGGCAGAATTTAGTAAAAGCCCTGGAATCAAACTGTACAACTGTTTTCTTATACTCACACTAATTTATATGTAAGTATAGTTACACCTTATATAAAGAAGGGGAAAACCAACACTTATAATAGCCAAGCTTATCAGGAGAACCACTTAAAGTTTTTAGAAAGTATACTACATGCTTTTGTAGACTGACGGTTATACAGTAATTATTACTCACAAGAACCACTAAATTACACCAAAGGAAGTAGCAAAGTTAAAAGCATATGCAGATATCTGAGCATTCATATTATTCTATAGTTAATGAGAGAATGGGTAAAGAAAGTGTTTTCTTGTTACTTTATTCTGTTTGATATTAATTTTTTACAATCTTAATAAGCATTAAAAAGTGATGATAAAAATGTTGGATTAGATTTTCAGGTCATAAAGTAAAGTATGTGAATTATTCATCTTCACTTCCACTGTATGCTTCTCAAGATAAAAGGAGGAGTTTAGTGCTCTAGGTTTTTATGCTATCTTCAAGGGTTATTAGTGATAAGATTGGAAGTTATAAATCTTTATATACGTCGTGATGCCAAAGACTTAAATAAGGCTAGTAAAACCCTGATACCAAGTATACCAGGTTGAAGAGTCTCCCCCCAAATCCATGCCCATAGGAACCTTAGAATGTGATCTTATTTGGAAACAGGGTCTTTGCAGATATAATCAAGTGATGATAAGGTTGTATTGGTTAGGGTAAGCCGTAAATGAATTTTATGGCTTCTTCACCAGAAGCTAGGAGAGGCAAGGAAGGAGCTTTCCCTAAAGGCTTCAAAGGGAGTGGAGCCCTAGTGACACTTCAATTTTGGACTTCTGGTTGCCAGGACTCTGAGAGAATAAATTTCTCTTGTTTTAAGCCAAAGAGTTCACGGTAATTTTTACAGCAGTCCTAAGTCTCAACAAGGACAGTGTGAGAAAAGAAAAAAAAAAAAAAAAAAAAAACACACACACACACACACACACACACAGGGTAATATCTCTTGTGAAAAGACACAAAGGTCCTAAATAAAACAGTAGCCACACTCCTTTCAAAAGTAAACAGAATCCAGTAAGCAACTAAAAAATACATATCATGACTGTTAAACTAAGTTTATAACAGAATATTAAGAATGACTTAAATACTACAAAATGTATTCATTTAACTCACCATATTAACAATTTAAAGAAGAGTTTTATGATCATCTCAAGATTATTGAGCATCTGATAAAATCCAATACACATGAATAAAACTGCTTAAGAAAATAATAGGCAGGAACATCTTTAAGTTGCTAAAGGGTGTAACCAATATCCCACAACAAACATAATATTTAATGGTGAAACATCAGAATGATTTCCACAGGAACAATATAAGGATGTCTACCAGCACTGCATCTATACAACTTTACACTTTAAAAAAGATAAGCATGTCTATATATATGTGTATGTATATATATATACATACACATATATATGTTGTATGTGTTTGTATGTATATACATATATAAATATAAGGGTATGGCATACATAAATACAAATGTATGTATACACATATGAATCACTTAGAAAGTAATAACTGGCTAGGAAGTTTTCATTACTCATGGAGGAGGTAACTATCTTAACAGAAAATCCAAAGTAAATCTACAAAATTAGCATCAGTAAGAGTTCAACACATCCGCTAGATTCAAGATAAACATCTAAAAATTATGTTCTGGGGCGCCTGGGTGGCGCAGTCGGTTAAGCGTCCGACTTCAGCCAGGTCACGATCTCGCGGTCCGTGAGTTCGAGCCCCGCGTCGGGCTCTGGGCTGATGGCTCAGAGCCTGGAGCCTGTTTCTGATTCTGTGTCTCCCTCTCTCTCTGCCCCTCCCCCGTTCATGCTCTGTCTCTCTCTGTCCCAAAAATAAATAAACGTTGAAAAAAAAAAAATTTAAAAATTATGTTCTTTTATAATAGCAACAAATAACTTGAATTTTTATAATAAATATTATCACTACTTTCTAGGAAGATGGAATGGTTTCAATGAAGGGGGTGTGGGTTACATGGATGTATTCATTTGTCAAAATTATACGGCTAAGATTTATGTGTTTCTATGAATTTAAATTCTATGTAAAAAAGAGAATTGTATATATGATGGTAATTAATTGGGGTGCAGAGTGGATATAAGCATAGATCATGTTTTTTCAGTGGAAAAAATATTGCTCCCAAGGGGGAAAAATTTTGTACCTAGGGGGCAAAAAAGGTCCCTTATCCTTTTTACATAGAAAGCACAAATATATATACAGTTCATAAATGGATAAAAAGTATATCTGTGATATTAAAACAAACTGAATCAACTATATTTTTCAGAATTACAAAATGACTTTTTGCTTTATTTATCCCAAGTCCAGAATTTAAGGCTGAAACTAAAACATTTCAGTAGTTACTGTATCTAAAAGTAACTAATGTTAAAGATATAGATACTTACTAAAAATAAACTTTCCAGTATTAAAAAGAAAATTAGACATAAGCACCCAATAAACTATCATTGCTCCAATAAGAGACACCAAAGAGAAAAGGAGACTTGACCACTGTCCAAAGGAGCCAAAATAATATCTGCAGACATCTGGATATTCCCAGGTAGTGGTATCCACTGATGCTAGATAAACATAAAAGAAAGAATAAAATTAGATGTTAATCATATATCCCATAATCATAATTTGTGTTCCCTCAATTAACTCAAAATATTAAGAATATTCCACCACCAAATATTAGATATTAAATCATATAAAAACATTATAGAACAGGGGCACCTGGATGGCTTAGTCAGTTAAGCATCCAACTTCAGCTCAGGTTATGATCTCATGCTTTGTGTGTTTGAGCCCCACACTGAACTCTGTCTGCCAGTACAGAGCCCGCTTTGGATCCTCTGACTCTTCTCTGCCCTTCCCCCACTCGTGCATGCTCTCTCTCTCTCCCTCTCAAAAATAAATAAACATTAAAAAAAAAAAAATTAAGGGGCGCCTGAGTGGTTCAGTTGGTTGAGCGTCTGACCTCAGCTCAAGTCATGATCATGCAGTTCATGAGTTTAAGCCCCACATCAGGCTCTGTGATAACAGCTCAGATCCTGGTACCTGCTTTGGATTCTGTGTCTTCCTCTCTTTCTGCCCCTCCCCTGCTCATGCTCTGCCTCTCACTCTCTCAAAAATAAATAAAACATATAAAAAACTTAAAAAATTACAGAACACATAAAAAAGAAATATAGACCAATGAAACAGTATAGATAATATAAGAAATAGATTATAGTATCATATTATATAATTAATAAAAACAAATGATAAATCAAGGCTAGACAAAATCATCAGTGAGAGTCAGAAGATATTATCCAGTAATATTTGGCATACTTAAATAACAGTATGGAATAAAATTTTCCTGAGTCATACTTTATACCACATGATAATTTCAGACAATTGAGCTAAGAATTAAAAAATTAAATAACAGAAAAGTTAGGAGACAATGTAAAAACAGACACTGAAAGGTTACCCTTTTCTACCAAATGAAGAAAGAAATTATAATGGAAAAGACAGGCAGATATAAACAAACTCATATAACACTAAAGCCATTAAATTGTTGAATGGAAAAGAAATTGACATGAAATAACAGCCAAAAGGCTAATGCTTACATCATATATAGCACTTAGCAGATCTATAAGAACACCAAGAGACTTGTGGATAAATGGGAATGGGATAAATAAATAATAAAATTAAGAGAAAATATACCAGTGCTTAAGAGACCCCCTCCCCACCAAAAAAAATTGAAGGCAAAATCTGGTCTCTTGACTTAGAATTGCTAAGATTCACTGAAACAATATATGTCTATTTCAGTCCTAAACTATTTTAAAACAATGTAAAATGGTATTTCTCTGATCCAGAATTTATAGATGAATAGAGGCAACGTATGAATAAACTTTGCAAATTCACTACAAAGGACACGTTCATATTTTCATATTTTTCTAGTTACATTTTCTAGTTTTAGGGAATTCCAACATTTAGATCTCTTGGTAGGGATAGATCAAAAGTTACCATTAACTGTTAAGAATCATAGAATTCTCAATTTAGTTCTGAAAAAGACTTTATTTTTAAAAGATGACCTTTAAAATTATTCTTATGAGGAAATTAGCACCAAAGTAAATGCATTCTGCAAAGAATTACAAACCTCTCTGAATTTAAAGGCAGTCACTAATTCACTGACATATCAGTTCAGCTGAATGCTATGAATAAGACAAGTAAATCTTTAGGCACAAAATAGTTAACACACACATGGAATGTACACATTAATGATCTACTGTAACAGGAAATACTTATTAATACCCAAACAGCTACTCTATTTTTATCATGGCAAACTCTTACATATCATAGCTCGTGATTTCACTACTCTATAGCAGCAATAAAGTGTTAAAATGCCCATCAGCATGATGACACACATTCCAGTGGTAAAGCCAGCCTGTTTAAAAACACAAAAAGAACAACATATATCATATTAGAATAAATTCATATGCAACCATATTATGTTACTTTAAACAATTATGATAAAAACCTGAGAATGTAAAATTAAGTATAATTACCTATTTTTTTAATAAATTTTACATAGATTTATTAAAACCTTTATTATAAAGCTTACAATATGAAGAGAAAAAAATTCAGGCAAAAAGCATGCTGAAAAATTGTATTACCTGTTTCATGCCCCAAGGAATACTTAGTATAGATGTTCCCATCATGGTATTCCAAATCATAAAACTGAAAACACAGAGTAACAGCAGTAAAAATATGGAGTCTAACTATTCAAATATCTTAAGACAAAAATTAAAATAACCAGTAATTTTCATTTATTTATAGTTTAAGTAATGCTCCAAAAATTAAGTTTACTCACATGGTTACTAAACTGGTGTTTTTACCATATCCTTCAGTGTAACTTTGGAGTTTATAAGCAGAACCCAATGGACTATATACATAGCACTCTTCTGGAGCTGGAACTACATGATCTGGAGCAATCTAGTAAGAGAAGAAACACAGAGAAATGTTAGAACCAGTAAATGTGCAAAACAGGATATTTTCTATACAACAGGTTACCTGACTCTAGACACATTTCTAAGTATCATGAACAAATAAACACGTATTTCTGATTTATTAACATAAAAAATCCTTTCCAAATATAGTAGATCTAAAGGAAAAAGTTTCAAGAATATAATAAACCGTTCATGTAAAATGAGAATGAATTCTTAAAAATACACAACTGCCAAAATATTTTTCTCTTTATTTTCATGAGAAATAAAGAAGAGTCAGCAAAGACTGAGATTAAAGAATTCTAGATAAAGGAGATTTGGACCTTAGGTTAGGGGAATTTCAAGAGTCAAGTGGCCACTGAACTCCTCTGTGAGAGTGGTTTTACCAAAGAGGTAGGTAGGGAACTCAAATTATAAAGAATTGAAAGCCAAAAAATTAAAAACAGAACTACCCTATGACCCAGCAATTGCACTATTAGGTATTTATCCAAAGGATACAAAACTGCTGATTTGAGGGGCATGTGCACCCCAACGTTTATAGCAGTGCTATCAACAATAGCCAAATTACGAAAAGGGCCCAAAGGTCCAGTGACTGATGAATGGATTAAAGAAGAGGCGGTGTACACACACACACACACACACACACACACACACACACACACACACACTGGAATACTACTCTGTGATAAAAAAAGAATGAAATCTTGCCATTTGCAACAATGTGGATGGGACTAGAGAGTATGCTAAGCGAAATAAGTCAATCATAGACAGATGTCGTATGATTTTACTCCTATGTGAAATTTGAGAAACACAATAGATAATCATGGGGAAGGGAAGGAAAAATAAGATAAAAATAGAGAGGGAGGCAAACCATAAAAGACTCTTAAATCCAGAGAACAAACTGAGGGTTGCTGGACAGGAGGTGGATGGGAGGATGGGGTGAACGGGTGATGGACATTAAGAAGGGCACTTGTTGGGATGAGCATTGGTTGTCATATGTAAGAGATCAATCACTGGGTTCTACTTCTGAAGTCAAGACTATACTGTATGTTAACTACCTTGAATTAAAAAAAAAAAAAGAATTGAGAGTCAATAGAAGATAAACAATGGAAAAATAAATATAGACCATTCTTTTAAATGCTTACTAAAGCATTTAAAAAGCAGAAGAAAAAAAAGGTGAGCTAACACAGCCTAAGGAAAGGCAAAGCAAGAATTCTTAAAGATGGAGTATGTAAGCAAGAGGGAAGGAGCTAAGAGAGTTTGAAAGCACACAGACGACTGAACAGATAATATATTTCCTATACACATAGCTCCCACCTTGCCCCCTCATACATATTTTCTGAATTCTACCTCCCTATGGAGGGAAGATATTACAGTACTCTGGTATAACTATGCCCATCTCCCTGAGAATAGCTCTTGAGAATATGCAGTCCTATATATAGTAGTACAGTAGTTAAAGACATAGGAGCTGTCTGGCATAAATCAACAATCTTTTATATTCAGCACCTAGTATGTAAATTTACAACTTTGTGCTAGGTTTAGTGTTCAAGAAAAAAAATACAGTCCACAACTTTAAGAAGCTTAAATTCCAGCTGGAAGATACATGAAGCAATCAGATAAGGCTATCAGAGATAAAAAAAATTAAGCGTGGGATACTATATGGAAGGAATGACAAAAAATTAACGGGGACTAGAATAGTTGGGGAAGATGTCAAGGAAGTGATGGAACACTGGGCCTCACTAGTAAGACAAGATATGGACTGGTGCAAAAAGAAAGTGTCGAATCATTCTCTATTTATGCATATGATTGGTGGTATCTTGTAGGAAAAGAATGTCTCGAATGTTATGCATGGTGTGGCTTTGGAAACAACTACTTCTGAGAGATAAAAAGGCATATATGGAGGGGCACCTGGGTGGCTCAGTCTGTTAAGCATCCAACTCTTAATCTGAGGGTCATGAGTTCAAGCCCTGCATTTGGCTCTACACTGAGTATTAAGCCTACTTAAGAATGAAAAGGCATATATGGAAATGGGTTTATTGCCTTCTCTTTTATCCTCATTCCTCCTGGGAATAAAAAAGAAAAAGGGGAAGGGCCATGCCTGCATCAGTCAGGAGATAAACCATGATAGCAAAGGTCAGAAAAAGTGAAAATCAAAAGTTATAGGGGGCAGGATTACAAGCTAGAGAAGTTAAGAAGTTGCAAATTCTTGGGGTCCCTGGGTGACTCAGTCAGTTAAGCATCTGACTTCAGATCAAGTCATGCTAACAGCTCAGAGCCTGGAGCCTGGAGCCTGGAGCTTGCAGCTTGCAGCCTGCATGGGATTCTGCGTCTCCCCTCTCTGCCCCACCCCTACTCACGCTATATGTCTCTCTCTCTCCCTCAAAAATAAATAAACATTAAAAAAAAAAAAAAAAAGAAGCTCCCAATTCTTAGGAATTACAGAAAAAATGGAGAATTGGATCCCACACTCTGATAGTAATCTAGGGCAGTGCTTTTCGAACTTGAATTTTCCTGTGATTGACACAGGGATATTGTTAAGCACAGATTATGATTCAGTAAGTCTGGAGTAAAGAATAGGATTCTGGGGGCGCCTGGGTGGCGCAGTCGGTTAAGCGTCCGACTTCAGCCAGGTCACGATCTCGCGGTCCGTGAGTTTGAGCCCCACGTCGGGCTCTGGGATGATGGCTCAGAGCCTGGAGCCTGTTTCCGATTCTGTGTCTCCCTCTCTCTCTGCCCCTCCCCCGTTCATGCTGTGTCTCTCTCTGTCCCAAAAATAAATAAACATTGAAAAAAAAAAATTAAAAAAAAAAAAAAAAAAGAATAGGATTCTGTATTTTTAGTAAGTTCTCAGTGATGCCAATACTGCTGGCTTGTGCAGGCCCTGCTTTTATTAACAAGGATCTAGGAGATGTTGGCAGCCAAATAATTTTCTTCTCTTCCTGATTTTAAAATAAAAATATTACGGTAAATGAGGAAATTTTCAGAAATAAAAGGTTTAATTCTATAAAATCCTGACACTTACGGCTTCACATTGTTTTGCCCTTAAAAATCTTTTAAGAAAAATAATTTTGGAATTCTCAGAAAATGAGCATGGATGTATACATATATTCATTAAAAATGGTCATATCACACTGTTACCTTTTGATCTCTGTTGACCACTGTTTATATACTTTGATTTAGAGTTATTTCACTGTCAGTTAACAAAAGGTATTCAATTTGGTGTACAATGCTGACTTAATTTCCAGGCAAGCAATGTCCATTCAGGCCTAGACTGGCCCAGTCAGTATCTCTGAACTTTGCTTCCACAAGCAGAGCCCCTAGGAGGTCTGAATTAGACCCAGAGATACTAGATTACTTCTACTCCACAGAGGGCTGAGATAATTCTGTTATAGAACTAAGACTTTACTGTAACTACTGATATAAATGCCTGGGGGAGGAAAAAGTGAAAAAATTGGGGAAAAAAATGACAACACTCAGAATATTTGGGATGTCCTTATTTTGGCTATACAAAAGGAGATCGTAATACCTCAGAAGGCTTTAGTGAGATATCTATGTTCAAGTGATATCCTAATCATTGCCCTTTAGTAAATATCTAAAATTTCCATTTTTCTTTAAGTTTCTGAATATCTCATATATGATAATTCTTATAAGCAAACAAATTATTTCCAACATGTTTCTGATCCTAAAATAATATAGATTTTAGAAGATCAAGAGTCAACAACTATAGTCCATGGGTCAAATCTGGCCTTCAAACCAATTTTTTACAGCCCCTTTGCTAGGAATGGTTTTTATATTTATAATGGTCATAAAATAAAAGTGAAGAATATGTAACTGTATGTGGCCCACAAAACCTAAAATGTTTAAAATCTGCTCTTTGACCTATGTATTTTATCTACAAAAGGACAGTGCTAAATAGTAAAAATATTATACATTTGCATGTATTTCAGTTTCCCATTCCTGCAGAAAATTTCTAAAAACATCTTTCCCTCGTAGCTTCAAACTTAAAAACTGAACAGACTAACCAGACTTGTTATTATTTATGTTTTTAATCAATAACCTCAAGTATTTCAGAAGTAGTTTGTCCTCCAAAGAGCTCTTAGGACTGGGGACTAGCAGAATTTAATCCAACAAATCTCTTAGGCTATTGTCAACATAGAGAGGTTGTTCCAAATCTCTAAGTTACGCTAGATAAGAATGAACTAGCCTGAGATGTAAGACATGTGTTAATTACTATCTTGACTTTCCATGATGCCATCCTTGGAATATGGCCAGCAAAAAGTTCAATCACTGGGAGTTCCCCTGGCTTATGCTGTTCACTGTTCATTTCAATGTAACCTTAGACAATTAGCCATGTTTTTCCCCTTACCAGTGCCTTGTCCGCAGGAGCGGTGAGCCGGCTGTAGTAATGAATCCTCTTGTTCATGGCAGAGGCATGGTCGCTAACCCTCTGAATGACATCATTCACATTGACGATGTTTGTGGGCTCTATATAGAAAGGCCTAGAGAAGGGAATATACACTTGACAAAGAACATTCAGCCAGAAATTCTGGAAATCAGCCATTGAAGAAAATAACTTCTTGTCCCCCATTAGAAATGAGATGCACCACCGCAAGACATTCACTTCTCACTTTTGGTGGGAAAAGAAAATTTTACAAAAGAAGCATTATCCAATCCACAGAATAAAGCTTTTGTCTTCTAATACTATCATAAACACTCTTTTCTACTCTTTAGGAATTTAGCAATAGAGGAGACATAACAGAAAGAGCTTCAATCAATTATTAAAAATAAATATAGCAGCTGACAGTTTTCAACAATGAAATTTAGATCCACACAACTTTGAATATTCTCTCAAAAGGCTTTTGGCACTAAATCAGAGAAATTATTGACATAAATGTTCTTCTACTCAACAGTCTCTATTCCTTCTTTACGGGCCAATGTTACTTCCTATGACAAATAAAATACAGATAAGTGATCTCAACCATCTCCCTTGTGAAACTTACCCAAAGTACTGTCAAATGGAACATCAAGACACCAGAGATATTTTGCCTCATTCTACTTTTCTTGGATTTCAGTAACAAATCCTATTATGTTATTATTTATGCGTATACTCCCTTCCCATAACTGTGTCCCAATTAACTGTAGATTCTGGTTTTCAATCATCATTTTCAGTCATTAACCCTGCCAGTTCCTAACAAAACTCCTTCCATTTGCTTTCTAAGCTTCCAGTAATGGACTCCAAAACAGAAAGACCAGGCAGAGTAGCATGAAAAGGACTGCTTTCCTCCACTGACTCTCAGATCCTTCAAAGTCACAAATGATACTGTACCCCAAACTGCATGTAATATGCTATTTCAGATTACATACAGATCCAAGTAATGAAGGAAAAAAAAACAGATTTCTCTGGTTCCATATAACTCTTCTATATTTATAGTTCTGAAAGAAGCTTAAAATTTATGCTAGTCATTTGTGGAGACAGTTAATCTGGTCCTGTGAAATCACCTGAAAAACCAAGTGACTGAAATTTTAGTTTCTGCTATTTTTTCCAACTACTAGCTATAACAGAAATTGTAGTATAGATGTTAAATTTAATCTTGTCTCTCTAGTTAGTATACAGAATCTCTGAATCTTCCTTTTGCTATTTACTCTCCACCACAGCACCTAAGTAGGACAGGTACTCTCCAATTCAATACACCAAATATCTTAAAGAAGAGCACTTACTAGAGCAAATAATATGGATATGGAGATCAACGTGACATTATATCTACACTAAGCATATCATTACTAAGTGAACTAAGGGATGTCAATAAATATGAAGGGGATATAAAGAAAATGAAACAGTAAGAGGCTGAATAAACTATCCCTATTTGGTAGTCTGAGGTAACTACCAATCCTCCCAAAGCACTATGGTATTTTATATAATTTGCATATCTACTGCATCAGTAGTACTAAAAAGCAATGTAAAATATTTATGTCCAGGAAACAGTTTAATCATACCTGGGGTCACAATCTACAGAGCATTCATTTCTTGTTTTGTAAGAATGATATCCTGCAAAGTTCAAGAAAGAACTATAGCTTAAAGTCAACATAAAGGAGAGAATGCAACTAATCAAGGATTACTAAAAGAGACTAACAATAATGGTAGTGATAGAAAAGTATAAATATTCTACTTGTAGCTTCTTACTCTGAAAATTCAACGGTATTAATATCAACCACTAAATTGGCTTGAAGGCCTTGCTGAAAAGCAGTCCAGGAAGTGCTAGATTTTTTGGCTTCTGGCATCTAACAAAAGTGTTAACTGTACCAGTTTAGTTGGCTTGGGTACTCTGAGAGCAGAATGACTCTGAAAGTTTTTCTTTTCCGACAGTTTTCATCGAGATGCTGAGTGCCTGTTCAAACAAATATTTTGGAATCTTTTCAAAACAGATTCTCTTTAAAAATATCCAACTCAGCATACCTTAACTAAATTATTAGAAACATATGTTAAAGCTTCATCTGAGAGCAAAAAATATAAATTGCATTTCTAAATTGAACTTTAGTTGGATCTGAAAACATTTTTAAAATTAGTATTATGCAGAGAACAGTATTAAGAATTAAATACTTTTGAAATTTGGGTTTTTTCTTTTGAACACGGTTTCACATGATTGCTCCCTATCAGTATTACTTCCCATTTGAAGTGTAGCTCAACTGTATCACAGCGAAAATAAATTATGATATTTCATGTAGAAGTTATATTTGTTTTACCTTATAAGTATTTATGGTTATGCTACAGAAATTTTTTTCTTAACATCCAGCAAAATTTTTAAAATATTTAGAAATGTGACGCAAAATGTACCTTAAACATCCAGCAAAATTTTTAAAATATTTAGAAATGTGACTCAAAATCCCATATATTCATTTAACAAACTTATAAACAGAGAAATGTTATTTCTACCTAACACCTTTTCTAGGTTCCACTCCTTACATTCCTTAAAAACTTTTGGCTTTTAAATCTGTCTCCACCCTTCTACTGACCAGTTATACTCTGAAAGTTAATAACAATTCCTTGACTTTTAAGGTTCATACTCAATGTGAAGACCTATGACTTAAAGCTGTTTGTTCCTTTATTCACATCTCCATGAAAGCTGAAGCCCTCCAAAACCTGCCAAATTGGGGTAGTTTGTTAAAAAACGAAAAGGGAATCAAGTATTTAAAAATCTCAAGCAAATAAACATTCAAAATAATGAACCCACAGTACTTGTTTCTTCCTCCTTGGTAAAATGCTATGTCTGACAGGCAGATTTTCAATGAAGACAGAAAAGAAGTTAATCAAGCCACTGTACCTAGAAATTTCTTGCTGCTACAACAAAAATATTGGTAACCTCCAACTTGCTGATGTGTTTCTCGCTTTCCCTGGTGCTTATACAACATCCTTTTTCACAAAAATCCTGCTCTACATTCCAGTTTCACTCAATATTACCAAAGGCTGAGCCTAAGGATCTTCTCTACTATGGTTAATTATTTTGTACTGGTTCTCAAAATTTATTAAATATTATTTAAGTGCCAACCAAGCATAGTTAAGCATAGTTCTAAACATTTAATAATAACTAAGACATAGAAACTGAAGGATCATAATCTGATGGAGGAGACAGGTAAGTAAGCAATCCCAGTCCAGGGGGAAAAATAGAAAAAGAGAGTGAGTGCTTATGAAAAACAGTGGGAGCAAGAAAGAGTGGACAGACTTGTGTGGTGTTGGGTACGTGCAGTGTACTGTGTGATCAAACAGAAGGAGAAGCTAACCCATGTCTGGCAGACCACTAAGGAAGTAACACCTGAGGTGAATCCTAAAAGATACAGAGGTAGACAGATACGGGAAAAAGTAGGAAAGAAATAGTGTTTCCAAAAAATATGTAAGAACACATAGAAACAAGGAGAGAGAGCATGATGTGTTTTTGAAAACTGTAAGTAGTGGGAAAAGTGGTAATATATAAGGCAAACATGGGCCAGGACACAGAAGACCTCACATGCCAATGAAGATATGATCCAAAAGGGAAGAACCCCCAGTCTCAGACTCTTCTGCTGATTCCTTCTCTAATTCCAACCCTCAAATATCAGAGTAACCCAGAGTTTAATCCAGTGGCATTTTTCTTCTCTATCTAGAGTCATGGCCTTGATGGTCTCATCTAGTCACATAAATTTAAATATCATGCATATGCTGATGGCACTCAAACGACCTCCAATCTGATTTTTTTTTTTTTTTTTTTTTGAGAGAGAGAGGAAGCATGAGTGGAGCAGAGAGTCAGAGAGTGAGAGAGACAGACAGAGAGAGACAGAGAGAGAGAGAGAGAGAGAGAGAGAGAGAGAATCTTAAGCAGAATCAAGCAGGGCTTGATCCCATTACTCTGGGATCATGAACTGAACCAAAATTAAGAGTCAGACACTCAACTGACTTAGCCAAACTCTCCCACCCATTGCATCTCTTAGACTTCAATGCTTACCATACTAATCACACCAGCCTCTTCACAGTTCCTGAAACACTATAAACAAACACCTGCTCCAGGATCTTTGTTAGTAATTTCAGGTAAAAACAAAGCCTCTGAAGGCCTTTCCCTAAATACCTGCAGGGCTTCTTCTTTCAGGTCTTTCCTCACTTGTGGAATAAGGTATTTAGCTACCCTTGACAGCATAGCTAAAATTTCAACCCAGTTCTTTACCCTTGTCATTTCATAGATCTTCTCTGCTTTACAAGATCTCCTTAGCATTTATACTCTCCAACACAATATATATTTATTTATTATTGGTAAATATATTTTATTGCCTCCAGTAAATTAAGATCCACAAGAGGAGGGGCTTTTGTCAATTTGGTCACTCTTATATTCTCAGGGCATAGAATAGTACATGGCGTATTGTAAAAGCTCATTAGAGGGCACCTGGGTGGCTCTCATGATCTCACAGCTTGTGGGTTTGAGCCCCACGTTGGGCTCTGTGCTGACAGCTCAGACCCTAGAGCCTGCTTCGGATTCTGTGTCTTCCTCTCTCTCTCTGCCCCTCCTCCACTCACACTCTGTCTCTCTGTCTCAAAAAATAAACAAACATTAAAAAAAAATTAAAAGCTCATTAGAATACGATGAGTAAAGTATGGTGTAACACTTTACAAAAAAGTTTATTTTGAAATAATTTTTTCAAGTAAACTCTATCCCCAACGTGGGGCTCAAACTCATGATTCCAACATCAAGAGTCACACACTTACCAACTGAGCCAGCCAAATGCCCCATTATTTTGAAATAAATTAGAGTCATACAGAAGTTAGAAATATAGTACAGAAAGTATTCCCATTAACACTCCACTCAGGTTCTACGATGACATCTTATATAACCATACTACAACCATTGAAACTTGTATTACCTTTATAATCAGAAAAAAAGTGAATGAAAAATTATGGGGATAATTCTTTCAACTTTTCTGTACATTTAAAGTATTTAAAATAAAACTTGGGGGGAGAAATGATGGAGGGAGTAATCAAAGTATCAAATACTGTACAAAATGAGAAGCAACCTGTACAAAAATCAACTCAGGATGTTAATCTGGTTAATTTGAGTTATCCTCAAACCAATTAAAAATTTTTCAGGACAGAATGATTGTGTCAAATGCTACTGCAAAGACAAATGAGATGGGAACTGATCAATGAAATGACCACCAGTGACTTTGATATGAGTAGTCTCAGTGGAGTAGTAAGGGCAAAAGCCTGTCTGAATTGGGATCAAGAGAAAAACTGGATACGATGAATATAAATAATCCTTGCAAAGAGTCTTCTGTAAAAAGGAACAAAAGAAATGGAGTGGTAGCTAAAGAGGTAAGTGTAAATAGTCTACAAAGTATAAAAAAAGCGGGGCGCCTGGGTGGCGCAGTCGGTTAAGCGTCCGACTTCAGCCAGGTCACGATCTCGCGGTCCGTGAGTTCGAGCCCCGCGTCGGGCTCTGGGCTGATGGCTCAGAGCCTGGAGCCTGTTTCCGATTCTGTGTCTCCCTCTCTCTCTGCCCCTCCCCCGTTCATGCTCTGTCTCTCTCTGTCCCAAAAATAAATAAACGTTGAAAAAAAAAAATTAAAAAAAAAAAAAAAAAAAAAAAAAAAGCTAACAAACACAATCACCTGTAATCCCATGAATGGCTTCATTCTCTTGTAAGAAAACATGAGATTCCATTGCTATAATTTTAAAATTATAAATTGCTATAATTTTAAAATCTGACAATACCAAGCACTAGTAGGAGATAATGTAATGGAAACTGTTATACAATATAGTGGAAATGTAAACTGATAGAATTCCTGTAGAAAAGAGTTTGGCATTATCCAGTTAAGTTGAATATACACATACACCACTACCAAGCAAGTGCACTCCCAGAAATGTATCCTAGAGAAGTTCTTGCACATGTATGCTAAATACACATAGACTAATGTTTATAGGAATGTTATTTGTAAGATCTCCACACTGGAGACAACTCAAATGTCCAACAACAGTAGAATGTATACATAAACTGCAGATACTCATAGAATGAAATGCCAGAAAGCACTGGAAAGAACTATTATTACACACAACTTGGGTGAAAATTATAAACAAAAATTCCAAAATAATACATACAGTATGATCTCATTTACATGAAGTCTACAAAAATGTAAAACTGATTTCAGTATTTTAGGGATACAGAGACAAATAATGAAAAGTAGGGAAAGGGTCACACAAATGGGAGAAGATGTTTACCTATAGAGGAAGGAAGAGTGTTTGGTGAAAGACATATGAGGAACATATGAGGTGCTGTTATATCTAGACCTTGGTGTTGGTTGTACAGGTATTGGCTTTATAATTATCTTTAAAATTGTACTTAAGAGCTATACAGTCTTCTGTACACATATGTGATTAAAGACTTTAAAAACAGGTCTTTAACACATTTTTTAAAAATTTAGAAATGAGATCAAAAGGGACCATAACATCTTCTGTATCATACAGAAATTTACTTGTTATAGGAGTGCCTAGGTGGTTCAGTTGGTTAAGCATCTGAGTCTGGATTTGGACTCAGGTCATGATCTCACGGTTCGTGAGTTTGAGCTCCGCATCAGGCCCTGTGCTGCTAGCGTGGAGCCTACTTAGGATTCCCTGTCTCCCTCTCAAAAATAAATAATTAAACACACACACACAAAAAGAAATTTATTGGTTATCTTTTGGCAAAATACCTTAAAGAGTGTCAAACTTAAATACAAGTTATCTACTTTTTGCTATAAAAAGTCAACTGTGGAAGAGGGCAGGAAGATGGCGGCGAAGGACGACGCTGGGCTCACCGCGTCCTGCTGATCGCTTAGATTCCACCCACATCTGCCTAATTTACCCCGATAACCACCAGAAGACTAGCAGAACGGACTCTCTGGAGCCAAGCGACCGAGAGGCCCACGGAAGGGGGTAGGAAGGGTGGAGAGGCGATGCGCGCTACACAGACTGGCGGGAGGGAGCCAGGACAGTGGAGGGGCAGCCAGCCCACCCAGCAAGGCAGAGCCCCCAAGTCTGGCTTGCAAAAGCGGAGGGGCTGGACGGAGTGTGTTCTGACAACTAGTGGGACCTAACATCTGGAACGTTATAAGTCAACAGCTCTGCTCGGAGAGCGGGAGGGAGAGTTGTTGAGCCCGGGAGGACGGAGCTCAGCTTGGTGGGGAACAAAGGCACTGGGAAGCGCCATCTCCCTCGCCCAGCCAAAATCCCAAAGGGAGCCAGTTCCCGTCACGGAACTTGCTTGCACCGTGCAAACACCCTACACTGTGCTTCTGCGGGTCCATCCCTCCAATGGGTCTGCCTCCCTCCCGGTGCCACAGGGCCCCTCCCTAAGCGGACCACCAAAGGCAAAGTGAGCTGAGCCTGACCCTCTAGCCCCTGCGCGCCTTGCAGATCCACCCCGGCTAATACGCCAGATCCCATCGAAGCAGCACCACAAGACTGGTAGTGTGCAAGTAACCCGAACAGAGGCCACACCACTCCACAGTGAGTCCTGCCCCTGGGAGAGGGGAAGATAAGGTACACACCAGTCTGACTGTGGCCCCAGCAGTGGGCTGGGGGCAGACATCAGGACTGACTGCGGCCTCGCCCACCAACACAAGTTACTCCAGACAGCACATAGGAAGAGCCCTGCAGTTTCACACCACTCCAGGGACTATCCAAAATGATGAAATGGAGGAATTCTCCTCAAAAGAAACTCCAGGAAGTAGCAACAGCTCACGAATTGATCAAAAATGATTTAAGCAATATAACAGAAAATGACAGCAGAGAATCTATTGCTACAGAGATAAAGGGACTAAGAAACAGTCAGGAGGAGCTAAAAAATGCTATAAATGAGCTGCAAAATAAAATGGAGGTGACCACAGCTTGGATTGAAGAGGCAGAGGAGAAAATAAGTGAATTAGAAGATAAAATTATGGAAAAAGAAGAAGCTGAGAAAAAGAAAGATAAAAAAATCCAGGAGTATGAGGGGAGACTTAGAGAACTAAGTGACATAAGTAAGCAAAATAATGTATGCATAATTGGGATTCCAGAGGAGGAAGAGAGAGGGAAAGGTGCTTAAGGTGTACTTGAAGAAATCATAGCTGAGAACTTCCCTGATCTGGGGAAGGAAAAAGGCATTGAAATCCAAGAGGCACAGAGAACTCCCTTCAGATGCAACCTGAATCGATCTTTTGCACGACTTATCATAGTGAAACCGGCAAAATACAAGGATAAAGAGAAAATTCTGAAAACAGCTAGTGATAAACATGCTCTAACATATAAAGGGAGATCTATAAGACTCATGATGGATATGTCTACTGAAATTTGGCAGGCCAGAAAGGAATGGCAGGAAATCTTCAATGTGATGAACAGAAAAAAATATGCAGCCGAGAATCTTTTATCCAGCAAGTCAGTCATTTAGAATAGAAGGAGAGATAAAGGTCTTCCGAAACGAACAAAAACTGAAGGAATTCATCACCACTAAACCAGCCCTACAAGAGATCCTAGAGGGGATCCTGTGAGACAAAGTACCAGAGACATCACTGCAAGCATGAAACCTACAGACATCACAATGACTCTAAACCCGTATCTTTCAATAATAACAATGAATGTAAATGGACTAAATGCTCCAACCAAAAGACATAGGATATCAGAATGGATAAAAAAACAAGACTCATCTATTTGGTGTCTACAAGAGAATCATTTCAGACCTGAGGACACCTTCAGATTGAAATGGGGGGATGGAGAACTATCTATCATGCTACTGGAAGTCAAAAGAATGCTGGACTAGCCATACTTATATCAGACAAACTAGACTTCAAATCAAAGGCTGTAACAAGAGATGAAGAAGGGCATTATATAATAATTACAAGGTCAATCCAACAGGATGAGCTAACAATTATAAATGTCTATGTGCCAAATACGGGAGCCCTCAAATATATAAAACAATTAATCACAAACATAAGCAACCTTATTGATAAGAATGTGGTAATTGCAGGGGACTTTAATACTCCACTTACAACATTGGATAGATCATCTAGACACAGGATCAATAAAGAAACAAGGGCCCTGAATGATACACTGGATCACATGGACTTGACAGATATATTTAGAACTCTGCATCCCAAAGCAACAGATATACTTTCTTCTCGAGTGTACATGGAACCTTCTCCAAGATAGATCACATACTGGGTCACAAAACAGCCCTTCATAAGTATACAAGAATTGAGATCAACCATCCATACTTTCAGACCACAATGCTATGAAGCTTGAAATCAACCACAGGAAAAAGTCTGGAAAACCTCCAAAAGCATGGAGGTTAAAGAACACCCTACTAAAGAATGAATGGGTCAACCAGGCAATTAGAGAAGAAATTAAAAAATATATGGAAACAAATGAAAATGAAAATACAACAATCCAAATGCTTTGGGATGCAGCGAAGGCAGTCCTGAGAGGAAAATACATTGCAACCCAGGCCTATCTCAAGAAACAAGAAAAATCCCAAATACAAAATCTAACAGCACACCTAAAGGAAATAGAAGCAAAACAGCAAAGACACCCCAAATCCAGCAGAAGAAGAGAAATAATAAAGATCAGAGCAGAAATAAACAATATAGAATCTAAAAAAACTGTAGAGCAGATCAATGAAACCAAGAGTTGGTTTTTTGAAAAAATAAACAAAAGTGATAAACCTCTAGCCAGGCTTCTCAAAAAGAAAAAGGAGAGGACCCAAATCGATAAAATCATGAATGAAAATGGAATTATTACAACCAATCCCTCAGAAATAATCAGGGAATACTATGAAAAATTATACGCCAACAAACTGGACAACCTAGAAGAAATGGACAAATTCCTAAACACCCACACACTTCCAAAACCCAAACAGGAAGAAATAGAAAGCTTGAACAGACCCATAACCAGCAAAGATATTGAATCAGTTATCAAAAATCTCCCAACAAATAAGAGTCCAGTCCCAGATGGCTTCCCAGGGGAATTCTACCAGACATTTAAAGCAGAGATAATACCTATCCTTCTCAAGCTATTCCAAAAAATAGAAAGGGAAGGAAAACTTCCAGACTCATTCTATGAAGCCAGAATTAGTTTGATTCCTAAACCAGACAGAGACCCAGTAAAAAAAGAGAACGACAGGCCAACATCCCTGATGAGTATGGATGCAAAAATTCTCAATAAGATACTAGCAAATCGAATTCAAAAGCATATAAAAAGAATTATTCACCATGATCAAGTGGGATTCATTCCTGGGCTACAGGGCTGGTTCAACATTCGCAAATCAATCAATGTGATACATCACATTAATAAAAGAAAAGATAAGAACCATATGATACTGTCAATCAATGCAGAAAAAGCATTTGACAAAATTCAGCATCCTTTCTTTTTTTTTTTTTTTTTAATTTTTTTTAACGTTTATTTATTTTTGAGACAGAGAGAGACAGAGCATGAACGGGGGAGGGTCAGAGAGAGGGAGACACAGAATCTGAAACAGGCTGCAGGCTCTGAGCTGTCAGCACAGAGCCCGATGCGGGGCTCGAACTCACGGAACGTGAGATCATGACCTGAGCCGAAGTCGGCCGCCCAACTGACTGAGCCACCCAGGCGCCCCCAGCATCCTTTCTTAATAAAAACCCTCGAGAAGTCGCGAAAGAAGGAACATACTTAAACATCATAAAAGCCATTTATAAGAAGCCCACAGCTAATATCATCCTCAATGGGGAAAAACAGAGCTTTCTCCCTGAGATCAGGAACACAAAAGGGATGTACACTCTAATTCCTGTTGTTTAACATAGTGTTGGAGGTTCTAGCATCAGCAATCAGACAACGAATGGAAATCAAAGGTATCAAAATTGGCAAAGATGAAGTCAAGCTTTCACTTTTTGCAGATGACATGATATTATACATGGAAAACCCAATAGACTCCACCAAATGTCTGCTAGAACTGATACATGAATTCAGCAAAGTTGCAGGATACAAAATTAATGTACAGAAATCAGTTGTATTCTTATACACTAATAATGAAGCAACAGAATAAAGAAACTGATCTCATTCACAATTGCACCAAGAATCATTAAATACCTAGGAATAAACCTAACCAAAGATGTAAAAGATCTGTATGCTGAAAACTATAGAAAGCTTATGAAGGAAATTGAAGAAGATATAAAGAAATGGAAAAACATTCCATGCTCATGGATTGGAAGAATAAATATTGTTAAAATGTCAATACTACCCAAAGCTATCTACACATTCAATGCAATCCCAATCAAAATAGCTTCTAGTTCTCGAAGCTAGAACAAGCAATCCTAAAATTCATATGGAACCACAAAAGACCCCGAATAGCCAAAGTAATGTTGAACAAGAAGACCAAAGCAGGAGGCATCAAGATCCCAGACTTTAGCCTCTACTACAAAGCTGTAATCATCAAGACAGCATGGTATTGGCACAAAAACAGACACATAGACCAATGACATAGAATAGAAACCCCAGAACTAGACCCACAAAAGTATGACCAACTAATCTTTGACAAAGCAGGAAAGAATATCCAATGGAAAAAAGACAGTCTCTTTAACAAATGGTGCTAGGAGAACTGGATAGCAACATGCAGAAGGTTGAAACTAGACCACATTCTTATACCATTCACAAAAATAAACTCAAAATGGATAAAGGACTTGAATGTGAGACAAGAAACCATCAAAATCCTAGAGGAGAAAGCAGGAAAAGACCTCTCTGACCTCAGCCGTAGCAATCTCTTACTTGACACATCCCCAAAGGCAAGGGAATTAAAAGCAAAAATGAACTACTGGGACCTCATGAAGATAAAGAGCTTCTGCACAGCAAAGGAAACAATCAACAAAACTAAAAGGCAACCAACGGAATGGGAAAAGATATTTGCAAATGACATATCGGACAAAGGGCTAGTATCAAAATCTATAAAGAACTCACCAAACTCCACACCCGAAAAACAAATAATCCAGTGAAGAAATGGGCAGAAAACATGAATAGACACTTCTCTCAAGAAGACATCCAGATGGCCAACAGGCACATGAAAAGATGCTCAACGTCGCTCCTCATCAGGGAAATACAAATCAAAACCACAGTCAGATATCACCTCACGCCAGTCAGAGGGGCCAAAATGAACAAATCAGGAGACTATAGATGCTGGAGAGGATGTGGAGAAACGGGAACCCTCTTGCACTGTTGGTGGGAATGCAAATTGGTGCAGCCTCTCTGGAAAACAGTGTGGAGGTTCCTCAAAAAATTAAAAATAGACCTACCCTACGACCCAGCAGTAGCACTGCTAGGAATTTACCCAAGGGATACAGGAGTACTGATGCATAGGGACACTTTTTCCCAATGTTTATAGCAGCACTCTCAACAATAGCCAAATTGTGGAAAAAGCCTAAATGTCCATCAACTGATGAATGGATAAAGAAATTGTGGTTTATATACACAATGGAGTACTACGTGGCAATGGGAAAGAATGAAATATGGCCTTCTGTAGCAACGTGGATGCAAGTGGAGAGTGTGATGCTAAGTGAAATAAGCCATAAAGAGAAAGACAGATACCATATGTTTTCACTCTTAGGTGGATCCTGAGAAACTTAACAGAAACCCATGGGGGAGGGGAAGGAAAAAAAAGAAAAAAAAAGAGGTTAGAGTGGGAGAGAGAGCCAAAGCATAAGAGACTCTTAAAAACGGAGAACAAACTGAGGGTTGATGGGGGTGGGAGGGATGGGAGGGTAGGTGTGGGCATTGAAGAGGGCATCTTTTGGGATGAGCACTGGGTGTTGTATGGAAGCTAATTTGACAATAAATTTCATATAATAAAAAAAAAAATAGCTAAATTATGGAAAGAGCCTAAATGTCCATCAATTGATGAATGGATAAAGAAATTATGGTTTATATATACAATGGAATACTACATGGCAGTGAGAAAGAATGAAATATGGCCCTTTGTAGCAACATGGATGGAACTGGACAGTGTTATGCTAAGTGAAATAAGTCATACAGAGAAGGACAGATTCCATACGTTTTCACTCCTATGTGGATCCTGAGAAACTTAACAGAAGACCATGGGGGAGGGGAAGAAAAAAAATGGTTAGAGAAGGAGTGAGACAAAACATAATAGACTCCTAAAAACTGAGAACAAACTGAGGGTTTATGGGGGGTGGGAGGGAGGGGTGGGTGGGTGTTGGGTATTGAGGGCCCCTGTTGGGATGAGCACTGGGTGTTGTATGGAAACCAATTTGACAATAAATTTCATAATTAAAAAAAAAAGTCAACTGTGCCAAATTTGTTAATTCCTATTGTGATGGTAAGTTGCTATCAACAGCATGCTACATAGGTACAGAGCATATATTAAAAACCAAAAAGGCCTTGTGATGCTTGGGTGGCTCGATCAGTTAAGCATCCGACTTTGGTTCAGGTCATGACCTCGTGGTTTATGAGCTGGAGCCCCACATCTGGCTCTGTGCTAACAGCTGAGAGCTCGGAGCCTGCTTCAAATTCTGTGTCTCCCTCTTTCTTTGCCCTTCCCCTACTCACACTCTGTCTCTCTCTCAAAAATAAATAAACATTAAAAAAAATTTTTAAAAACCAAAAAGCCCTCACATACTTAATCTATCTCCCTTCAAGGCACAGATGATATTTTGACAATGACTGAGAAAGTAGTTTTGCTTTTTAAAAATTCACATTGAACACAGAATATTCTGATAATGGATGTTTAGAAATTTTTCCATTTGTTACAGGATTCTATTGTTGAAAATGATGTCTGTCACCCATAAAAATTCATACCTGTAATTTTACATACATGGATGAAAATTTTTTAATATTTAAAAACTTCCAAAGTATGTAAATGGTCTTTAAGTCTGTTATTAAACATAAAAAAGTCAAAATAATAATTTTAACAATGGAGCAAATGACAACACTAGTTAGTATCTTTGTATTTCATGTAATACAAGTATCAATCAGTATTTTCACTAAAAAGTGTTTATAGAGTACAAAATGTTTAAAAATCAGTGAAGTTAAACACTCAAAATATTTCAAATATGGAAATTTGCAAATATAAATCTTCAAATAAAACATAAGTTTATAAAACTTATTTTTAAGTTTATTTATTTATTTTGAAAGAGAGAGAGAGAACAAGTGGAGGAGTGGCAGAAAGAGAGGGGGACAGAGGATCCAAAGCAAGCTCTTTGCTGACAGCAGAGAGCCTGATACAGGGCTCGAACTCACAAACCGTGAGATCATGACCTGAACCGAAGTCAGACACTTAACCGAGTGAACGACCGAGTCGGGTTTTTTTATATGAAATCTTTTTTATAAGCTTTATAAAAAGCTATAAAAGTTGATAAACTTTTTAATAAACATTTTAAAAAGTTATAATTCTAAAGTAAATTATTAGATAAGACTATATCTAATGTTTCTTTCCCCTTTGCTTCCTTCTACCCTGGTTACTTTCCAAACTGACACTTCTGAAAAAACTGGTCCAGAAGAACTTCAAGACCTTCCTCAAATATTTAGTGCCCCTTAAATGGAGTGTTCAGACTAGGTGGGCAGCTCCTCCACTCTGGCCAGAAGCTACGGAGTTGTAGCAGTTTTGATTTCTCCCACAGTTAACTTGGTAGGGATAGTTCTATTAAGTTCTCCCCTTCCCCAGCAGAGAGATTAGCCACCTCTGGAGATGCAACTGTCTTTCCCCCACCTTCTCCAGGTGTGTATATGTTGGGGAGTAAATGCTAGAACTGAGCAGAAAGTAGAGCTAGAATGATGTAAGAAATGAAGGAGGAGAGAGTGGGGGATAATTTGGAGAGAGAACCAAAAAAGGGGAACAAAACTACTGGTTGTTTTCAAATTAACAGTATTAAAAAAACACTAGTAGGGGCGCCTGGGTGGCGCAGTCGGTTAAGCGTCCAACTTCAGCCAGGTCACGATCTCGCGGTCCGTGAGTTCGAGCCCCGCGTCGGGCTCTGGGCTGATGGCTCAGAGCCTGGAGCCTGTTTCCGATTCTGTGTCTCCCTCTCTCTCTGCCCCTCCCCCGTTCATGCTCTGTCTCTCTCTGTCCCAAAAATAAATAAACGTTGAAAAAAAAACAAAAACAAAAACACTAGTATTTTGGACTTTAAAAATAGCATGGGATACTAGAATATACAAAATAGCACTGCAATCACTCAATGTAAGAACTGAGTGACACCACGGAGGATGAAAATCTACCAAGTAAATTTCAACAAAAACTTCCACATAATTGCTGGATGAGACACAAATAAACTTCAAATCAGTTTGAATTACTGTGTAGCAAAATACTATAAAATATTTTAAAGTAATAGAGCACATTCACTTATTACTGATAATACACATAAGTTTTAATATACTCTTCATAAATAAAATTTAATTATCAAGATTATATCTTATAATTTCTATTTTATGTTTTATAATGTACATAATAACGTTCAGAAGTATAAGTACATACTTTGCAAATGAATACCCACACGTATGTACACACATACACATATTCAGTCCCATTATTTTTAGATTATTTTATTTTTTAACTGATAAGGGTGGTATGATGAAAAAAGTAAATGTTAATTAACCCCTGGTTGAAAGTTATGGGTTCCTTATTTTAGAATTCTAAGCTTTATTTAGCTGTGAGAACTTCATCAATACCATATGGACACAGAACTTCACCTGAATATTAATTCTCAGGCCTGTGTATCTTAATTAAATATGGTTCTGCTAAGAATGAATTTCAAAATTCTTGAATTCAATGCAATTCAAGCTTTCACATTTTGGTTTAAGAGAATCTGTAAATTGTTTTAACTCTACTGTCCTAAAAACAATTCTTTTAGGGCCACAAAATGAGCAGTAACAGCAATGTGAGGGTTTTTGTTTGTTTTTAGTATCAGCACTGAATTGAGGCTAAAAGAATTTAAAAAAATTTCAAGTTAGAAGCACTTGTATATAAATACTAATATATAGTCCTTCAATTTTTCTCTAGGTTCAAGTAAAACAGTAACACCACCACACTCCATCCTTTCTTCTACCTAGAAAAAGCAGATCCAAAGGGAACATGGTGAGTAACTTCAACAAAGAAAGATTAGGAATGTGGGGAATCTGGTTTTAAGTCTGCTTGTTAAGTCTGTTAACAATTCTCTAGTTGTATACCTGCAACTGGTTTCATCACTTTTGCAGTAATTATACTATTGCATTAAATGCCTTTTGACCATATACTTGGATATGTTAAAAATACTGAGTAGACAGAGAAAGATGCCAATCCAATTCTTCACACCCTTTCCTCCCAATAAGACCTACTTGGACTTGACCCTAATGAGCACCAGTCAAACCAACTGGGATACTTCTTTCTTCAGGCTTCTCCAAATAACGTTAATGAGGGAGGAAGGAAAGAAAATAAAGCAGAACTAACTCCAAGGCGACAAATAGCAAGATCAGATATAACAGATAGATCTAGGGAAAACAGAAAGATCTAGGAAAAGAAGTGGAAGCAAATCATGTAAGCAGATAGGGATACAACAGAGAAGTGGAGCAAACAAAGACATTTGGAAAAAGAGGAAGGAGGAAAAAATATATAAGAACAAATATTTCAGAGAATAAAAGGATTCCAATGCGACTAGAAATAAGATCCCATTTAAAGCATTTCTAGCTTAAATAGCACTCTCTGTAAGCATTTAGCAAAAAGTGTTCCAGTGGGGAAAAAAAATAGTGGAACGTAGGGCGAAGGGTGAGAGAAGTGGACTGAAGAGGGAAAGGAGAGGGAAGAGAGTAGGAGGAAAAAGAAGGAAGAGAGGGAGAGTATAGAAAGTAGTGCTACAACCAGCGTGTTGGCCATCTGCTCTATGCTTCTGCTAAATCCCTTGTCCCATCTACTTAACACAGACGGCACGTTCTTCAAAATGTAATTTATGCAGGTCTGGAAACCAATCTTCCTGGGACAACTACTTTTCTACCTTTTGTTGTACATCTCCATAATCCCAAACTATGAAACTACTAAGGCTCAGTAACCACTTCCAATCACTATTATTGGGCCGGGATCTACCCTTACAAATAAACTCCTCACTTTGCTTTGTCAGTCCTTCTCTCCCCTAAAACCACAATTATTGCTATTCAGTATTACTGACAGATGAAACAGAAAGAGGCTAGCTTACATGTGTGCAAACTAGTTCACATTCTAAAAATCCAGGGGCCATAGCAACATGTATTGTAAGACATCAGGAATGTTGCTTATTTTGTTTTATTTTTTTAATTTTTAAAATGTTTTTATATTTTAATTTTTGAGAGAGACAGAGAGAGAGACAGAGAGAGAGAGAGAGAGAGAGAGAGAGACAGAGCTTGAGCAGGGGAGGGGCACAGAGAGAAGGAGACACAGAATCTGAAACAAGCTCCATGCTCCAAGCTATCAGCACAGAGCACCACACAGGGCTTCAACCGGTGAACTGCGGGATCATGACCTGAGCTATAGTTGGACGCTTAACTGACTGAGCCACCCAGATGCCCTAGAATGCTGCTTATTTTAAATATCTACTTCTACTCCACTGGCTTACCAGACCTCTTGCAATGTTATCAATTACAAAAATCTAACTTTTAGATTATGCTTTTGTATTTCCAGGTTTACCATATTAAAATGCAAATAGCCATAGAAAGATAATAGACTAAATCTCTGACACATTAGATTGCTTTCCATTAAAACACCAAACAGAGATGGGGCGCCTGGGTGGCTCAGTCGGTTGAGTGTCCGACTTCAGCTCAGGTCACGATCTCGCGGTCCGTGAGTTCGAGCCCCGCGTCAGGCGCTGGGCTGATAGCTCAGAGACTGGAGCCTGCTTCCATTCTGTGTCTCCCCCTCTCTCTGCCCCTCCCCCGTTCATGCTCTGTCTCTCTCTGTCTCAAAAATAAATAAAACGTTAAAAAAAAATTAAAAAAAAAACAAACAAAAAAACAACACCAAACAGAGAATAGATGCCTACAAGAACAGGACAGATAAGTACTGGTAAAAAGGGCTAAGGAAAAGTATGGTTTACCAAGCATTGCCTAAAAGAAAACTCCTGAGTGAATTCTTGCCCTGGGGAACACAGGGCATACAGAGAAGAGCATGAAAGTTCTAGGCCCTAGGAAAAATGGAAAAGGAAATATTGGTAGAAGAAAACTGAAAAAGGAGAGCTCAAAACAAATTAACCACTTCACAATTTGGTTTCAGGCTGGCTGGACTGTTCAACTCCCAAAGGGCATAATCCCAGAGTCGCAGCACAGTATGAAGCAATCCTGAATACCAGCTCTATCTTGGGTTCCAGAAAGTCTGGGAAAACTAGGAAAACAATCTCTTAGATGAGTGATTGCCAATGGAATATATCACATATGGCATAGGAGATTTCTAAACCTTTCTGTCCCTCCACCCACATTCCTAACTCCACCCCAAACCAGGTGAAAACTGAAGGGGGAGGAGAGGTGTGTAGAGAGAAAAGTGTATACATGTAGTCTGTAGCCTGCAGACGTTCCTCAAATGATCCAAATGGTAATGCCATGTATTCCTACTCTATGGTGACATGCTTCCTCTGCCATCTGACTAATTAGATCCCACGTCCACCAATGTGATTGGTGAAATGGTTTTAAGAACTCTTTTGAACTGATACATGATTTTGCTTGCCACCTAGTGGAGATAAAATTAATCACAAGCTGAACTGAGGCTAAGTAATCTAAAAGTATCCAATAGTTGTTTGCTATACTCTGACAGGCTAACATAGTTTCCCAAAGGGTGGCTACATGTAAGGATTTTTAGGTGGCACAAGGATGAATGCTATCTTAACTACTTAATATTTACCACAATGCACGTTAGAATAAAGTATAAACAATACTTAAAAGACATGATTTCACAAACATGCAAAGATGAGGGTAAATTAAGCCTAATTTTAAAAAGTATAAATTTTTAAAATATATCTAAATTATATTACACAGGTAATACTATAATGGGACACCATCAAAACTATACAGTGACTCAAAAATGACCAATGTTTTAGAAATAGTTGTCTAAGCTGGTTCTTCTGATAGAAGATAACTTCCCTCAGTATGTCTGAGGATTTTTTATGCATATAAGTAATATAATCTTTTTATAGAAATAACAAAGTTTTTAGGTACTCCTACTTTTTTTCTCATCAAATAATAGTTTGTTTTTTTTAAAGAGAAATTATTTCACAGGGAAATTATCATTCATTACTGCTAAGTCTCTATAAATATTTGCCTTCCTTAAAACATGCTTACCTACGTAGTTATCCCATGATTGTCAATAGTTGATTCTTTCTCATTTTGACAAGTTTTATTACAGAAAATATATTTCCATTTAATCTACACAGTTAAACAAATTCTCACAGAACTGTCTGAACTCCTGCCAACTTACTGCAATGGAATGCACTTTAATGACCTATGTTCTATTGTCACAGTGGTCAATTATCATAGAATTTAGAGGTTTTAAAAACATCTTGAGCATTCAATAAGCATTCATGAGTTCTTGTATTCACTTGATGTTGGAATAAACAAGTGAAAATTGTAAGACTCATTTCATTATCTTCTCTGATGGCTACTATATTTCTCATAAGACAATTTTCACATTGCCATCTCTAGTTTCAAGAAAGACTGAAAAACTAAGTATCTGGATAATAGAAATAGGATTATGAAGACTAGTTTAAACCAATCCTCCTACATCTCCTGGATTGGAACCTATTGCCACAGTCAACAAAATTAAAATCCTGTTGGCAAGGAACAGGTAGGGTGGTTGAATAGTTGTTGGGTATTTACCACACAGCATCTGCCACACCGCCCACCTCCTAACTTTCTCTCTGAGGAGGCAACCACTCTTACAGTTTACTACTTACTCTTCCAGAATCACTTACACATATTGTATCATATACAGTTTTTTAAATTTATTTTTACCCAAACGATGGTACTCTATACACACTATTCTTCATTTTTTTGATTTAACAAAATAAGTTGAAGACTTGTTCCATTTTAATATGTAAAAAAGCCACTTCTTTCTTTTTAATGGGGGAAAAATATTCCATTGTATCAATATGCCAAAATTTATTTATTCAGTCCTGTAAAAAAAGACATTTTGATGGTTTTAAATCTTTTACTATTATTATAAAATAATGCATTAAACAACCTTGTACATGTATTATTTGACATCGTGAGTTCATGCTTACAAGTAGTGAAATTCCTGGGCCATATAAACTTTGGAATTGGCTGCTGGCATTTTGGGGCTGGGGGAAACACTAAATTATGGACTAAAATTATAGAGCATGACATTGTATTTTAGAATCCTTCCACTGAGTGCAAATTATGCTTTTTCATTATATGTCATATTTTACCAATTCTAACATATATACATTTCTAAAATACGAATGCACCTTTAAATCACTGTCAGCCAGGTGGCAGTCATAAAATTAATTATTTCTGATGGTATGACAGGTAACTGTAATTCCTGGTCACTTCACTCATCAAACCATTTAAGGACCATTTAAGAAGAAATATAAGCCATGATATTGCCAGAAAACCTTTGGTGACACCTTCTGGTAAGATCAGGAAAGTGCAAGCAAAACTAAAAGAAGGTGTCAGTGATTTGAAACAAAATTCTTTCAATAAATACTACATTATTAGTGTTCTTTTTTTTTTTTTTTTTAACGTTTATTTATTTTTGAGACAGAGGGAGACAGAGCATGAACGGGGGAGGGTCAGAGAGAGAGGGAGACACAGAATCTGAAACAGGCTCCAGGCTCTGAGCCATCAGCACAGAGCCTGATGCGGGGCTGGAACACACAGACCGTGAGATCATGACCTGAGCTGAAGTGGGACGCTCAACCGACTGAGCCACCCAGGCGCCCCGACATTATTAATGTTCTTAATGGTACAAAGGACAATTGTGTGTGGGAGGGGAAAAAACCAATTTTGATGACACCAAATTATAAAACTGATCGCAAAGAATCAGATTCGAAATGTGAAGCATTAGTAATATCTTAACTGATACATTTTGCTTATATTTTCATTTTTATAACTGCATAAGAGATATATGATAAAATAACCAAAAATAAAAAAATAAGCTCAAGAGTTCTTTCGGTAAATTAAAAAAAAAACATTCTCAGTCCTAAGAGACTATTACATCTGATGTACTGGTAGCAGTTTATCTTAGTATTGTATTACCAAAAAAAAAGAACAGTTCAACTCATAATCAGCATGTCAGATTTGAAAAAATACTCTGAATCTTACTTTAGATCCCTCAGTAGTATTTTAAAGTTCCTATCATGCCAATTTTGCACATGTAAATGTTACTCATGTATTTTTTTCTTTTCTTCCATTACATTTTCTTACTAGAATACTATTCATCTTTGCCTATTTGTAAACAGCCACTTTACTGAATTCTCTATTTATAATAATTTTTCAGTGAATTCTTTGGGCTTTCAAGGTATGCAATGAAACAAAATTTAAACTCAAATTATCTTAAACTATCTGCTGGAATTTAAACTCAGTGAAGATAAAGACTATTTAATTTTACTGTTTTATCTCCAGCACCTAGCATATTACCTTGTACAAAGCAGGTAATCAAAATATATTTGTTAAATGAATTACATAAATGCATCTCACTGTAAATCTTACCCCAACCCCTTCTACAACACAGATGGTAAGCTGAGTCAAAAAAATCGGATACAAAAGAGGAAATAGTATTCATATTTTTTCTCTCCCACATACAAACATACAGATGCTTTTAAGAAACTGGATATTTTATATTCAAAGGACTGGATATTTTATATTCAAAGCTATACATTTTTGTTATATAATTGGATCTAGTTTAATAAAACCTTAATTATGAAATAAATGTTTTATTTTAAACACTTACCTTTTGGATCTTAGATCTGATGAATCAAACTGGATATTCATAGGTCCAGGATTTATTTCATGATCTACTTCAGGGATGAGAAGATGCCTAGAATCACTATCCATATTTGCCATTTTTCTTAGTCTCTAAGCATGGATGAAGTCAGTCCTATATAAATCAGAATGGATAAAAAAATAAAAATTATTTTGCTACTAGTAAGTAATACATTTGCATGTATAAAGATACTGGAAAAATATAGCAGTTTGCTGATGATACCTTACTTAATGAGGTATATGCCTAAAATATTTTATCAGAAATTTGCTAAGTTGAAATGGAGTTACTGTTTATTTTTCAGATTAACTAAAAATAAGTGGAACAATCCATTTCCAGTAATAAAACAGATTAGCCTATTTGGGCCCATTTTCCTGCAGAAAGCAATTTAAATTATTGCATAAAATACAGAAAACCTCTTTTGAAAAGCATCAAAAATAATGATGAAAAACAGCTCAAGAAAATGCTTCTGTCCAGAGAGTATTTGTTGTACCAGGAGAAAAGGGACTGAGGTTTTCAAGGCCGTGTGAAGTATTAGAGAAATAGAAGATAAAACCTATGATTCACCCAAAGTAAGGAATGATGTAGTAACACACCATCCCCTCTATTTCCAATAACACAGCTGGGAGTACAAAGAGCTTTACCATCAAATTAGGGATTAACAAGCGGTAATAGTGTCTCACTCCCTCACAATGGAACTACAAACAAGATTTCTTGACACTGCCACAGGCAGTGTGTATGTGCGCACGCACAAGCATGATTCTTCAGAGGGGGAAGTGTTATATACCACAAACGGTGCTTCATGTGGATTTGCAAGGAGGTCAAAACACTTAAAGCTGTGAATATAATTTAAAGTTAACCTAATAGGGCTTCTAAATAACTGCTAGAAACAAAGGTAAATCTTTTCTGAGAGGACACAACTTAATCGTATGCCTCAAAGAAGACCTGCTAATAATCTTTCAAAGACAATGAACAGCACACAGTCAAAAATAACCTAGTATGCAAAGAAATAAAGTACTATTCATAAGACCCAGAAGAAACAACAGCATAGATTCATGAAGACTTCAACTTTAGGGGTTATGAAAACAAGATCAGAAAACAATTATGGTACCTATTTTTATATATAAGACAAAGTAGATATATATACAGTGGAATATTACTCAGCCCCCCAAAAATGAAATCTTGCCATTTGCAACCACATGGTTGGATCTACAGAGAGTAATGTTAAGCAATATAAGCCAGTCTGAGGAAGACAAATATTTCACGATATCACTCATATGTGCAATTTAAGAAACAAAATAGCAAACAAAGGGAAAAAAGTGACAAAACAAAAAACAGCCTCTTTTTTAAAAATGCATTTACTTTTGAGAGACGGAGAGGGAGAGAGAGAGAGAAAGAGGTAGAGAGAGAGGAAGAGCGAAAATCCCAATAAGTTCCCACGCTTAGCAGAAGAGCCCAAACAAGGCAGGGCTCCATCTCAGGAACTGTGAGATCATGACCTGAGCCACAATCAAGAGTCAGAGGCTTAAGTGACTGACACACCCAGTTGCCCCAGCTGACTCAACTGTAGACAACAAACAGATGGTTACCAGAGGGGAGGTGGGCAAGAGGATGGGTGAAACAGGTGATGGGAATTAAAGAGTATATTTATCTTAATGAGCATTGAGTTAAATACGAAATTGTTGAATCACTATATTGTACAACTGAAACTAATACAATGCTGTAAGTTAACGATACTGGAATTAAAATTGAAAAATAAACAATAAAATAAAATAAAACAAAGAAAAAAAGGAGATTGCAAGCACAATATCTTCCTCATCATAGAAACTAAATTCAAGCGGGTTTCTTCCTTCTATTGTCAACTTGCTATTAAGAATTTTTTATTTAACGGGTGCCTGGGTGGCTCAGTCGGTTAAGCATCTGACTTGATTTGATCTCACCATTCGTGACTTCCAGTCCTACATCAGGCTCTGTGCTGACAGCTCAGAGCCTGGATGGAGCCTGCTTCGGATTCTGTGCCCCCCTCTCTCTTTGCCCCTCCCCCATTCACTCTCCCTATCTCAAAAATAATCATTAAAAAAAAAAGTTCAAAACTAATGAAGTAGAAGATAAATCGGAAGAAACTATCCAGAAGGGTAGAGAGAGAAAAAAACAGACAGAAAATGTGGAAGATGGGTTAACAGACATGTGAGAAAGAATAAGAAGGTCTAACATGCATGACATTGGAGAAACAGAGAGAAAGGAGATAACAGAGGTAATATTTGAAGAGATAAAGGCTGAGAATTTTCCAGAATTCATAAAAGATAACAAGAAATTTAACAAATCCCATGCAGAATTCATAAACAATCTTATCATAAGACTGGGAAAAAAAGAATTAAAATTCCAGACCAAAGGGAAAAAAAGTCAAGTGGTCTCAGTGTTCTAAGGTCCTTGTATTGTCCGGATCAACACTGTACTTTGAATGCATGTTGTAATTTTAAAGGTAACTACTAAAATAGAAAACAGTATATAACTTAAAATCTAGTAGAGTAGGAAAAGAGAATGATAAAAAAAAATTGCAGACCTAAACAAAGGCAAGAAAGAAGAAAAACATAAAAGAGGTAGGACAAGTAGAAAACATAAAGTAGGTAAGATCTTCCCATTCTTTCTTAAACCCATGCTAATCAGGCTATCTTCCCCATCACTACACAGAAAGTGTTCTACAGTACCAATGACCTATACCCACTGGTCATTTTTTTAGTTTTTAATTTACTTGCCTTATCAGAAATAAATCCCATAAGGGATCACTCTCCTCCTTAATAAACTAGATTCACTAGGGCTCCAGGTTTTCTCTACATCTCACTGGTCCCTCCTCCTTCTGTCTCATTTACTATTTGCTTCTTATGTCCCAGAATTCTTAAAACTGCAGAGTCCCAAGGTTTTCTTCTCTGTATGCCTTTAGTTTACAGGTAGTTACCCAATCTCATGTAACATCACTTATGTCATATAATACAGCAGTCACTAGTCACTTGTAGCTATTTATATTAATTTAAATGGTTATTAATATTAGTATTATTAATATTAATTTATAGTAATATAGATTTGTATTAATTACAATTAATTTTTTAATTACAATTAAATTTTTAAAAATTCAGTATCTGAGTTACACTAACCACATTTGAAGTGCTCAATAGTCACATGTGGCTAGTGGCTACTGTATTGCACAGTGTAGCTATAAAACATTTCAATCATTGTACAAAGTTCTATTGATCTAGACAATGACCACTTCCATGTTAACATTTCTAACCAGAATTTCTCTCCTTGTATATCAGACTTGTATATCTAACTGCCTACTTAACAGGTTTTTTAAAAATTAATATAATTGACAACACTTTATTAGTTTTAGATGAATAACAATGATTTGATATATGTATACATACTTTTTTTTTTTAATTTTTTTTTTTTCAACGTTTATTTATTTTTGGGACAGAGAGAGACAGAGCATGAACGGGGGAGGGGCAGAGGGAGAGGGAGACACAGAATCGGAAACAGGCTTCAGGCTCTGAGCCATCAGCCCAGAGCCTGACGCGGGGCTCGAACTCACGGACCGCGAGATCGTGACCTGGCTGAAGTCGGACGCTTAACCGACTGCGCCACCCAGGCGCCCCTGTATACATACTTCTTAACATCTTTATTTGGATATACAGACAACTAGTATGTCCAAAACTGAACTTTTAATTTTTTCCCAAAAAACTACCCCACCCATTGTTTTCCTGATTTCAATTGATGGCATCTCCATTCTTCCAGTTAATCAGGCCAAAATCCTTCAAATTTCCCATGACTTCTTTTCTCAGTGTACATTCAATCTATTAGGAAAATAGTGTTGGCTCTCTCTTCAAGTATATCCAGGATCTGACCACCATCATTTGTTACCAAGATTTCTACAACAGTTTCCTAATGGAGCTCCCTGCTTCTACCCTTATCCCTTTACAGTCTCTGTACAGAAGGGAGAGTTGTAGAGTGATACAGTAAGGCATTTGATCTCACCCAACTGGTTTTTATCACTGGGGGAAGTGCTATTAGACCAAGTGGGTAAATTTGGGATGGTGAACATCCTACAATGAACAAGATACCTCCTACAATAAAGAATTATCCAGCCCAAAATGTCAATAGTTCTGACGTTGAGAAATCCTGCTCTGGGGGGTAAAAGAAGAGGTTGTGATAGGGAGGGACTATAGGGGACCTTATATGGTGATGGCAAATCCTATTGTTCAACTTGATTCTGGTTATATGGCCATTTGCTCTACAATTAGACATGTATTAAGCACTTTTCTGTACGGATGCTATATTTCACAAACAAGCACACTCACACAACAGCAAACTCTGTAAAGTGAAATAAATAGGCTTTAACATTTAAAGGCATGTGCTTTACCTTTATTCCTCAACTATAAGTTATTATGATTATTCTCACTTTATAAATAAGGATACAAGGCACAGAGAAGTTAACCAATTACACAATTAATAGGTAGGGGGAAGAGTTAGAATTCAAACCCAGGCAGTGTAAGCTCAGAGCCTGTACTCTTTGTCACTATGCTGTGCTTCTTTCTTGTTCTTTGCCCTTTCTCTGTCTTCTTTCATTTTCTTCTGTTTCTTATTACCAGATGACTTAACAAGTAAAGTTTTATTGGTGCTGTATTTGTTTAATGGGGTCCTATGTCTGCTGTTGTTATTTTTCTAAATATATATGTATGACAGAGTAGAAAGAAAACATGGTTTTTGAGTGAGCAATCCTTACCTGTCACTCACTACCTATGTAATTTAAGATTAACCATTTAACTGCCATGAATCTATTTTCTCATGTGTAAAACTGAAACAATAACATCTACCTCACTAGTGTGGTTGAAAACTACATGAACTAATGAATATTATACTTAATACTTTGTAATGGGAAACTAAATGTTCAACACATTATTATTCCTCTCTGAAAACAAATGACAAAACTTGTTTTTTTTTTTTTTTTAATTTTTTTTTTTTTCAACGTTTATTTATTTTTGGGACAGAGAGAGACAGAGCATGAATGTGGGAGGGGCAGAGAGAGAGGGAGACACAGAATCAGAAACAGGCTCCAGGCTCTGAGCCATCAGCCCAGAGCCTGACGCGGGGCTCGAACTCACGGACCGCGAGATCGTGACCTGGCTGAAGTCGTACGCTTAACTGACTGCGCCACCCAGGCGCCCCTCAAAACTTGTGTTTTTACATAAGCAGCCTCTTGAGGTTTTCTTCTTTTTTCTAAGTGAAAAATTCTGCAGTAATGAGGTAGAGAGAAGTAGGCAAATGTTGTCAAATGCTACTAATAAGTTTGACGTGGATGTTGGCAACATATTCTATTCCCAAAATATGTGCATTTTCTTTCCTCTGTCTTTTCTTTCCATTTCTCTCTTCTGCTCTCCTGCCCAGCATTTAAGACAAAGTTCTCATTAACTTATTAGTCTTACTAGAGACAAACAAATAATGTTAAAGAAGTACCTTACATAATGGTGGTTTTTCAAAAAAAGAGAAATCAAAATACTACCATCTCCAGTCATAAAAGACTTTATTTCTGTATCTTCCTATACAGAGTACATAAGTAAAAATGATTATTTTAAGATGAGACAACTAAAATACTGAGTAATGGCAAACTCTGAACAATATATGCATTCAAAACTTCTCAGTGAGCCTCTACAATGTACTTAGGTGCCAAGGGAAAAAATTTTTTTAATTTTTTTTTAAATATTTTTTTAAAGTTTTTTATTTATTTTTGAGACAGAGAGAGACAGAGCATGAGCAGGGGAGGGGCAGAGAGAGAGGGAGACACAGAATCTGAAGCAAGCTCCAGGCTCTGAGCTGTCAGCACAGAGCCTGACGCGGGGCTTGAACTCACAGACTGTGAGATCATGACCTGAGCTGAAGTCGGATGCTTAACCGACTGAGCCACCCAGGCGCCCCCAAAATTTTTAATTTTTTAAAATGATTTATTTTTAAGAGAGATAAATACAGAGAACGAGCAGGGGAAGAGCAGAGGGAGAAGGAGACAGAATCTGAGGGAGGCTCCAGGCTCTGAGCTGTCAGCACAGAGCCTGATGTGGGGCTTTAACTCACAAACTGTGAAACCATGACCGGGGCCAAAGTCAGACACAACAGACTGAGCTACCCTGGCGCCCCTAAATTTTAACTCATGGTTCCCATCCTCAATAAACTTAAAAAATATTATCCAGCCCAATAGAAGTCTAGAAATTAGGCAACTTATCCTAAATCACTTACATAATAAAACTTAGTAAGATGTTAATTACCATTCTGATTTTCAGTTCATCATTTCACTTCTAATTAAAATCTATACCAATTGCTGGTCCCAGCTTCCAAATTAGCTTTGTAATATATCAGTGCAAGATTTTTAAAAAATGTTTATTTATTTATTTTGAGAGAGAGGGGGATAGAGAGCAAGGAGGGGAGGGGCAGAGAGAGAGAGGGAGAGAGAGAATCCCAAGAAGGTTCTGCATTGTTAGCGTTGGGCCCGATGCAAGACTTGAACCCACAAACCAATGAGATCATGACCTGAGCTGAAACAGAGTTGGATTCTTTTTAAAAAATTTTTTTTTCAACGTTTATTCATTTTTGGGACAGAGAGAGACAGAGCATGAACGGGGGAGGGGCAGAGAGAGAGGGAGATGCAGAATCGGAAACAGGCTCCAGGCTCTGAGCCATCAGCCCAGAGCCTGATGCGGGGCTCGAACCCACGGACCGCGAGATCGTGACCTGGCTGAAGTCGGACGCCTAACCGACTGCGCCACCCAGGCGCCCCCAGAGTTGGATTCTTAACCAACTGAGCCACACAGGCACCCTGCAGTTCATCATTTCACTTCTAATTAAAATCTACACCAATTGTTGGTCCTAGCTCCCAAATTAGCTCTGCAATATATCAGTGCAAGATTTATTTTTTTTTTATGGCAAAAAGTTTACTTGACTGTTTAAAACACAAATTCACAATTTACATATTTGGATGTGAAGCATCAGAAATGATCCTGAATATCAAGTGTACATTATTCAATTACCATTATTCAATGGTAATTGTTATTAAAATTTCATTAAGATGAAAGTAACTGAGACAAAGTAATTTCACCAAAACAGAGTTAGTTGAGAAGCAAAAACACAAACTTAATCTTTCAGTTCCTTCCTTTACATAATAAAACTAATTAATAATTCAATTGACTTGTTTGGTTTAAAATTTTAAAACTAATAAGCAGTAGTTTTCAAGATTACTTTGAACCACTAATTATAAAACTAGGAGTAATAGTCCTAACAAATTTCCTTAATTTAAAACTGCAGTGACAAATTAACTTGAAAAAGTTGTTCCCTGGATATAGAGAGAAGATATTCTATATAATATGTCAATGAAGAATACATACTGAATTAAGGTGGACATATGTATTAAAAACTTGGGAAAGAAATAAAGCTATTGTAGAGAAGTTATGTCGTGTATTGGTTTGATATGATTTCAAATCTACGCGTTTACAATCTAAGTAAACTTGTTTTAATCCATCCCTTTATGACAAAGAAAAAAAAAGTTTTAGAAGTAAAGTCATTTTGATAGAAGAATGAAGTAATTGTGTCAGGATGTCATCATCTTGTCTGTTTTCACTGGTAAGAATTCAGTAGCTCAGCTGCTTATCAATAAAAATCTATGAGGAAGCAACTATGGCATGGGGACATCTGTACTGTAAATAGCAAGTATGTAAGGACTATCAGAATGTTCCCTGTAGGCAAGGCAGCTCTTTGCTGATCTAAAAGAGCTCTCCGAACACCTGGGGGCAATTAGCTCCTGCTGAGGTAAAAGCCACTTTTATCTGTAGTGGCAAAAGCCTGGTACAGCAGTGGCGAAAATCATCTTGCCCATTAACAGGGACAATGACCCTCTTTAGCAATGCGCTTTAACAGGAGACTTTAACTTTTGTGCAGGCAGAAGGACATTAGCTCTGGTTGACTAAGCTGTCTTTCCCAAGTACCAACTCCAAAGCGTATACCTTAACTAAATTTGGACTTTATTCCTTTCATGCCCCCCTTGTCTTGAACAACAGGGTGATAGTCTATCATTGATTTGGAGTGTGTAATTTCTTTATTGGCTTATTAAGAGACATTATCCTGTATACTATTGGCTTGTGAAATTCCCACAGTGAATCTATCTTAAACCCCTGGCAGATACAATCTCAGTCACAGCATTAATTTGCCTCCTGAAAAAAACCAAGTTATTAGCTTTACAGAACTTTTAAAAGATTCTCTCAAATTTCAAAAATTAAATATTTTAGGAATTGAAAAGATGATTGTCAGACAACTAGTATCCTTTTATTAAAAAGAATATAAGAACTGGGGGCGGGGGTGTCTGGATGGCTCAGTCAGCTGAGCATCTTGATTTCAGCTCAGGTCATGAAGCCAGGGTCATGGGACCAGTTTTAAAACTGAGAAAAACACACCCCATGTTGGGCTCCATGCTGAGCATGAAATTGCAAATTTCATTTGCTCAAATTTCATTTGCTAAAAATTCTCTTTCTGCCCGTCTCCCCTGCTTGTGGTCTCTCTCTCTAAACAAACAAAAAACAGGGGGAAATTCATTCAAGAAAATCTAAGGCACATAAAAATTTTTCTAAAAATCTATAAATTCATTTGTGTAAACATTTAGAAGCATGCCAGGCACTGCTTAACTCTGTACAGAAATTTGCTGTTATTTCTGAACTCAATAAAACTAAGCTTATTGAAATCTGTATACAGTGGGAGAAAAGTGATCAATAGAATTGCTAAGAAATGCTAGAGAAAAAAATTTAATATTGGTAAGGAAACATAACCTTATTGCTCCTCAATCTCCAAAAACTGATAAAATTATCTTCAGAAAGCATTGCCAGGGTATTCCTTTATTTGAATTATATACAATGGTTAATTTGGGGCATGGCCTACTCTGATTTATTAAGTAAAGTGTGGTAGTAGAAAGCTCATGTCATACTCCCTGGATTTGAATCTTGGCTCTGCTAAGATTGGGCAACTTATTTAAATTCCCTAAGACTCACTGGTGTGGGGGATAATAAAAGTACTAGTCTTACAGAGTTGGAGATTTAATGAGATAATGTACGTAACGTACCTTGCTCACAATGAGTATTCAAGAAATATAACTATCATTTTATTTTTTGGATTTTTAAAAGTAACTAACAAAATTCAAAATTATATCTTGGCTTAACTTAGTGGCCTGAATAAAATCAGCTGACATATCTACATGCCTTTAGTATAAAGTGAGTAAACTCAGTAAGGTAAGAAAGATAAAGAAGTTGAGCTTCGAAGGATTACTGAACTGTCACAAAGAGAACAGACCTAAAGGAAATAATTAATTTCTGAAGAAGAAAACTAGGTGTCACTTTGGAGAAAAACTGAGAAAAAGACACACCAATAAATAAGTAATGGGAGTTGGAACTAACCTTTATTTACTGAACACCTACTACTGACCTAAGTTTTAAATGTTTAATTGCAACTAATCCTTAGAATTTGGGAAGATGTATATATAAAGTTCAAAATATAAAAAAAAGAAACTGAAGCTCAGAAATAACTTGTCCTGTATTACTTGGCTAATGAAGCCATAGCTGGGATGGAAACCAGGTTACTTTGGTCCCATATGTTATTTCCAGTATATTGCAATGTCTGCCTGAACTTAATGTTTTTTGTTTTTAAAGTTTATTTATTTTGAGAGAGAGAGCATGAATGGGGTAGGGAGGGAGGGAGAGAGACAGAGAGGGAGGGAGAGAGACAGAATTCCAAGCAGGCTCTGTGCTGCCAGAATAGAAACCAAAGAGGGGCTCGAACTCACTAACTGTAGGCTCATAACCTGAGATGTAATCAAGAATTGGTCACTTAACCAACTGAGCCACCTAGGTGCCCCTCAACTTAATGTTTTTAGCCAATACTTTCTGCGGTATTGGTTCCTATGCTAAACTGAGAATGAAGTTGAGTTTACGAAGAGAGGATTCTTGTAACTCCCGGAGATAATACTTTTGCTAAGATTAAATGTTAGGAAACCCAGAATGAGAAAAATCTAATGTTTATTTATTTTTGGGGGGGGGAGGGGCAGAGAGAGAGAGAGAGACAGAGACAGAGACAGAATCAGAAGCAGGATCCAGGGTCTGAGCTGTCAGCAAAGAGCCTGATGTGGGTCTCCAACTCAGGAACCGTGAGATCATGACCTGGGCCAAAATCAGATACTCAACCGACTGAGCCACCCAAGCGCCTCCAGAATGAGAAAAATCTAGAAAGATCCTTCGATTTCAGTCAGTCTTACCAAAAAAAGAAAATCAAAGTTAAGGAACACACAAGGGGCATACAAAATTTGATATAAAGGTTCCAGTTTAATCACTTACGTCTATTTGTTCTAAACAAATCTGAAATTTTGTGGCATTGTCAAATTAGCTCTTTATTCCAAACAAGCAGAAAAATGATATCTCAATGATCTAGTCCCTAGTGCTTTTCAATAAAAGATTTAATAATATTCAAGTAAATACCAAGAATTGTAAGGAAATTGGTAATTTTCAGTTGCCTCAGTCAATTAGCTTGAACTTCAAATATCCCAACAATGCTATTTCAAAGGAAATGTAATGCCTTTTTGAAAGTCTTGATAAGTAGAACTACTAGGTATTCTGAAGTTTGATAAATTAGGTTGAGAGGTAAATTAGCAATCCACAGCTAATATTATAATAACACAGAATAGTGCTATCAATGATTAACTGAAATGTTAAATAGCTCTATACCATCAATTTGCCATAGACCTAACACTGATAATAGGGAGAGAAACATGCAAAATGACATATACAGATATATTCACTTCCAATATCTCACTCAGTCCTTTGAGTTTGAAAACAAGGTTCCAGGGGTGCCTGTGTGACTCAGTCAGTTACACTGTCCAGCTCTTGATTTTGGCTCACGTCATGATCTCAGTTTTGGGAGTTCCAGCCAGGTCAGACTCTATCTTGACCATGCATTCTCCCTCTCTACCCCTCCCCAGCATGTGCACTCTCTCTCCCTCTCTCTCTCAAAATAAATAACTTAAAAATAAAATAAAATAAAACAAAGTCCCAGAAGAAAGGCTATTAATGTCAAAGCTAAGTCATTTAATGAGTCCCTAATCATGGACTTTAAAATTGGTTTCAGTATGGGGTCTCAATAGGAAAATAACAGTTTACTGACCTGCTTGCTGATGCCTGTGCTGAAAAGTACTTTTCTCCATAAAAAGGACATAGGAAGTAACCAAAGAAAGTTTATATGACACTATTTTCAAAAGGTATTGACTATATCGGTACATTTCAAAGGATGTCAGCTTTTTCCACACTAGGCTCAGAAATGTCCTTTCACAATTCTTTGCAAAAGGATGGCTATAGTATCTGGCCAAGAGGCTAGGATCAATCTGTAATAGTACCCACTCATTTTTGCCCGAAGAAATGTAGAGGTGACCCCTGAATAAAGCAGGTGTTGGGCTGCTGACACTGACTTCCCTCCCGCCCCTAGTTGAAAATGCACATGTAACTTGTGACTCCCCCAAAACTTTACTAATAACCCCTTTTGACTGGAAGCCTTACTGATAACATAGTTAACACATATTTTGTATGTTGTATGTATTATATACTGTATTCTTACAATAAAATAAGCTAGAGAAAACAAAATGTTATTAAGAAAATCTTAAGGAAAATACACTTATAGTATTATACTGTAAAAAATTCATGTCTGAGTGGACCTGTACAGTTCAAACCTGTGTTATTTAAGAGTCAATCGTATTGTGGACCCACTCACTATACAAGTATTTATATGTTCCTCCTCAGAGACTGAAAATTAGTACTAATACCTCTGCATATGGTAGTTTCAGATACTGTAATTACATTTCAGTTTAACAGAGCAAGCATTGAAAATTTTTTTTTCTGTAAGAGGCCAGATAACATTTTAGGTTTTCTGAGCCACATGATCTCAGCAGGTACTCAACTATGTCCTTTTGCACGGAAGACAATATACAAATGAGTGAGCATGGCTGTGTTCTAATAAAACTTTATAAAAAATAAATACATCTGGCGGCAATGGTCATAGCAATGCTTATAGTTTACCCACCTCTGTATTGCCAATATAAAAGCCAAAGGAACCATATCATAAAAAAGGCAGCCTGGTTAAAGAAGTTATTTTGTGTATATGTATTTTCTTCTATGTAAGTCTGTACCTGCTATAAAGTCCAGTAACAAACTTATCTAAACTTCTTCTGTATGAATCAGTTAATGGTCAGTCAATAAGAACTGTAATGCTTCAATTCTGATGTGACTATTGAAGCATGTTTCCAAAGTGATCGATAAATGCTTCAAAAGGTGTTAAATTTGATAGTGCTGGAGGGCAATGTAGTCTAATAAAAGAAATTAGCAGCCAGAGCAATGCAATTGCACCAAAGAACCCACGATGGGAACACTAAATGCTTTCAAGTTATGTTGAGGCAATAAGAAAGAACGCTGATGGAGAAGTAAAATTTAAGTGTATTATAAAATGCAGGCCTAGTAGAAGTTTTTATCCTCCTAATGATTTTTTTTTAAGTTTTATGATATCTCCTTTTCAAAAAAATACTATAAATTATTATTTTATTTTGTAATTCAGGTTGGTATTCCCATGCTGTTTACCCTTTACTGTAAATATTTTGGGTATTGTCAATTAGCATACTATTTTTATACGACTGAGATATTCAGCATTTAAGATAGAAAGAAAAAATCTAAGGCTACAGTTCTCAGAGCTCAAGTGGGCATACATTGAGAAAGGAAAGGTGACATCTTAATTTACTACCAACCTTTTATATTACTACGAAGTTTTTAGAGATTTTTCTTCAACTTAAGACAAGGGTTTCTTTGACCTATTGAGAAGTTTCAAAATGTTCCCTTCAGGGATTTCTTGTTATTTTGCATATGTCAGCATTAAAAAGAAAAAAGGAGAAGCAACAGGTTACAATTTGCTGATCTACTGATCTCAGCAATAGATTAAAGCACTGCTTGACAGTCCTGAAAATTAGGTTTTAGTCAAGTTGGCCATTAATTGGCTATTTGGTGGTAAGGGAGTCAGTTCCTCCAACTTGATGGACCTTGGTTTCCTCATCTGTAGAGTGAGGAGAACCTGCTTGACTAGATACTCTAAAAGGCCTCTTCCAGCTCTATTATTCTAAGACAGCTAAGATGTCAAGCCACCTAATATCAAGACACCGTGTCTCACATTTGAGCCGAGGAAAAGTGTGGCAAGGATTTAACTATTTCGGCCCTCAACCCATTTGTGGTCCTCGCTCAAGGCACAAGGGTGTTTCTTCCCTGATCTGCTTTCTCCAACTCTTCCCTACTCGGGACAGGGAAAGGCTTTCCCACTGCCGCAATAACCCCAATTCTCCCCCTCACCCGGGTGTTTACCTACAGTCACCCTGCCTTGCCTTAAGGCTCAAGCAGGCACCGACTCCCCACAGCCCCTCGAATTCTCTCAGCCCCCATCGGATGGGAGTCACCAGAGCCCAGAGAGGAGCGCGCGTCTCCCCTCCGGAGTGGTCTCCTCTGTCCCGACTTTGGCCTCAATGCTCCCCCAAGAAGCAACTGTTTGGGCGCATTTCACCAAAGAACTTCCCCGATGACAGCCGGCTCCTCAGCAAGCTCAGCAGTTCCCGCCGCTTCCCCTCTGTTCCTCCCACCCCCCACTCCCCGCCCCCTCCCGAGGGGTGATTTTGAAAAACTAGGGAACAAGGCCTACCTGCACCGGCCAAGCCCTCAATCTGGGAAAAAAGGGCGAGAAAACGGAGACCCTTTCCTAAAAGCACTCAACTTGAGGCAGGAGGGGTTCTCCTCCCCTGGACAGGAAGAGACAACAGCCTCGGCCGCGGGGACCGGCGGGGGATGGAGTTCTGAGCGCACTGAGCCAGGCGCCGCTGCCAAACCTCCCGCCCCTGAGGACTACAACTCCCAGAGGCCTCTGCGAGAGCCAACGCGCCTTTCGCCGCAGAGCCCAGCCCCACTCCCGGCTTTAGGAGGTGGGGCGGTCAAGATACGCAAATCTCGTCTCCTCTGCTGCCTGCTGTTGGTTCCTGTGTGGGATGCTTCCCTGACGTTTAAAGGCATCGAGGACGAGGAACGCCATCTCCTGCAGTCTTTACACTTCCAGAGGTCACATAGGAAAGGGCTGACCTCCCATTATCAGTCTCTTTTCACAGGCCCTTCTGGCTAGTGTTCTGTACTGTCCTCACGTGCTTGAATCCCACGGACAACAAGGAAAACTGGTTTGAAAAATGTTGGGATGGCACTCTCACTCTCATGTCTGGACACTTAGGTTTTTGTTGTTGTTTGCGTTTGTTTTCTTTTATTATTTTAATGCGTTGACGAATTTGCCTCCATGCTAAAAGAGGGGTTTGGAGGTATATTTTAGCACCGTCTCCGCATCCCTAGTAGTTTCTCCCAAAGCCACCTCAAATAAACCTATAATCTAAGTAAAATGAGTGTGCATGTTGTAACATGTCAGCCCAATCAAAGTCCCCTGGAAAGCATATAGCATCACCTACGCCATTACATGGGAAGCCAGTAGCATCTTTTTCTCTTTTAAGAAAACAACCATAAAAACAAAAACAAAAACAAAAAAAACCCCACAAGTGCATTGTAATGTGATAATCCAAAGTAACAAATCCAAATTTAAAAGCTGATATTGAGTGCCAAGCATTTTACATATAATACCTCTTTAAATCTCCACCATGATTCTTGAAATGTATATTATCCCTATTTTACAAACATGGGAACAACCCTATAGAATTTAAGTAACTAACCCAAGGCCAAGCAACTATTAAATGGCAGAAGAGTCAGACTTAAAACCTGATGCTCTAAAAGTCTTATTCCAAAACCTGATTTCTCGAACACCACCAAACAGTGCCTGTATTATTGAGGGCTTGACAACAAGGCAGATGATGTAAGAAGTACTGCCTCTAAGGCAGATAAAAGTTATTTTGCTAATGGTGTCCTTATTAAAAATCTTTTTGCAATTACCCTTTAGCCTGCCTTCAAATAAGCAGAACATTCTTTTGATAATTTCAGTGATAGCAAAATTCTCTTCTTTCTTTGCATTCCAGGTCTAGAAGATAATTTTGACAAGACTGAAAAGCACAAAAGTGAATGGTACTGAGTGACATGAATGAAAATAGCAGATTAGGGAACTTGAACATGTTCCCTCTGTTAAAGCAGTACATAAGCTGGCAAGACTGCCAGAATCAACTTTTTTGGGGACTCTGGCATCTAATAAAAAATGTAAAACAACTAGGGGAACATTTAAGAAAAGACTGCTGAGTTTTGGCAAGAGAGGTCTATGATCATCTCTTACTGTCCACCTTGAGGTTGCCCTGAAGACAGCAGCTTACATTCCTGCTAGTTGCTAGTACCTGAGGGAGCAATAGGGATCTTCTTCTCAAGGAATTGTAATTGTGCATTTTGACCTATCTTGTGGTTCCCTGAAGGTTTGGCTCAAGGGCTTGCCTTTGTTTTGCCTGCCTTGCAATCTCCCGAGAACTGAAGCAACCCCCCACCCCCACCCCATGCCATGTGAGTTTGTCTGAAAGCCTTTAAAGCAACTTTTAAAAAACTTTTAGTCACCAAGTTTACTAAATAGTTAGGTAGGTCCAAACAAATTAATATGCATTTATGTCCTAACAACTCAGTAGCCATTTAAAAATACATACATAAATTGAAAGAAAAATATTTTATTTCATTCTTAAATAGCCTTAATTGCTTACTAGTGGGTTGTATACATCTATTGGGCACTGTATAACTTCTTGAAATCAGATAAGATACCACTATCCTTGTTTCCTGTTTCACATTGGATTTTTTTTTTAAAGAAAATGTTTATTTATTTGTCTTTGAGAGGAAAAGAGAGAGTGGTAGTAGAGGCATGGTGGAGGGGCAGAGAGAGAATCCCAAGCAGGCTCCCCACTGTCAGCGCAGAGTCCTTCATGGGGCTTGATCCTAAAAACCGTGAGATCATGACCTGAGCTGAAATCAAGAGTTGTACTCACATTAGATTTTGCACAATACTTGTTTGAGATCATAGCAACCACTGAAAACTCAACTTGGCAGATACAATGTTATCCAAAAAAATTAACTTGATCTAATGTTGAAACTGAATTATGTCAAGGTGCTACTTCACATGGTATCTGACAGATGTCTCTTTGTTTTCCTTAAAAATTTAAAATACTGTGCTCTGTGGGGTCCTGTGGGTTCCCTGTAGTATTCTCACTGGCTGGGAACTGCAGTTCTTAGACATTATTTTTATGCTCTACAATGATTGTCAAACTTCTTCTATAAAGGGCCCATTAGTAAGTATTTTGGGCTTTGTGACCATATGGTCTCTGTCAACAATGATTCAATTCTGTCTTTATGGCACAAATAGAGACAACATAAATGATACGTAAACAAATGGAGTGGCTGTATTCTAATTTATAGAAACAGGTACTGGGCTGGATTTGTCTCCAGGACCATAGTTTCTTGACCATTGGCCTAGAGGATCCAGAGTGGAGATGTTTGTGTATTAATTGGAATTCTTCTAAGGAGAAGAATTTTTCTCCATGATTTGATTACCCCAAGGTAAAATGTGTTTGGGAAATGTAGTATAAATACTTGCATCTTTCTTTTTACCAGTTTTCAAAATGAGTTGGTTGCCTAGCATCTTGCAAAGTTGACCAATGAGGTTTTTTGGTTTTATTTTTTATCATTAAAAATATATTTGATGAGGGGTGCCTGGGTGGCTCAGTCAGTTAGGCATCTGACTTCAGCTCAGGTCATGATCTCACGGTCTGTGAGTTTGAGCCCTGCGTTAGGCTCTGTGCTAACAGCTCACAGCCTGGAACCTGCTTAAGATTCTGTGTCTCCCTCTCTCTCTGCTCTTCCCCACTCACTCTCTGTCTCTCTCTGTCTCTCTCTCTCTCTCTCTCAAAAATAAACATTAAAAATTTTTAAAAAATACATATATTTTATGTGTTTCAATCCTTTGAAGATATATATACATATTAAATTTCAAGTTTACAAAAAAATTGCAAAGGTAGTGCCAAGAATTCCAATATATATTCTTTACTCAGAGTTATCAATTGTTAACATTTTGTCATATTTGTTTTATTCTTTCTCTTTCTCCTTCCATTTCCTTGCTTTCTCTCTTTCTCTGTACATGCACGTATTTCCCTAAACCATTTGAGATTAAATTGCACACCATATGCCTCTGCTCCTAAATTCTTTAGTATATAGTTCCCAAAAAAAGGATTTTTACAGTATGATGATCAAAACTAGAACTTTAAAAAATTGACAGAATGCTCTTATTTAAAAGTCTTATGAAAATTTCACCAATTGTTTCAATAATGTCTTTTATAAGATGCTTTGTTTTGATTTTTGTTTTGTTTTGTTTTTCCTCATCCAGAACCCAACACAGGATTGACCACATGCTGCATTTAGTCTTCATGTCTCTTTAAGATCCTTTAATCTGGAATGGGTCCTTAAGACTTTCTTTCCCTTTTATGACATTGATATTTTTGAAGAGTATAGGCCATTTAGTAAAATCTCCCTCATTTTGAATTTACCTAATGTTACTTCATGATTAGATTCAAGTTTTGCATTTTTGGTAGGAATAATACAGGAGTACTATAGAGTCTTTCTCACTGCATCATATCATGAGGCACATGATATTCACTGGTTATAAAGACTCTAATACCAATTCCAGAATGGGAATAGAGTTTTCCACACTATCAAGCAATTCTTAGACACCAACTGGGTGTCCTACCATTTAACTCAATTCTGATGCTATCTACCTGGACATTGAACCAGATTACAGGTTAATGGCTCAGTCCTACATGAATTCTCCCCCTCTCCTCCACTCAGACACCCCTTGAAACTACAGATTATTCCTTGTACTTGTGACCAACTGGCTATAGATCAGAGGTTCCCATGACTCTCTCCTTGGGTTTGACTAATTTGCTAGAGTGATTCAGAGAACTCAGAGGAACATTTTACTTAGTAGATTACTGGTTTATTATAAAAGGCTATAACTCAGGAGCAGCCAGTTGGGAAGAGATGCCCATGGGGAAAGGGTATGGAATTTCCATGCCCTCTCTATGTGCACCACTCTCCTCAAATTCCCATGTGCTTATTATGTGCAAATTCCCATGTGCAAATTTCCATGTGCTGGAAGTTCTCTGAACTCCATCCTTTTGAGTTCTTAAGTAGGCTTCATATTACACAGACAGTATTGATTAAATCATTAGTCCCTGGTGATTGAACTCAGCCTTTAGCCCCTCTCTTCTTGCCAGAGGTGGAGAGTGAAGGGACTGAAAATTTCAACCCTCTAAATACATGGTTGGCTCCACTGGCAACCAATCCCATACTTGAGAGTAGCCCAAAAGTTACTTCATTAACACAACAAAAGATATCTTTATCACTCTCATCACTTAAGAAATTTCAGAGTTTTAGCTCTGTGACAGAAAGGGGTCAAAGACCAAATATATATTTCTTAGTATAAATCGCAGTATCACCTGGGCATATTGGTCATCATTGATACATAGTCTCCAAGCTCTTTAGTGAACCATGTCTCCGGTTTTCATGGCTTCTGACAGTTCCCTCTCCTTGAATCTCCATTGGCTCTGTGATTTTTTTTTTCTCCAACCAACAGAATGTGGCAAATGTGACACTGTTTTTTTCTTATTCTAGGTCTGAAGAAGCCTTGCAGCTTCTGACTTGATCTCTTGGAATGCTGTCTTTGGAATGTTTGTTCACTTGGAATCCTCACTCTGGGGTAGCTCAAAGAAAGAGAGATACATGCCTGACCAACACCCAACTTTTCCAACTATTGTGGCCAAGAGATGAGAAGCGACGTTGAGCATCTTTTCATATGCCTGTTGGCCATCTGGATGTGTTCTTGAGAGAAGTGTCTATTCATGTTTTCTGCCCATTTCTTCACTGGATTATTTGTTTTTCGGGTGTGGAGTTTGGTGAGCTCTTTATAGATTTTGGATACTAGCCCTTTGTCTGATAGGTCATTTGCAAATATCTTTTCCCATTCCGTTGGTTGCCTTTTAGTTTTGTTGGTTGTTTCCTTTGCTGTGCAGAAGCTCTTTATCTTCATGAGGTCCCAATAGTTCATTTTTGCTTTTAATTCCCTTGCCTTTGGGGATGTGTCAAGTAAGAGATTGCTACGGCTGAGGTCAGAGAGGTCTTTTCCTGCTTTCTCCTCTAGGGTTTTGATGGTTTCCTGTCTCACATTCAGGTCCTTTATCCATTTTGAGTTTATTTTTGTGAATGGTATAAGAAAGTGGTCCAGGTTCATTCTTCTGCATGTTGCTGTCCAGTTCTCCCAGCACCATTTGTTAAAGAGACTGTCTTTTTTCCTGCTTTGTCAAAGTTTAGTTGGCCATACATTTGTGCGTCGAGTTATGGGGTCTGTATTCTATGTCATTGGTCTATGTGTCTGTTTTTGTGCCAATACCATACTGTCTTGATGATTACAGCTTTGTAGTAGAGGCTAAAGTCTGGGATTGTGATGCCTCCTGCTTTGGTCTTCTTCTTCAAAATGACTTTGGCTATTCGGGGTCTTTTGTGGTTCCATATGAATTTTAGGATTGCTTGTTCTATCTTTGAGATGGATGCTGGTGCTATTTTGATTGGGATTACATTGAATGTGTAGATAGCTTTGGGTAGTATTGACATTTTAACAATATTTATTCTTCCAATCCATGAGCACGGAATGTTTTTCCATTTCTTTGTATCTTTTTCAATCTCCTTCATAAGTTTTCTATAGTTTTCAGCATACAGATCTTTTACATCTTTGGTTAGGTTTATTCCTAGGTATTTTATGATTCTTGATGCAATTGGGAATGGGATCAGTTTCTTTATTTGTCTTTCTGTTGCCTCAGTGTATAAGAATGCAGCTGATTTCTGTACATTAATTTTGTATCCTGTGACTTTGCTGAGTTCATGTATCAGTTTTAGCAGACTTTTGGTGGAGTCTATTGGGTTTTCCATGTATAGTATCATGTCATCTGCAAAAAGTGAAAGCTTGACTTCATCTTTGCCAATATTGATGCCCTTGATTTCCTTTTGTTGTCTGATTGCTGATGCTAACACTTCCAACACTATGTTAAACAACAGCGGTGAGAGTGGGCATCCCTTTTGTGTTCCTGATCTCAGGGGGGAAAGCTCTCAGTTTTCCCCCATTGAGGATGATATTAGCTGTGGGATTTTCATAAGTGGCTTTTGTGATGTTTAAGTATGTTCCTTCTATCCCAACTTTCTTGAGGGTTTTTATTAAGAAAGGATGCTGAATTTTGTCAAATACTATTTCTGCATTGATTGATAGGATCCTATGGTTCTTATCTTTTCTTTTATTAATGTGATGTATCACATTGATTTGTGAATATTGAACCAGCCCTGCATCCCAGGAATGAATCCCACTTGATCATGGTGAATAATTCTTTTTATATGCCGTTGAATTCGATTTGCTAGTATCTTGTTGAGTATTTTTGCATCCATATTCATTAGGGATATTGGCCTATAGTTCTCTTTTTTTTGCTGGGTCTCTGTCTGGTTTGGGAATCAAACTAATTCTGGCTTCATAGAATGAGTCTGGAAGTTTTCCTTCCCTTTCTATTTTTTGGAACAGCTTGAGAAGGATAGGTATTATCTCTGCTTTAAATGTCTGGTAGAATTTCCCTGGGAAGCCATCTGGTCCTGGAATCTTATTTGTTGGGAGATTTTTGATAACCGATTCAATTTCTTCACTGGTTATGGGTCTGTTCAAGTTTTCAATTTCTTCCTGTTTGAGTTTTGGAAGTGTGTGGGTGATTAGGATTTATCCATTTCTTCCAGGTTGTCCAGTTTGTTAGCATATAATTTTTCATAGTATTCCCTGATAATTGCTTGTATTTCTGAGGGATTGGTTGTAATAATTCCATTTTCATTCATGATTTTATCTATTTGGGTCATCTCCCTTTTCTTTTTGAGAAGCCTGGCTAGAGGTTTATCACTTTTGTTTATTTTTTCAAAAAACCAACTCTTGGTTTCGTTGATCTGCTCTACAGTTTTTTTAGATTTTATATTGTTTATTTCTGCTCTGATCTTTATTATTTCTCTTCTTCTGCTGGGTTAGGAGTATCTTTGCTACGCTGCTTCTATTTCCTTCAGGTGTGCTGTTAGATTCTGTATTTCGGATTTTTCTTGTTTCTTGAGATAGGCCTGGGTTGCAATGTATTTTCCTCTCAGGACTGCCTTCGCTGCACCCCAAAGCATTTGGATTGTTGTATTTTCATTTTCATTTGTTTCCATAGATTTTTTAATTTCTTCTCTAATTGCCTGGTTGACCCATTCATTCTTTAGTAGGGTGTTCTTTAACCTCCATGGTTTTGGAGGTTTTCCAGACTTTTTCCTGTGGTTGATTTCAAGCTTCATAGCATTGTGGTCTGAAAGTGTGCATGGTATGATCTCAATTCTTTTATACTTGTTAAGGGCTGTTTTGTGACCCAGTAGGTGATCTATCTTGGAGAATGTTCCATATGCACTTGAGAAGAAAGTATATTCTGTCACTTTGGGATGCAGAGTTCTAAATATATCTGTCAAGTCCATATGATGCAATATATCATTCAGGCCCCTTGTTTCTTTATTCATCCTGTGTCTAGATGATCTATCCATTGTTGTAAGTGGAATATTAAAGTCTCTTGCAATTACCACATTCTTATCAATAAGATTGCTTATGTTTGTGACTAAGCGTTTCATATATTTTGGGGCTTCAAATTTGGTGCATAAACATTTATAATTGTTAGCTCATCCTGATGGATTGACCCTGTAATTATTATATAATGCCCTTCTTCGTCTCTTGTTACAGCCTTTAATTTAAAGTCTAGTTTGTCTAAGTATGGTTACTCCAGCTTTCTTCTGACTTCCAGTAGCATGATAGATAGTTCTCCATCCCCTCGCTTTCAATCTGAAGGTGTCCTCAGGTCTAAAATGAATCTCTTGTAGACAGCAAATAGGTGGGTCTTGTTTTTGTTTTTATCAATTCTGATACCCTATGTCTTTTGGTTGGAGCATTTAGTCCATTTACATTCAGTGTTATTATTGAAAGATATGGGTTTAGATTCATGGTGATGTCTGTAGGTTTCATTCTTGTAGTGGTGTCTCTGGTACTTTGTGGTCCTTGCAACATTTCATTCACAGAATCCCCCTTAGGATCTCTGGTAGGGCTGGTTTAGTGGTGATGAATTCCTTTAGTCTTCGTTTGTTTGGGAAAACCTTTATCTCTCCTTCTATTCTGAATGACAGACTTGCTAGGTAAAGGATTCTCAGCTGCATATTTTTTCTGTTCATCACATTGAAGAATCCTGCCATTCCTTCCTGGCTTGCCAAGTTTTAGTAGATAGGTCTGCTACTACCCTTATGAGTCTACCTTTGTATGTCAAGGCCCATTTATCCCTAGCTGTTTTCAGAATTCTTTCTTTATTTTTGTATTTTGCCGGGTTCACTGTGATATGTTGTGCAGAAGATTGATTCAAGTTATGTCTAAAGGGAGTTCTCTGTGCCTCTTAGATGTCAATGCCTGTTTCCTTCCCCAGATCAGGGAAGTTTTCAGCTATGATTTGTTCAAGTACATCTTCAGCCCCTTTCTCTGTCTCTTCTTCTTCTGGAATTCCTATGGTACAGATATTGTTCTGTTTGATTGCATCACTTAGTTCTCTAATTCTCCCCTTATACTCCTGGATTTTTTTTATTTCTCTTTTTCTCAGCTTCCTCTTTTTCCATAATTTTATCTTCTAATTCACCTATTATCTCCTCTGCCTCTTCAATCCGTGCTGTGGCTGCCTTCATTTTAGTTTGCACCTCATTTATAACATTTTTTAATTCATCACTATTTTTTAGTCCCTTGATCTCTGTAGCAATAGATTCTCTGCTGTCCTTTTTGCTTTTTTCCAGCCCAGTGGTTAATTTTATGACTATTATTCTAAACTATTGTTCCATTATATTGCTTAAATCGGTTTTGATCAATTCATTAGCTGTCGCTACTTCCTGGAATTTCTTTTGAGGAGAATTCTTCTGTTTCATCACTTTGGCTAGTTTTCTGTCCCTTGTGCATTTTAAAAGCTTGTTGTGTGCTCTGCACCTGCAAGCACTGCTATATTAGAGGAGGGTCATACACTGTCCTGGGCCTGGCCCTTCAGGAGGTGTTTTTTTGGAGATGGTTACTTGCTGTCTGTTGTGACTTTGGTTAGTTTATTACCCTACTCGTAGTAATATCTTGGACCCTCCACCAGGTGTGCTTTGATTTGTTCCTTGGAGTAGCCCTGTAAAGGAAAACCTATAGACAAACAGGAGACAAAAACACACAAACAAATAACACAAACAAATAAACAAAAACAGAAAACTAAAGACTAAAAACAAAAAACCCATAAACACTGACTACAAGTAAAGAAGAGGGTGGAGGCGGTGCTGATGGAAGAGCACATACAAAGAGAGAAAAAATAAACATTGATTAGGCAGAGAGACTAAAAGGCTTAATCCAGAGAGAGAGAAAGAAAAATAAAGACAGAGGTGGGGAAAATGGAATGAAGATACAGTTACCCAGACAGAGAAACTATATGGGTTGATTATTCCAGAGAGAGAGAAAGGATTGTAAAGAAGGAGGTATAACCAGCCTAGGGGAGGGAAGAGATAAGGAGGAGAAATGGGGGGCAGGGAGAACATATCTATATATCCAGAATTGACCTATAGCTAACCTAGGCAATGCTGCATAGCATGTCGGGAGTAGCTGTCCGCAGGGTCTGTGCTGCTCCAGTGGATACGCAGTTACCCAGTGCAAAGGGGCGTGGTTTGGCGTAATCCGGACACACCTCCTCTATGGGCCTCAGGGTGTGATCCCTGAGGCCCAGCCTTGGTGATGGTGGGGGGGGGGGGGGTATGGTGATCCCCTAGTCTCTTCTCCAGGGACCTGGACCAGTGGACTCAGTTTGAGTGTACTCACTATGCCGCAGAAGCAGACAGGGCGATCCTTCTCTCTCCACCAACTTCCCTGACCTGCGCTTGGCTAGGATTCAAAGTCCTGCTCCCCGTGCTCTGGCACTGGGGAAGTGCCTCTCAGTGTGGTGATATGTGGTCCGGACTGGTCTTGTTTGTGCTGCCGGACTTCAGGGAGGACACCAGTCTGTTTGCTGCAGGTCTCCTACTGCATACTGAGAGCCACCGCCCTTGCAGTGAGTCCCGGGGTGGCAGACACAGGCAGGCTTTGACTTTTCCCATAGCACTCCAGGGAGACAGCTGCCTTTTCCTCCTGCAGACTGCGCCCTTAGCCCAGCCACTGCGCCCTGGGGTGGCAGACGCAGGCAGGTTCTGTACTAATGTGCGGCCCTCCAGGGAAGGAACCTCTTTCTCCAACTATGGACTGAGCCCCTGACCTACCACCCCACCCAGGGCTGGCTCCCCTCCTCCCCATGTGCGTGAAAAGGGAGCCAGCTCCAGTCCAAAGAAAGCCCTGCAGTTAGGGATTGGATCCCTCTCAGTCTCAGTCTGAGGTCTTTCTCCTGTCCAGCTATGGTCCTACACTTCCCTAGCTGCCCTTTCTCTTCCCTTTGTCTCTCCACAGAAGGGGGTCACTCCCCTCCGTGCACATGTGACCTTTTTTTTTTTTATCTCCCCCAGTTTGCAGTTACCCACCTATCTTTTTCCCAGCTTTCCCATTTTCTTCCTAGTAGATTCAGTTTGTTTTCCTCCCAGGCTCTGGTGTTCAAAGTCCTTTGGCTTCTGCATTTCTTTGTTTGAGAGATGTGGGAAGTATGGATTTCCCCTACTTCTCAGCCAGGTTATCCAACTCTGGTTTTATTGTTTTTACATTTGAATTTCTTATCCTGTTATATCCTATGAAGAACAGATCCAATTTTATATCTTTCTATATGGTTATCCAGTTATATTAAGAATATTTTTGTAAAGAAGTAGTCAACAGTGTCAAAGACTAATAAAAGACCTGTTAAGGATTGAAAACTGTCAGTCAGTTTTAGAAACAAGGAGGTCAGTGTTGCTATTGACCTTGGCAATATTGGTAAAACAATGGGGTAAAAGCCAGAATCCAATGGTTTCAGGAATGAAAGGTGGGGAAGTAGAAAAATCAAGTACGGACAATTACTGTAGGTCCTGAATTAATAAAGTCTTTTCATTAGGCACCATATAAAAGATTCACAATTCTAAAACATAGATTTCAGGGAAAAATATTTTCAGTAAACTCTTTTTGTAAGTCAGTGACCAAGTAGGACAACAGAAACCATTACAAATATGTAAATAGAAAGAATTAGAAAATTGTACCTTATGTGGATGTATGCAGATCTGCAGTGCATGGCGTGGTAAGTATGTAGGCTGAGGTCAGCTCCTTCTTGCCTCTTGGCTTGGGGCCTTTGTGTAGGGCCTAATCATCTCAACTATAGCTGGTTAGCCCCATTTTACAGACAGAGTGATTAAATAACTTGCCAAAGTTCACATAGTTATTAAATGGACAAGTAGAAATTATCAATAGTGACTTCATAGTCAACTGCTATTAATTTCTTCCTCCCTGCTTGAAAGCTTAAAGTCTTTAGTCTTAGTAGGGGTAGGTAGAAAGAGATTTATCCCTGATCGAGTTTCATTGATTGAACCTGGTCACTACTTCTCTCTCTTTTTTTAAAATATAATTTATTGTCAAATTAGCTTCTGTACAACACTCAGTGCTCATCTCACAAGTTGTCGCTACTTCTCTTGAGGTGAAATACTTCTCTCTTTTATATCGAGGAAGATTTACAGTGAAGACATTCACAAATTGTGTTTCCTTTGCCATTTGGGATACAGAAAAGCCAACTTTCTTTGTTAAGTACAGCTAACATCTAGTGGGAATGGGAAGGGCTAGACTTTGGTAATACTATGCTTTCCTCGTGACTGTTTACCAACTTCCATTATTCACTGGTGAAACACTGTTTTGCAGTGAAGGGCCAAGAAGACCCTTTTATCTTAGGAAGGATTGCACAAGATACACAGTATTTGACTTGTATTATTCACTCACTTTTAGCTCTCATTAAATACACTTGTAAAACTACTTAGGGACTACTGGTATGTCATCTAGGAGGTCTGGTTGATCGCAGTCAGGAACTTTCAGGAATGCTATTTAAATAAGACTGGTTTCTAAACCAGAATCTCAAAATGTATTCATTCGTAATGGGGAGCAATTAAGGCTTATATGTCTTATCCACTGCACCTCCTCTTTTAGTATTGAAATACTTGGGGAAGTTGAACTATTATTTAGGAAGTTGCTAAGTGAGCATAGAATCAGAACAGGTTATGATGAAATATATTTACCTCACAATAGAGAAAATCTGTCTAGTTACCAGTCCCCATATCCAAAGTCTTTCCCATTTGCACCAATGTTTCCCAAACTTCAGTCCTTTGAATACCACCTTCATGATTTTTGCTGTTCCTGCATACCATTTATATTTACTTTTTATTTAATTGAATAAACTTTTTTGAACTTAACTATTTAGTGTCATTCTAAGCAATTATAGTTCTGAAATCCTGGGTTTGTTATGATTCTTAGTTATCTAAAATATTAAAATAAATATTACTTTAAAATGAAAATTGTCTATGAATTGCCTAAAATCAGTGGTATGTGTACCACACATTGGTAAATAGTCCCTTAATCATAGAGATTTTTGATAGAGAAAAATAGAGATTTTCATGTCTTTGAACTCTGCTGGGGTATGCTGAAAACCCCTCTTTGGTGACTTTTTTCCTTAGATGTGTTCCTAGCACCATAGTATCTTGGAGACACTATAAACCTCCCCCCCATCTATTTTGTGTTGATTTGCAGAGCTCCAACCATAACATTCATTAAAAAAAAATCTTTTTTATGGTTATGTGCATAGTAAGAGATTCTCAAGTATTCTTAGTACCTATGAATGAACATCTATTCTCCCCCATTTGAGGTGACCAATTTTTAGCCTACTGGAAGATTAAAAGAAAAATTTAACAGTCTTGGCATGATATTAGGCACAGTTTACATCAATTGAAAAATCATTATTTGAGTAATGTGGAGATAATATTGAAAACATAAAAAGTCTAAGATATCAATTCTCTTTATCTACATTACTTTGGAAAATGTAATGCCTCTTTCTAAAGTGTAAAGGATCTTAACTGCAAACTTTGGTTCTAAACTATGAAACATTTTTGAGGAAACTCATCCTACCTTATTATATGGGATGTACAGAATTTGGATAAACTCTATATAAACTTTACAGTGAATCTTCTATGACAGAAATCTTAAGATTTTAGATTTTTTTAAGTCCAAAGCGGGGCTTGAACTCATGATTCTGAGATCAAGACCTGAGCTGAGATTAAGAGTTGGATGCCCAATCAACTGAGCTACACAGGCACTCCCACAAATCTTAAGGTTTTATATTCCATTAGCCATGCCATTCTCTTCCCTAGACTTCTTGAGAAATTGGCTAATTTTATTTGTAGCACTTAGCATAATACCTGGCACACACTAGGTATTCAGTTAAAGCCTATTTAATCACTAAATGAATTCCTGCATTTTCCCTATGTTGTAATTTATTACCATCACTAATTTAAGATTTGTCAGAGAGAACCTGAATATAAAACATACAGGTCTCCTCCACTATTTGAAAGTGCAGTGTTCTTATGAAACCTTTCATAAGTCACAATGGTGTCAAATGAAGAAACAATTACCATTAATTTATATGAAAAAGTTTTTGAGACTTCTCAGACCAAATATATGACCTCTCTTAGACTTTTCTGATACTTGAGGACACATCTTGCTAACAGATACCAAAACAAATTGAGATGCTCATAGACACACTTCAAAGCTATAGTGGCTTGATGCTGATATGCTTAGTTCTTGGGGAAGGAGCTTAGTGTCACTCGCTGCTCCAGGTCATGCTACTTCTATAAGGCATCACTGCAGAAAAACACTGAATGCTATTTTTGCTTTTGCTTTTTTGTAAAAGCAGAAATCCTCCTTGGATTTTTCTGTTAGTGAAAAAAGGCCCTAATGTAAGTCTTTTATAAAAGCAAAGTGGCAGAATGTGAGCTTTCAAAACATGGGAGATACCCATACTGGCTTTACTTTCTTGGCACACACATCACAGAGCAAGTATTTACTTAATTGTGTTTGTCTTTTTTTCACTGTTTCTGTTCAGTTTTTGAATTATATTATTTTCATCCATTGCTTATTTTTTCTTTCCTTAATATTAAACTTTAGTTTTCATTGTAATTTACTTTTTCTTAACCAAAGCTAGCTCTCAAAAATTATATAGAATGTTTCATATAGAAGTGTTTCATTGCAATACCTGAAAGCAATAACAATCTGTTCTAGGACTGAATGGCAGAGATTGTTGACTAAGTGTTTTCTTTAACCCAGAGAAAATGAAAACACCAATTCATAAAGATGTATGCACCTCTCTGTTTATTGCAGCATTATTAAAGTGGCCAAGATATGGAAACAACCTAAGTGTCCAATAATAGACAAATGGATAAGAAAGATATGGTATAGATGCACAATGGAATATTACCTAGCTACGAAAAAGGATGAGATTGTGGCATCTGACCCAACATGGATAGACCTAGATAGTATTATGGTAAGTGAAATAAGTCAGATTGAGAAAGACAAATATCGTATTGGTCTTTATGTATCATCTACATGTCATCTACATTTGATTTCAGTCCTATGTAGACTCTAAAAAGAAAAAAAAAAGCAATATCAGATCTATAAATACAGAGAACAAACTGATGGTTGCCATAAAGGAAGGGGTTAGGGAGATGAGCCAAAGGGGTAAAAGGGAATGGGCTATAACAGGTTTCCAGCTATGGAATGAATAAGTCACAGGAATTAAAGGCACAGGATAAGGAATATAGTCAATGATATAGTAATAGGGACCTATGGTAACAGAGAATAGCTATGTGGTGAACATAGCGTAATGTATAAACTTGTTGAATCACTATGCTGTACATCTGAAACTAATGTAACAGTGTGTGTCAACTACATACAAATTTTAAAAAGTTATTTTCTTTAATTCTGTTCTGAAAAAAATTATTTTAGAAAATATGTCCAAGTTTTCTATATGTAAAACAGAATCTACTTGGTTATCGTTCATCTACACAATTTAATACCTTACTCTTTTCACTTAATATTTTCCCATGACACAAAAAGTTTTGAAAGAATAACATTCAATTCAAAGTGAGTTAAAATACCTCAAGGACCCCTGTTTACAGATTCAGAATGCCAGGAGTATTGGTGGCTCTCCCATACACGTGCAGCAATTTAAGGTACTTGCCTCTTAAAGGGCATGGTGTGAAAATCTAGTTTAAAATTAGAAATTGTTGGGGTGCCTGAGTGGCTCAGTTGTTTAAGTGTCTGACTCTTGGTTTCTGCTCAGGTCGTGATCTCGTGGTTGTGAGATCAAGCACTGAGTCAGGCTCCATGCTGAGTGTGGAGCTTGCTTGGGATTTTCTCTCTCCTTCTCTCTCTGCCCTCCCCCTCTCAAAATAAATAAATAAACATTAAAAAATAGAGATTATTAAAAATGACAGTTAAAATATATTCTGGCTTGATCTTTGTGCTTTGTGTTTTGAAGCAGGCTTCAGGCTCTGAGCTGTCAGCCCAGAGCCTGATATGAGTCTCAAACCCAGAAACCATGAGATCATGACCTGTGCTGAAGCCGGATGCTTAACTGACTGAGCCACCCAGGTGCCCCTGATCTTTGTTAACAATAATCTTTTAAAAACAATTCACGTTGAAAATAGTGCTAACTAGATAAATAATGACATATTCTTGATGAAGACACAGAAACAATAATGGTGGTTCTAAAAATGAAAGAAGTTCAACCCGCAAAGTGCCTAATCCTCTATGCCCGAGTGTCAGACTATCACGAAAATAAAAAATGGAAACAATACTTCTAAAGCAGTTGGTTGTTATACTTTTTGGTTGAAGGGAAAATATTGAGAAATTTCCTTTACTTTTTTGTGAGGCAAAACAAGAATATCTGATTGGTCACAGCATTAAGCATGGGAATGATCCTTGGTCACTCTTAGGTTTGGCTAGTACCCCTAGGGATACGAATTGGTGGGCCACATATCCAAGCCTTGATGAATGAACCTACTCCAGCACAATTTCCTTCCTTCTGCATCAGAGAGCATCTCTTTCCTGAAGAGAAGCACCTTCAACTCTATAGGAAAGGGTAACTTTTTTTTTTTTTTTTTTTTTTTTACAGCATCCTGGATGAGGCAGGACCGAGCCTCATCCTAGCTGTCATGGGGAGGAAACGGAAACGTGCCAGCTCCACAGTCCTTAGCCACATGCTGAGGCAGCAGGAATCCCCAGTTGTGAAGCAAGCACCTCAGAAATAAAGAACCAAGGGACCAACGGCCAGGGACTACAGCAAGAAAACAGGAAGATCAAGTCAAAGAGGTTGGAGGCAGGGCATTACTCATCTTCCCTTTTATTTTTGGTATTATAAAAAGGGGGGTGGACATATTTGGTATTATAAAAAGGGGCTGTGCATCTTTGGCTTGCACAGAGAAAATCTAGGGCATCTCCACATTGAGGACCACCCCCGCCCCAAGAATCTAGAGATAAGCGGCTCACGGCCAGCGTTATACCCCCAGGCCTAACGGGCCACTGTGTGAAGAAGACAGCGGGTCTGGCTTTAGCGACCTCAAATGCGAGCAAATAGGGAACGCACGGCTGGAGATGGGGCGGGGCAACGCCGGTGGTCTGAGCGCTGATTGGCTGGAGGCACTCGTCGCCTGGTGCCATTTGTTGTTGAAGCTGCGTACCTGACGCAGTCAGCAGCGTCCTGCACGTGCAGCCGTTTAAGCGGCGTCACCGCCTGCGAGGACCCCGGGAGAGCAAGCAGCGGAGAGGTGAGTGGCCCGGCGACTTTCTTCCTGGCGCAGGTCTCTGCTGGCCCCTGTGGGTTTCCCGGTAGTGGGAGTTTAGGCTAGATGAAGAACGGATGGGGCAGGTGGGCGTTGGAGCCGTCCTTTGGGGCTTTTTCTTTACTTGCCAGTGTAGGTCTTAAAGCCCGGCTGACGCTTGTAGGGTGAAGAGGCCTGTAGAGGAGGTAAAGAAGCATCTTTGCCCAGCTTGTGTGTGGCGTTTTATCCGAACAAGAGTGGCTGTAGTATCATTTGTGTACAAATGCCCCTTAGAGTAACTAGTTGTCCATTGTTGAAAGGATTTGGGCCACCTAACTCGTGACCCCTACCCCGCCAAGCTTGAAGGCCTTGGCCCTGGCTCCCTCTCTCCCAGTAAACTATCAAAACCTACAAACCAAACATCTTTACTTTTGAAGGGAGGTGTGCAAAGAGAGAAACATTGAGTAGTAGTTGAGAAATTTCCCTTACCCTTAATATCCAGTAAGCTGTTTGGGAGACCCGTGAAAGGAGAGGATAAAGTCAGTAAACAGATTTTGGAGAAAGGCCCAGTAGGGACATGGTGGTTGCAAGAGTGGTTAAGTAGTTCAACTCATTTTTAAAGATAAAAAATAAGGGGATCTTTGGGGAAAATCAGCAGCTAGTTCAGTAGTTTTGGGAGGTGTATGTGAAATTGTGACAGTTCATGTTGTTAAGTATATGATTCCAAATGTACGTTTTTTTAAAAAAATTTAGATACAAATAGAACTGGAAGCCACCATGGGAGATGAAGATTGGGAAGCGGAAATAATCAAACCTCATATGTCTTCCTATGTTCCTGTATTTGAGAAGGTAGTAAAATTTAAAGTTTGTGGTTATTAAACACTACAGATTTTATTGAAGTTGAAAATCACTGTGGTAGGAAAGTTCTAGATTACAGTCCGGTGGAGTGTGCTGTGCTTACCTCCATCTGATTGTTATTAACTGCCTTAGGGGCAATGAAGAGGAGGCACTCTAAGCCTCAAATGGAATAAAATAGTATGAGGTAATTTGATAATTAACTTAAATATGTGTAGTGGTATTATTGACAATTTAAATGTCAGTGATTGAGGACTTACTGTGGGTGGAAGCAGGCTGGTACAAATATGGTTGAACATGTTTGACAGACACTTGTATTGAAAACTGAAAAATACAGTTTGGTGTTGGGTGATATTTTGAATTCTATAAATTGGTTTCCTACAAGTAGGATGCGTATGTTAGGCTGATTGAGATGGTGTCATCACTTGGCTCTTCAAATATGCAAATCATCAGATCTTTTTCCTTAGTGGCATTTGGAGAGTTATATTGTAATTCAAAAGAACAGGACTTGGAATAGCTTTTTGGGTTTCAGTTCTGATTTGAACGTTGACTTAAAAAAAAAAAAACTCTACTTTAGAAGTTAATATATATATTTTTAATGTTCATTTTTGAGAGAGAGAGAGAGAGACATAGTGTGAGCGGGGGAAGGACAGAGGGAGAGAGGGCGGGAAATAGAATCCAAAGCAGGCTCCAGGCTTTGAGCTGCCAACATGGGGCTCGAACTCACGAACCATGAGATCATGGCCTAAGCTAAGATCATGACCTGAGTCGAAGTCGGATGTTTAACTGACTGAGCTACCCATGTGCCCCTAGAAGTTAATATATTTTAAAGGATTGTTTTTGTACAAGTGTTATTTACTTGAAAATGTCTCAAAAGTGGTGTTCTTTTCTTTTTTTTTTTTTTTTTTTTTGAAGTTCATGTGTTCACTTTGAGAGAGACAGAAACATCATGAGCAGGGAAGGGGCAGAGAGAGAGGGAATCAGAATTCCAAGCATACTCTGCACTGTCAGCATGGAGCCCGCTGAGGGGCTCAAACCCATGAAACCTTGAGATCATGACCTGAGCCAAAACCAATAGTCAGTTGCTTCAATGACTGAGCCACTTAGGCACCACTGTGTTCTTTTTTTCTGGAATTTCCAGTTTGCATTTATGTTGGTCACTTTTTACAAACACTTTGTTATTTCAAGAGATATCTTAATGGAAGTTCTATCACATAAAAATATATGTAATCCTTTATTTCTCTTAATTGGATTTGATTTATATATAAAGTTTATTTCAAAATACTGAAGATTTTTGGGTGAGGGTGTCAAAATACTCAAGATCTTAATCTGAATTTATCGTGGTTTTTTTTTTTTTTTTTGGAGCTTACTTGAGAAAGACATCTTTTGTGTGATACTTTTTTTTATAGTCCTGTGCCTATCATAAAAAAAAAAAAACATTTTTTTTTTTTTACAATATTGGGAAAAGAGGAGAAAAAGTACTTAATCATGTTTATTAGCACACTCTTGTAAATTTTTATTAAATTTTCTTTCCCCCCCAAATGATAGTACATAATAATATTTTTGATTCCAGCCTTTTCACTCTTGAGCACTATTCCATAGTACTACTAACTTCCTAAAAATAGTTTCTTAAGGTTGCATAGTACTTCAAGGAATGGATCTACTGTAATATAATTGATTTTCTGTTGGTGGGAATTTAAGATGTTAGCTTTTCACTGTAATGTTGTCATGAATATCTACATCTTATATATATATATATATTTTAATTTGGGAGTATTTTTTAAAAAATGGAATTACTTAAAGGATATTTTATGGTTCTTTTTACCCCAGTTCTCAGTAAATTTATTATATTACAAAGTTTAGTTCACAGATACAGACTTTTTCACTTGAACTTAGTCATTTAATTTTGTTTCTTCTTAGTCTGAGATTTTTTTCTTCATTAAGCATTCTTTAAATAGTACATTAGACTCAATCATGTTGTACTTGTTTATTGCATAGGCTGTCTGAAATTGAGGGTGGTTGACTGTCACATCTTTCAGACTTACCTTTTTGGAAATATTTGTGCTATTTAGTAACGTACCTTGTTTAATATTAAGAATACTAAAATGTTAATACTAACTTTACCTTATGATTCTTAATATTTATGTGGGGCCAATTTGTAAATTTTTTGTATTTGTCTGCAAACTTAATTCCTGATGCTGTTCAGCAATTAGCTATCTGGCCTAGTTGACTTGGAGGAACATGGTGCAATCAATGCCTTTGTCTGCCTTGGTTGAATAAAAAGTGCAGAAAGTGAGGATGATTACATGATATATACATGTGGGAGAGATCTGAGGTCTTTTATTTTGCCTAGTTTCATTTAAAGGCACCATTTTGATTGGTGGTTCTGAATTTCTATTTTAATTTTTTTTTAAGTTTATTGATGTTGAGAGAGAGAGAGAGAGCATGAGTGGGGAGGTCTGGAGAGAGAATCCCAAGCAGGCTCCATACTGTCAGTGCAGAGCCTGACAAGGGGTTCAAACTCACATACTGCTGAGATTATGTACTGAGCCGAAATCAAGAGTCAAATGCTTAACTGAGCCACTCAGGTGGCCCCCTGAATTTCTGTTTTAAGAGACAGCTGGGCTTTTTGATTTTTAGAATTTGTCTTCACCCTGCAGCTGTCTTGGCTTAATCTCATCTTAAACAATATGCGATCAGCCTTTTATGAAAACTTTCTAGGATTTTTATTTGGAGATTTAATATTTACCCATTCTTATATGATTTTGTACTGATAGGCCACTGGGAAGTGTACTACTTGGGTATAGACCAGTGAAAGATGTGAGGTTAGGAAGAATTTGATAATTATGTAGTCCAGACATCTTAATTGTTAGGCATTTGCATATTTCATGTAAGCTTGTTGGAATGAGTTTTGGAGTGTTGAGTATGGTGAATGTAACAGGGTATTGGATTTGCTTACTAGCTGTGTAATGAATGCTTCTTGTTAGAGGACCATGGGAGTAGGTCTACATAGTGATTGCCTCCATTTATCTGCCTTTTTGGTGGCACATTTCAGAAGTCAAATACTCTTGTGATTAAAATAGAAATAGCGTGAGATAATTGGCCCATCCACAATACAATTTTGTTAAGTAGTAGTAGCAAAGTTTGTAATAATTAGGTAAGAAAATAAAGTTCGGGGCTTCTCTGTTCATACTATAATTCTGAAGTAGTGAGAAAAAATGTGGCCCTTGAACAACATTGTATTTGCAGACCTAAGGAAGCTGAACTGCTAGAACCTTAAGAAGATTTTGAGCAATTTCTGCCTATAATTATCACTGAGATGTAGGAGGATATTGTGTCTTCTACTAGAAAGCCGGGATATTATTATATGGTAAATAAGAGCAACTTGTGGAAGCTGGTCAAAATGGTCATCCAAATAAAATGGCCATCCAGATAAAAGTGGCAGGCTTAGACGAAGGAGCTCTGATGACTCATAATCAAAATCTAAACAATTTTTTTTCAGATTTTTTTTTAATATATGAAATTTATTGTCAAATTGGTTTCCATACAACACCCAGTGCTCATCCCAAAAGGTGCCCTCCTCAATACCCATCACCCACCCTCCCCTCCCTCCCACCCCCCATCAACCCTCAGTTTGTTCTCAGTTTTTAACAGTCTCTTATGTTTTGGCTCTCTCCCACTCTAACCTCTTTTTTTTTTTTTCCCTTCCCCTCCCCCATGGGTTTCTGTTAAGTTTCTCAGGATCCATATAAGAGTGAAACCATATGGTATCTGTCTTTCTCTGTATGGCTGATTTCACTTAGCATCACGCTCTCCAGTTCCATCCACGTTGCTACAAAAGGCCATATTTCATTCTTTCTCATTGCCACATAGTATTCCATTGTGTATATAAACCACAATTTCTTTATCCATTCATCAGTTGATGGACATTTAGGCTCTATCCATAATTTGGCTATTGTTGAGAGTGCTGCTATAAACATTGGGGTACAAGTGCCCCTCTGCATCAGTACTCCTGTATCCCTTGGATAAATTCCTAGCAGTGCTATTGCTGGGTCATAGGGTAGGTCTATTTTTAATTTTCTGAGGAACCTCCACACTGCTTTCCAGAGCGGCTGCACCAGTTTGCATTCCCACCAACAGTGCAAGAGGGTTCCCGTTTCTCCACATCCTCTCCAGCATCTATAGTCTCCTGATTTGTTCATTTTGGCCCCTCTGACTGGCGTGAGGTGATATCTGACTGTGGTTTTGATTTGTATTTCCCTGATAAGGAGCGACGTTGAACACCTTTTCATGTGCCTGTTGGCCATCCGGATGTCTTCTTTAGAGAAGTGTCTTTTCATGTTTTCTGCCCATTTCTTCACTGGGTTATTTGTTTTTCGGGTGTGGAGTTTGGTGAGCTCTTTATAGATTTTGGATACTAGCCCTTTGTCCGATATGTCATTTGCAAATATCTTTTCCCATTCCATTGGTTGCCTTTTAGTTTTGTTGGTTGTTTCCTTTGCTGTGCAGAAGCTTTTTATCTTCATAAGGTCCCAGTAATTCACTTTTGCTTTTAATTTCCTTGCCTTTGGGGATGTGTCGAGTAAGAGATTGCTACGGCTGAGGTCAGAGAGGTCTTTTCCTGCTTTCTCCTCTAAGGTTTTGATGGTTTCCTGTCTCACATTCAGGTCCTTTATCCATTTTGAGTTTATTTTTGTGAATGGTGTGAGAAAGTGGTCTAGTTTCAACCTTCTGCATGTTGCTGTCCAGTTCTCCCAGCACTGTTTGTTAAAGAGACTGTCTTTTTTCCATTGGATGTTCTTTCCTGCTTTGTCAAAGATGAGTTGGCCATACGTTTGTGGGTCTAGTTCTGGGGTTTCTATTCTATTCCATTGGTCTATGTGTCTGTTTTTGTGCCAATACCATGCTGTCTTGATGATGACAGCTTTGTAGTAGAGGCTAAAGTCTGGGATTGTGATGCCTCCTGCTTTGGTCTTCTTCTTCAAAATGACTTTGGCTATTCGGGGTCTTTTGTGGTTCCATATGAATTTTAGGATTGCTTGTTCTAGTTTCGAGAAGAATGCTGGTGCAATTTTGGTTGGGATTGCATTGAATGTGTAGATAGCTTTGGGTAGTATTGACATTTTGACAATATTTATTCTTCCAATCCATGAGCAGGGAATGTCTTTCCATTTCTTTATATCTTCTTCAATTTCCTTCATAAGCTTTCTATAGTTTTCAGCATACAGATCTTTTACATCTTTGGTTATATTTATTCCTAGGTATTTTATGCTTCTTGGTGCAATTGTGAATGGGATCACTTTCTTTATTTGTCTTTCTGTTGCTTCATTGTTAGTGTATAAGAATGCAGCTGATTTCTGTACATTGATTTTGTATCCTGCAACTTTGCTGAATTCATGTATCAGTTCTAGCAGACTTTTGGTGGAGTCTATCGGATTTTCCATGTATGATATCATGTCATCTGCAAAAAGCGAAAGCTTGACTTCATCTTTGCCAAATTTGATGCCTTTGATTTCCTTTTGTTGTCTGATTGCTGATGCTAGAACTTCCAGCACTATGTTAAACAACAGTGGGGAGAGTGGGCATCCCTGTCGTGTTCCTGATCTCAGGGAAAAAGCTCTCAGTTTTTCCCCGTTGAGGATGATGTTAGCTGTGGGCTTTTCATAAATGGCTTTTATGATCTTTAAGTATGTTCCTTCTATCCCGACTTTCTCAAGGGTTTTTATTAAGAAAGGGTGCTGGATTTTGTCAAAGGCCTTTTCTGCATTGATTGACAGGATCATATGGTTCTTCTCTTTTTTTTTGTTAATGTGATGTATCATGTTGATTGACTTGCAAATGTTGAACCAGCCCTGCATCCCAGGAATGAATCCCACTTGATCATGGTGAATAATTCTTTTTATATGCCGTTGAATTCGATTTGCTAGTATCTTATTGAGAATTTTTGCATCCATATTCATCAGGGATATTGGCCGGTAGTTCTCTTTTTTTACTGGGTCTCTGTCTGGTTTAGGAATCAAAGTAATACTGGCTTCATAGAATGAGTCTGGAAGTTTTCCTTCCCTTTCTATTTCTTGGAATAGCTTGAGAAGGATAGGTATTATCTCTGCTTTAAACGTCTGGTAGAACTCCCCTGGGAAGCCATCTGGTCCTGGACTCTTATTTGTTGGGAGATTTTTGATAACCGATTCAATTTCTTCGCTGGTTATGGGTCTGTTCAAGCTTTCTATTTCCTCCTGATTGAGTTTTGGAAGGGTGTGGGTGTTTAGGAATTTGTCCATTTCTTCCAGGTTGTCCAATTTGTTGGCATATAATTTTTCATAGTATTCCCTGATAATTGTTTGTATCTCTGAGGGATTGGTTGTAATAATTCCATTTTCATTCATGATTTTATCTATTTGGGTCCTCTCCCTTTTCTTTTTGAGAAGCCTGGCTAGAGGTTTGTCAATTTTGTTTATTTTTTCAAAAAACCAACTCTTGGTTTCATTGATCTGCTCTACAGTTTTTTTAGATTCTATATTGTTTATTTCTGCTCTGATCTTTATTATTTCTCTTCTTCTGCTGGGTTTAGGCTGCCTTTGCTGTTCTGCTTCTATTTCCTTTAGGTGTGCTGTTAGATTTTGTATTTGGGATTTTTCTTGTTTCTTGAGGTAGGCCTGGGTTGCAATGTATTTTCCTCTCAGGACTGCCTTCGCTGCATCCCAAAGCGTTTGATTGTTGTATTTTCATTTTAGTTTGTTTCTATATATTTTTTAATTTCTTCTCTAATTGCCTGGTTGACCCACTCATTCGTTAGTAGGGTGTTCTTTAACCTCCAAGCTTTTGGAGATTTTCCAGACTTTTTCCTGTGGTTGATTTCAAGCTTCATAGCATTGTGGTCTGAAAGTATGCATGGTATAATTTCAATTCTTGTAAACTTATGAAGGGCTGTTTTGTGACCCAGTATATGATCTATCTTGGAGAATGTTCCATGTGCACTTGAGAAGAAAGTATATTCTGTTGCTTTGGGATGCAGAGTTCTAAATATATCTGTTAGGTCCATCTGATCCAATGTCTCATTCAGGGCCCTTGTTTCTTTATTGACCGTGTGTCTAGATGATCTATCCATTTCTGTAAGTGGGGTGTTAAACTCCCCTGAAATTACCACGTTCTTATCAATAAGGTTGCTTATGTTTATGAGTAATTGTTTTATATATTTGGGGGCTCCGGTATTCGGCGCATAGACATTTATAATTGTTAGCTCTTCCTGATGGATAGACCCTGTAATTATTATATAATGCCCTTCTTCATCTCTTGTTACAGCCTTTAATTTAAAATCTAGTTTGTCTGATATAAGTATGGCTACTCCAGTTTTCTTTTGGCTTCCAGTAACATGATAAATAGTTCTCCATCCCCTCACTCTCAATCTAAAGGTGTCCTCAGATCTAAAATGAGTCTCTTGTAGACAGCAAATAGATGGGTCTTGTTTTTTTATCCATTCTGATACCCTATGTCTTTTGGTTGGCGCATTTAATCCATTTACATTCAGTGTTATTATAGAAAGATACGGGTTTAGAGTCATTGTGATGTCTGTATGTTTTATGCTTGTAGTGATGTCTCTTGTACTTTGTCTCACAGGATCCCCCTTAGGATCTCTTGTAGGGCTGGTTTAGTGGTGACAAATTCCTTCAGTTTTTGTTTGTTTGAGAAGACCTTTATCTCTCCTTCTGTTCTGAATGACAGACTTGCTGGATAAAGGATTCTCGGCTGCATATTTTTCCTGTTTAGCACACTGAAAATATTGTGCCAATCCTTTCTGGCCTGCCAAGTTTCAAAAGAGAGATCAGTCACGAGTCTTATAGGTCTCCCTTTATATGTGAGGGCATGTTTATCCCTTGCTGCTTTCAGAATTTTCTCTTTATCCTTGTATTTTGCCAGTTTCACTATGATATGTCGTGCAGAAGATCGATTCAAGTTACGTCTGAAGGGAGTTCTCTGTGCCTCTTGGATTTCAATGCCTTTTTCCTTCCCCAGATTTGGGAAGTTCTCAGCTATAATTTCTTCAATTACCCCTTTAGCACCTTTCCCTCTCTCTTCCTCCTTTGGGATACCAATTATGCGTAGATTATTTGTCTTTAGTCCATCACTTAGTTCTCTAATTTTCCCCTCATACTCCTGGATTTTTTTTTATCTCTCTTTCTCTCAGCTTCCTCTTTTTCCATAACTTTATCTTCTAGTTCACCTATTCTCTCCTCTGCCTCTTCAATCCGAGCTGTCGTCGTTTCCATTTTGTTTTGCATTTCGTTTAAAGCGCTTTTCAGCTCCTCGTGACTGTTCCTTAGTCCCTTGAGCTCTGTAGCAAGAGATTCTCTGTTGTCCTCTATACTGTTTTCAAGCCCAGCGATTAATTTTATGACTATTATTCTAAATTCACTTTCTGTTACATTATTTAAATCCTTTTTGATCAGCTCATTAGCTGTTGTTATTTCCTGGAGATTCTTCTGAGGGAATTCTTCCGTTTGGTCATTTTGGATAGTCCCTGGAGTGGTGAGGACCTGCAGGGCACTTCCCCTGTGCTGTGGTGTATAACTGGAGTTGGTGGGCGTGGCCGCAGTCAGTCCTGATGTCTGCCCCTAGCCCACCGCTGGGGCCACAGTCAGACTGGTGTGTGCCTTCTCTTCCCCTCTCCTAGGGGTGGGATTCACTGTGGGGTGGCGTGGCCTGTCTGGGCTACTTGCACACTGCCAGGCTTGTGATGCTGGGGATCTGGCGTATTAGCTGGGGTGGGTAGGCAAGGTGCACGGGGGCAGGAGGGGCAGGCTTAGCTCGCTTCTCCTTAGGTGATCCACTTCAGGAGGGGCCCTGTGGCATCGGGAGGGAGTCATATCCGCTGCCGGAGGTTTGGCTCCGCAGAAGCACAGAGTTGGGTGTTTGTGCGGAGCGAGCAAGTTCGCTGGCAGGAACTGGTTTCCTTTGGGATTTTGGCTGGGGGATGGGCGGGGGAGATGGCGCTGGCGAGCACCTTTGTTCCCCGCCAAGCTGAGCTCTGTCGTCCGGGGGCTTAGCAGCTCTCCCTCCCTTTGTCGTCCAGCCTTCCCGCTTTCTGAGCAGAGCTGTTAACTTATGACCTCCCAGATGCTAAGTCGCCCTTGCTGTTGGAACACACTCCGTCAGGCCCCTCCGCTTTTGCAAGCCAGACTCGGGGGCTCTGCTTGGCCCGCGAGCCGCCCCTCCACCCCGGCTCCCTCTCGCCAGTCCGTGGAGCTCGCACCGCCTTGCCGCCCTTCCTACCCTCTTCCGTGGGCCTCTCGTCTGCGCTTGGCCCTGGAGACTCCTTTCTGCTACTCCTCTGGCGGTTTTCTGGGTTATTTAGGCAGGTGTAGGTGGAATCTAAGTGATCAGCAGGACGTGCGGTGAGCCCAGCGTCCTCCTACACCGCCATGTTCTTCCAGCCCCAATCTAAACAATTAAGTCTAGAGTAGAGATGAAAAGATATGAGAAAGCTGAGGAGAAGGCTAAAGAGATTGCAAAGGTGGCAGAGATGTTGGTGGAACAGGTCTGGAGAATAGAGAAAACTGAATCCTCTTGAAGAAGAATCATCAATTTACAGCCAACATATTCTAGTCAACTGATAGAGATTGGGTGACACCAGAGAGAAACTGAAACTAGAGAGCCTTTTGTTTTCTTTTTTCTCTGTCTATACACCATTATCATTTATAGTAGGTTTCTCTCATAGTGTGTGGGAGATGTTTTCACTATAAGTTTTGATTGTGAAATGTTTGGGGGAAAGAAATTTTATTTGGAAAATGCTCTCAGATACAGAAATTAGGGCCTACATTGTAAGCTCCTAGAACAGTCACATTTGTTCCTGGCTTTGGTTGTTTTTTCTAAATTTTGAGGTGTTTGTTTTTTGTTGTGTGACATGCTAGCTCTCTAGAACCTTAGATCTGTGTGTGATACATGAGACTCAACAGTTGGAGTTTTTCAGCCCTGGAGGTCCTGAAGTAACTGCAGTAATTTTAGGTGTCTCCATGTAGCAGTTGTCAAAGAAAGGACCAGGCTTCAACTGTGGATGTGAATGGGGCTGATCTGGCCGGGGCTGATCAATCAGAAGAAGGGATGGAGGATAATATTGTCTGTATTTTGGGACTTTAATTTCTGTATCATATCAAAGAAGGAGAAATAATTTGTTTGAAATTTAAATTTTATGTGACACTGTCTGATATAACCTGTCTGGTCATTTTATTTGGACAACCTATCTCAGCTCTATTTGACATGGAACCTAAAATAGGAAATGAGATCTTGGTACTTTGTATAAATTGATATATTCTTAGGCATTTCAGGGGTTTCTGAATATAAAATGAAAGATATATTTGCTAAGGAATTTAAGGGGCTGGGGGAAGAAAACATGGAATTGTCTGTATTGGACCCCAAATTGGACAGGGAGGAGGCATCTCCAAGGTTCATAAATTGTCCAGCTATAAATTCATTTGAATAGCAGCTCTGACAAGTCATTGAGATCAAAACCTTACTATGTTGGTGGAAATATTCATTTGCTTGAAAAAGACCTTTAAAAGAAAAAGACCTTTAAAGGGTGTGATATTTCATAATTGAAAATATTAAGAGTACATAGAAGGTCAAAAGAAATGTGTTTACCAGAATGAGAATGAATTATTTGTAGCTGCGTGTGAGAACCCTTATGTGTAAAATATTTTGAAATTTCTAATTGCTCTGTCTTCTCATGGCCTTGGTTAACTTCTTTTGTCTCTCATAAGGACATTTGTAGTGACATTTAAGGCCTACACAGATAATCGAGTAATCTCTTCTTTTTCAGAATCTGTAATTATATCTGCATTCTTTTTCCAAATAAGGTAATGTGGGTGGCCATATTTCATCCTACTACATGTAGTGTGGCTAAAGCACTGTAAGATGAAACAAGAGTGGTAGAAAATGAAGTCAGAGAGGGAAAGGGAAAAGTAAAGGGAGAGGGGCCTGAAGGTAGTTGTGAGCTTAGAGTTAGTAGGACTGGCTTGACTGGGTGTGGGGAGTGAAAGAGAGTAATCAAGGTTGATGTCTAGTTTTTTTAAATTTTATTATTTTGTTTAATTTAAGTATAATTGATACACAATATTAGTTTTGGGTGTACAGTGATTTGACAAGTTTGTATGTTAAGGTATCCTGATGATAGTGTAGCTACCATCTGTAAACCATACAATGCTGTTTCAGTATCATTGACTATATTGCTTGTGTTGTACCATAGACTTCTTTTAAGTTTAAGCAACTGGATAGAAGATGGTTCCATTTGCTGAAATGGGGAATCTCTGAAAAATGTATAAGCTTGGGAGGGGTAAAAACAAAGAATGCTAGCTTTGTTGTGTTCAATTTGGGATGGCTATGAAAACATAAAAGTAAAATAGCTTTTATGCATTAGTTGCTTAGAAGAGGGATCAGGGATATAGATATAAATGTGGTAATTATCAGGGCGCCTGGGTGGCGCAGTCGGTTGAGCATCCGACTTCAGCTCAGGTCATTATCTCGCGGTCTGTGACTTAGAGCCCTGCGTCGGGCTCTGTGCTGACAGCTCAGAGCCTGGAGCCTGCTTCGGATTCTGTGTCTCCCTTTCTCTCTGGCCCTCCCCCGCTTATGCTCTGTCTCTCTCTCTATCTCTGTCAAAAATAAACATTAAAATAAATGTGGTAATTATCTGTATATTAATGGGATTTTTTTAATTTATTAGAAAAATTTTTTTTATGTCTATTTTTTTTAAATTTTTTTTTTTAACGTTTATTTATTTTTGAGACAGAGAGAGACAGAGCATGAACGGGGGAGGGTCAGAGAGAGAGGGAGACACAGAATCCGAAACAGGCTCCAGGCTCTGAGCCATCAGCCCAGAGCCCGACGCGGGGCTCGAACTCACGGACCGCGAGATCGTGACCTGAGCTGAAGTCGGACGCTTAACCGACTGAGCCACCCAGGCGCCCCTTTAATGTCTATTTTTGAGAGAGAGCAAGACAGCTATGAGCAGAGGAGGAGCAGAGAGAGACAGACATAGAGGATCCCAAGCGGGTTCTGTGCACTAACCATGAGATCGTGACCTGAGCTGAAACCAAGAGTTGGACAGTTAACTGATTGAGCCGCCCAGGTGTCCCTGTGTGTTAATGGGATTTAAAGCTACGAGACTAGGTAAAGTTACATAGTGTAAAACAGATTTAGAGGGCTTGACCCTGGATAGTCCAACTTGAGAGGTCCAGTATAAGAGGAGCTGGCAAAAGGAGACTGAGGAGGAAGTAGCCACTGGAGCAAGAAAGAAAACCAGAGAATTGTGGGTTCCTTAAGCCAAGAGGAGAATGTTATAAAGAGGAAGGAAATAGTCTGTCATTTCAAATGCTGCTGAGAGCTCTGGTAGAATGAAAGATAAAAGTAGTAATTTTATTACATAATTTCCTTATTAAAAGCATTTTCAGTGTAGAATGAGGATGGAAGCTAAACTGGAGTAGATTTAAGGAAAAAAGGGATATGAAAAAGTAGAGGCAGCAACTAACTGTAGACATTTTGTTTTAAGAGAGCAAATTGCTGCAGTAGCAGAAGGGAATATGAAGGTAATTTATTTTTAAGGTAATGAAAAAGGTTAAGAATCTTTAATGATGTTTTGTTTCAGAATTTGCCTTGGAATTTTTAAATTTCGTGTATGTGGAATATTAAATTCCACAGCCTGACGGTCATCTAATAATAATTTTTAAGTTCTTGACTGCCAAAGTGTCTCATTACCTTTATTAGCTTTATATCACTTAAATAAAACCAGAACTTTTTTGGATTCTAGTCACTTGATAATACTTTGGCCACTAGGAAAAAAAAGTCTTCAGAATTGCACTTTAAAGATAGAAAACTAGATCATTCTTGTTTTAATGTCTATGGTAATTGTAAATTGGAACTTTATACTGTAGTAATTACCAAAATCCCAAAAGTATTTGCCTTTCTGTTCTTAATAACTCAGAGAATAATTGGGTGGCTCTTGGGCTTTATAAAAGCAGTTTTAAAAGTCATTTAGTGTCTTTTGTGAAATAAATCTTAGAAAATAAGTATTACTGAGGCACCTGGGTGGTCAGTTAAGTGGCTGACTTCAGCTCAGGTCCTGATCTCACCGTTCATGAGTTCAAGCCCAGCATCAGGCTCTGTGCTGACACCTCAGAGCCTGGAGCCTGCTTCAGATTATGTGTCTCCCTCTCTCTCTGCCCCTACCCTGCTCATGCTTTGTCTCTCCCTCTCAAGAAAAAAGAGTAAGTAAACATTGAAAAATTAAAAAAAAAAAAAAGAAAAGAAGTACTACTTTTGCACTCTTTTGACTTATTTAAATGAACTTAGGTAAAGAAATATTGTGTCTGTTCTAAAGTAGCCAGTTAATTAAGGTATCATCTTAAGTTTTAGGACACCTTTCATTTTTAAAGTATTGAATTCTGCTTTTCATGTGCAAGAATTTGAGACCTCTCTTCTGTAAGTTTTGTCCTAAGTAGAGGTAGCTTATATGAGGGGAAATTAAGGTGTCAGTTAATGATTATAAGAGCACCCTAGGAGTTAAGGTGAGAAAAAGGTTACTCAAGTTTTTGTTAACACAGAGATACACTAAGAAATATTGGAAGTTTCCCAAATTAACTTGACATTTAGCTATTGGTTTTATAACAAAAGTTGAAATTTCTGAGCCCAATAGAAATGCAAGTACATCCCTGGAAATGTAATACATATATATTAATTGCAAATACATAGTTTTTGAGACTAAGGTAGGGAAAATGGGATAGGTAGTATTTGAGAACATCATCGACATTTCAGCTGTTGCTGTGAAAAGTTTGATTAAAGTTAATGATGCATATTCTGATCCAGTAGCTAACATGAACCACTTCGTTGTATTTATACTGCATTTGCATTGTACATATATAGGTATATTGTTTTTAGTGCATCAGTGACCTTTTATTTTAGAGTGAATTCATTTTAAAAAATTGTGAACATGTTAATTTGTTTCCCTTTATAGAAACAAAGTTGAAGTTTTAAAGATAAATTCCTGTAGTACTTTACTGTAGAAACTATTGTCCACTGCTCTCCTCTGTGCTCTACTTTATTCTGTGCGTTGTTAATGAGCAAACTGTAAAATACAGAACTTTTAAAAATGTATATTGGCAGGCATTGATTTATTCATGTGTTATTTTGTTCAGATTTTATTTAATAATAGTACTTAATTATACTTTTCAAATATATGAATGAGTAAACTTTTAAGTCAGATGTCAGCAAACTCTTTCCATAAAGGGTTAGATAGTAAATAGTTTAGACTTCACAGAATTTAGGATCTCTGTTGCAACTTCGGTATCATGGTGGGAAAGCAGCCATAGGCATTTCTAGATGAATGAGGATCGCTATGTTCCAATATAACTTTATTTACAAAAACAAGTGGCTGACCAGTTTTGGCTCATAGCTATAGTTTGCTGATCAATGTTTTAAGTGATACATTAATACGCTATATGTTCAGTATTAAAGTGAAGAGGTTTTGGAATAATTAAGGAATGAGTGGCGTAGAAAATCTTAGAGCCTGTTACTGTTTTGTTTGGAACAAAGTCCAGTTGTTAAAATTTTCTAGCATTTGTGGTGACACATTCTTATTTTCAAAGTAGAAAATGAGTCTTTTCTTCCTGTTAACAGGAGAGGTATTCTTCTGGAGCAAATGGAGACACTTTTAACAGGACTCCAGCTTCATCATCAGGTATGTGTTGAGGCAAAAAGGTGGATTCTTTTCTAGGTTAAAGGCTTCACCTAGTGAATAAGGAGCAGACTAGTAGACATCTTATAAATAGTGTTAGTTAGATTTCTGTGAGAATTCATTCTGTTTGGATGTTTTTAATGAGGGCCACTTCCAGGTAGAGGAAGCAAGAGAGGAGAGAGTATAGTGATATAGACTGTAGTGCTTTAATATTATTTGGTTTTGTAGGTTTCCTGTAAATCCTTTGCCCAACTTGGAAGTTGTATATTTGTCTTTCATACCACTAGAGAATTGTCAGGGTTCCTGACATATGGAAGTAGGATATGGGATTATTAGGTTGTTGTTTGTTTTTACAGTGTAAATATTAAATATTTAATATGTAATATTAACACTACACAAGCAATGGGTCAGTTAAGAAATCAAATGGCAAATCAAAATATGTTTCAAAACAAAAGAAAAAGAAAACATAATATTCCAAAACCTATGGGATGCACCAAAAGCAGATGTTAGAGTGAAACTTAAGTTATAAATGCTTGTATTAAGAAAAAAAGTTGGGGCGCCTGGGTGGCTCAGTAGGTTGAGCATCCAACCTCGGCTCAGGTCATGATTTCACGGTCCATGAGTTTGAGCCCTGTGTCGGCCTCTGTGCTGATAGCTCGGAGGCTGGAGCCTGCTTCAGATTCTGTGTCTCCCTCTCTCTGACCCTTCCCCGTTCATGCTTTGTCTCTGTCTCAAAAATAAATACACATTAAAAAAAAAAAAAGTTAAACAACTTAACATGACACTGCAGAGAGCTAGAAAAAGAATAAACTTAGCTGAAACTTAGTAGAGGAAGGAAATAACAAAAAACAGAGACTAGAATAAACAGTTACATAACATTAAAAGTAATGACCAGTTTTTCAAAAAAAATCCCTGCAAAATTGGCAATGTTTTAATTCTATTAACTAGGAAAAAAAGACTCAAAATTGAAAAGAAATGAAAGAGAAGACGGTAGATAACCACAGAAATACATAGTGTGATAACAGATTATTATATACATTTAAATACAAATCAGATAATTTAGGAAAATAAAACAGATAATTCCTAAAAACACACCAGTTACCATGATTGAATCATGAATCTTGAATCTAAGAAATAGGAAATCTTCTTAGACCAATAAAAAGAATGAAGCTGAATTAAGAATCAAAACTCCAGCATGGAAAAGCCCAAGACCTTATAGTCATAGTGGTGAATTCTACCAAATATTAAAAAAAATTAATGATACTCTTTATCAAAGTTTTACAAATAATGGAATAGAGGGAACACTTTCAGAATCATTCCATGAAACTAGTACTACCCTGATACCAAAACAGGATAAAAACAATACAAGAACAAAATCTAGTTTGTCGCATGTAAGTATTGGTACTCCAGCTTTCTTTCCTTTGACATCCGTTTGCGTGATAAATGTTCCTCCATTCCCTCACTTTGACCTGCAGATGTCTTTAGGTCTAAAATGAGTCTCAGGGCACCTGGTTGGCTCAGTTTATTAAGTGCTAGACTCTTGATTTTGGTTCCGGTCATGATCTCAAAATTGATGAGATCAATCCCCCCTACCATAATCTGCGCTGACAGCATGGAGCTTGTTTGGGATTCTCCCTCTCCCTCTCTCTCTGCCCCTCCCTCCTCATGCTCTGTCTCTCAGAATAAATAAACGCTAAAAAAAAAAAATGAGTATCTTGTAGGCTATAAGGTTGTTGAAGTAAGTTGCCGTAGTAGTGACCTGTCAGGGTAATTGTTTAATCCTGGGAAGCCATCAAGATATCATGAGTTTTGGGGTGTCTGGGTGGCTCAGTCAGTTAAGTGTCTGACTTGATTTCGGCCTAGGTCAGGCTGTGTACTGAGTGTGGATGATGCTTAAGATTCTCTCTCTTTCCTGAGGCACCTGGGTGGCTTAGTTAGTTAAGCGTCCGACAGTTGGTTTTGGCTCAGGTCATGGTATTGTGGTTTGTGAGTTTCAGCCCCAATTTGGGGTGCAGAGCCTGCTTGGGATTCTCTCTCACTCCCTCGCTCTCTGCTCCTCCCCCACTCATGCTGTCTCTGTCTCATAAGTAAATGAAAAGACTTAAAAAAAAGATTTTCTCTCTCTCTCCCTCTTTCCCTCTACCCCTTTCCCCTGCTTGCCTGCACTCTCTCTCTCTCAAATAAAAAAAATAAAAATTAAAAGCAAATTTTAATTCCCATGTTCACCTTAAGTTCAAAGTAATTATCTTGACAGAAGTTAAGAGATGCTTTTGCTGTTGTCAAGATGTATTTATTTTACATAAACTTTTAAATGTAGTGGTTTAATATAGAATATTCAGATTAAGAAAAGTTGAAATTGCTGCCTGCTGAAACCCCAGCAGAAGGCTAACTTTGCTTCCATCCTATGAACTACTTACATGCATGTGTACTTGAAATACCCAGAAAAGACAAACAGGTAAAAGATTCTGTGTTTATTTGCATAGATTACTATATCATCAGGAGAAACCTTGTTCTTTCAGGTGCTGAAAACCAATTTTTGTAAAGGAATTAAAATTTAGATGTATATCAAAGTAGAACATTGTTTTGTGGTGAAATCTTGAAGAAGCTAGATTGAAACAGCCACCAACTTTAGCATTAGATCTCTGAATGTTTAGGCAAATGAAATGAAATCAGGTAATGAAAAATGCTATCTACAAGAAGGTAAGCATGCAATTTACAAGTATTTTTTGTAGCTCTTTTTTTTCTTTTTTTTAAATTTTTTTTTTTAACATTTATTTATTTTTGAGACAGAGACAGAGCATGAACGGGGGAGGGGCAGAGAGAGAGGGAGACACAGAATCGGAAGTAGGCTCCAGGCTCTGAGCCATCAGCCCAGAGCCTGATGCGGGGCCTGAACTCACGGACCGTGAGATCGTGACCTGAGCTGAAGTCGGACGCTCAACCGACTGAGCCACCCTGGCGCCCCGTAGCTCTTTTTTTTTTTTTTTTTTTTTTTTTTTCATAGAAATAGATTTTTTTTTTATTTTTTTTAATTAAAAAAAATTTTTTTTTCAACGTTTTTATTTTTGGGACAGAGAGAGACAGAGCATGAACGGGGGAGGGGCAGAGAGAGAGGGAGACACAGAATCCAAAACAGGCTCCAGGCTCTGAGCCATCAGCCCAGAGCCTGATGCGGGGCTCGAACTCACGGACCGCGAGATCGCGACCTGGCTGAAGTCGGACGCTTAACCGACTGCACCACCCAGGTGCCCCAAAATAGATTTTTTATTATAGAAATGCATATGAAGCTAATGAATGTATCTATGCCAATACCTAAATATGCGCTTGGAAAAAAAAACCAAAAACCCTTAAATGCAGGTAAAAAGGAAGAAAGAAATGATCTGAAATTTTGGCCCCCAGATTAAGCCACCATTGGGAGTATGTTGACTGAGATGTTTTAGATTTCTGCATATATTCCTACATACATAACTGTATTCCAATGGCATATTATATACATGTTTTTAAACATTTTTTATTGAAGTATAGTTGACATACAATGTTAAATTAGTTTCACATATACACCATAGTGATTCTACAAGTTTATACATTGTTACGTTCACATCTGTCACCATACGATGCTATTGCAATACAATTTACTATATTCCCTATGCTGTACCTTTTATTACTGTGACTTATTCATTCCATAACTGGAAAGCTTGTACATGTTCCTTTTTATCACAGCTATGTGTCTTGCTTTTCCTTTGTTTACCTACCGTCCACATCCTTTTAACAATCTTAAATAGAATCTTGTTAAAATGCATATCGCTTTTGGCGTGCCTGGGTGAATCACTTGGTTAAGTGGCAGACTTGGTTTTGCCCCAGGTCATGATCTCATGATTCGTGAGATCAAGCCCAGCCTCTGGCTCTCTGCTGACAGTGTGGAGCCGGCTTGGGATCCTCTCAGTCTCTCTCTCTCTCTCTCTCTCTCTCTCTCTCTGCCCCTTCCCAGCTCATGGTTTCTCTGTCTTTCTCTGTCAAAAAAAAAAAATGCATGTTGCTTTTAATGATAGTCATAGAAACCCTCCTAAGTCAACTATTATAATCTTATTCTTTGCAAAATTCAGTGGAAAAAATTCATGTTAACTGATTTTAAAATGTCACATGGTAACTTCACATCTTACAATTGAAAACATTTAATTCCCTTTCTCATTCATCATTTAACTCAGTATCTATCATGAGTATTTAGCCTTTCCCCTACCCTCGTGCAACCTCCCTCACACTTCTTCCCTTCCCATTCTCCTAATAGTTACACTTTTTGCTTAAAAATCTAAATTCGTTTTTTATATCTGCATGGCTATGTATGCATCATTCTCATTTGAGACATAAAATATGTTATGGTTACATTTCTTTGTTATTTTATACAGTATGCTCTGTTCTCTTCTGTTTTGGTTTTAGTACACTTGCTGCTCTCTTGGCTCGCATCCCAAGAATTAATAACTTCACCTCTAATCCATTCCTGTTCAGTTTTCCATGGATCCCAAGTTTTCTCTGTCTTAATTTTTTTTCACCCCCCCCTCACTTGGGTAGAGTCAGTTTTCTTTCATCTTGAGAAAGGAAGAATAGGACATAAATTTGAGATATTACAAGTGTCTTTGCCTTCATGCTTAATAGTTTAAGAATAAAATTTCAGGTTGGAAATAATTTCCTCCACAGACTTCATATTGCCTTATTGTACATGAAATTCTAATGAGTTCTGGTCCTGTAGTATGACTATTTTTCTGAATTCTTCTAAAGTTTTAGGATCTCATTTTGTCTTCTGAATACTGAAAATTTAATGATTATGTACCTTGATGTGGGACTTTTTATTTATTGTGTAAGACACCTAATGAGCCTGTTAAATCTGAAATACATATTCTGCACTTTTGAGAAATTTCCTTGTGTTATTTTTTTCTCTGAGGATTGTTAGTTTTATTTGAAGGTTATTTCTGTTGTTACTTAGAGTTTTTTTCTTTCCTGTGTTTTCTGTGTTTTTTATTTTTATTTTTCATTGTTTATTACTTTAATCTTCAGAAGTTTAAGAGTCAAAAAATTAGGGAACATTATAACATGTATCCTAGTATTTACCAATGATTTAGCATTTTTCTTCAGATTTCCTTTTCATGAAGTAGAATATGACAGATGAAACTGAAATCCTCTTTAGTCTCTCTTGAATATTGTTCTTTGTATCTGTTCTCTCTTTCAAGAAATATAATGTATGTAGTAACTTTTCAGTTTTTAATTTTTAAATACACATAAGTACTTATAAATAAGTACTACTTTGTATTTTATGCACAAATGCTTTGTTTTACTGTGCTTGCAGTTTTTATTTGACATTTTGAGATCTGTCCGTGTTGATATATACAGAACTGATTTAATTTTGTATCATGTTCCGTTATCTGAATATGTCACAATTTTACTCCATTTTATTCATTGACCATTTGTGTTGAGCACTGTGAACTGCCTATTTATATCCTTTGCCTATTTTTTTTTTAACTGGATCACTTGTCCTTCATTTCTAGGATTTCATTACATAATTTGTGTATTGATTAATTGTTAGCTACATTAGGTTATAAATATTTTGTGTTGTATGTCTTCTCTTTTATTTATGCTTATATTGTACATAAATTTTCAGTTTTGAGAAAATGTATCAATCTTTTCTTAGGTTATTTTACTTTCTGTGTTGTAAGAAAACTTTCTATATCTAGTTTACAAAGATATTCTAAATTCTCTTCCAAAATCCTTAAGTTTTACTTGTTCTGTTTAGATTTTAAATTTATCTGGAACGTAATGGTGTATATTGGTGGTCTACCTTAATGTTTGCTTCCAAAAAGAAAGGTCATTTGTCCCAACACTTCTTTTGAAGGTTTCTGTATTAGTTTCCTAATGCTGCTGTAACAAAGCACCACAGCTGGGTGGTTTAAAACAATAAAAATTGATTCTCTTAGAGTTTTAGTGGCTACAAGTCTGAAATCAAGGTGTTAGCAGAGCCATGTGGTCTCTGAAGCCTCTAGCGGAGAATCTGTTCCATGCCTTTCCCTTAGCTTCTGGTGGTGGCAGTTGATCCCTGGTATTTCTTGACTGAAAGCTCTTTAATTCTAATCTCTGCCTCCACTGTAACAAGGTTTTCTCCCTTTGTGTGTCTGGGTCTCTGCGTCTACTCTTATAAAGATACCAGTCATATTGGATTAAGAGCCCACCCTACTCCAGTATGATAACTCAACCACTTATATCTGCAACAACCTTACTTCTAAATCAGGTCATAATCTGAAGTTCTAGGAAGGACATGAATTTTGGGTAGACACTGTTCAATCCAGTGGAGTCTGCATCTGTGTTCTCTTTTGGTTTCCACTGCTCTGTATGTCTATCCATGCACAAATAGAGCTCTATTAATTCTATGGGCTTATTGTAAGTTTTATTATCTGCTAGGATGATTCCCTCTTCATTGTTATTCTTTCAGAATCATATACTTGACCTTATTTTTCCAGATAAAAATTTAGTATCTGTATTAATTTAAAAATTTTTTTTAATGTTTATTTATATTTGAGAGAGAGAGAGAGACAATGTGAACAGGGGTGGCAGTGCAGTGTGGGCAGAGAGAGATGGAGACACAGAATCTGAAGTAGGCTCCAGGCTCTGAGCTGTCACAGCCTGAGGTGGGGCTCAAACTCACAAACTGTGATATCATGACCCGAGCTGAAGTTGGGACACTTAACCGACAGAGACACCCAGGTGCCCCTTAAACTTTTTTTTTTTTTTTATTATTTAACAAATTAAAAAAAAAATATTTATTTATTTTTGATAGAGAAACTGAGTGCGAGTCGGGGAGGGGCAGAGAGAGAGAGGGAGACACAGAATCTGAAGCAGGCTCCAGGCTCTGAGCTGTCAGCCCAGAGCCCGATGAGGGGATTGAACTCACGAACCGCAAGATCATGAACTGAGCCAAAGTCAGACATTTAACTGACTGATCCCCCAGGTGCCCCTAGTACCTGTATTTACATTCAGAAAAATCTTACTGCCATTTTGATAAAACTGCAGTAAATGTATGTATTAACTTGGAAGAAAACTGTCTTTGGGGCACATAGGTAGCTCAGTCAGTTGAACATCTGGCTCTTGGTTTTGGGTCACGTCATGTTCTCACAGTTTATGAGATTGAGCCTGGCATCAGGTTCTGCTCTGACAACAGGGAGCTTGTTTGGAATTCTCTTTTTCCCCTTCTCTCTCTGCCCCTCACCCACTCACAAGTTCACTCTCTGTCTAAACTTTTTAAAAAAAGTATCTTTACTGTAGTTAGTCTTTCCATATATGGGCCTGGTTATCTCCTGTTTATTTATAATTTTTCCATAAAGGTGTCACATATCTTTTGAATATTTAACTCTAGTAATTATGTTTTCTTGGTTGAGACTATTAACGCTGTTTGGAAAGTTTTTGTTTTTGTTTTTGTTTTTTTTTTAATTTTTATTTTAATTTTTATTTTTTTTTATTTAAAAAAAAAATTTTTTTTAACATTTATTTATTTTTGAGACAGAGCATGAACGGGGGGAGGGCCAGAGAGAGAGGGAGACACAGAATCTGAAGCAGGCTCCAGGCTCTGAGCTGTCAGCACAGAGCCTGATGCGGGGCTCGAACTCATCAACCGTGAGATCGTGACCTGAGCGAAGTCGGACGCTCAACCGACTGAGCCACCCAGGTGCCCCGGAAAGTTTTTGTTTTAATGTTTGTTTATTTTTGAGAGACGGAGACAGAGTGTGAGGGGGGAGGGGCAGAGAGAGAGAGAGCGAGAGAGAGAGACCGAATCCAAAGCAGGCTCCAAGCTGTCAGCACAAGAGCCTGATACAGGGTTTGAATTTAGGGATCACGAGACCATGACCTGAGCTGAAGTCAGATGCTTAATGGACTGAGCCACCCAAGTGCTCTGACGCTGTTTTGAAATTAATAATCTGATGAATTTGTTAAGTAATCAGGAAATACGGTCAATATGAAAGTCTATAAGATATAAAAAAATAAATGGCCAGTCCCTCTAAACCATAATTATAACAGAACAGTAAATAATTAAATAATGTTTACTTTGCTTATGTTTTCATATCCTATTCCTTCTAACTTGTCTTCCTTGCTTGTTATACTCAACACAAACAGTAACACCTTAGCAGGCTGAATTATATTTAAGCTGCTGCCAGACATCATTTCAACCACTCAGAATCTTAAATTTTTTTAAAACACTTATTATGGATTCAGTAACTATGATGTAAAACTGGCTGAGCTCTAAGACCCATCGCAGGCAGCAGACCAATTTCTCTCCTTTCCCTTGTCTGCCCCTGCTATGCTTGGGTGCCCCTGGCCCAGGCTGGGCTCACTTTTGAGTTGGCCTGGTCCATGCTTAGTTTGTTCAGGAGTACAGCCATGGACAAGCCCCAGAAGTGGCATCACTGCTTCATGTCAGGGTCCAGAACTTAAACTAGGAGTTTAGTGTGACCCCCAGACTCCTTTCCACGAAGGAAAGGAGTGCTGCCCCACGAAGATCCTGGATGTTGGCCACCAAGCCAGAGCCTGACGACCTGTGCCGAGCACCAAATCTAGGTGTCTGCCTGGGGAGCCTTTCTTACTGGAGCCGGCTGGGCCAAAGTATGGTTGTCCTTGCCTGCTTTTTTTTGTATTTGAGTGGACCATTAAAAATGCTGGTAGGAAATCAACTTTATGTGCATGGACACAGCATGTTGAGTGCTTGGCTCCTCTATCAAGTAATGGAGCCAGGGCCAGGCTGTTTTGTTGGGGAGAGCAGTTTCCCTAGAGAGGAATTAGCTAGTGTTTGTCAAGAGGATTTATGTTTTTATTTATTTTTATTATTATTAATTTTTTAAGTTTATTTATTTTGAGAGGACAAGCAGTGGAGGGGCAGAGAGGGAGAGAGAGAATCCCAAGCAGGTTCCTCGCTGACAGCATGGAGTCTGATGTGGGGCTTGAACTTAATGAACCACGAGATCATGACCTGAGCTGAAACCAAGAATCAGACACTTAATTGACCCACCCAGGCGCCCCTAAGATTTAAGTTTTTTAAACCCTGTTTCCTAGGGGCGCCTGGGTGGCGCAGTCGGTTAAGTGTCCAACTTCAGCCAGGTCACGATCTCGCGGTCCGTGAGTTCGAGCCCCGCGTCGGGCTCTGGGCTGATGGCTCAGAGCCTGGAGCCTGTTTCAGATTCTGTGTCTCCCTCTCTCTCTGCCTCTTCCCCGTTCATGCTCTGTCTCTCTCTGTCCCCAAAATAAACAAACGTTGAAAAAAAAAAAAAACTCTGTTTCCTATTTAATTTTCCTCTTTTGTCATTCCCTCCTCTTTATTTCATTGTATGACACAATGGGGCAGAGACAGGAAGAGACACAGAATCTGAAGCAGCCTCCAGGCACTGAGCTGTCAATACAGAGCCTCATGTGGGGCTCGAACTCACAAACTCTGAGATCATGACCTGAGTCAGTTAAGTCTGTCGCTTAACTGACTGAGCCACCCAGGCACCCCAGTATGGCACAGATCTTATGTTGCCTTTGCTGATTTTTTTCATTACCCTTTTTTGAATGATTTGAATTAGTCCTAGATGAGCTATTTATGTAAGGGAGTATCAGGTGCTCTTTTCCCCCAAAAGAACTGTTCTTCTTCATGTGTGTTTTAAAACATGCTGTTTTGTGTGCCTGTTGTCTCTATGCGTGTATTTTTAACTTAGAAAAATGTAATTGAGGTAAAGATCTCATTCTTTCCCACCCTACCACTATGCTTAAGACTTACTTGTAATGGATCATTGATTTCATTGTTTGTAACTACTGCAAGGTATTTAATACCCTTTGTCTCCAAGTTTTATTTACACCCCACCCCCACTCCCATAATGGACCCTGAGAATACATCTTATCACCCTCCACTACCACAAAGGTGAACATTTCTGTACATATCCCTTCATAGACTGGAGTGAGAATGTCTTTGGGTAATGGACGCAGGAGAGGAATTAGAGGGTCATGGGTGTATGTGTACTTAATTTGACTGAATACTTAATAATTGTTCTCTAGAATAACTATGCCAGTGTATACTCCCATCAGTTGGATATAAAGGTTTTTATATCTCCATTGATATTTGATACTATTCAGTCTTCTAAATTTAGCCAGCCTATTGGGTATAAAGTAAAATCTCATTGTTTTAAATACATTTATCTGATTAACAGCTGAAGTATCTCTTCATATGTTTGGTAATATTTTAGGTTTCTCCTGTAAGTTGCCTCTTCATGTTTTTAGCCCATTTTTCTATTATGCATGCTCTGTTTCTCTTATTGATTGGCAGGCATTCCTCCTGTATTTTAGATTTTGTGCTCTTCTGATTTATACATGGCCAATATTTCCTTCCATACTGTAATCTGTCATCTTTGTCCGTGATGCGTCTTACTGTTGAAAAATTTTGTTGTGAGGTCATTGAACTAATTTTTTTTACTTTCTGATATGCTTTTGCAGTTTTGATTAAACTCTGTCACCTCTGTGTTAGAAGTAACCACCTGTTACTGTTAGAGTTTTTTACTTTTCACATTTAGCTTTTAATTATCTGACTCTGTCCTTTAGAAAAAAAATTCATGGTAACTATTTCAGTGACAAATCAGAACATTGTGTATTCAGTATGAGTGAATACAGGATTCACAAAAGATCTTTGCATTTGGGCTTTTGTGGTCAACCCAGACCATGGGTCTATAGCAGTTAAAATGAAGTGGTTTTTTTTTTTTTAATTGTGGTACAATAAACATACAACGTAAAGTTTGTCATTTTAACCATGATATTTTTAAATTAAAAAAAAATTTTTAAGACTAGATTTTTTAGAGCATTTTTAGTTCATAGCAAAATTGAGGGGAAGGCATAGATATTTCCCATGTGACCTATTCCACACCTGCGTAGCCTCCCCCATTATCAACATTCCCAACCAGATTTGTACATTTATTACAGTTGAACCTACACTGACACTTTATAATCACCTAAAGTCCATAGTTCACATTATAGCTCACTCTTGGTGTTGTATGTTCTGTGGGTTTGGATGAATGTATAATGACATGTATCCATCATGTATCAAAAAGAGCATTTTCAGTGCCCTAAAAATCCTCTTTGTGCTGCCTATTCATCTCTCTTCCTCCCCTAACCCCTAGCAACCAATGCTGTTTTTACTGTCTACATAGTTTTACCTTTTCTAGAGTGTCACACAGTTGGAATCATACAGTATGTAGGCTTTTCACATTGGGTTCTTTCACTTAGTAATATGCATTTAAGCTTCCTCCATGTCTTTTCATGGCTTGATAGCTCAGTTTTTTTTTTTTTTAAAGCAATGAATAATATGCTGTTGTCTGGATGTAGCACAATTTTAAATTTATTCACCTGCTGATGGATGTATTGATTGCTTCCAAGTTTTGGCTATAAAGCTGCTATAAACACAACCATGTGCAGGTTTTTGTGTGGATATGAGTTTTCAGCTCCTTTGGGTAAATACCAGGGAGCACTCTTGCTAGATGATATGGTAGGAGTATGTTTAGTTTTGTAAGAAACTACCAAACTGTCTTGCTAAATATCAATACCCTTTTACCTTCCCATCAAATAAATGAGTTCCTGTTGCTATATATCCTTGCTAGCATTTAATATTTTCAGTGTTAATGGATTTGGGCCTTCCATATAGGTATATGGTGGTATCTTAATGTTTTAATTTGCATTTCTCTGATGTCCTATCATGTGGAGTGTCTTTCCATATGCCTGTTTGCCATCTGTGTATCTCTTTTGTTGAGGTCTCTGTTACGGTCTTGGACCCATTTTTTAATTGGATTTGTTTTCTTGTTGAATTTTAAGAGTTCTTTGTTTTGGCTAACAGTCCTTTATCAGATGTGTTCTTAGATATTTTCTCCCAGTGTGTGGCTTGTTTTTTCATTTTTTTGACATTGCTTTTTGCAGAGCAGAAGTTTTTAACTTCAGTGAAGTTCAGCTTATCAATTATTTCTTTAATGGATCATGCATTTGGTGTTGTGTCTAATAAGTCATCTCCATACCCAAGGTCATCTATGTTTTCTCCTATGTTTTCTTCAAGATGTTGTATAGTTTTGCATGTACATTTAGATCTGTGATCCATTTTGAGTTAATTTTTGTGAAGGGTGTAAGGTTGGATCTGTGTTCTTTTTTTTTCCCTCCCTGTGGGTGTTTAGTTCTAGCACCATTCTTTGAAGACTGTCTTTGCTCCATTGTGTTGCCTTTTGACCCTATTTATGTGGATGTTTCTTGGTTCTCTGTTCTGTTCCATTGATTGATTCTTTTGCCAATACTACACTTTTTTTTAAATCTTTTTTTGAATATTTTATTTACTTATTTTTAAGAGAGAAAGAGCACAAGGAGGGGAGGGACACACAGAGAGAGGGAGACACAGAATCTGAAGCAGGCTCCAGGCTCCAAGCTGTCAGCTCAGAGCCTGACATGGGGCTTGAACCCATGAACTGTGAGATCATGACCTGAGCTGAAGTTGGACCCTTAACCAACTGAGCCACCCAGGCGCCCCAATACCTCACTGTCTTGATCAGTATAGGTTTATAATATAGTATATAGTATACTATTGAAGTTGGGTAGTGTCATTCATCCAACTTTGTTCTTCTCCTTCAATATTATGTTGCCTATTCTAGGTATAGAATGTAAAGTCTCCATATAAAAATTTAGAATTGGTTTGTCAATATCCATAAAATAACTTGCTGGGATTTTGATTGGGTTAGCATTGAATCTATAGATCAAGTTGTGAAGAACTGACATCTTGACAATAGTTTTTGTATCTATGAATGTGAAATGTCTTTCCATTTATTTGGTTCTTTGGTTTTTGTTCATGAGAGTTTTGTAGTTATCCTCACAGAGATCTGTATATTTTGTTAGATTTATACCTATTCACTTTTTTTAAGTGCTAATGTAAATGGTAATGTGTTTTATTTTCAAATTCAACTTGTTCATTACTGTTATATAGTAAAGCAGTTGGTTTTGTATATTAATCTGGTATCCTTATCCTTTGCTATAATTGCATATTAGTTCCTGGCATTTTTTGTCTGTATTTTAGATTTTCTACATTAATGATAATGTCAGTTGTGAAAAAAGAGTTTTATTTCTTCTTTCCCAATATGTATACCTTTCATTTTCTTTTTTTGCCTTATTACATTAGTTAGAACTTCCAGTACGATATTGAAATGGAGTGATGAGAGGGCACATCCTTGACTTGTACATGATCTTCGTGGAAAAGCTTTGAGATTCTCAGTATTAAGTGTGATGTTACCTCTGGTTTTTTGTAGATAGTCTTTATGAAGTTGAAGAAGCTTAACCTGCTTAACCATTTTTAAGTGTACAGTTGAATCCTTTATTTTGAATATGATGTAAAATAGAGATCCATTTTTTTTCTGCATAAAGTTTTCTCTGCAATATCTGTTAAACATGCTCTCTTTTCCCTAGTGATGTGTGATGCAGATTTCATCTCTTAACACAGATTTTGTCCTTTTGTTGTCTTAAAGTAATGAATAAAGCATATCATTCACTAAATAGTAATAAAAATAATAATCATTTAGACTTTTCTCAATTTCAGTTAATGCTCCCAAATTTTTATAATTAAAGTATGATGTTTGCTTTAGGCTTACATTAGTTGTTTTTTAAATCATGCCAAGGAAGTTTTTTTCCACTTCTGGTCAAATATTAGTTTTGTTTAGAAAAGACAGTTGAATGTTAATAAATGCTTTTTTAAAAAAATTACTTGTATCTGTTGTCTCCTTTAAATCTCTTAATGTAGTGTTGTAAATGGAGTTCTTTAAACTTGAACAAAATTTGTATTCCTAGTATAAACCCTGCATAGCTATTTTATTGTAGTTTTCAGTGAAACGAGATGTTAATTTTTTTATTTAGCACTTTAAAATTAATTTATTAAGATTGGCCTCTAGTTTTCTTTTCTCATGTCCTAATTTAATTTTGATTTTATGCTTTTCATCTTTAAAAAAAAAATAACCTCTGGAACATGGAAATTACCTGCTAATTACAAGGTTAGTTGCCTTTGTCCTCAGATCTATGTAGACCAAGTTCTTTTTTTAAAAAGAATTTTTTTTTATTGAAGCACAGTGTACACACAGATTCACTATTTTAAAGTAAGATTCACATCATAAATGTACAGCTTGCTGGATTTGAATAAACTAAACATACTGCTGTGTTGAGTACCCAAATCAAAAAATAGAACATTAGTGGAGCTCTAAAATCCTTCTATGTCTTCCTTCGAAGCACCATCATTCTGACCAGGAGTAACTGCTATTGTGATTTCTGGCAGCACAGATCAGTTTTTCCTGTAAAGTGGAATCATTTACAATGGAACTATATATTCTCTTGTGTTCAAGGTTCTCTCCATGTTATCACAAGTAGTTGTGAGTTATTCTTGGATATATGTTTTCTACTTTGTAACTGTGCTGTAAACTGTATTAATGGGCATGTGGGTAGTTTACAGTATTTCCTGTTTTGAATATTTCTGCTGTGAATATTTTCTGGTTTGTCTTCTGGTGGATATAAATATCGTGTTACTCCGAATGTGGTTACCAGACTAGTAGCATTGATGTTATCTGCAAACTTCTTAAAATACAGAATCTAATGCTCCAACCAAAAGTACTGCATCAGAATCTATACTTTAACAAGATCCCCAGTGCACATTACCTTTATAATTGTGTGATCTCTAGATGGAAGACTCAACATTGGTGATTTATTTATTTATTTTTTAATATATGAAGTTTATTGTCAAATTGGTTTCCATACAACACCCAGTGCTCATCCCAAAAGGTGCCCTCCTCAATACCCATCACCCACCCTTCCCTCCCTCCCACCCCCCATCAACCCTCAGTTTGTTCTCAATTTTTAAGAGTCTCTTATGCTTTGGCTCTCTTCCACTCTAACCTCTTTTTTTTTTTTTTTTCCTTCCAACATTGGTGATTTATAAATGTTTTGTCTTTGAGCTACGTAGGATAATGAAGGGTATTAGAAGTTAGGACAGCTGGTAGCCCTAAAAAATGAGAAGTTGTTTTAGAATTCTTTGACACAAAGTCTTTCTCATCTTCCCTTAACCTTTTCACCTTGTGTTTTTTTTTTTTTTTTTTTATAAATTTTTTTTTCAACGTTTATTTGTTTTTGGGACAGAGAGAGACAGAGCATGAACGGGGGAGGGGCAGAGAGAGAGGGAGACAGAATGGGAAACAGGCTCCAGGCTCTGAGCCATCAGCCCAGAGCCCGATGCGGGGCTCGAACTCACGGGCCGCGAGATCGTGACCTGGCTGAAGTCGGACGCTTAACCGACTGCGCCACCCAGGCGCCCTCACCTTGTGTTAAGCAGATCATTTCAGAGGAAGGTTGGAAGATCATAGAGGACTAGAACTCATACTGAAGTCCCATAGTTGTTGGTACTTTTGCTTGGTTCAGTATGTGAGTTGTTGTTGTTGTTTTTTTAAGTTCAAAATTTGCTCCTCCTTCCTGGATCTGGTCCAAATGTGACTATAAATGAGATATATTCTTTGGTCACTGGGTGGGAATTGCTTTCATTAATCTGATTTCATTTTAAATGGAGTTTATTTTTATTTCTTTTGATTTGTTTTGATAGGGTTCAGAGCACTATAGAAAAATAGCTATGCTTCATCATTTATTTATATTATGGACTTCTGTACTGATGTTTTTCTTCCTATGTATTTTGTTGGGGATTGAACTGGATAAAATTCAGTGATGGCACTTAAATTTCTGAAAGTGAGAGCAGTAATCCCTAAAATTACTAAAGAAAAATTAAACATGAAGAGAGTATGAGTGGGGGAGAGGGACAGTGGTAGAGAGAGAAAGAATCTCCAGGCTCCACGTTCAGCATGGAACCCCACATGGGGCTCAATCCCACCATCCTGGGATCATGACCTGAGCCGAAAGCAAGGGTCAGACCCTCAACTGATGGAACCACCAGGCACCTGTTTTCTTTTTTTTTTTTAAGAAACTTATTACATATGTACACTGTACACTATATTTAAGATTGCTTCTTGAGTTTTACAAAAATGGTAACTTACTATATATAGTCTTTTTCTGCAATTTGAATTTTTCACTCAGTTTTCTTTTTAAGTTTTATCCATGTTGACAGTTGTTTTGGTCCATTTATAATCATACTCTTACATGAATACACTACACATATACAATATATATAATTCTGTATAATAAATTATAGAACATATTTACGTATGTAATACTCTTGTGTGACTGTGCCACATATTTTTATTCTCTTACTGATGCACATATGAGTTGTTTCCTTTTTGCTGGTATGAACCAAGCTGCCATGAACATCCCTTAAATTGCTAAGTATATGTTTTTAAGTCATAAATTGTGTTGAGTTATATCATAGACCTATGGAGGTAGTTTTTTCTTTTTAATATGTTGATGTTGTTAATTACCTTTTGAAGACATTGTGATGTTAAAATGCCCTTGCATATGGGGAAAAACCCAAGTTGGTCATAATGTTTTGTCTGTTCAGTTTCCTTTGGGGTTGTTTTGCTAATAATTGTTTTGGAGATATTGCATCTACTTGTGAGAGTTTTCCTTGTCATGTCAAAATTATGTTCACTTGGTAGAATGGGTTGGGGAATAATTCCTCTATTTCCGGGAATGGTTGTAGAAAATGGAAATAATTTGTTCTTTGAGATTTGGTAGAGCTCACCTGTAAAACTGTTTAGGCATGATGTAGAGATTTAAGTATTGATTCAATTTCTTTTTTTTAAAATTTTTTTTTTTTTTTCAACGTTTATTTTTTATTTTTGGGACAGGGAGAGACAGAGCATGAACGGGGGAGGGCAGAGAGAGAGGGAGACACAGAATCGGAAACAGGCTCCAGGCTCTGAGCCATCAGCCCAGAGCCTGACGCGGGGCTCGAACTCACGGACCGCGAGATCGTGACCTGGCTGAAGTCGGACGCTTAACCGACTGCGCCACCCAGGCGCCCCATGATTCAATTTCTATATGACAGTTGGATTTGTTTATCCAGAGGAGAAGTTAATATACTTTCAAAAAGTATACTCTTTTAAAATTAGGATTAAGATTGATTTATAGCTTTACTATAGTATACGATTTGTTCTTGTTCCCCTATGTCTTTGACTGGTTTTGTTATTAGCAAACTTAAAACTGTTTTCCAGTCAGTCATGTGGTTGAAAAAAGCTATTTCCTTCCTTTGATTTCCATTCTGTTTAGTTGAATAAGCTTTAGTTACCATTTATTTTTCTTTTGGAAAACTCCCTTAGATAGGCTATTAGGCTGTTTGTTTTTCTTATTGATTTATATAATTCTCCTTTGTCCTGTGGGTGGTACATTGGAATGGCTTAAAATTTGTGTACCACCAGATGCTAATTTGGATTTGCTTCAAAATGTTAATTGCTTTAGAAATGGATGATGGACCTTCTGGAAGAGATCATTTCATGAGAAGTGGATTTGCTTCTGGGAGGAGTTTGGGAAACAGAGGTAAGTATCTTTGTCTTTCATTAAAACTTCTCAACTGTTGAATGGTAGAATGAATAGAGACTATTATGGCTGTTGAGTGCAAAGCTAAATCTGTTATAACTCTCTGCAGAGTAGACTTTGAGGTAATGAGTTTATCATTTTTTCAACTATGAGTGTTCTTTTTGCTTTTTTTTTCCTTTTCTGGGATAGTAGGAGATAGTTCAATTGATAAAAATAGATTGGTTAGATTGATTAAAGATAGTTGCTTTACAGAGCTGCTACTTAATGTGTTTGATTATTGATTTCCAATAATTGGCATGGGAGGAATGTTGGTAAAAACTTCACAGATGAGGGGCGCCTGGGTGGCGCACTCGGTTAAGCGTCCGACTTCAGCCAGGTCACGATCTCGTGGTCCGTGGGTTCGAGCCCCGCGTCGGGCTCTGGGCTGATGGCTCAGAGCCTGGAGCCTGTTTCCGATTCTGTGTCTCCCTCTCTCTCTGCCCCTCCCCCGTTCATGCTCTGTCTCTCTCTGTCCCAAAAATAAATAAATGTCGAAAAAAAAAATTAAAAAAAAAAAACAAAAAAAAAACTTCACAGATGAGGGTGAGAAGAACCTGTTTTTTTTTTAAATTTCTCAAGAAAGACAGCACAGAAGCATTTCTCTTAGGTCATTAATATTAAGAGGTTATTTTCCCAGTGTTGAAACTTTTCATTGTTAGATCAACTGTGTGATCTGATAATGACACAGCAGAACACCTTACTATGGTCCATTTTTAGAGTTGTTATTAAAATGCTGAAAGTATTCTGCTTTATGTTTTAGTATAGTGTGATAAAATATGAGAACCTCCAATTTATTTAAATATCTTTATGACCATTTATTTCTTTTACAGGATGCCATAAATAAGGGCTAATTGGTAGTTTTAAATACACAAAACATTTAATCTTGAATTCATTAGATGTTGAAAAATCTTACTTCTAAGGATTTTTATTCATTGGAAACTAAAGGTGTGGCATTTCATTTGATATTTGGAAAACTTAATTTCTTGTTTGGATTCAGTTAACATAGTTAACATGTGGATCTATATTTTGATATAATTTGGAAATAATTATTTAAAAAAATTTTTAAGTTTATTTATTTTGAGAGAGAGCATGAGTAGGGTAGGGGCAGGGAGAGAGAACCCCAAGCAGGCTTGGCGCCATCAGCACAGAACCCAGTATGGGGCTCAAACCCATGAACTGTGAGATTATCACGCAAGCCAGAATCAAGAGTTGGATGCTTAACCAACTGAGCCACCTAGGTGCCCAGTTTATTCCTTAAATATGCACATATATTCTGTTTTTAAAACCTTCATAGTAAGAAGCATTGATGAATAAAAATCATGTAATCTTGCCAAGAGGTTCAGGTGTGGGTTTTGTTAGTTATTACTAACATTAGAGATAATATCTTAATATTACACTTAGAGAAATATTTAATATTGGATTTATTTTAAAACTTTATTTTTGAGTAGATGTTTTTAAATCCCATTTTAGAATAGATGAGGTGACACTTTTTGATGTAGATTTCAAAATATTATTGAAAAAAATCTTTTTAAAAGTTTAAATACTTTATTTTTACCAAAGCCAGGAATGTTTTTGAATTAACTATTTTTAAATTTTCAAGTTCAGAAAGTATACTTATATATCTTGTTAAAGTTTTACATTAATTGAATATACTTTTTTTCTCTTTTTTTTTAATTGAAGTATAGTTGACCTAAAATATTGAATTAGTTTCAGGTGTACAATGAAGTAATTCATCACCTGTGTGGGTTGTGCTATGCTCACCACAAATGTAGCTACCATCTGTTACCATACAACACTATTAACAGTATCATTGATTATATTCCCTGTGCTGTACTTTTCATCTGTGTGACTTATTCCATAACTGGAAGCTTGTATCTCTGAATAAAAGCTTTTTAAATGAGAAAAACACCACTTAGACAGTTTTTACTACACGTTGTTAATTTCATATGGGTTAGGTTGAAAAACAAACTTATCAAAACTCTTGGTTGAATGTTAATACTTAAAAAAGTTATCATTGTACCACATACAATCTTGGGAATTCATAGACCCATTAATATAACTCCTTTTCGTTATTGTTAACTCGTTATTTTAGTTTCAACCTCTGTGATATTTTTTTCTCAGAACTTGCATAGCTAGTAATTTGTTTTTGAAATTGTCTCTTAATTGCTTATAATACAGCTTTGATCCCCTTTTTATGTTCTATAAAGTATAACATAAATAGCTTTAACTTCTTGAATCACACACATCTTTAGAATCTGATGAAAATATGGATAATTGCTCTTAGACAGTTTTGCACGTGGCTTTAGAAGTTTTGCAGGTCCTTTAACTTAGTTGTATTAAGATATTACACAGATAGGTAAGACACAATTTATGAAGACCATAAGATAACACTTTAATTTTTCTAGTGATAGTGTGAAGTGGCAGTTTTTGTTGTTTCAGATGTCTTTTGTTCTAGTGTTTTGTTCTAAATAACCATGCTTCTTGCCTTAGCACCTCTGCCCTCAGAAAGATTAATGTAGTGATAGAGAAACACATGGAAAGAAATAAAGTGGTAGTGTGCTGTGGGAATGTGGAGAAAGGATTGATGATGACGGGAGGTCTGAAAGAAGACTTCTTCAGATGAGGTTGCCTTTGAACTGGGGTTTTGAAGTGTGAAAGGAATTTTGATAGGAAAAAATCGGAAAACAGGGAATGCCATGCTGAAGAATTTTGGTAGGAAAATATGAAAGCAGGGAATGCCTTGCTGAAGTATACAGGAAGGTACAAAGTATTAGAAGTTCACAGTGTGGAACATGGGACATTGTTTGGTGTGAATTAAAATGTTGAGAGCTCAGTGTTATGTGGTAGGAGATAAAGTTCAAAGATAATATGAGTAAAGACGCTGGAAGAGTGGAGAGGTGATAAGGGGAGTGGCAGTCACAGCTTTTATTTCTTTATTGCCTAGTTCCTTCCTAATTTGAATCTTAAAAGTGGAAAGATTGAGAAGTTTAAATGTTAACAGAATAAATAAGTAATAAATAATTAAAAAATCGGACAAGAATATAACATGTTCGGTAGCATGTAACCTTCATACAGGGGCATAAGTTTAAGTAGCTGGCTCTATACAGGGTGAGGTTTCAATATACAGAAAATCACAGTTGAATTTCCTCATTAAAAGTCAGGAAAAGTCATTCATGAAATAACAACTAATAGAAAGCTGTGTTTCACCAGTAGTATATTTATGGTTTTACCTTAGTATTATAACTTAAGAATTTTTTATAAAAAGTTGAAGCATATTATATCTTTATAAGTTCTTATACTTGTTTCTCCCTATCCTTGGTGGTACCTTTACCCTAAAGATTCATTTAAAATAGGGACATCTGGATAGCTCAGTTGGTTAAGCATTCAACTTTGGCTCAGGTCATGGTCTCACGGTTTGGGAGTTTGAGCCCCACGTTGGGCTCTGTGCTGACAGCTCAGAGCCTGGAGCCTGCTTCAGATTCTGTGTCACCCTCCCTCTCTGCCCCTCCCCTGCTGGCATTCTGTGTCTCTCTCAAAAATAAGTAAACGTTAAAAAAATAAAAATAAAACTTAATTATTTAAAATAAAATTAAATAATTTATTTACTTAAAGGTTTTTTTTTGTTTTGTTTTTTTTGTTTTTTTTTTGTTTTTTTTGAGAGAGAGAGAAAGAGCATAAGCAGGGGAGGGGCAGAGAAAAGGGGATACAGAATCCCAATTAGGCTTGGCACCATCAGCACAAAGCCCCACACAGGGCTTAAACCCACAAACCATGAGATCATGACCTGAGCCAAGATCAGGAGTGGGACATTCAACCAACTGCACAATCAAGGCACCCCCTGAAGATTTTATTTTTAAGTAATTTTTACATGCAACATGGGACTTGAATTTACAACTCTGAGGTCAAGAGACCCAGCAAGGTTCCCTCCTTTTTTTTTTTTTTAAAAGATTTCATTTTTAAGCAATCTCAAGGAGTCCTTTAATTTCTAGTCTTTGATGGCACAGTTAGTTATATGTTTTAAAGAGTTTTAACTCTGTCTGAATTTTCAGATGCTGGCGAGTCTAGTAAAAGGGAGAATACATCCACAATGGGTGGCTTTGGAGTTGGAAAGAGTTTTGGAAACAGAGGTAAACTGCTGACGATAATCTTATAATAACAATTTGAGTGAGCGCTAGTTTTTTTTTTTTCCTGTGCTCAAGACTCTTCCCCTGTGGCCCCCAGCAAGAGATCCATCTTATATACTTCAAAAGGTAAATTTGAGTTGAGCAAAGAACCAGTAGTAGCTTTGAAGTTAAAATTTTTTTTTTTCTTAAAAACTAAAAACTGTATATCAGAACTGGAGCATAACTTAAGATGAAGACTGATAATGTGAAGATGGACGACTTTACCAAGCATTTTGGAAACCAGACAGTTGAAGAGGGTTGAATGTTGGGAAAGGTCAGTTGTGGAGGGTAGTAGATAGATTATAATCCTTTCTGAACCAACTTAAAAGATTGCAAATACTGACATGAACTAAATAACTGAAAACTTAGGTTTTATGGAATATGCTATTTCTGTATAGATTATCTTTATTTGGAAATTATGTATCTTTTCAAGGAAAAACTCTTTTCATCTAATTACACATTGAAGCTATAGGGTACTTACTTTTATATCATAATTGTGTATTAGATTTCTGTGTTAAAAGGGATGTTAGATTATTTTGTACGTGAGATATTAAGTGACTTTATGTATACATTCTGCATATAAATTTAATACCTGTCAAAGTGATTAGTCTCTGTATTGCAGAAGCCATCATTTAATATAAATATATTTTATAATTTTGCTTAAATACTGATTGACAGGCATCTTATATTGACATTTAATTTTAAGGTATATTATTCCATGAATGTCTTTGCACTAAAGATAATTTTAGTAAGATTCAACATTTAAAAATTTTATGAAATATTACTGATAGATCCTTTTAAAATTAATTTTAGAGACATATCTGTATGTTCCAGAGACACGTAAATCTACGTACAGGTTTTTATTATATGAGAAATCTGAAAGTAGAGTTAAATGAAAGATGTAAAAAAAACTTGCTGAAAATAAAAAAATGTTAGAAGAATTTTCTTATTACTGAGATGGGAAAAATTACTGATTATTGGATTATAATTGAGTAATATTGTCCTCTGGCAAATGAAGAGATTGAAGGTTTTAAAACATTTGATATTTTGAATAGGAAGTATGTAGTGTGTTATGTTGATATATAGCCCTAGTTTGACCATATAATATAGAAGAATATATGACATCTGAGATGCTATAACGTTGGCTGACATTTTACCTTAGTTAATTGACACAAGGCAGAAATTGTTACCCAACCCATGTGAGTTTAAAAAAAAATTTTTTTAACATTTATTTATTATTGAGAGACAGAGAGGCACAGAGCATGAGCAGGGGAGGGGTAGAGAGAGGGGAGACAGAATCTGAAGTAGGCTCCAGGCTCTGGGCTGTCAGCGCAGAGACTGATGTGGGGCTCAAACTCACAAACTGTGAGATCATGACCTGAGCCAAAGTCGGTTGCCTAACCAACTGAGCCATCCAGGTGCCCCCCAACCCGTGTGAGTTTTTATTCAGTATTTATATTTATAGTTCTGTGTAGTTTATCCTGTATGAAAGGGGCATCATAACAAGTAGCACTTGTTTTGCTGTTTTTTTCCCTTTGTCTTTTGGTTTGTTTACCACAGAGATACAGGTAATTGTTTTCAGAAATTTGCAAGTTTAATTTTCTATTTTGTATAGGTTTTTCAAATAACAAGTTTGAAGAAGGTGATAGCTCTGGTTTCTGGAGACGTAAGTTTAATGTTTTTTGTAGCAGGTTTTAAAATTGAATGTTCAGAGTACATGCTAAAGGGAAAACTAGGATTAAGTGTCACAGTGGTTTTCAGTTCTAATTTATTCAAACCCACTTTCATACAGCAATTATAACCAGAGCCCTGACCACGAATTCAGGCATCCTAGTTTGGCCTGTTGCCATTTGACTTAGTCTATGAGGTACAACTTCTGAATGGTTTGCTACCTTAAGAAAAAGGGGATAATAGAAAGAACAAGTTAAGAATCAAAACTCCATGTCCATATACACATAGAGTTTGGGACATGCAGCTCCCTATTCAGACTTACATAATTCTTGACAGTGGAAAAAGATTCATGAGTATGTAGATGACTGCTGCTATCAAGGCATTTCTATCAAAAGTACTGACACACTGGTTTGGAGGAGTAAAGAGAATGATGAGAGTAGAGTAGTGTTATCAGAAGATAGATTATAAAAATTAATAGTGCTTTCTACTGATTAAGTAGATTTGGATGAGGCCTTGGAACCTGTATTTAAAAAGCCTGCCTGGTGATCCTGATGTCATTTTGTTTGGTAATCACTTATCTATGGAAACGTAATGACATAATACATTTTGGATTTGCAACTTTGTTTCCTGGCCCTGCTTTGTGACCTAGTTAAATGACTTAGAGCAAGTTGCTTAATTTGTCAGAGCCACAATTTGCTATTCTGCAGAGTGGAGGCCATCATATTAAAAGGTTGTTAGGCAAACTTAATGAAAATGTGTGTGAAAATATGAAGTTTAATACCACACACATTCATGGTAAACAGTAAGTGCCATCCATCTTCATGATTTATTTGAGACCTAATCTTTTTATACTCTTAACAGTGATTCTCAAAATCAGTACCAAGCCTAGAATGATCACCTTAAAACCTGTTTGGAGTTAGATGGGGTTTTAATATCTCTAATAAGACTGTTTCCCTAAACTGTCGTCAGTCTCATCCTGCCTAATTGTCTCTGCATTTTTTCATATCTTACTCAAATGAAAATGTACATAACATAGAAGTAATATTTGACAGAAGAAAAAAAACAATTTTTATTCTTTTCCATTTTTGTTCTACCTAATCTCCCATTTTTAAATCAGTTAATATTTCAAGATCATGTTCACCTAACCAATTTGTGCTTTTGAGCACAAAGTCCAGTTTCTCCTGGCACCTGAGAGAACTTGTTTCCTCTAAAATGGTCTGCTTTCTTCTCTTTCGTCTTCTTTCTTCTGTTCTCAAGCTTATGTCCCCTTAAAAAAACAAACAAAAAAACCCCAAAAAACCCCACATACCCACATATATATGGATTGAATTCTTTTGTTCTTACAGTTGTTGTTGGCAAGCCCAGGAACAGATTTTAGTATCATGATAGAAGCTATTACTCTGCATGCAAATGAATAGCATCTTTTGTGGTTGTTATTTGCCCTGCAGTCTTGTTTCCTCTAGCTGGTATAGCTTTTATCTATTGATAAAAGATGATAATACCCATTTCATAAGGTTTTTGTGAAGATTTAAAAAGTTAGTACATATTATTCATTTAGAACAGTGCTAAACTATACTGAATTCTGTTATTACTATTAATTTTTAATAATTTTATGTGATATTATATCAAATGCTATAATATGTGACATTTTTGCATACTAATAATATATATTTGGTATGTTTTATATAATCAATGTATTATGTGTTATTTATGTTTATATGTTTAAAGTGTCTTTATATTTAAGTTACATATTTTATACAGTTTTAGTGATTTTTACATAAGTAATAATATAATGTGGTCATAGCTGATGTTGGGATAATCTCTCTTTTTTATCCTTGGCTTTATCTTCTAACTCTACAGTGATTTTATTTTTTAACTTTATTTTTTAAAATTTACATCCAAATTAGCGTATACTGCAGCAGTGATTTCAGGAGTAGATTCCTTAATGCCCCTTTCCCATTTAGCCCATCCCCCCCTCCCACACCCCCTCCAGTAAACCTCTGTTCTCCATATTTATGAGTCTCTTATGTTTTGTCCCCCTCCCTGTTTTTATATTATTTTTGTTTCCCTTTCCTTATGTTCTTCTGTTTTGTCTCTTAAAGTCCTCCTATGAGCGAAGTCATATATTTATCTTTCTCTGACTAATTTCACTTAGCATAATACCCTCCAGTTACATCCACGTAGTTGCAAATGGCAAGATTTCATTCTTTTTGATTGCTGAGTAGTACTCCCTTGTATGTATGTATGTATGGTATGTGTGTGTGTGTATATATATACATTAAATCCTGTATACATGTATACGTGTGTGTGTGTGTGTGTATGTATGTACACACACGTGTGTGTGTATGTATGTATGTATATATATACATACATACACACACACACAACACACATACCATACATATCACATCTTCTTTATCCATTCCAGTGGACATTTGGGCTCTTTCCATACTTTGGCTATTGTTGGTAGTGCTGCTATAAACCTTGGGGTGCATGTGTCCCTTAAAAACAGCACACCTGTATCCCTTGGATAAATACCTAGTAGTGCAATTGCTGGGTCATAGGGTAGTTCTATTTTTAGTTTTTTGAGGAACCTCCATACTGTTTTCCAGAGTGGTTGTACCAGCTTGCATTTCCATACAGTGATTTTTTAAAATAACTTGTTATTTTGAAATAGTCTAAGACTTACAACAAGTTAGAAAGTTAGAGTTAACAAGTTAGAGTGGGCCCTTCACCCAACTTCTCCTAATGCCATTAGCCTATTTTAATTCCCAGTGTGGTCAAAATATAGGTTTATTTTAGGGGAATAATTGGACAAAAATAATGTGAGACTTCTTTCTCCTTCTCACTTCTCAAATTAATTCATAGGTTGTTTTTTTTTCATATAAGGCAATAAGTGTTAGCTGTCATCATTATTCCAGGGTGTGCTAACCTTTCCCCAATTTTTTCCTTCTTGTTAAGTTCCCTTGTAGTATTAAATCCTGCTTTCTAGAAAGTTGTCTGGTTGTTAGATTGTTCTTAAGGAATGTTTGGTAGTTGTTGACTTCATTTCAAGTAGGAGCCTGCAACAAGAGCTCTGGGTTATTTCTTATAGAACAATATTAATTGTTAAATTAGCATTTTTGCAAGGAACTTAACTGATAGCTTCTAAGCTGTCTAACCACTTGATGACATTACTGTGACTTAAACTTACCAGATTTTAAACATTTCATGACATGTATAAAGATCTCTTGAAGCCATTTCTTTATTTCCCAAATATGGCTTTGCTGGAGTTTTCTAGAAAGAGTTTTATAAAGTTATTACTAAAGGTCATATTAGTAACATATTTTTAAATTTTGAAAAATTAATCATTTGTTGCTCTCACCTATTCTTTCAAAATAAACATCTCTGGGGGTGGGTTCTAGGAGTTTCCTTTTAACCACTTTCTAGCTTATTCTTAGGCTTCAGTGTAGTTATTCTCTATTTAAAAACTGTGGTAATGTTATTTGATAATGTCACTAAAAACAGAAAAGATGGGATATCTGCAAATTCTTTCATTAGGATGATTAGGGAAAAGTTAGCATTAAAAAAAGCCTCTAATGCCTGAGGTTTATTAAGAAAGGCAAATTACAGAAATATTGATAGCATTATAAAAAAAAATAGCCATGTATTTCTAGTGGCCTATGGCCTACATTTCAGAACCACTTGACTACTTAATAGTTTAGATGTTTCTGAAACCATTTTTAGTCATACTAACATTTTGAAATTCCTATTTTTTGGCTTGTGTGTGGCAGTTGGCAAAAAGTGAGTTCTCAATTGTATGCTTAACATTTAACATTTAGATATGTTAAATGATTTGTATAGGGAGTTGACTCAATAATGTCTTTATATTTGTTGCTAAAATTGTTTCAAGCATTAAAATGTTATTTTACTTTAAGAAAATATTTTTTCACTAATTTGTCCTGTGACAGTGCTATTTAGATATTTCACCTTTAAAATTAATTATTTAGATACTATTCACATGTTAAATTTTTATTCAAGAATCTAGTAATGACTGTGAAGATAATCAAATACGGAACAGAGGATTTTCCAAGAGAGGCGGTAAGGACCATATTTTGGAACAGTTTGTACTTACACTTTCTAATGTCATTGGGTTTCTTTCCCTGAAGATCTCCAGAATGTGCTATGAAGTACAGAATAGGGACTATGAGTTCTGGCCATTCACAATATATATGAACTGGGATGTCATTGTCTCTGAATAGAATATTTGGAGATGAGGGAAGAAATTGTAGATTATTCTTTGTTCAAGTCTGGCAATGCTCTATCATACTCTGCTAATCCTGCCTCTGATGAAGTTGAGTTGAGATGGTATAAACATTACCATGCTTAATTCTTGATAATCATTTATGGGTTGACATGTGGGTTTTATTTTTGATATTTCAACAACACATTGTGAACTTATAAAATGGATAAAAACTACTGAAAATCCTTATATTAAAAGATATTAAATCTCCTTATATTAAAAGAGTTTATCCTTAGGAACTATATAATAATCAGATATATTAGTATTTTCACCATAACTTGGGAATGGCTTTTTCCTTCCCTATTGAATAGTTAGCCCACGCTCCCTAGTGAAGCTAGGACTTGTGGACTTCAGTATAACCTTCTTAGGGCTGTGAGGTAGGGAGGAATTTGGTGGTGAATGAGGGATGGCTATTTACCTCATAAATTGAATTTTTTAATGATAATTGCAGGGGGACATGTAATAATGGCAAGGAAATTTAAGTAAAAGCCAGACTCCCCTTTTAGAATTGCTTTTCCTTTAACAAGCAATTTTAACACTTAATATTCCTAAAGTATTGCTCTTAGTTTTAAATTTTTGGTTGTTTTCTGCAGAACAGTGAGTATCTTCCTCACTATTCTCTTTAAATCTACTTAACTCATACTTATGGGATGCAGTCAGAAGCCAAAAGCTCTATGTGCTTGATCCTGGCCTATTGACTAATACAGGGTGACTTACAGGGAAACAGTCATTTTTGGGGATTCCTGATCGCTGTTCTTTGGAGTTGTATACATTTGAAGGTAGGGAAAGCGTGCACATGGTGGTGAGTAAATACAAGTATGTGTGCATAAATAGAAGTGTATTTAAATTTATATTGAAATATGACATAAAGTACCAGACGTATGCATGCATCATACATGTTCATAGGCATCCAGATCAAGAAGTAGAAATTACTAGCACCTCAAAAGCACCTTTTATGATCATATTCACTCAGTAGCAAGTTGCCCACCACATGGGTAATTTGTATTCTGACTTGTGGCGGGACAGATTTTCTGTTTTTGTACCTAATATAAATGGAATCATACAACATGCTGTTTTGTTTCCAGCTTCTTTCTGCTTAATGTGTTTGTGAGATGCAATCATAGTGTTGGTTGCAGTTGTAATCATTATCATTACTATATAGATTCTTTTGTTTTACTGTTCTGCTGTACAGAACAGTACATGGCTGTTGGGATGTCTTCCAGTTTTGGACTATTTTGAAACTGCTGCTGTGGATATTCCAGTACATTGCTTTTGGTGATACTGTTATATATTCAGAAATAGAATTGTTGGCTCATAGATTTTGTATATTTTTTTTACTGTCAAATGTTTTCAAGATAAATATACTGAGGTACACTCCCACATCCTCACCTCACTTGGTATTTTCTTCTTGATTTTAACCATTCTGTTAAGTCTGTGGTAATATATTTCATTGTGGTTTTAACTTGCCTTTTCTTGATGGGCTAATAAAATGTGCAATGCATCGTATGTTTACTGGCGATTTGCACATCATCTTTTGTGTAGTGCTGATTGAAGTTTTTTGCCACCTTTTTTTGGGGTGTCTATTTTTACCTTTTTATTTGCAAATTAACACAGAAAATTTGCAAGAACAATAAAAATAACTCTTGGATAACATTTATATTTGGAGACTCTTTGCTCCCTTTAAAGTAACGGAAATACTGTCTTCTCTTTTTCTTGTTAAATTTTATTTTTTTAGCTTCCACATTCAGATTGTGATTCATCTGGACTTCATTTTTTATATGGTGTAAGATAGGGATCAAGGTCCATTTATATTCCCCATAAGGGTGTGCAGTTGATCCGGTATCACTTTCTGAAAGACTTTCCCTTCCACTCTCCACTGCTAGGCTGCCTTTGTCCTAAATCAGGCGACAGTATTTATGTGGAACTATTCCTGGACTTGGTTCCTTTCCATTGGTCAGTTTCTGTATTTTCACACCTTTGCCATATAGCCTAAATTAGTGTAATTTCATAATATGTCCTAATATCTGGTAGTGTAAGTCTTCCAAGTTTATTGTTCTTTAGTATTACTTGGGTTATTGTTAGTCTTTTGCATTTCCATGTGGCTTTCAGATTCAGTTTATCAATTTCCAGGAAAAAACTTAATGGGATATTTTGGGGATTGCACTGAATCTGTAGATTAGTTTGAAGAGAATGGCCATCTTTGCAAATATTGGTGCTTCCAAATCCTGAATATCCCCATCGTAAATCTTGAGTTTTTCCTATGTTTTGCAGTTTTCACTAGTGAGTGATTATACGTCTTTCTTTACTTTAGTATTTGATATTTTGTGATACTTATGTTTATTTATCTAATTTGTCATATAACATCAGCTTCACCATTTTGAGGTATATAATTCAGTGGTTTTAAGTATATTCACTGTGTTGTATGTCAAATCATCACTCTTTAATTCCTGAACATTTCCTTCTCCCCACTCCCCAAATACCTTGTGCCTATTAGCAATTCATCCCATTTCCCTTTTATCTCCATCCTTTAGCAACCCAACCACTAACTGACTTTCTGTAGCTATGGATTTGCCAATTCTGGACTTTATGTAAATGAAATGATATAATATGTGGTTTTTTTGTGTCTCCTTTACTTACCATGATGTTTTCAAGTTGTAGCATGTGATGGTACTTAATTCCTTTTAATGGCTAATTAATAATTCACAGTGTACCATGTTCTGTTTGTTCATTACCTGATGGATTATTGGGTTGTTTCCACTTTTGAGCTATTATGACTAATGCTACTATAAATATTTGCGTACAAGTTTTATGTGAACATGTGTTTTCATTTTTATGGTGTACATACTTAGGAGTGAAACTGAAAAATTGTTTCCTACAGCAGCTGCACCAATTTACATTCCTTCCAACAATGTAGGAGTGTCCCAACTTCTCTGTATCCTCACCAGTCTTTGTTATTGTGTGTCATTTCGGTAGTAGTGATCCTTGTGAGTGTAAAATGGTATCTCATTATGGTTTTGATTGGCATGTCCTGATAACTGTCATAAGACATTTGCCCTTTTCTGTCTGGCTTAATTCAGTTAGCATAACGTTTTCAATGTTCATGTTGTAGTATGTATCAGAACAAAGAACTTTTCTTTTTATGGTTGAATAATTATCCATTGTATATATAAAATGCTCTTATGCTCGTATGAACATTCATATATGTTTATCTGTTGGAGTCGTTGTTTTTGCATCTTTGGAATATATGCCTAGAAGTGGAATTGCCAGGAGATGGGACTGAAGTAAGTTGAAATATGCCACAGAGTTCACCGTTCTGAGAATCAGCTTAAAATATTCTCTGGGTTACTGCAAGTCTGATTAACTTTCATTTTGGAAAATTTTTATTCTGACAGTTTTTGTCCATTTTTTTTCTTTTTTTGGAGTAGCAGAATTTGGAGTTTGTTACTTTGCCATTTTTGCTGATGTCATTGATCCATATCATTTAAAAATTTTCATTTTGTTTCCTGGTATATAGAAATATAATTGAATTTTATATATTGAAGGTTGAGTGACCTCACTAAATTTATGGTAAGTATTTTTTTAAATGAAGAAAAGATGTTTATATTTCTTTTACCCGAAGTTTAAATGATTTATAAAGTTACGCCTTTTTGAGGATTGTTACCAGACATCATTAAGAGCTGTAAGAGTTTGTCATCTGTCCCTTATGAAATGCAGAACGCACCTCATGGAAGGACTAATGTGTCACCTTTAAAAATACATTAATGTTGGGGCGCCTGAGTGGCTCAGGTCGTTAAGCGTCCGGCTTCAGGCTCAGGTCATGATCTCATGGTTTGTGAGTTGGAGCCCTGCGTTGGGCTCTGTGCTGACAGCTCAGAGTTTGGAGCCTGCTTTGGATTCTTTGTCTCTCGCTCTCTGCCCCTCCCCCACTTGCTCTCTGTCTCTGTCTCTCTCTCTCTCAAAAATAAACATTAAAAAAATTAATGTTATTTATGAAAAGTGACTTTTAAAGTGGTAAATTTTGAAATATTTCAATAACTCAGAAAAGCACGGAATATTCTATTACAAACACTTGAATACCACTACCTAGATTTAACAGGAACATTTTGTCATGTATATTTCATATATAAAAGATACATAATTGTTGGAAGATTCATCTTCCCTTTATATTTTATATCTTCTTCCCAGAGTTAATTTAACATTGGTGTGTGTATATATTTCATATTCATACTTTGATAAAAATTTATTATACCTTTTTGTGACTTATTTTTAAGATTTTATTTTTAGGTAATCTCTACACCCAACGTGGGAATCGAACTTAAAACCCTGAGATCAAGAGTTGCATGCTCTACTGACTGAGCCAGCCAAGCACTCTCCCTCTTTTTGTGACTTTTTTTATTCCTTGTTTTTAAAGATTTGTATGTTGAAAGTGTAGATCTAGTTCATTCATTGTAACCTCTGTAGTGCTTTACTTACCTTTTAACCTCTTTATTTAAAAACAAATTATTTTTATGACCATGTGGGATACATAGTGTCCCTACCTTCAAACAAGAAGGTCATGCAGATTTTTAATTGTATGTAACATCCATGTTATTTTTACCTCAAGTTATTAGACTTCTTACATAACTGGAAATTGGCATTAGTTACAGGAAAAGGAAAGCATCTTCATTTAAATGTTTGTGTTTCTCTTGTGTACAGAATTATTAAGCTTTGGTACTGGAAGTACTGAGTCATTTTATAATCGTTGGCTCAGCAGAGAAGCTAGTTTCGAAAAGGACCCAAATTGAATTTACAGAAAGCAGTAGTGATTGGGAGCATAATGAATGGATTAAACAGATTAAAGATGAGTAGAATAAATGAGTCTATATAGAGATCTGAAGAAATTCTCTAAATTTGGGAATGGAAAACATGAAGGTATCTTCTAGGGAAGATAAAATAAGAAGCTCTGTTACTCTAACATATGTCTCTGTATCTCCTGAGGAAAGAACACAGAAGATGAAAGAGGGACGGGAAGAATACTATTCAAAGAATAGTTCAGAGACTTTTCTAGAGTTAAGGAGGCACAAGATTACAGAGAGAATTAAAAAAAACTTACACCCCTATATGTGTATTGAAATTGCAAAATTATGAAGATAGAAATATTTTGAACTATCAGAAAAAATACTGACCCACCTGTAAAAGAACATTAGATTGATAGCAGAACTTTTCTGCGTTTTTTTTTTTTCCAATAAAGGTAGAGATCAGAATAGAGGAGAATGTAGAATTCTGAGGAGAATAGTTCTGAATCTGAACTGTTATATCCAGAAAATGTAGTTATCAGAGAGAAATAATACCATTGAGATAAAGATAGTGTTTAGTACTGTCATACCGCTGAGGAAACAACTACTAAATCATATTTACTAGTAAGAGGAAACTGCAACAAGAAGTAGGAAGCAATGATGAACAAAACTAAATAAATACACGTTTTAAAAATGGTAAGCATCTTGGTAAGCCTAAGTAAGTATTGCTTGTAGAAGATAGTAATAAATGATGGTAATTAATTTAGGTGTTTTAGAAACAAAGAACCAACATACTAACAAATGAAAAGACTTTAGTTCTTTGTCACCTCAGTAGGAAAGAGAATGGATTGAAACTAATTTCAGGATTTCTTAAAAATGGTAAAACTGAAAGATAATAAGAAAAAGTACATAATGTATAACTCACTAGTGGAGGAAATCCAGTAGAAGGGCAGGACTTTGTAGTAAATAGACAAGGTTGAAGATAATTTATTTTTTAATTTTTTATTAAAAAATTTGTTTTTGATATTTATTTTTGAGAGAGAGAGAGAGCACAAGCGGGGGGAGGGACAGAGAGAGAGGGAGACCTAGAATCTGAAGCAGGCTCCAGGCTTTGAGCTGTCAGCCCAGAGCCTGATGCAGCGCTCAAACCCACGAACTGTGAGATCATGACCTGAGCTGAAGTTGGATGCTTAACTGACTAAGCCACCCAGATTCCCCTAATTTAAATATTTATAAAATATTCATGGTGAGATTGAAGGATATCAGTAAAGGCATAAAATGTAGCATTTGGGAAATCTAATAGAAGGACAGAAAGAACAAAAAAAGTTGAAAAAAACTCAGGAAAGAGAAAACACAAAAGAGGATGAAAGAAGTAAGAAATCAATGTCAATAATCATAATATGTGTATAGTTACATGTATTTCAGTGCAGAGTTGCAAATAAAGAGAAAAATGTCAGTCCAATATGAACCCCCAAAAGCTGATATAGAAGTAGGAGACAAAATAGACTAAAGCAGACATATTAGGGATAAAGAAATAATTACCTAATGATAAAAGGCATGTTCACTGGGAAAATATTACAGTTTGGAACATGGTTTGAAATCTAACAATATATTCTTATGTATATAAAGCAAAAGTAGACAAAATTACATGGAAAAAAATTGCAAATTCTAGTTAAACCATTAATCTTAGGTTTAAACCATTTTTCTGTTACAAACTGATAGAATGAGCAGACCAGAAATGAGTAAGACTATAGAGACTACAGTAGATTTGAATACTAGTTATTAAGCCTGATTTAATATTTCTGTTTGGAATAATACACACCCTTCTTTTACACATTCTTTTACAGCATCTAGAAAATAGATATAATTTTGCCATAAATTAAGGCCAAAAGCAAGTCTCAAAATATACTGTAGAATTTATCATATGCTATGTCCTCTTGTTAAAGTATTGTGAAAACAGAAATCCATAATGAAAAGCCTAACGCTTGTGGTTTGGAAACTGAATTTCTCAATTTCTGAAAATTCATATGGAAATAATAAAGTATTTAGAACTGAATGGACAGTAAAAACATCAAAACTTAAGGGATACAGCTAAAGCAGCTGACTTTTTGAAGAATGTTTGTAGTCTTAAATGCATTGAGTAGAAAAGAAATTAATGTATTCAACTTAAGTAATTAAAAACTCAGTAGAAGGAAGTTAAAAAGATAATAGACATGAATGAAACAGATACAGTGGAGTGTTATTCAGCACTAAAAGTGAAGGAAGTATGCATCAACAAAAAGTTGAATAAAAGGAAGCAAGATAAAAAATACATATTCTATAAGATTCCATTATATAAAGCTCAAACACAAACTGAACAATATGTTGCATAAAGATATGCACATAGTTGGTAAAATTAAAATAGGAGCAAGGAAATGAGAATTCAGGATATTGGTTGAGGAAGGGGGAAACATAGGGTGAAAGACTATACATGGTCTCCCTAGGTCTTGGGAATATTTTTAGTTTTTTTTTTTTATTAATATATTTATTTTTGAGAGACAGCATAAGCTGGGGAGGGGCAGAGAGAGAGGGAGACAGATCTGAAGCAGGTTCCACGCTTGTCAGCACACACCCCGACTTGGGCCTTGAACCCATGAACTTAGCATGACCTGAGCTGAAGTTGGACTGGGCTGGACCAGCTGAGCTACCCTGGTGCCCTGGGAACGTTTTTAGTTTTAAGCTGGCTAGTAGGTCTATAGGTTTTCATTTTATTATTCATGTGCTCACACCAAAGTAACATACCTTAAAAAGAAGTGGGTCAAAAAAATAAACTGTTTCTTGAGAAGAGATAAACTCTAACAAGGTTTATTCAAAGATAAAGAGGCACAAATAAATAATTTAGAAAAGGTGGATATAAGTATTGATAAAGAGATTGTTGCTAGATTGAGGAATCTAAGTTTGAGGTTGTAGATGTATCACCATGAATCTACCTTGAATTAAGTCTGCCCTATTTTATAAATAGGCTTTAAAAACATATATAATTCAGTATCAAGAAATACAGGTAGAATTTTTACCTTTATTGAGAAGTTTGTTTGTAAATAGTGGCAAGTTCATAAACTGAATCTCACTTTCTTTATTTTCTGCCCAGTTGACGTTTTAGTTTTGAATTGACCTCGTTCTGCCTTAGGTGGGATCATATGTTATTTGAAATATTTATACTGATTTTTGGTATTTAATTGAATTTAAAGTGTTTATAGTAGGAAATCAGGCTTTGTATATGTCTATATGTCTCTGCTTTGAGTAAGATGTTTTACTGTTTTCTGTAAAGAACAAATGTAAGCCTAGATTTATCTAATGCTTCTGTTCATTGTAGAAATGTTGTTAATGATACATTTGTGGTAATTTTCAGTGTTTTGCAAGTGACAGTTTTTTCATCAAAAAAATTTTTTTTTTCAAATAAACTCTTCATTTCAATGTGGGGCTTGAACTCAAGACTCTGGAATAGAGTCACAAGCTCTACTGACTGAGCCAGCCAACTAACTACCTCTGGTTATTTTTCGTTTTGATTCTCAGAAAGCAGTGGGTTTTTTTCTTTTTTTAAATTGTAGCTATATCTGTTTATGGTAGTGAAGTTGAACATTTAATGTTTATTTTTAACAGAGAGAGACAGATTCAGGGACAGAGCATGAGTGGGGGAAGGGGGAGAGAGAGAGGGAGACACAGAATCTGAAGCAGGCTCCAGGCTCTGAGCTGTCAGCACAGAGCCGGACACGGGGCTCGAACTCACAGATTGCGAGATCATGACCTGAGCCAAAGTCGGACGCTCAACCAACTGAGCCACCCAGGTGCCCCAAAGTTGAACATTTATAGGTCAAATATGGCATTTCTTTTTAGTAACTATTAATGCCTTAAAATATGTAAAGTTACTGAATTATGCAAGGCTTAAAATAAATTTGGACACCATTTCTCCAAGATTTCTTTGTTGTTATTTTGTGTTGTTCTTGTGTGTGTTTTCATATTATAGGCTATCAAGATGGAAATGATTCAGAAGCTTCAGGGTCATCCAGAAGAGGTGGAAGAGGTGGTTTCCGAGGTCGCCGTGGAGGATTTGGTCTAGGAAGTTCAAGTTAGTAGTGAATTGCAAATGGTGTGCTTTATCTGTTAAGAAGGAAATGATAAAAAATAAAACCTATCAGTTAAGCTTGTTGAGAGGATTATATGAGAAGAGCTTACACTGTAGCTGGTATATAATTGCTTACATTAATATATGACATTTTTAGACACATATCTAATTGCATACCTGTTGGAATAGATGAGTCTTTATAGAAGTTTGTGTGACTCAGCTCTTTAATCTTACTTTGTGTTTTTTTTTTTTTTTTTTTTTTTTTTTAGAGTTTATTTATTTATTTTGAGAGAGGGAGAGAGTGGGAAAGGGGTGGGGGTGAAGAGAGAATTCCAAGTGGACTCTGCTCTGTCCACACAGAGCCCAATGCAGGGCTCAAACTCACAAACTGTGAGATCATGACCTGAGCCAAAACCAAGAGTAGGGTGCTCAGCCAGCTGAGCCACCCAAGTGCCTAATATTACTGTTTTAAAGCCTTCATCATAAAAGCCAACCTTAGAAATAGGTAGCCTTCTCTAAGACTGTACCCTCCTTTATACCCTCTTTTACCAATTTGGCTTTCTAACAACTTCAGCCATCGTTTTTTAGAGCTAGGGGTATTGACTTCAGAAGTCACTGCTGGATTGCGTGTGTCTCTTTTTTTTTTTTTTTCCAATGTTTATTTTTGGGACAGAGAGAGACAGAGCATGAACGGGGGAGGGGCAGAGAGAGAGGGAGACACAGAATCGGAAACAGGCTCCAGGCTCTGAGCCATCAGCCCAGAGCCTGACACGGGGCTCGAACTCCCGGACCGCGAGATCGTGACCTGGCTGAAGTCGGACGCTTAACCAACTGCGCCACCCAGGCGCCCTGCGTGTGTCTCTTAATGGAGGAGGAAAGATGAGTGGTTTTGGAAGTCAAAACTAAATCTGTAATAATTTAATAGATGTATAGGAGATTAGTGAATTGTCACTTTTAAAAAAGTGTAAGGGTCTAGGGGTTGTTCAGGACTTGTAAGGTTTGATTTAGCAACAGTGGGAGCAAGCGGGTACTGTTCTGGAGAATAAGCAAAAAGGCTATGCAATGTGAAGTTTCTGGGGCAGTAGCAGTGCTATTTTTTGGAGGTTATTTAACTTTTGTTTATATGATGTTTTAACGTAGTACTGGCCCTAACTTTAAAAAAAAATAATTTTAATAAAAGTTTTGAGGAAGTCATTTGTAATTCAAAGAAATAATTTATGGAGAAATCCTTTGTGTGATTCTTAGAAAAATGCTCATTGTGATTCCTTTACAATTTAAACTATTTTGCCTCATATCTTTAACTTCTGGCACTATCACTTGATTTTCTTGTCACTCTTTTAGATTTTCTTCTCTTTGTCATTTTAAAACCTCTTAAAAGTAATATAATCTCATTATGTACAAATACAGATAGTGAATATGAACGAGATGAGGGGATGCAGCGTGCTGGTGGCCTTTTTGGTTCTAGAAGACCAACTTTAAGTGGTGCAGGTGAGAAATAGAATTTCTTATTGAATGTTAAACATTCATATATGTTTTCAGCTCTACAATTAGTAAACTAATAGATGTATTTAAGTATACTTGGTTAGCTCATAATTTTCTATGATTTTTAGATCTGCTTTATATACATGGGCAGTTTTGCCTGCCTTATAAAATTTGTGCACTGTGAATTATTTCTTCTCTCTTACTTACCAGTTAATTTGATGTGTAAATATAGCTTGAATTGGAGAAAGGAAAATGAAGTTTGCAGTGGTTTCAAAGAAAGAACTCTTTAGGTGATTTGAGGAGAAAATGAAAAAACACAGCAACACGATTGTTGATAAAAATGTGTAAATGTGTATATACTGGCACATCTAAACCATAGATTATTATTCAGTACTAAAAGGAAATGAGCCATCAAACTATGAAAAGACCTGTAGAAACCCTAAATGCATGTTACTAAGTGAAAGAAGCCAATCTGAAAAGGCTACTTATTAAATACTTTCCAACTTTAAGACATTCTGGAAAAGGAACAACTTTGGAGAAGGGTAAAAAGAATAGTGATTGCCAGGGGTTGGGGGCAGGAAGGAATAATATGAAGGATTTTTAGAACAGTGAAAATACTTTGTATGATACATCAATGGTGGATACAAGTCATTTCATGTTTTTTCGAACCCATAGAATATAACACCGAACGTGAGCCCTACTGTAAACTTTTAATATGATAAACTTCTAATGTTGATAATGGGGGAGGCTGTTAAAATGTGAGGGCAGGAGGGAGGTGTCAATTTTTCTGTGAACTTAAAACTCTCTCTCTAAAAAAACAATGAAGGCTTTAAAGTGTTCACATGAGGAAAAGATTTAAATTAAATGTAGAATTAAGAGATGGATGGACAAAGGGACCAGGTATCCTCAGTACTCAGTATTTGAATAGAAATAGCTATATGTCTAAGTAATCTGCAGAACAATGCCTTACAGGTAATGGTGACACTTACCAAAGCAGAAGTGGCAGTGGAAGTGGACGAGGTGAGTTTTTACTTGGTTTACCTACAAGGGGTTAACATTATTGTAATCCAAATTTAATTTTTTTAATCTAATTTTTTTCAATATATGAAATTTATTGCCAAATTGGTTTCCATAAAACACCCAGTGCTCATCCCAAAAGGTGCCCTCCTCAATACCCATCACCCACCCTCCCCTCCCTCCCACCCCCCATCAACCCTCAGTTTGTTCTCAGATTTTAAGATTCTCTTATGCTTTGGCTCTCTCCCACTCTAACCTCTTTTTTTTTCCCTTCCCCTCCCCCATGGGTTTCTGTTAAGTTTCTCAGGATCCACCTAAGAGTGAAACATATGGTATCTGTCTTTCTCTGTATGGTTTATTTCACTTAGCATCACACTCTCCAGTTCCATCCATGTTGCTACAAAGGGCCATATTTCATTCTTTCTCATTGCCATGTAGTACTCCACTCTGTATATAAACCACAATTTCTTTATCCATTCATCAGTTGATGGACATTTAGGCTCTATCCATAATTTGGCTATTGTTGAGAGTGCTGCTATAAGCATTGGGGTACAAGTGCCCCTATGCATCAGTACTCCTGTATCCCTTGGGTAAATTCCTAGCAGTGCTATTGCTGGGTCATAGGGTAGGTCTATTTTTAATTTTTTGAGGAACCTCCACACTGTTTTCCAGAGTGGCTGCACCAGTTTGCATTCCCACCAACAGTGCAAGAGGGTTCCCGGTTCTCCACATCCTCTCCAGCATCTATAGTCTCCTGATTTGTTCATTTTGGCCACTCTGACTGGAGTGAGGTGATATCTGAGTGTGGTTTTGATTTGTATGTCCCTGATAAGGAGCGACGTTGAACACCTTTTCATGTGCCTGTTGGCCATCCGGATGTCTTCTTGAGAGAAGTGTCTTTTCATGTTTTCTGTCCATTTCTTCACTGGGTTATTTGTTTTTCGGGTGTGGAGTTTGGTGAGCTCTTTATAGATTTTGGATACCAGCCCTTTGTCCGATAGGTCATTTGCAAATATCTTTTCCCATTCCGTTGGTTGCCTTTTAGTTTTGTTGGTTGTTTCCTTTGCTGTGCAGAAGCTTTTTATCTTCATAAGGTTCCAGTAATTTACTTTTGCTTTTAATTCCCTTGCCTTTGGGGATGTGTCGGTTAAGAGATTGCTACGGCTGAGGTCAGAGAGGTCTTTTCCTGCTTTCTCCTCTAAGGTTTTGATGGTTTCCTGTCTCACATTCAGGTCCTTTATCCATTTTGAGTTTATTTTTGTGAATGGTGTGAGAAAGTGGTCTAGTTTCAACCTTCTGCATGTTGCTGTCCAGTTCTCCCAGCACCATTTGTTAAAGAGACTGTCTTTTTTCCATTGGATATTCTTTCCTGCTTTGTCAAAGATTAGTTGGCCATACATTTGTAGCCAGTTCTGGGGTATGTATTCTATTCCATTGGTTTATGTGTCTGTTTTTGTGCCAATACCATGCTGTCTTGATGATGACAGCTTTGTAGTAGAGGCTAAAGTCTGGGATTGTGATGCCTCCTGCTTTGGTCTTCTTCTTCAAAATTCCTTTGGCTATTCGGGGTCTTTTGTGGTTCCATATGAATTTTAGGATTGCTTGTTCTAGTTTCAAGAAGAATGCTGGTGCAATTTTGATTGGGATTGCATTGAATGTGTAGATAGCTTTGGAGTATTGACATTTTGGCAATATTTATTCTTCCAACCCATGAGCACGGAATGTTTTTCCTTTCTTTATATCTTCTTCAATTTCCTTCATAAGCTTTCTATAGTTTTCAGCATACAGATCTTTTACATCTTTGGTTAGGTTATCCCTAGGTATTTTATGCTTCTTGGTGCAATTGTGAATGGGGTCAGCTTCTTTATTTGTCTTTCTGTTGCTTCATTATTAGTGTATAAGAATGCAACTGATTTCTGTACATTGATTTTGTATCCTGGGACTTTGTTGAATTCATGTATTAGTTCTAGCAGACTTTTGGTGGACTCTATCTGATTTTCCATGTATAATATCATGTCATCTGCAAAAAGTGAAAGCTTAACTTCATCTTTGCCATTTTTGATGCCTTTGTTGTCTGATTGCTGATGCTAGAACTTCCAGCACTATGTTAAACAACAGCGGTGAGAGTGGGCATCCCTGTCGTGTTCCTGATCTCAGGGAAAAAGCTCTCAGTTTTTCCCCATTGAGGATGATGTTAGCTGTGGGCTTTTCATAAATGGCTTTTATGATCTTTAAGTATGTTCCTTCTATCCCGACTTTCTCAAGGGTTTTTATTAAGAAAGGATGCTGAATTTTGTCAAATGCTTTTTCTGCATCGATTGACAGGATCTTAAGGTTCTTATCTTTTCTTTTATTAATGTGATGTATCACGTTGATCGATTTGCGAATGTTGAACCAGCCCTGCATCCCAGGAATGAATCCCACTTGATCATGGTGAATAATTCTTTTTATATGCTGTTGAATTCGATTTGCTAGTGTCTTCCTGAGAATTTTTGCATCCATATTCATCAGGGATATTGGCCTGTAGTTCTCTTTTTTTCACTGGGTCTCTCTGGTTTAGGAATCAAAGTAATACTGGCTTCATAGAATGAGTCTGGAAGTTTTCCTTCCCTTTCTATTTCTTGGAATAGCTTGAGAAGGATAGGTATTATCTCTGCTTAAACGTCTGGTAGAACTCCCCTGGGAAGCCATCTGGTCCTGGACTCTTATTTGTTGGGAGATATTTGATGACTGATTCAATTTCTTCGCTGGTTATGGGTCTGTTCAAGCTTTCTATTTCCTCCTGATTGAGTTTTGGAAGCGTGTGGGTGTTTAGGAATTTGTCCATGTCTTCCAGGTTGTCCAATTTGTTGGCATATAATTTTTCATAGTATTCCCTGATAATTGTTTGTATCTCTGAGGGATTGGTTGTAATAATTCCATTTTCATTCATGATTTTATCTATTTGGGTCATCTCCCTTTTCTTTTTGAGAAGCCTTGCTAGGGGTTTGTCAATTTTGTTTATTTTTTCAAAAAACCAACTCTTGGTTTCGTTGATCTGCTCTACAGTTTTTTTAGATTCTATATTGTTTATTTCTGCTCTGATCTTTATTATTTCTCTTCTTCTGCTGGGTTTAGGCTGTCTTTGCTGTTCTGCTTCTATCTCCTTTAGGTGTGCTGTTAGATTTTGTATTTGGGATTTTTCTTGTTTCTTGAGATAGGCCTGGGTTGCAATGTATTTTCCTCTCAGGACTGCCTTCGCTGCGTCCCAAAGCGTTTGGATTGTCGTATTTTCATTTTCGTTTGTTTCCATATATTTTTTAATTTCTTCTCTAATTGCCTGGTTGACCCACTCATTCGTTAGTAGGGTGTTCTTTAACCTCCATGCTTTTGGAGGTTTTCCAGACTTTTCCTGTGGTTGATTTCAAGCTTCATAGCACTGTGGTCTGAAAGTGTGCATGGAATGATTTCAATTCTTGTATACTTACGAAGGGTTGTTTTGTGACCCAGTATGTGATCTATCTTGGAGAAGGTTCCATGTGCACTCGAGAAGAAAGTATATCTGTTGCTTTGGGATGCAGAGTTCTAAATATATCTGTCAAGTCCATCTGATCCAATGTCTCATTCAGGGCCCTTGTTTCTTTATTGACCGTGTGTCTAGATGATCTATCTATTTCTGTAAGTGGAGTGTTAAAGTCTCCTGCAATTACCACATTCTTATCAATAAGGTTGCTTATGTTTGTGAGTAATTGTTTTATATATCTGGGGGCTCCTGTATTCAGTGCATAGACATTTATAACTGTCAGCTGTTCCAGCTGGAGTAGCCATACTTATATCAGACAAACTAGACTTTAAATTAAAGGCTGTAACAAGAGATGAAGAAGGGCATTATATAATAACCAAATTTAATTTTTGATGTTAAAAGTAACTGTTAGTACTTTTATACACTTTGAGGAATATACATTTTCTCTGCCTGTTCTGGGAGTTACTTAAAACTCCTCAGTATAGCAGTTCCATTATAGGAATTATATATCATAGATGTATTTGCTCAGTGTATGCACAAGGGTGTTCACTGAAGCTTCATTTATAATAAGTAAAAACTGAAAGTCAACCAGAATTCATCAATAAATAATGGTTTACTAAATAATATAACCATAAAATGGGATACTGTGCAGATGTTGAAGATTGAAATATGTATGTATAAGTTCTTAAGACAGTATGTTTTGGGGGGCGTCTGGGTGGCTTAGTGGGTTAAACATCTGACTCTTGATTTCGGCTCAGGTCATTATCTCATGGTTTGTGAGTTCCAGCCTTGTTCGGGCTCTGCCCTGACAGCACTCCTGCCCTCCCTGCCCCCTCTCTCAAAATAAATTAAAAAAAACAAAACTGTGTTTTCTTATGAGATAGTTATTTGATTTGATTTGGTAAAAGGGATAAACGGTGTCGAGTATACATGATTTTGTACTATGAAAAATTTTTTTAGAGTTAGAAATATTTAAATGTCATATAAAAGTTAAAATGCTTTCCTGACCAGGAAAATAATAAAGCTTGTTTTATTTCTCTGAAAAATCCTCAGTGATCATTAGTACTCTCAGAGCATTGAAAGAGACAATTCCTTTGAATTGCCTCTGTTTTACCCTCTTGATTCTTAGATTCTTCATTATAGAAAGAGGTTACTAATGGTTAGTTAAACCATATTTACAAATGCTCAAATCTTGTTTGGACAAGGATATTCAGGACAAAATTCGCTTACATGTAAAAATGTATCTTGTTAGATTTTTAAATCCAGTGCAGTCCTTATTCTTTTTTTCTGACAATACCTGAAAGTGGCACAATAGATAACTATTGTCTAAAAACCATGGGGTATTGTATGGAAAAGAGTGAACGCAACAGTCCTGACTGTTGTTCTTTGAATGTCCTGCTTACAAGGTTGTTCTTTGTCTAGTATTCGGGAAATTGGATTTGGGGAGGGTTCTCACCACCCTGAGTAGTGTAAGAATGGCTCACTGTGCCTGAATTGTTTGTACAACAATGTAGCGGTTGTTTTTTTTTTTTTAATGTTTATTTTTGAGAGAGACAAAGCGCAAACAGGCTAGGGGCAGAGAGAGGGAGACACAGAATCTGAGGCAGGCTCCAGACTCTGAGCTGTCAGCATGGAGCCCCACACCAGGCTTGAACTCATGAGCCATGAGATCATGAGTTCTCATGAACTGAGCCACCCAGCCAACAGAGCCACCCAGACGCCCCAACAATGTAGTTTTAATACCTTCTTTTCTTTTGAGAGTCTGAAATTTCTGCCTGGTATTTGCGAGGCAGAAAGTGGCTACATTATCAGCCCCTAATAAAAACCGTGAGTACTGAGTCTCTAATGAGCTTCTCTGGTAGGCAGTGTTTCCAAGGTGTTGTTACAACTTGGGGCTAGGGAAATTAGTCCTGTGTGACACCACTGGGAGCGGACTCTTAGAAGCTTATGTCTGGTTATCTTTGGATTTTGTCCCATACACCTTTTTCCTTTGCTGATGTTACTTTCTGTCCTTTGTAATAAATCATAATTGTGAGTATGACTATATTCTGAGTCCTACTGAATCATACAACCTGGGAATGGTAGTGGGGATACCCCAATACAGATGGACTTTTAGTTCATTTTACAAAATAGATTCCTTTGCTGAGGAGTATAGGAATTAGGAAAGGGACAGAACAGCTGAAACAAAAACTAATAATATATAACAGTATCAGCTGCATTTTGAGTATTAAGGAAACCTAATTGTTAAGGTTAACCTAATTGTTAACCTAATTGTTAAACCTAAAATTGTTAAGGATTTTATTTATCAAAATTGTCTTGTTTGTGTGAAGGGACTTTAAAGATGTCTGTCCATTTTTAGAACTTATTTTCTTTGAAAACAAGCAATGAAAATAAAGATGTGCACAGCCTTTTATCTTGACTAATTGTCAGTATGGATTTTTTTAAATTAGGTGGTTACAAAGGTTTAAATGAAGAAGTAATAACAGGCTCTGGAAAAAGTAAGTTTTACTTTAGATAAAGTATTTGATTTTTATGGTCAAAGTTCTTTTACCCTTCAATTAAAAAATAAAAACCATTTATATCTTGTTTTGGTTTGATTGCCTTTAAGATTCTTGGAAGTCAGAAGCTGAAGGAGGAGAAAGTGGTGATACTCAAGGTATACTAATTTTTGTGTGATCCCATGAATTTCTATTGTATTTTAATAAAAATGAAAAATACTTAAAAGCAGAGTTGACTTTTTTTTATTTGAAGTGAAAAGTTGAATGGTAAACATTGGGAAGTTCTACAGCATTTAAAATTTGAGATTCAGTTCTTGTTTTCCCTCTTTCTTTTCTTCTGGTCCTTGTGATGTAAGCTCTTTCTTTTATTTGAATTCTAAGGACCAAAGGTGACCTACATACCACCTCCGCCACCTGAGGATGAGGATTCCATCTTTGCACATTATCAGACAGGCATAAACTTTGACAAATATGATACTATTCTTGTAGAAGTATCTGGACATGATGCACCACCAGCAATTCTGGTCAGTGTGATACTTATATCTTTATTGACTGTGTAGCAAACTTTGTTTTTAAAATAGTTGGTACATTTCCATAGGTTGATACGAAAGAATATAAAAATCTCATTTTCAGCACTTAATGGCTTAGGTTAGAAATTAAGAACCACATCTACCATGTACAGTAGAATTAATAACTATGTTGAAAGTATTAAATTTCATCTTCACATTCCCAAACCAGGATGAGAACTTCATTTAAATCTAAAAAGGATATTTTTCTAGAGATTCAAGATGTCTGCTTCCTAAATATTTGAGAAAGTCTGTTTTAGGAGAATGATTTTCTAAGGAGTAGGGGAGCTTACAGTCCCCTGTTGATTAATGAGCCATTATTACTGATCAGAGTATTTGTATTTCACAGGTTTTGAGAGATCAGAGAAACTGTTTTTAGAACTAGTATCTATAGGGAATATTCTTTAATTCTATAAAGTAATAATATATAGGCTCTGTTTATTACTTTTGAGTAGGGGCATCTTGGTAAAGTAAGTTTAGTATATAGAATGGAATTAACAAAAACTTAAGAATAACTCAAATGGGATATGTTTATGGAATGATCTGCGTGTGATATATGGAATTTAATCACTGCCCCCCCCCCACTCCCCTGCCTTGTTTGTTTTTTTTTTTTTTTAGACTTTTGAGGAAGCTAATCTCTGTCAGACACTGAATAACAACATTGCTAAAGCTGGTTATACTAAGCTTACTCCTGTGCAAAAATACAGTATTCCTATTATACTAGCAGGGCGAGATTTGATGGCATGTGCTCAGACAGGGTCTGGAAAGACTGTAAGTCCTTTTCCAACATGTACTCTCCATAATCAAACTATTAATAGTTTTTGAACTTAATTTTTTTTCAAGTAGTTTGAATCTTTTCGGTTGAATGGTAGATCGATAATTTCAATGAACTGTCATAAATACTCATGTTTTTTGCTTCTGAATGAAGCAAAATGAATGTTTAATTCATTTTTTTAAGAGTGCTCAACTCCTTCTGGAACATGTTAATATCTGAAATAAAATGACAGAGGGTGAAAGTACTAGAGGTTATAAAAATAACCTCAGGTTATGCTATCCAAAAGAACTCGGATGAGATCGGGCTGGTCTTAAGACTTACCTCTGGGATCTGTTAAATAGGGTTCCGTGAGATGAGTCTTAAAGACTATGCTTTCTGAATCATGCAATTTTGGTTCATGCTGTTTTAACCTTAATCAGCCTCCATAGTAGAGTTGAGGGGATAATAAGTGAGTTATATAATATAGCAGCTGATGTGTGACTTAAACCTTACTTTGGAGGTAGATTTTAGTATCTTAATGAGAAAACTATTACAAAACATTTCTTTTGCCCCATTAACTTCAGTAAGGGTGAGTAATCCAAATGAATGATTTCCCAATTTTTGCTCTGTGTAACGCTTTTGTCATGAATTCGGAGTGATAATTTTATCACTACTCCAAAAGGACAGATTTAGAATAATTGCTAAATGCAGTGATTTACATCAAGTTATATGTACATTCCCCTCTATAAATAAGTTAATGTTAATTTATTTAGCATCAATGGGTGTGCTTTTTAAAAAACTGAAAAATATCAAAAATTTTATATTGTGTAATATGAGCATAAAGATTGAGGTGTTAAAAACTCACTGAACTAAAACTGTTTTCTTCTGTTATCTTAAATTTACCAGCAAGATGGAGGAAGAATCTAGAGACTGTAAGGAAATAAGGAATAGATTTATTTCTACAGGGAGAAGGATGATGTATTATAAATTCGTATACTATGTAATTTAACTTTAGGCAGCTTTTCTCTTGCCAATTTTGGCACATATGATGCGTGATGGAATAACAGCCAGTCGTTTCAAAGATCTGCAGGAACCAGAGTGTATTATTGTAGCACCAACTCGAGAGTTGATCACTCAGATCTATTTGGAAGCCCGAAAATTTTCTTTTGGGTATGTACATCTGGAATGCCATCCATTTTTTTTTTAATGTGTATTTATTTATTTTGAGGGCGGGAGGGCAGTGAGAGAGGGAGAGAGAGAATCTGAAGCAGGCTCCATGCTCAGCACAGAGCCCAGTGTGGGGCTGGATCTCACAACCAAGAGATCACAGCCTGAGCCGAAATCAAGAAGAGACTGAGCCCCCCAGGCACCCTGGAATGCCATTCAAAACAAGGTTTACTTTAGAGATTTTTGTTTAAGTCTCAGTGGAGTTCTCAGAAGAACTCAGTGCAGCCATGTAATTAGTATTACTTGATTGAAATGTGCTTTTTTTTATAATCTTTATGGAATCCCAGTTTATTTATTTAAAAATTTTTTTCAATTTTTTTCAATTTTTTTCAAATTTTTTTTTTTTTTTTTTTTTTTTTTTTGAGACAGAGAGAGATACAGAGTGTGAGCCAGGGAGGGGCAGAGAGAGAGGGAGACAGAATCTGAAGCAGGCTTCAGGCTCTGAGCTGTCAGTGCAGAGCCCATTGTGGGACTTGAACCCATGGACCATGAGATCATGACCTAAGCTGAAGTCGGACACTTAATTGACTGGCTACCCAGGCACCCCCAAGTTGTTTTGTTTTGTTTTACCTATTTATTTTGGTTTTGTTCTATTTATTTTTGGGGGGTAGGGAGGGAAGGTAAAAAAGAAAAGTTTGGTTTTTGTTTCAAGGAGACTTCCTAAAGAGTAGTAACTCATTTGTTACACATTACCATGGATGAACACTGTTGTTTTGGCTTTCATGACCGTTTGAATTCAAGGTAATGTGCATAACCTGTATTATTCTGAAATTCAGTGTGTTCATTTGGACAGACACGGGCTGACTCTGTATTTTTGTAGGAAAGGGACTGGCACTTTGGCATCAAGAACAAATAATTCAGCAATAGTGGTCTTGGATACTTCAATGCTCTGTGAACCTACAGTTAACAAAGAGAGTGCTCATTCTAAGAACCATGCAAGCAAGAAGGGAATAAGGGAAGAGTTAGAAGTCTCATGTTCAGAGCAAAATATCAGTTGTAATATCCTTCTCAGTTCTCTGATATATATAAGGTAGAGGGTGAGGATAAGACTTATATGAATATGACAAATAAAAAGTATATACAGAACTGGGAAAGTATTTTTCATTTTGTTGGCCAATTATGCTAGTTCAACAAGCTTGTGAGGAAAAGAACTAAGGCAGAATACTAGTTACACTGTTGTTAAGAACTTCTTGAAAGCAAAAAAAAGAATACTAGTCAACTAATCAATGGTTTGATTTTAATCGTTTTAAAACGTGTTATTTTTAACTTGAATATCTATGTTATGCCTTGGAAATTCAAAGCAAAAAGTAAAATCAAAAAGTCAGAAATGTCATTGACACGTCTACACAGATGTTTGCTTGTAGTTTTTGGTATCCAAAACCTTTTTTCCACACATTGCACAGATGGCCTTTTTGTAGGCACAGCCCTAGCAGTAATGAGAACCTGGCTGGTGCACAGAACTTTTACAAATTCTGCAAGTGGAGAACTTATTTTTTCCATATGGATTGAATCTTGCTTTTTTTTTTTTTTTTTTTTTTTTTTTTAAGTCAGAGCTTTATTTTTATTCTGCTTTCTTCCACCATTTTCTGTGGTATTCCTTGCTGCTGAGCCACCCAGGCACCCTGGAATCCCAGGGTTTTTTTTTTTTATTTTTAAAAGAAACATGGGGAGCCCTGGAATCCCAGTTCATTTTTATTTTTAAAAGAAACATGGGGCGCCTGAGTGGCTCAGTCAATTAAGCATCTGACTTCCACTCAGGTCAGGATATCTCGATTCGTGAGTTCAAGCCCCGCATCAGGCTCTGTGCTGAAAGCTGGGAGCCTGGAGCCTGCTTTGGATTCTGTGTCTCCCTCTCTCACTGCCTCTCCCACACTCAGGTGCATGTGCGTGCTCTCTCTCTCTCTCTCTAAAATAAAGATTAAAAAAATTTTTTAGAGAAGCATGCTTACAAATCAGATGATAATAGATACATAATAAACATTGGTGGTATATTTTCTAGTCGTTTTTAGTGCATGTTTCATGCACTTAGGGTGTTCTTAATAAACTGTTTAACATAATTTAATAATATAAAAGATGCTTATTTCATAATTAGACTTAATTTTTAATCATTTTCAGATTGTATCTTATTTCTGTATTTTTTTTTTCCAACGTTTATTTATTTTTGGGACAGAGAGAGACAGAGCATGAATGGGGGAGGGGCAGAGAGAGAGGGAGACACAGAATCAGAAACAGGCTCCAGGCTCTGAGCCATCAGCCCAGAGCCTGACGCGGGGCTCGAACTCCCAGACCGCGAGATCATGACCTGGCTGAAGTCGGACGCTTAACCGACTGCGCCACCCAGGCGCCCCTTTATTTCTGTATTTTGGCACATTTCGGTTGTTTCTAGTTTGGGACTACTATAAGTAAAATCATAATGAGCAGATTGCTAAATAAACTTTTTCTATTTTTATAAAAGTTTTAAGTTTTCCTTAAAGTAGGTTTTTATAAGTTTAATGTTAAAGGGTATGAAATTCAAGCCAGTACCGATAGTTCTGTTAGCAGTGTATGAGAACGCCAGTTCACTCTACACTTTGCCAACATTTGGTATTATCTGTTGCCTAACAAATTACCTAAAACATAGTTGCTTAAAATGATAAATACTTTGTAATAGTTTCTGGGGATTAAGAGTTGGGGAAGAGTTTAGCTGAGTGCTTCTTGCTTGAGGTCTTTCTCAGGAGTAGGAGATTGCAGACAAGATACCAGCCAGAATTGTAGTTTTCTGAAGATTTGTTTATACCTGTCCCATAAGGATGCTTGATTGTCCTTAGGAAATGACAACTGGCTTGCTTAGACAATGAATGAGGAAGAGCAAGGAGGAGGCTACAATGTCTCATATAAAATAGTCTGAGTCACTTCTGCCATATTGTGTTCATCACTCAGCAAGTTACTAAGTCTACCCCGTACCCCAGGACTGCCATGTCATTTGCTTAAACAGTGCAAAATGGAAATGCAGGGTCCTTTGTTCAATAATTATTATGGGGTCACCTGGATGGCTCATTTGGTTTGAGCTGCTTTCTGACTCTTGATTTTCACTTGGGTCATGATCCCAGGGTCATGGGATTGAGCTCTACATTGGGCTCCACGTTAAGTGTGGAGCCTGCTTGGGGTTCTCTCTCTGTCCCTTTGCCCCTCTCCCCTGCATGTACTCTCTGTCTCTAAAATAATAGAAATGGGAGCGCCTGAGTGGCTCAGTCTGTAAAGCATCTGACTTCGGCTCAGGTCATGATCTCACGGTTTGTGAGTTCAAGCCCCGCATCGGCCTCTGTGCTGACAGCTCAGAGCCTGATACCTGCTTCGGATTCTGTGTCTCCTCCTGTCTCTGCCCCTCCCCTGCTCATGCTCTGTTTCTCTCTGTCTCTCAATAATAAATAAACATTAAAAAAAATAAAAGTAAAATAATAGAAATTATTAAGAATTTTAAGACTGCATATAGCAGAGCATTAAACGAAGCTAAGGACTCTTCCTATCTTGGGACCCTATGTGACTGCACAGGTTGCACTCCTATGAAGCCAGCCTTCACCCACGCTTAAGGGGAAAGGGAGTTAGGATCTATATTTGAGGAAAGGGACAAGTATCTTTACTTTTTTATTTAAAAGGCGAAACTACTTTTGGAATGCTTAATAAATTTTCCTTTGTTAATTACACATTGGTGTATACCACTTTATCTAATGGGGTGTTAGTTTTGTTTTTATAGGGTTTTTTTTTTTTTTTACAGATTTTTATGTAGAAATGGTTATATTTTATTTTCTATGAATCAGTTCATTTTAAAATGAGAAGAAAAACTAAAGTTACTAAAAATCCTTTAAAGCCTGAAGAAAGTGGATATATATTGCTTATAACAGTGTTTTTTCTTGATAATCCCCATGTACTGTGTTGCTTTTAGGCTTTTAAATCAAGTAGTAAAAAATAACATTTTATTTATTAACTTTATTAATTTTTTAAAATTTACATCCAAGTTATTTAACACATAGTGTAGTAATGTTTTCAGGAGTAGAATCTAGTGATTCATCACCTACATATAACACCCAGTACTCATCCCAACAAGTCTCCTCCTTTGTGCCCCTTGAACAAATACTATTTTAAAAACAAAAACGTATGCATGGCAAATTCAGATAATAGTCATGCACAAATTGAATCTTTGTACCTGGAAATTTGTTGGAACGTTATGGCAAAACTGAAAAGTAAATACCTATCAGTCAAGGACTGGTTAAGTTATAGTACACTTAGAGTACTAATGGTAATAATGAAGTTATTGAATACTTAGCATTTGCTGAGTTATAAATATTAAATGTGTTATTTTATTTAGGCCTAGCAATAGCAGAAAATAGAATCTGTTTAAAGCAATGACTTTGTTTAATAAACATAAAATTTTGGGGGTACCTGGGTGGCTCGGTTGGTAGAGCATGAAACTCTTGATCTCAGTGTTGGGAGTTTGAGCCCCATGTGGTGTGTAGACATTACTTAAATAAGTAAACTTAAAAAAAAACCCTACAACATAAAACTGTCCTGCACTCTTGACAACCCTCCCCCCCCAACTTATTTAATTCTCCTCTTCAGAGTTAACCACTGTTAACAGTTTCACATGAATTAGTGTAAAAACAGCTGGTGCACACATACGCACTTTAATCCTTCTTCCAATAAGTGGGTAGTACACTAAGCTGTTGTCACTCTCTTTTTTTAATGGTAAATGTTAATCTGGAACTGTTGCCCTTTCTATGGGAATGCACAAGTATCTCTTGGGATGAGTGGACTGTAATTACAATTCTTCTACTGTTTTGATGCTAAATAGTTGGCAGTGAATATTTATGTAAATTCATCTTTGCCCATTTGTGGGGACATACTTAAAGGGTAAATTCATATATGTGAATTTATTGGGACAAGAGAGAAGTTTTTACAATTTTAATAGAGACTAATTGTGAAAGAGCCTGTCTCATTTTATCCTATTAAGTGTCAGTTTCCCGACACCATGGCTAACATGGTATTATTACACTTCAAGGAAAATGTTATGTTTGTCTTAATTTGTCTTCCTTTTTAAAGTAATGTTGACCTTAAAAAAAAATGTTTAAAAGCCATTTGTATTTCTTATGAACCACATGTTCATGTTTTTGGTCAATATTTTTGTGGGTCGTATTGGTGTTTACCATTGTTTTTGAAGAACTGTTGCTTGGATAGATTGCAGATTTTTTTTTTTTTTTTTTTAATTTTTTTTTTTTTTTTTTTTTCCCAACGTTTATTTATTTTTGGGACAGAGAGAGACAGAGTATGAACGGGGGAGGGGCAGAGAGAGAGGGAGACACAGAATCGGAAACAGGCTCCAGGCTCTGAGCCATCAGCCCAGAGCCTGACGCGGGGCTCGAACTCACGGACCGCGAGATCGTGACCTGGCTGAAGTCGGACGCTTAACCGACTGCGCCACCCAGGCGCCCCGATTGCAGATTTTTTTTCATAGTTTTTAATTTCTTTTTCAACTTCTTGGGAAGAATTTAATTTTTTTGGATAATGAGAATGTATTAGTTTTTTTCTTTATGGATTTCTTTTTATAGTTTATTAGAAACAGATGTATAATTTTCACAAAACTAGAAAATAAAATTTATTTTTCTTGTAAATAGGACCTGTGTAAGAGCTGTTGTTATATATGGGGGAACCCAGTTGGGTCATTCAATTCGACAAATAGTACAAGGCTGTAATATATTATGTGCTACTCCTGGGAGACTGATGGATATCATAGGTAAAGAAAAGGTAGGCCCTCGAGGGATGACAAAATTGTGGATTAATAATTTTTTTTTGTATGGGAAAGGGGAAGAATGGTATATAGAGAGATATGTATTTATTAGAGTACCCTTTATATGTTAGGCCCCCATCAGAATCTTTGAATGGACTATTACATAATTCTTAAAATAATTCCAACATGAGATAAAAAGTATTTCCTATTTTGTGTTTGAGAAAGCAATAAGTGATATTATGCAATTTATTTAAAATCCCTCACTTAGCTCTGGTGATAGAGCTAGGGTTAGAACCTGGATCTGACTAGAGTCTATATCCTGTACTCCACTACACTGGGAGAAATGCATTACATGCTCCCATAGTTTCATATAAGTTATGATGACATATTTTCTTCCTGAATTGTGTAGTAGCAATTTTGTTTCCTGTTGAAGCATAGGAGTAATGTTAACCAGGATTATTAAATTTCCAAGTCTTTAAAAAGACATTTTAGAGTTATATATTTAGTGTAGGTATTCACATACCACGTTATTAAATCACTAAATCATTGCTTTAAATTCACGTTCATGAACGTCTTTTGCTTTTTTTAGGCTCTTCTCTAAAGGAGTTACTCAAAATACGGTCTTTCTGCATAAAAATACGATACTTATTCAGACTACCCAGAGAAATCCACTTTGATTTCTCACTTAACATCTTACATGGTTGTGCGACATTCATTTGTTTTCCTTGCAAATGTCTGTTTCTCTTTGTAGTGATAGGTGTTCATGCGAAGAAGGTGAGAGAAGTTTCTCAGTTGTTCCCAAGTGATTACAGAATGGAGAATTTATTAAGAGTTTAAAGCATTAGAAATAAATTTACCAGTTATAAGACATTTGATATGTCATGATGGTAGGAAATGTTTCCTTACATTTAAGAATCTGACTTTATCAGATAATAAGATGTAGATCTGTGAGGTCCACTATGGTAGTTAGCCACATGTGGCTGTAAACATTTAAAAAGGATATAAAATGAAAAATTTTGTTCTTTAGGCATACTAGCCACAGTTCAAGTGCTTAATAGCCGTATGAGGCTAGTAGCTAACATGTTAGTGAAGATCAAGAATTGCTAATAAACATTTAAATAAACAGTACTAGTGTTATGAACCAAAACAATTCTCATCATTTTATGCATTGATTTCTACTTTACATTCTTAAGAATAAATCAGTAGTTGGAATTGTGGACACATTTTAGTTTAATATATTGACTAATATGCATTTTCTGCTCTAACCCTTGAAAATATCCTGAAAGATTGGTCTCAGACAAGTCAGACATTTAGTTTTGGATGAAGCTGATCGCATGCTGGATATGGGTTTTGGACCAGAAATGAAGAAGTTAATTTCCTGCCCAGGAATGCCATCAAAGGAACAGCGTCAAACCCTTATGTTTAGTGCGACTTTTCCAGAGGAAATTCAAAAGTAAAATTTTTTTCTTCTTAAAAATAATTGTTATGTACATAAATGGCTTTATGAAAGGAAAAGCAATGTGACTCTATGATTTTTAAGAGTTTTTTTAAAATTTAAGGTAACACAGGTAGTTTAAGAAGTGGATGTATTCCTAAAAACTTAACTGTATTTTTCATTGTTCGTAACCTTTATCCCTGGCTTTGCCACACTTTATAAAATTTGTAACATTTTATTAAATGTGTGTGTGTGTGTGAGTGTGAGTACACAGCACCTAGATAGGATTTAATAAGTGCTTACTCAATGAAGTTATTTTTTGTGTCTTGAAACCAGAATTGTAGAGCTTGCAAAAATTGGGCCTTTTGTAGAAAATTCACATACCAACTGTTGACATATATTGAGTATCTTACTGTATATGGTTTGGTGAATTCTGAGATGAGGATGACACATCCCTTGTAGATGATGTGTCCCTTCTAGAGTTCTAACTCTTCTTCCTGCTTGCTGATCCCTTGGCCCTAGGGAGCCTGAAGTGTCTCAACAGCAACTTCTTAGCTTGTCATTTAGTTAGACTCCTGCGTATTTACTCTGATAGAACTTTTCGTTTTTTGGGAACCAAGACCTCCACACCTGCAGAATCTGTGGCTGTGGGTGGGACAGGAAACACAGTTTCAAATATGAGTCACAGGGAGCAATGTAAGTGGACCACTCTTGCTTTGCATGCCTTGCTCTCAGACCCAATGTACCATATAAGGATTTCTGGTTGAAAGTTACCGTGCCCTGTTGAATCATGTGCCATATTCAGAAAGAAACACTTCCAAGCACTTGTTTAAGTGGATGTTCCACTTTCTGTAGCCTGGCAGCATCTCACTGTTGTCATGTGATATGACCTGTAGACGTTATGGTTATGGGCCTGCTCTGTCACTTATTTTTCTGTAAAGTGGGTCTCCTGGTCTGATAGAGTCTTACATGGGATGAAATACTTCACAAGCCACAAGTTAGTGGTGCTGGCTATTGATTTGTTTTACTTAATAGATGATCTAAAAAGTATTTGTGTAAAGTTAAAACGAGCTCTTTATTGGGGGAAAAAAGCTAAATCATAAGAGAGCATTTGACCAGTTAGGATTTTTTCTTTCTTAGTGGTACATAAAATAATAGTTTCTTATAATAACTGGTGTCTTAAAACTTGAAAGGTGGTATCTGTATTTCCCTTATCACCTTTGCAATTAATAATAAGTAGATAATTACCTACCTAAATACCAGGTAATATTCTGCTGCCTGTATGTTTTATTATTCACCCTGAAATAGGAAGGTATTTGAATGTTGGCTAGCCAGAATGACTAATGTGTACTGTCATCAGTAATATTTGTTGAGGGCTTTTTATGAGCCATATTTGAGTATAAGTCCTGGGTATGTAGGGTAAACAGTAGAGTCCCTCACCTTGAGGGACCTTGCCCATTATTCTGTCTGAAGTCCACTGTTATCATTCTACATATTCACTGAACTATTATTGCAGCATCCATTTCCTTGGCTGATGTTTCTTTCTGTAACTGTCCCCAATTTATTACCTGTATCCTTAATCTCTCTTCGGATTGCCAGACTTGAGGATTTAACTCTTCAGGAGTATTTTATTCTTAGATGAATTACCTGTAAAGTTCACTATGTCCAAAATGGAAGCTCTTCTTCAATGCCCTCTTTCCTGTTCAGTTTTCCTTACTGGCAGTGTTGTCTTTCCAAGCCCAAATCCTTTCAATCATCTTGATTGCTTTAATATATTCTTTTAACTTTATGCCCTTCAAAAACAGTCATTTTGGCAGTTATCTCTAAAATATTTCAAATCAGTTTCTTCTGTTTCCCACCTTAATTTAAGTCCTTTTTACTTTTCTCTCTGCTCATTGTCAGTAGCTTTCTAACCTGCCCTCCCTGACTCTAATCTCAATTTTGTGTCAGTAATAATTCCAAAATAAAGTTTTAGGGTTTTTTTTAGACATTTATTCAAAATAAGCCCTCCTGGGGCACCTGGGTGGCTCGGTCGGTTAAGCATCCAACTTCGGCTCAAGTCATGATCTCGTGGTCCGTGAGTTCGAGCCCCGCGTCGGGCTCTGTGCTGAAAGTTCAGAGCCTGGAGCCTGTTTTAGATTCTGTGTCTCCCTCTCTCTCTGCCCCTCCCCTGTTCATGCTCTGTCTCTCTCTGTCTCAAAAATAAATAAACGTTAAAAAAAATTTTTTTTTAAAAACAAAATAAACCCTCCTGTGTCTTCCCATTTCCATAGACTAACAGGATTTCAGAGTGTACATATGATCAAATTTTTGCTTTTTCTGCTACTTTATTACCTGGGATTGTATATTTCTTTTCTATTAAAACTACTTCTTGTTGGCTGAGCAAGCCAAATTCCATCCTTCCTCATTATTTTTTCTTGTTTCTCCTTTCTTCTTAGAATGTCTTTCCCTAGTCATCACTATTATACATTCTTGCTTGCTGCTGCTTAGATCTAGCTCAGTACTTGAAGACTCTTGGAAATACACATCACTTCATCCATTTCTTGCCATTGTATTTGTCAAGAAACCATTTTAAACACTTGGCACATTTTTTTGAATATGGTAAATGTTTAGTAGATGTTAACTGTTAAAACTGGAATATGAAAATATATTAAATACTAAAACATTTATTTTTTTAATTTTCAAAAAATTTTTAAAATATTTACTGTCAAATTTTGTCAAATTGGCTAACATACAGTGTGTACAGTGTGCTGTTGGTTTTGGGGTAGATTTTCATGGGTAATTACTTACATACAACACCCAGTGCTTATCCCAACAAGGGCCCTCCTCAGTGCCCATCACCCATTTTCCCCTCTCCCCCTCCCCCATCAATCCTCACTTTGTTCTCTGAAATACTAAAATGTTTTATATATGATTATGCAATATTAAAAGTTGTTATATACTTAAAAATGTAGTAATTACTTTTTATATAACTATATTTATCTTACTTGATGTGAGCATCTCAGTGGCAGAAACTATCATATTCATCCTCGTATTCCCAGTACCTTGTATCATGTATGCCTGACACAGACACACAATTAATGTTTTAGTGAATGAAAAAAATATGATGGAAAGTAATGAACTGTAGATGGTTTTAAGATTTGTGCTTGAGAGGGTGCTTGATTCTTGAAGGAAGGACTTCAAAAAGAAGCTTTTCTTTTTCTTTTATGGTAACAGCAGGTGAAGAGAAAGAAGCAGTAATGATTTATTAAGATTCTGGATATGCTTTGCTCATGAGATTTTCATGAGACAGCTAAGAAGTAGGGACTGCTAAATGGGACAGAGGAGGACTGATGATAGATTTGGCCCTCCTCCTTAATCACAGAAAAACTCAGTTCTTTGCCAGTTCCCTTTCTCCTCTTCCTCTGTTGCTGGATGATTTAAAGCAGACCTTCTTAATTGTATGCTGTCTGTGAGTTATGTGTGTGTCCACATGCTGATATCCTCAGCGTTTGGGGTGACCATACACAGCCTGATGTGAGCTAGCCTCTAGGCCCTTCACCTCCTGTCTCATTTTTTTGCTCAGACATGCTGTATAAATGCTGCAATTTTTTGTATGTGTCATGACCTGAAAAGCACTGACCTAAGGTCTGGTGTGCTGATAATTGTTCAAAGCATAGTAGTTTAACAAGTAATATTTTCAGAAAACAACTTTTAGCAATAACATACATAAAAGCATTTGTGAAGGACAGAATTTTTGCCCTAGGCTTGCATTTCAGTTTGTAACAAAAGTTCCTATTTGTTGTAGTCTGATACTTTAGCATACTTTTCTATTGTTATATACACATTTTAAATAGTTTTGCATGGCCACGTTTCACTAAGTTATTTCGTATTTTACAAAATCTTAATGTTTTATACTGATCTTTGGAATTAGTACTTGCATGATGTAAGTTATCTACCTTGTTATAGTTGTTATAATCTGTCTAATTAATATTAAATAACACTTGGAATAATTCAGTGAATATTGTGAGTGTTAATGGAAGAGGATAAGTTAAGGAGTAATTTTTTGTCTTTGAAGGTTGGCTGGGGAGTTTTTAAAGTCGGATTATTTGTTTGTTGCTGTTGGACAAGTGGGTGGAGCATGTAGAGATGTTCAGCAGACCATTCTCCAAGTTGGCCAGTACTCAAAAAGAGAAAAACTTGTCGAAATTCTGCGAAACATAGGTATCTTACATTGATATTATTTTTTTGTCATAATTTTGATTTTAAAAAAATGCTTAATTTTTAAATTACTCTAAAAATTGTTTGGTATGGGTTTTTAAATAAGTGCATTTTCATTATTTCCTCTTTCTCTAAAGCTTTCTTTATAAAAGGTTTTATGATTTAGTTTCCTCTGTAAATTATATAGCAGTTCAATCTTTTCTTCATAAAGATTAAAAAAAAGGATTTGAGACTTGAAATATGTGACTAAAAGCTATTCCAGGAGAAATACATATATTTTTCATTGTAAGAAATAAAAAAGCCTCCTTTACATTAAACTCCATTTTCTTCACCCTGAGTTATTTTTACTTCATAGTTTTTGCTTCCAAAATATTTCTATAATTGTAGATTCAAAAAATTTTAGAGGTGAAGGGAACTTTAAACATCTAGTTCTGGTTTTTACAATAGTGATGAGAAATTTCTCACCCCCCCCCCCCAAATAATTTTTATAGAAAGTCGTATTTCTTTGATTGAGTTGGGCTTAGTTTGTGCCGAAAAATAAAACTTTTTAATATTGCTATTTTATTTATAATTTTTTTCATTATAGGACCTACTTTATTACTGAGAAAAAATGTTTTATTTTTTCCACCATATGTAGCAAAATATATTTTTCCTTTTTTAAAAAATCTTAATTTTAACATATAGTGCAATATTGGTTTCAGGAGTAGAATTCAGTGATTCATCACAGCAAGTGCCCTGCTTAGTACCCAGTAATATTATTTTAATTTCTTCTTATTACCTCACAGGCTAAGTGTACTTACATGCTATATATTCCCCCTCCCCTTCTTCATTTTAGTAATTGTTTCAATTTGAATGTCACTGTTGGGATGGAGGAATGAGGAGAGGACAGGAACCATCTAATTTCCAACGAGGAGAAAAAAAAAGAAGTTGACTTAGAAAACACTTAAAAAAATTTTTTTTTAATGTTTATTTATTTTTGAGACAGAGACACAGCATGAGCAGGGAAGGGGCAAAGAGAGAGGGAGACACAGAATGTGAAGTAGGCTCCAGGCTCTGAGCTGTCAGCCCAGAGCCTGACACGGGGCTCAAACTCACGAACTGTGAGATTGTGACCTGAGCCGAAGTCGGACGCTTAACCAACTGAGCCACCCAGGCACCCCTAGAAGACACTTTTAAAGGCTTCTATTCTTTAGTTTCCGCTGAGTCTTAAAAAAACACAAAACTTTTAAAACCAAATGCTCATCATGAGTTGGAGAAATTTTACTGGTTTGCTTCATCCAGTGTTTCATAAATTACTGTATATGGCATATTAAGTTAAAATAATAACTTCTGTGGGCCACATACTATTCTGACTGTTTTACGTGTATTAACTCATTTAATGCTCAAAACAACTTTCTGAAGTAAGTTTTGTTAACCACATTTTAACATTGAGGACACTGAAATACAGAGAGGTCAAGTAACTTGTCAGGTATAAATTGAAGTTCCATATGCAGAAGAGATAAGCAATATGTAGTTTTGCTGAAGTTAGAACATTTTTAGTATAAATGTTAAGATTTATAAAACCTTAAGATTTTTTATGTATGAATTTGTGCAATAAAGATTATTTGAGAATAATTCTAATGAGAGTTTTCAGAAGTGCTGGTTTGCCTTTGAGAAGTCTTTGAAGTCACTGTATGAGCACTATTGTATACTTCTGTATTATTTAAACTGTTAAATGTTCTGCAGTTTAGAGTTAATTGTTTTGATAATTTATGTATATATGTATGTTTTTTAATCTGCATGGAATATCCATTCAATATATCCTCAAGTTTTACATATATTTGTTCATATAATTTTTTTTCTACTTTTTAAGGTAAATCTGCTAGCCTATCCCCTGTGCCTTTAAAATGTATAGGTATAATTATTTTATAGTAGTATAACCAGCTGCCTTTTTCATAATTTAATTTTTTAAATGTGTATTTATTTTGAGAGAGAGAGTAAGAGACAGCACTTTCAATGCAAAACCCTGTGCGGGGCTTGATCTCATGAACCATGAGATCATGACCTGAGCCGAAATCAGGAGACAGACGGTTAACCGACTAAGCCACCTAGGTCCCCTCATAATTTAATTTTAGTTGAACATGTATCAAACATTTTATTGAGCTCATTAATTATTAGGAGAACTAGTAAGATGTTATAGCTACTTTGAGCAATTCAAAGAACACGTATGTGTAGGATATTAGGAAAGCCCAAATAAATTTACAAATAAATGTAAAACTGGTCAATATCCACAAAGCAGTAATCAGTTACATTTGAGGGGCAACTTCATTTTTATTTTTATTGATAAAAATCATTTGCATTGCTATCAGTTGCAATAGAGGTATAACAGGAAAAATAGAGTAAAAGTCACATAACCATGAAGGGTGTGCTAGATGGTAATTTTTCTTGGTTATTTCAAAGTCTTTCACAGTTTTTCCTGACAGCTATATCCTCTCATGATCACAACAATCTCAGAGATTATTCTTGGTTACAGAAAGGCTGGTCTCATTCTGTTAGGCTTATTTGCATAGATGCAGCAAGACTATTAACAATATAGGCCTCTTTGAGTTTGTTTTGCACATCTAGAGCCAAACGATATTGAATAATAAGATCACAAAATTAACTTCTATCTGGAGGTTTTCATAAGAAATCTGACATTGAACTTTTAAAAGCCTCCATTATATGCTTAGATAGGAAATTAAGTCTGGGAAACTCTCTGAGTCATATTACAACTGTAATACATAGCAGCTTAAGTGAGTTCCTATCTTCTAAAGTTTCCCCTGATTTTTCATGTAATTAATTCTTGTTCCATTGCATCTGTTAGACTTTCATGATTCTTTCTGCTTCTGAACTAGTCCTGTAAATTCTGCTTGTCCAGTGATAGGGTCTAAAAGTTATTAAAACAATGTCAACTTAGAACCTTCTACCCTAGACTATTTTTTTTAATATCAGTAGTTAGAAGTGCTTGATAGAGGCACAAATATACAAACTCTGCTATCTGGCTTATAGTATAGCCTTTGGGAAAGTATCAAGAGAAAACAAAAACTATATAGTTAACAAAGACTTAATGATCCTGGTTAATTTATTAGTGATCATTATTGAAAATGAAAGATTTAATGAGGGTTTATAATAAGAATAATGCTAGTTGTAAGGAAATTTGGTTGTTTCTGTGGCATTGCAAAATAAAGGTAATAAAGACATTTCTAAGAAATTTTAGATGAATGTCTAAATAATGATGTCTCTAATGAAATGTCTCTAATGATAATGATAAGCCTATTTTCAAAGAACTATGTAAATGTTACATCTGATTTATAAAAATGGGGTAGGTCTAATTTTTCATACCAAGAACATCTGGTAAAAAGATTGAGTAAGTGCAAATAGGATCTGCTTTTCTGTATTTGTACAGAATGCCACATGTGAGTCTGGTGTACATCCCATTTGAGAACCACTAGCCTAGAAGGTGCTATATTAAAATTAAGAAGTGAACTATTACTTTTAATTAAAAAAATTATTTTATATATATTTACTTATTTAATAAATATAATTTATTGTCCAACTGGCTTACATACCATACGCAATGGTCATCCCAACAAGTGCCCTCGAGAAAGAGCACATGAGCAGGGGAGAGGGGCAGAGTGGGGAGAGATTCTTAGGCAGGCTCCATCCACACTCAGTGCAGAGTCCCACGCAGGGCTCAATCCCACGACCCTGGGATCAAGACCTGAGCTGAAATCAGGAGTTGGAGCCTCAACTGACTGAGCCACTCAGGCACCCCTACATATTAAAATTTTAAATAATAAGTGAAATTATGATTGGCAACACTATGCTGTTGTATTAGGCACTGTGCCTCTAGCCCTCCGATCAATATAGAAAAACTCTAGAGAGTTATTTCCTAAGTATTTTAGTCAATGTTTCTCCTGTAGGTGTAAACATATGGGCATTTATACATCTCCAGGGACTTCCCAGAAGGTATACATTTTGAAAGTATTTCCATAAAGTCTACATCTTACCTATGCTTTTTAACCTAGAGGAAGTTTAATATCTGTTCTGACTTGACAACTGTTGCCATTCAACTCTTAAAAATAGTAACACATCAAACAAGCCTAATTATTTTTAGCCTCTCTTTTGTTTTTTAAGGTGAGATAACAAACTTTTGTGCTCTTCCTGGTGTTTTCTGAGAAATCACAATGATAGTTTAGATGGATTTTTTTTTCTTAATTTATGGTTCATTTTTAGAAAGGCAGAATCGGGCCACCTGGGTGGCGCAGTCGGTTAAGCGTCCGACTTCAGCCAGGTCACAATCTTGCGGTCCATGGGTTCGAGCCCCGCGTCGGGCTCTGGGCTGATGGCTCAGAGCCTGGAGCCTGTTTCCAATTCTGTGTCTCCCTCTCTCTCTGCCCCTCCCCCCGTTCATGCTCTGTCTCTCTCTGTCCCAAAAATAAATAAACGTTGAAAAAAAAAAAAAAAAAAGGGCTAGAAAGGCAGAATCAAGAGTTGTCAGAGGAGAGTTGAACATTGGATTAGTGTAGGATCTTTGGTGGCTGAGAAACAGTACTTGGTTGCCAGTTTAATTAAGTGACAATAAAACCTTTAAAAATAAATATAGAAGGTAACATGATTGTTAAGAACCATAGCTCTTTCATAAATATAGTACTTTTGCTGCTTTTTTTTCCTTTAAATAACCAAAAAACATAATAAAGTCAGCACAGTCTCTGCTGTATAAGCTGATTAAGGAAAAGAAAGAATAAACTTTAATACTGTAATTACTGAAAATAGCTGTAAGTTATTTTCTGGAGTAAACTGACACTTCAGTTTAGGACAAAATGAATGTTCCCTGGGTCCCCTAAGACCTTCTCGTAGGATATCTGAGGTAAAACAGTTTTCATTATTATACTGAGAATTATTTATTTTAACATAATATACATGCCAATAAGTATTTCAATTTTTTCTTGGTTTTAAGTTTTAATATGGTAAATTTAATAGCTGAAAGTGTTTGGGATTGTCAATAATATAAGAATTTAAGAATTTAATGGGGCCACAGACCAAAATTTTGAGAGCTACTACAGTAGGGAAAAACTACTTTTTTTTTTCCTTCAAAACAGAAGCACATACAGTTTCTATCTCTGTTTTTATTACTCCTCCTATAGTCTCACTTAACTTATGTTAATTATAACTTTTAACCATAGTAACTTCTGTTTCATAGAGGAAACTGGAGGCAGGAATGTCAGACATAAGTGTTGTAGCTGACTACCAGAGCTCATGAACTTTTTTTTTCACTTTTTTTTTTTAGTGTTTATTTTTGACAGGCAGTGCAAGTGAGCATGCGCAAGCAGAGGAGGGGCAGAGAGAGAGGGAGACACAGAATCCGCAACAGGCTCCAGGTTCTGAGCTGTCAGCACAGAGCTTGACGCAGGGCTCGGACTCACCAACAGTGAGATCATGACCTGGGCCAAAGTCGGATGCTTAACTGACAGAGCCACCCAGGTGCCCCTCATGAACTACATATACTACTTTTTTACGGCACACTTTGTTAAAGTATGAAAGTGCTGCAAATTTTTAAGTGGCAAAAATGAACATGTTTATTAAAATGCCTCAAAGATATTGCATATGAAAAATAAGCAAAAGAACGTGAACTTAGGTTTAGTAATTAATATGTGAGAATTCTAGTGATCACTAATTTACTCAATATAATCTACTCGTTTAAGTTACCTAAAGCTGAAGATGTTGGATATTATTTTCAGGATGACATTATGCAAAATATAAATACTGTTGAATAATGAATCAATTTACTGAACACAAGTTTGTTTTTATACTTTTAAGTCTTTAAAAGATTTTTTTTTTAATTTTTGAGAGAGCGTAAGAATGTGGGGACAGAGAGAAAGGGAGACAGAATTTGAAGTAGGCTTCATGCTTAGAGCTGTCAGCACAGAACCTGACGTGGGGCTAGAACCCACAAACCATGAGATCATAACCTGAGTCAAAGCTGGACCTTAATCGACTGAGCCCCTATGTTGTTATGCTCTTAAACATTATGGAGAATATTAGCTTATTTGAGTGGCTAACCTACATAGGCTAAGGAAAACCCAACTAAAATAAGGTGTTTGTATTATGCTTAAAACTGATAAATCAGAGAAAAGATGTGTGTTTTTTTAAACTGAAGTTATTAGTCTTGAGTTTATCAAAGATTTCACTTATGTGTACTTGTAATCTTAAATGTTTCAGATTTAATTCCTGTAAGAAGATTTTTTTTCAAAAACAGTTCAGTTTTAGAAATTCAGTTTTGTTATTCTCTGGGAATTTTAGGAATGTTTGCTTCTATAAATTATTTTTCTGTTTTATTTAACTCAGTAAACCAAATCAGAATTAATTTGATAGACCTATAAGACACTTTTTAAAAGATGCTTTAATAGACTTTTATAATTTTTTTTTCTAGTTTTGCTTCTCCCCTCTTCCTATTTTCTCCTTCTGCAACAGTAATTAGATAATATTAGATCTTCTTGTTCTGTCCTCCATATTTTGTAACCTCATTTTCATATTTTCTACTTGTTCTGGGTTGTATTCTAGATAGTCTGGGTAGTTATTCAGATTTACCATCACTTTTGCAGAAACTGGTACTGGTACAGTGTATATGTATAGTTCTCTGCCATTTTGCTACCTGGGTGTATTTGTGTAATTACCACCAACATCAAGATCCAGAGCTACTACCTCACCACAAAGATATCCCTTGTGCTGTTTTTATAGCATACCCACCACTCCTACCCTCACTGCCTATCCCTATGTCCTCACAACCACTAATCTGTTTTCCATCTTTATAATATTATAATTTCAAAAATACTATCTAAATGGAATCATGTATATGTGACCTTTGAAATAGTTTTTTTCCTTTCGCTGTAATGCCCTTAAGATCATCAAGTTGTTGTGTCAGTGGTTGATTTCTTTCTATTGCTGAGGAGTATTCCATGGTATGGATATACTTGTATTTTTGGTTCTTAGCCCTTCTGACAATTCTATTCCTTTTAATTGTTAAATTTATACCATTTAGGTTCATTGCAATTAGTAGAGGTTAGGGCTTAATCATTTCATTTTTTTTAATGTTTGTGCCCTAGAACATTTATTTTTATGTGTGCCAGTAAACATGAAGAAGTTAGGTTTGATTTTACAAGACTCTGAAAAGGACTAAGTTCAGATTCGTCCATGACATTTGCCTATTCTTCTTTTTTTTTTTCTTTTTTCTTTCTTATTTTTAGTTACTTTTAAATTTTTGTCCAAGTTACTTAGCATATAGAGCAATAATTTCAGAAGTAGAATCCAGTGATTCATCCCCTACGTATAACACCCAATGCTCATCCCAGCAAGTGTCTTCCTTAATGTCCCTTACCCATTTAGCCCATCCCCCAGCCTACAACCCCTCCAGTAGCTCTGTTTGTTCTCTATATTTAAGAGTCTATTATTTAACCATTTCTATCTTCTTTTTGTTCCTTCTGTTTCTTATTTCTCTGTTGTTTTCTTCCTTGAATGTTTTTTAGAATTCAGTTTTGATTTTCCTAGTTTTTTGAGTTTTTAAGTATATCTTAGCATACCTTTGTTAGTGGTTGCTCTCAAGGCATTACACTGCACATAAATAATTACAGTGTGTCAGTACTGTTGTCTGTATTGTGTCAGTTTGAGTGAAGTGTAGATACCTTATCTCCCTTTGTGTTCCTTTATCTTCCCTTATTTATTTATTTACTTTTTTCTTTCCATAATAGTACGTGTATTCTTCAATCCCAGTCACCTATTTCACCCATTCATTCCCCACCTACTTCCCCTCTGGTAACCATCATTCTGTTCTCTGTAGTTAAGAGTCCTCCTTGATTTTTTTTTTTCTCTTTTTTTCCCCCTTTGTTTTGTTTCTTAAATTCCACATATCAGTGAGATCACATAGTATTAGTCTTTCTCTGTCTTATTGGGCTTAGCATTATACTCATTAGCTCCTTCCACATCATTGCAAATGGCAAGATTTCTTTTTTATGGATGAATAGTATTCCATGGTATGTATATACCACATCTTCTTTATCCATTAATCAATGGACACTTGAGCTGCTTCCATAGTTTGGATATTGTAAATAATGCTGCAGTAAGCATAGGGGTACATGTATCCTTTTGAATTAGCATTTCTGTAATTTGTGGGTAAATACCCAGTAGTACAATTAATGGATTGTAGGGTAGTCCTATTTTCAATTTTTTGAGCAACCTCCATACTCCATACTGTTTTTCACAGTGGCTGCATGAGTTTGCATTCCCACCAATGGTGGAAGAAGGTTCCTTTTTCTCCACATCTTTACCAATACCTGTTGTTTCTTTTGGTTTTGATTTTAGCCATTCCTACAGGTGTGAGGCTTTTTAAAGAGGCTTTAAGAGATGTTGTAATTTAATTGTTTAATATTCTCCACAAGGTATTAACATAATTATTACATATAATAAAAAAATCCTTTCTGAATTACACATAAAGTGCTTTAGTTCTGCTTTAAGCCACAGTTCTACCGCTTAACTTTCTGGGGTTAAGAATGACCCCAGAAATACAGAGAATTGAAATCTAGCTACTATTCTATTAGGAGAATAGTAGAATCTATTAGAATTATTTTTAGATTCTTAGTTGATTTTTACTTAGCTCACAATGGACTAACAAAATGGATACTCCATCACTTCTCACTCAACAGAATAGAGATTTATAATTCATCTGTTTATAGAGATCACTGAATGGTCTGATCATAAAGCTAAATTTGCAATTATTGTTATCACCAGTGGTAGTATGACCTATTGTCTGAACTAGAACAAATACAAAATCATTAGAGAGGAAAAATTCTAGAGAAAGTCAGAGTTAAATTCTTATTGCCACTGGGATTCATACTGAAAACCAAGAAAAGAGATCAGGGCTTAAGTTGCTCAAGAGTGTTAAGTACTTGATACTATCAGTTGTATCAGTTTTGGCTTTGGGCATCTTTTTGGATGACTTCCAAAACTGTGGAAAAATAATTGATAAAAAATCACTATTCTAATAATATGAAAATGACTATATCTCAAAGATTTAACTGATTTATTCCTGTAGGAATCACTTGCCCTTTGATTTTTCTGCTTGATTGTTCACAGGTCTGAGAGTTAATGAAACACCACCTCTGAGCCTTTTTTTCTTATAGATCTCCTATTTCAGTTAATGTTAGTTCTGTTTTTCCAGTTACTCAGACACAGTCTTGGGAGTCCTCCTTCATTTCTTTCTTTAACTGCATATATCATTTCTGTTAGCAAAATCGTTTTGGCTCTAACAGCAGAATTTATTCAGAATCCATTAAGTCCTTAGTTAAAACAAAGACCAGATCTTGTCACTTCTTTGTTCAAAACTTAGTGGCTTCCCTTCTCAAAATGAAGAAGTTTTTTTTTTCAATGGCCTTCACGACTCTGTGTGACACAGCTGCCATTACTTCTCTGTCTTCATGTTCTGCTGTCTCTTGCTCACCCTACTCCAGCCAGACTCCTCATTGCTGTTCCTCACACGTGCCAAGCACGTTTCTCCGTCATGGCCTTGTTACTTGCTGTTCCCTCTACCCAAAATGTAGGGGTCACATGAGGGTCCCTGTGTGTGTGTGTGTGTGTGTGTGTGTGTGTGTGTGTGTGTGTGTTAGCACATAACTCCCATGTCTCTTAGCCTTTCCTTTATATTTGTCCTTCCCTGTGCCTTGATGTTCTTCCCCAAGTATCTCAGTAGTTTATTATTTTATTCTTAGTTCTACTTAGATGTCATCTAATTAGAAAGGGTACATCTAAAGTAGCCCTCTATTTATCCTTGTGGGGTTTTTTTTCCATTTTAGGGCTTATTGCATAATATTTATTATTTGCATCTCCACAATGCGAGCAAGGGCTTTGTTTTCTTTGCAGTATTTCCAACACCTGGAATAGTGACTGGCATCTCTTAGGCACTAAATATTTGTTGAATAAATGAAGCCAACTAATAGGGAAATGAGGGAGAGGAATTATGAACAGTAATACAGTCTTCTTTCCATTAAGGCTATAAATTACCTTCTTTCCTCTCCAACATAGGGAGATTCCTTGTGTGAAAAAATCTCTGGCTCATGCTTGACGTTCTACCGATTAAATTCTTTAAGCTAACTGGTAAATATTTTTGACTCATAAAATCCTAGGATAAAGTCACTTAGTTTTTTTGATAAATAATACCTTGGAAATAAAAGGGTTTGAATTAACAGAGAATGTTGAAACACAGAATGTTGCAGAATTTGTCAGCCTTGGGTTGGATGCCTTATAAATAGTTTGGGCAATCAAGGCAGAATGCAAGATTGGATTATCTCGGGAGGTAAGGAGCAAAGGCATTAATTTAATGAGTGGGAAATGAAGGTCCTGAGATGAATTTGGAACTGCTAAGAGTTGGCAGGTAGATACCATTTATCTTGCCCTTAGTCAGCTTTTTGGTGTTGGTCTGGGAGGGCAAAGGTCAAGCTCATTTTTTTAGTCCCTAAAGTAGGAAACAGTTCTGATACTTTATCTTTGACATTCATTCGTTCAGGAAATATTTGGGCTGCTGTTACCTACCAGGCCTGCTCTTGGTCTTGGGAATACAGTGATGGATGACACTATTTCCTACTAATACCTCCTGGCTTTTTTTTCCTTTTCCTAATTTTATAGTTTCTGTGTTTATCACTGTTTCATTGTCTTGTAGGTGATGAAAGAACGATGGTTTTTGTTGAGACTAAGAAAAAAGCAGATTTTATTGCTACTTTCCTTTGTCAAGAAAAAATATCAACAACAAGTATTCATGGGTGAGTAGATTAATACGATTTCATAGTAGAGAGGTGGCACTTGTATTTGTCATTTGCTAAGAAATAGCAGTGCATGTAACTGACATGACATAATCCTAAGATTCAGAGTTCTCAAGACTAAACTGTTAGTCATTTTAAGTTTTTATAAGAACTAAGAGGTGGGGATGGGTGAGTTAAAGGTTTGTCTTGGACTCCTTATCATGAGGAGTGGTAACTTCTCAAGAGAACTCAATAAGTTTTTCTCTTCTGCTGAATCCAATCTTTCTCTTGGTTGAAATTTTTTATTGAAGTGCATAAAAATGTCATATGAGCACAACTTCATTGACACTTTACTCATGGATCTGAAATACTAATGAATATACAGAATTCTGAGATTAATACTTAAACAATTTTTTTGAGAAAACATTCTAATCAAATAGTTGTGTATTGTCAAGACAAGTACGAGATTAATGGGTGAGATTTAATGTTTGTCACACTTGTTAAAATTTTTTTTTAAAGTTTATTTTTTGAGAGAGAGCGCACAAGTGGGTGAGGAACAGAGAGGGAGGAGGACAGAGGATCCAAAACAGGCTCCACATTGACAGCAGAGAGTCCAATGTGGAGCTCAAACTCAAGAAATGTGAGATCATGACCTGAGCTGAAGTCAGATGCTTAACTGACTGAGCCGCTCAGATACCCTGATGTTTGTTTGTCCGACCTAAATTTGTGTTGTAGCACTCTGTACTACCTTTGTTACCTTACTTCATGTGCAAATGAGGATAATTGTTCCACCCTCAAAGTATTACTGTGAGAATTAAATAAAATGATGGCTTGAAAAAAATTAGTATAATACCTGGTATGTAAGGAGTAGATAGCAATGTTGATTGCTGCTATTTTTACTGTTACTGAAAACATGTTGAACTTGAATGGTTCACTGTAGTAATTTTTTTAATGTTTATTAATTTTAGAGAGAGAGAGCACATGTGAGCAGGAAAGGGCCAGGGAGAGAGGAGGGGAGAGAGAATCCGAAGCAGGCTCTGTACTGTCAGTGCAGAGCCTGATGTGGGGCTCAAAATCATGAACCGTGAGATCATGACCTGAGCAGAAATCCAGAGTCAAACACTTAACCGACTCAGACACCTAGACACCCCCATTGTAATAATTTTTTAAGAGCTGTCCTGACACATGCTTTCTTTGATTTCTAGTGACCGAGAACAGAGAGAGAGAGAGCAAGCTCTGGGAGATTTTCGCTGTGGAAAGTGCCCTGTTCTTGTTGCTACTTCAGTAGCTGCCAGGGGGCTGGATATTGAAAATGTTCAACATGTTATCAATTTTGATCTTCCTTCTACCATTGATGAATATGTTCATCGAATTGGACGTACTGGTCGTTGTGGAAATACTGGCAGAGCTATTTCCTTTTTTGATCCTGAATCAGATAACCATTTGGCACAGCCTTTAGTGAAAGTACTGTCAGATGTAAGTTTTAAATGTTTAAAACTGAATGGATATTATTCTATCATTGAAAGTAGACCTTGTATATCTATGTATATTGAGGAAAAGTAAACTGCTGTCATCTTTGAGACTAGATGCATATTGAATATGAAGTTAATAATTTCTTTTTTTAGGCTCAACAGGATGTTCCTGCATGGTTGGAAGAAATTGCCTTTAGTACATATGTTCCTGGCTTCAGTGGTAGTGCAAGAGGAAATGTATTTGCATCAGTTGATACTAGAAAGGTTAGTTGAGGGAAAAATTTAGAACTTGGCTTCCAGTTACTCTTTGTGAAGGTTGTAGTTAATATTGTGAAGTAACAATAACGTTTAATAATTATCTTGTCATTTTTTATACTTAAAAGTTTAATATTTCTTAAAGTTTTATGTATGTATGTATTTTTGGTCTTGAAAGTGAGGAATAATGTAACCTTTCAATTCACGCTCAAACATCCCTCCTTTCTCAAATTTGCTGGCATTTACAGTTAGTTCTCCTTTGGATTCTTCTGAATTTCCTGTAAGAATTCCTTATTTTTAGAGTTCTGACAGTATTATTAAGTAAGACAGAATACTAGAGATAGTGAGTTGCATGTCCTTTTTGATGTGTCTCTTTATAGGCACCACCACTTTTATACAGCAACAGTGAATGCACTAACCATTAAATATTTATGCTTATTTATTAAGGTATAGAGCTTTCAGTTTTTCCATCTGCCAAAACTACTGATTAAAGAAAGATTTTCTTGAAATATTTTGTGTAATTTAGACTACCCAGGCTCATATGGGCCTTTATCAAATGGATTAAATTTAGTGAGAATCCAGTCTTTTATATTTTTGGGGAAAACATGGTGGGAAGCTTGAGTACCTTCTGTGAGTCTGGGAATGTAATTTGAGAGATATCATAAAATTAAATCTTTCTTTCTTTCTTTCTTTGTTTCTTTTTAAAGAATTACCAGGGCAAGAATACTTTGAACACAGCAGGGTTTTCTTCTTCACAAGCTCCCAATCCAGTAGACGATGAGTCATGGGATTAAAGCTAAAACATCCTTCAAGTTTGTGGTACAGTTTTGATGCAGAGAAGAAAATAGTTTTGATTTTTGAGTTTAACAGAAGTGCAAAACCTGACACTCTAGTATCTTCTGTCCTTCTGTTCTTATTCCTACCCTTAAAAAAAAATTCTTGCTGATTAGTTATGTGAAATACTAAAAATTAACAACATTGCAATTACTGATATAAATGGTGTTAACTGGAAAGATTAAAGCATTCTGAATGTCTTGCTTATTTCTAGTGTATTCTTCAGGGGTTTTAAACATGTTTCATGTCTAAATACATAGTCTTAGTGTGGTGTTTATTGATCCTAAAACAAGCAGTAGGATTTATGACAAACTTTTGTTTAGAAACTGAGTCTCCTTTTTTTGCTTAAAAAGGAGCCTTTAAAGCAATAGTGTGTCACTGAAATATGGTAACATGATTTTCATGTAACAGACCGTGAAAGTCATAAGCCTTTTAAGGTGATTTTGACTTTAGGTCATCACATATGTGATGAAAATTGTTAAATGCAATGTGAACTCTGTACACAATGACGTAACAAATGTTTGTTTTTATTCTATACAGACTTTCCTTGAAAATAAAGGATGAAACACTTTGCCCCCTTAGTTTTCTAACAGCATTTAAAATTTTTCTTTGTTGCATATCATAGTTCTCCTGTATTTTGAAATTTTGAGCCTTGTAAAATCAATGAAGTGAACAAGGTATTACATAAATTAAATATTAATGTATGATATACATTCATACACAAATGTAATAGTGAAAATCATTATTTGAAATCAAACTATATCAACAAAAAACAATACTGTTCACTTTTGCCATAATTAATTTTTTGATATTTTAAGAATAATGAGGGAAAGAATCTTTTCTTCATTTACTAATATATATCTTAAATATGTCTAGAATGTAAGTAGTTCTTAATAAATCATTAAGTAAATGAACCAAAACATTAAGACATGGAACAAGTAAGAATTAGGGAGACAAAAAATTAACCATTACAAATGTTTATTATCATTAACTTAAAATATCCAAAGCAACATGTCCTCAACATATATCTTCTTACATGAATTTGGTTTATAATTAAGGCATCACACATGAGAAGGTCTGTTTAACACATGTTTTTAGGATTAGTTAGATACCTACCCTATGCCATATTCAATATCAGTTCCATGTACATTACTAAAAGTTAGAACTACAAAAAATACAGTTAAGTATGAAAGCTTTGAATTGGGGATGAGAGTTGAGTTAAAACTCAGAAGTCAGAAATCCCAAAGGATTTGTGCACAAAAGGATGAGTTGCTTATTTAACGAGTAAACAACAAAGAAAAATACGACTACAATGATTACAATGATTACAGTGACTACAATGGATTATCAGTGAGTAGTTCATGATAATGTGGATATGTAGGAATACCATTAGAGGAATGCACAAAGAACAGACAGACAACTCAAGGGAAGTTCAAGTAATGAAAATATGGGAAATATTTAACATGTACTGTGTAATCTCATTTCTGGGAAAGGTTAAATTAAGGAAAGCATTGGTGTCATTACTCATAGTACCTGTGTGTCTTAATTTTCTCCTCCAGTTTGTTTTGTTTACAAAGGGTATTTACAGGCCATTTGTCTTTTTTGTTTGTTTCTTTTTTAAATGTTTTATTTATTTCTGAGAGAGAGAGTCTGTGCAAGCAGGGGAGGGGCAGAGAGAGAGAGGGAGACACAGAATCTGAAGCAGGCTCCAGGATCACAGAGCCTGATGCAGGACTGGAACCCACAAACCGTGAGATCATGACCTGGGCTGAATCCGGACACCCAACTGATTGAGCCACCCAGGCGCCCCTTTTTTCTGTTTCTTGAAAGAGCTTTTGGTCATACCTGGCCTGATTGCTTTAAAAACATTTTTGAATTTGCATGATTTGTCAAATTACCATAATAGCATTACTGAATCAGTATAAAAAAGGAAATAAAATTGTACCAGTTACAGTATCATTACAAACCCACTGTTAATGTCCCCATGTTCAATTACTTTCTGCATTTCTAGGTATACATTTGAATGATTTCTTTAAAATACATCAAAGTAACAGGTACAGGTATGATTAGAAAATAAAATGCTATTGAAGAGTTTATAATAGGAAGAAGTATTCTGCCTCTTTGTTTCAAATTGCTATTCCACATCCCATGTTCAATGGTCTTTCACCATTTCTGGTACTTGGTATCTTATGTTTTATTTTTATCTCACCAAGCTGAGATTTCTCTTGGCTTTCTGTATAATAGGTAAAGATTTAACTGACCTCAGTCTTACTTCTTGGGTAATTTTAATATAGTTATAAGTATACTTTGTGAGGTGATAGTAAAGTCACCCTTTCTCTTCTCTCTGTTAGGGCTTTTACAGTGTATCAACTTCAAACTGTACATTAACATTTCCAGAGTTAACATTTCCACTCTATTCTTTTTTTTTTTTTTTATATATATATATATATTTTTTGCAACGTTTATTTATTTTTGGGACAGAGAGAGACAGAGCATGAATGGGGGAGGGGCAGAGAGAGAGGGAGACACAGAATCGGAAACAGGCTCCAGGCTCTGAGCCATCAGCCCAGAGCCTGACGCGGGGCTCGAACTCACGGACCGCGAGATCGTGACCTGGCTGAAGTTGGATGCTTAACCGACTGCGCCACCCAGGCGCCCCATCCACTCTATTCTAATAACCATAAAGTTTCTCTTTTATATTTATAGGTTGGTTCTAAAATTGGAAATCAACAGGCAGGGTTTACATAAATAAAAACTTAAAAAATAAGAAAAACAGAGGAAAATATTGTTTGCTGAATGGACCAATTAACACAGTTTGATTTCCTTTTTTTAAATTTATTTTTCCAATTTTATGATCTCTGTTGTGTTTCCAGGAAGAATTCTAAATGTCAGGGTCAAATGAAAATTGATCAAAACCATTCCATATACTAATTTGCTTTAAACTTGAATCGTAGTCTCTTTGAGCAGTTTTACCTTTGAGCAATTTTACCCTTCGGTTTGTCTTTGTTTTTTCTTTCTGGGAGAAGAAACATGCTCTTTTCACCATATCATTACCTTTCTGGGTTACTGTATTGACTCCAAAAGATACTGATATTTCTAAATTTTTTGAGTGGGCTTTTTAATTCTGGCTAGTAGTTGGTGTGTTTAGCAGATCATTCTTTTCTGGACCTGAAAGTGTTTTGTACATTGTCTCATAATTTTTCCTAAGTTTTCTTTCTTCTGTCTATATCCTATCTCTCATGTTTTTTGTCTTTTGGCTTGTTATGTTCTGGTAGAATTTTTACTATTTTTTAACCCTCTGATTTTTAAAAGCAATTTCTTATTTCCAAGGGCAATCTTATTTTCCTCTGTTTTTCTTATTTTTTAAGTTTTTATTTATTTAAAAAAAATTTTTTTTTAACGTTTATTTATTTTTGAGACAGAGACAGAGCATGAACAGGGGAGGTTCAGAGAGAGAGAGGGAGGCACAGAATCTGAAACAGGCTCCAGGCTCTGAGCCGTCAGCACAGAGCCCGACGCGGGGCTTGAACTCACGAACCGTGAGATCATGACCTGAGCTGAAGTCGGACGCTTAACCGACTGAGCCACCCAGGCGCCCCAAGTTTTTATTTATTTAATCTGTACACCCAGAATGGGTTCAAACCCACAACCCTGAGATCAAGAGTTGCAGTGCTCTTCCAACTGAGCCAGCCAGGCACCCCTCTTCTGTTTTTTGAAATGTTGCTTAATAGTGAATTTTCTGCTTCACTTAGGAATTTAACCTGAAAATCTTTTTTTTTTCTTTTTCTTTTTCTTTTCCTTTTTTTTTTTTTTTTTTACATTCACCAGTTGTTCTGCTGCTTGGCATCAGAAATCTTAAGCCTTGATCAGTTTGTAAGTTGTATGTTTATTGAATGCTAGCTTTACTCAGATACAGCGATGTCTACCTTTCCCAGCAGGGCCTACAGGTTAAGTGCTCTTCTGTCTCTCTAAAATTTTTTTACATGTTTTATTCTTAGAGAGAGAGAGAGAACACGAATGAATGGATGAATGGGGGAGGGGCAGAGTCACAAAGGGACTCAGAATCCGAAGCAGGCTCCAGGTTCTGAGCTGTCAGAACAGGGCACAATGCAGGGCTCTAACTTAGAAGCCGTGAGATCATGACCTGAGCTGAATTTGGTGCCCAACCGACTGAGCCACCCAGGAGTCCTTGTGTCTCTTTAATCCTACAATCACAGCCTGTTCTCTAGAGAAGGCATAGGTTGGGATGTGAACAATAAAACTTAGCTTTTCTTTCCTAGAGGCTTGTGCATTTTTAATGAGCCAAAGGCTCTGGCCTAAACCAAAGTAGGAAGCTCAAAATGTGGAATATGAAGCATAATGTGAAAGTTTCGGAATAATGGTGATGCAGTAGCAAATAAAGGTGAAGAGTGGTCCTGATTACAGTTAGGGTAAACTTACCTACTTCATCTGTCCCTCCGTTCTTGAAGTGGAGTAGCTATGGCTTTTCTGATTTACGTTTTTCAGCATTGATAACTTTTCTATATAGAGCAGATGCCTTGGTGGGACGTTTACTCTTCCATCCCTGCCCATAACTTTACACTTACCCAGTTTGCATAGTTAACGGCTTTATTTATCCGATTAATTTGGGAGAAGGCAGCTTTTCATTTTGGTTGGTTTGTGTGCTCTTCACACATTTTTAAATGTGTTGAAGATAGGGTACCTATCTAGTCTTTAAGTTCTGAGAGCCCTTTTTCATTCGCTCGCTAGCGTACGGCTGCTATCTGTGGTGGGCAGACGTTGCTCTTGCTTGCTATCGGCATGATCCCCTCCTGCCCCCTCCCCACGCCCCGCGCTGCTCCCTGCCCTTTCGCACCCCTTGCCTAACTGCGTGCCTAATACATCTTTTGTAAATATTAGCCCAGCATTGTGCCCCGAGATCCTGAGGAAAGGAGCTCTCAGCATCCAACCAGGAGAGAGCCGAGCCTGGGCACACAGGCGACGGTGGCCACTGTGAAGCTGCCGGTGCTGCGAAGCAGTTTCCGCCTGCGTCCGGGCTTCTGGAGGCGGCTCCCAGGTGTGGTTCTTCCGCCTCTCTCAACCTGTGGTTCTTCCGCTCTCCAGGACCTGGCAGAGCTCATTCCGAGGCCCGGAAATGACAGCTAGCGAGGGCGTGGGGCAAAGGGAGCCTTCAGGTGGAGTAGGAGGCTGGCCTGAAGGGACCCAGGGGGATGAACCGCAGCGGAAGGGTGGCTCCATGGGCGACGGGTGCACTGGAGGTGGGATGGCACTGTAGGCTGTCCTTGGACTCTCCCTTTAGGATTCCTAAACTTTCTGGATCACATCTACAGAGCCCAATTGTACATTAAATCTCAGGGCTTTTATCAGCCTCTCTCAAATCCACTTATACCCCCCACCCAAAGGGTTCAGAACAGCAGATTTAAGACTCCTACTCTAGAGAATATACGGTAGTGCCATGAGGAATTCATGTCAAGAGAGGACAGTACAGACGCTGAAATAGAAGTGAGCAAATGATGTGGCCTCAAGTTTGGGGGCTGGAGATTCAGGTAAATTCCTTAATCCTTTAAATGATTGATTGTTTTGCTGTAATTTAGGGAATAATTTTCAAATCATCAAAGTGGGGTATTGGAATTTACTTTTCTGTGGGGGATTTTGAGTGTGAGAATTTGTAAAAAGGATTTTTTGTCTCCATCACTTAGTGTGTTCTGCAGCTGGAGTCTAATGTGTTTGTGGGATTCTTTTTCACTATTCCAGGGACAAAAACCACCTTTTCTTCTCCTGAATATATGAGCTTATTAATTATCCCAAAGTCTTGGATATGTCCATTTTAATTTGATTTTTGTCTTCGTTTTGGAAGGGGGGTTACAATGTAGGGGATTAAAACATTTTCAACAGAAATTCAAACATTTTATTTAAAAGCTTACGTGTGTTGGAGGAGAAGCTCTTATATAGCAAGGTAGGCATGATGCTTCAAAATAAATAACTAGTTGGAGTAACCTTAACATTGGCTTTATTTGTTGACATGTGGTGCCTAGTGCTATCAGTGATCTGCTTTAGGCCTTGGTTTGCTTATATATAAAAATAAGACAATAACTGGGTTTTTTTCCATGTTCATCTCTAATCAATGAAGAAGTCACACAATGCATGCATTAAAGTGTTTTTTAACAGAGGCAGTCTGAAGACTGTGTAAGAATGCAGAGTATCATAGCTAAATGTTGGTATAGTTGTATTTTGATGTTCAAGTCTTATTCTAGTATTGCACTAGCTGCTTTATCAGTGTTAAATGTACAGTTGAGAAACAAGTCAGATCACATCTGCAGCTATAGTGGTTGAATCTCTTTATAAATATTACATGGGCATGAGTGATGCTTGTTAATTGACTGTTCTGGCATCTTTATACTTCATCTTTTCATTTTTTCATCATCCTTTAGATGTTCCACCACTGAAGATTTATTCATGATAATTCACACGTGGTAATGAGCCAGTGTGTTCTTGCCAGGTAAATGTAATGCAGGTTCTGACAGTTTCATCTTAAAATGTTTGTTGTTTTTCTGAATTATATTACTGGGTTACCAGTCATCTGTGTTTGTAGAAAGTTTGGTTCCAGTAATTTTTTTTCAATTCTGAAAACAGAAGTATTGTTGATATAGTGTCACAAAGTTAATACCACCATTTGATATAGAATGCAGTACCAAAACAAGTACAGTTTATCATAGTGTGGGTATTAGATATAAAATACATAGAGTGATGCTGATTGCCTATTTAAACAAAGTTCTAAAGAGACCTTGTAGTTTTCTCATCTGTGTATATAATTTGGTAGGAAAATGAACCCTACTGTAGTGAAAAGACTCAAACTGACCTAAGTTCAAACCCAGCTCAACAACTTACTAATAATTGTGTGCTCTGAAACAAGTTAACTTTTTAATTTTTGAACTTGAAACAAAATTTACATATAATCAGAGACACAAATCTTAAGTATATGGCTTAAATTTTTACTGCATATATTTCTAAACATCACCCAAATCAAGATATCTATCACTTTTATGACCTTCTTGCCCCTTTCCAGTTGAATTGCTGCCCAGAGGTTATAACTACTCTGATTTTTGTTACCATAGTTAGATTTGCCTGTTCTTGAACTTGATATAAATGGAATCATAGAGCTTGCCCTGTTTTGTGTCTGGCGTTTTGTCCAATGTAAAACCTGGGAAATTTATCCATGTTGGTTTGTGTATCACTAGTTCATTTTTTTTTATTCTGTCATATGAATACATTAAAAATTGTTTTTCCAGTTTCTTGTTGATGGGCATTTCAATTGTTCACGATTTTTTATGAATAAAGTGCCTATAAATATTGTGCAAGTATTTTGGTACATAAGCACTCAATTCTCCTAGGGGTGGAATTGCTGGGTCATAAAGTAGGTATGTGTTTAACTTTATTAGAAACAGCCAAAGAGTTTTCTAAAGTGGTTGTACTATTTAACGTGGCCACCAGCATTTTAAGACTATTTCATTTGCTCAACATCCTCACTATCACTTAGTATTGCCAATATTACTATTTCTAGCTATTAATGTGGTTTTAATTCATATTTACCTGGTGGTTAGTGATGTTGAGTGCCTTTTCATATGCCTGTTGGGTATATTTGTGTCTCTACACCTGTTTACATTTCTACCTAGTCAGGTTTTGCAAACCATATACCATGAGTGGTATAAGAGAGTGGATAAAAAATGGAATTAAGAGAGATGGGGTGCTATCTTGCTCAATAGTGACAGCAAGATATGTGGAAGTGTTTTGTCCTTAGGCTAAATAACAGTCCTTTGGGTCACTGACTATATCTATTAGGGTGACCCTACCTGTTGCTAACCCCTAAAACTTCAGTGACTTATGATAGATTTACTTTTTTTTGCCCACCTTGACTGTCTAAGGAGTGTATTCCCAGTAGGTAGGTTGCCTCTCAACTATTTACTTAGAATTCCAGGATTCTTCCATCATGTAGATCTGTAATCTTTGATACATGGCTTACAAGGTCTTTATGCTTCTCTTCATCAAGCTAGAGAACGGAAGAGAGTGGAGGCAGAGGAAGGAGGACAAGGACATATGGAAGATTTTGATGGGTCAGGCAAGGAAATGGCATATACATCTCTTTTCACATTCTACTGTTGAGAACTTAATTGAATGTAACTGTAAGGGAGCTCGGAAAAGTAGTCTTCTTCTGTGTGCCCAGGAAGCTGGGAATCAGCCAGCAGTCTCTGCCAATACTGATGAAATGATATGTTCTCAGGAATAGTCAACTGATTTCTGTATTAAACTGAGTCAGGACAAAAACTAACTTCTTGATATCCTTCAAATAGCAATGAATCTATGTAAACTTATAAATAAGGCATTTCTCATTCTTTTTGTGTACCCTCACAGTGCTGTAGGAGTTGGAGAATGACCATTAGAAGTACAGATAATGATAACTTAATGAGTCCATTATGTGATGGTTAAAATACTTTGTTGAAAGCTCTTTTCCATTTTATTTATTTAATATGTCATATTTATAAAATAAATGTAATTTAGAATAAGGTAATTACTTTGTCCTTTAGTAATATTTCAGGACTTTGTGATTTTAAAACTTTAAAAACCCCTTAAACCATTTCTTTTGAGACTTAATAGAAAATGACTCCTGATACTGTCCTTGCGGAAATGCAAAGCTCTTTGACACTTTCCCCTAGGTTTCTAAGATGTTCCTAATATGTTGGAGTTGCTGAGTCATTGCCCTGTTCTTCTTTTATTAAGTTCTAAACCAGTGAGAGATAGATTGCCTTGAATCATCTAAGCCCTGGGTCAGCAGTCTTTCTAGCTCTTAAGAGTCCAGTGCACATGATTGTTAGAAGGAGTAGGGAGAAGAAAACAAGGGAAGAAAGAAGGGAACAGAAAGAAAATGCGTGTATGCAGTAGAGTTTCTTAAGTTGTTCCGTGTTTAAGCTTTTATGGGCAAAGTATTGCTCTACAGCAGTCCTGTACTTGAGAAATATAACATGAGCCATATATGTAATCAGTATATCCCAAATATCATTTCAACATTTAATCTTTATAAGAATTAGATATTATAAATTTTCTTTGTACTAAATCTTTGAAATCCACTACACCATATTATAATTACCTCATATCTCATTAAATTTTTTTTTAATGTTTGTTTATTTTTGAGAGAGTGAGACAGAGTGCAAGTGGGAGAAGGGCAGAGAGAGAGGGAGATCCAGAATCCGAAGCGGGGTCCTGGCTCTGAGGTGTCAACACAGAGCCTGATGCGGGGCTCAAACTCATGAGCCGTTAGATCATGACCTGAACCGAAGTTGGATGCTTAACCAACTGAGCCACCCAGATACCCACACAACTCATTTTAGATGTGGTTTTCATTGGAAATTATTTAGTCTTTGTAAAATAGACTTAATGTATTAGGATTCACATATGTACTATAGATACCCAAGTTGTTCCAAACATACTTAAAAAAGTTTCCAGTAGGTGAGACAGTTCTCAGATTTTAATTTTAATTAGATTAAGAATTCAGTTTTTCAGTTGTACTAGCCATGTTTTAAGTACTCAATAGCCACATGTGGCTCCTGGCTTCTTGGTCAACAGTTTAGCTCTAGAGTATAGACTCAGTTTGAACTGAAAGCTCTAGGAAAGCATGAACTTCTCCCTGGCATTGAAGAGTACTTAAATATTTGTGGTTTGAAGATATTATCAACCTATTTTAATGTTAGTGGAGTTAGAAAGTGAGGCATAATAAATAAATTAATTGAACAGCTGGAGCGAAGCCAGGCTTCTTTTTCAAAACTTAATTGCTCCTTAAATTAGCTTTCAGAGTGCAACTATTTAGACCAGAATGGTTACACTTTTTGGAGGATGCCTCTATCCAGCCCAATGGCTATTAACTGGCCAAATGGCCTATTACTTGTCACAGGTAAACAGTTATGAGGGAAAGTACTCAAGTGCCCTTTCTATAACCCACTAGTTAGGATTTGGGGAATATAAACCAAAGGAAAATGTAGTCGAAACAATTAAGGTTGAAAGTATGGAAAATAATCCTACATCCCATTCCATGTTACTCTGCAGAGGAAAATAGGTTCTTGTTATAGAGGCATGCACCTCTAATTTACCAAAAAAACAAAACAAAACAAAACAAAAAACCACAAAAACAAAAACAAAAAAACAAAATCCCACAAAACCCTAACCTGGAAAATGTTCCTCAGTGTTAGAAAAGGACTCTTTATATTCTTTGATAGTGGGAATATTATACTCTAATAGGCATATGTTTTGTCCACTAATTACCCAAATTGTACTAGTTAAGTGTTCTGAAGATGGTTTCCTTTCACAAAGCCTTCCTTGATTACCATAGTTGAGTTGCTTCCTTCTTTCCTTCAAGTCCTTTCTCATGAAAATAAAATATTTTTATCATCCAAATACATATCTACAGTGCTGTGAATTGTTTCCATTGGATAAGTTTTGTCATGTCTAGCACAGCCAAGTCAGTGTTCTCATAAGCAGCAGTTGCTCAATATTTACTTGAATACACAGAAAAAGAGAACAATCCTGAAATCGTGGCTGATGAGCTTCTTAAGAACCTCTGACTATGGCCATGCTTTGTGTTGAGATTGCCTGACTGCATTCTGCTGTACTTGACTGATGGCAGAAACTCAGCTGAGCTGCCAGGTATTGGAGTAGTGAATTAAACGAGCCAAAATGAAAGTGACAGTCAAGCTTTTAGTCACTTATTGCAGTTAAATAAATAGGAGTCTAAACCAGAGAAAAGACTTCCCAGTTCCACCTCTCCCTGTGGAATGGCCTACAGAGTGAGGATCAGATGCATCAGCATGGATATTGGGTGGTGTTGAGTGAGCCACAAACAAAAGCCTTCTGCAGATTTATGGACTGTTGGAGGAAGGAGGAAGAAGGGCTAGGAGTGAAAAAGTATTCAGTCAGAATGAAGGAGTTTGCCTTACAGTTTTCCCATATAGGGAGACCTCCAAATGGAGTCACCTGGGCCAGAGTCCTTTATTGCAACAGCTTTCAGAGATTACAGTGTACTGGTTGTACCCCAAACTGGATGTGGGGAGGACAGCTTTCTCCTGTGAGGCCTGCCAGGTAAATCCTGTGTAATTGCCTGTGGCTGGTCCTGAAATGTCATACAGGTTTTTTTGGCTAGAAGCTGTACTCCTCAAATGGAAAATCACTTCTAAAGATTTTAAACTATTTTCATCTATTGCAGGATGTACATGTTCTTACTTTTTAGTATCAGGATGCATTTTACAGTTGATGCCAGCCAGGTAATAGTTGTGATCTAATTGTGTGAAACCTTCCATTGACACCTTTGAATAAAATCAAAAGTATCTTTTCCCCATTGTGTATTCTTGCCTGCTGTGTCATAGACGAATTGATCATGTAAGTGTGGGTTTATTTCTGGGCTCTCTGTCCCATTCCATTGACCTATGTCTCTGTTTTTGTGCCAGTACAATCCTGTTTTGATTATTACAGCTTTGTAGTATATCTTGAAATATGGGATTGTGATACCTTCAGTTTTGTCCTTCTTTCTCAAGATTTCTCAAGAAAATCTCAAGATTTTCAGGGTCTTTCATTATTCCACACAAATTTCAGTATTATTTGTTTTAGTTCCATGAAAAGAGCTATTGGTGTTTTGACAGGGCATTGAATCCGTAGATTGCTCTGGGTAGTATAGACGGTTTAGTGGTTGTAAGCCTTCCAGTCTATGAGCATGGAGTATTTCTCCGTTAGTTTGTGTCTTCTTGAGTTTCTTTCATCAGTGTTTTTTAATTTTCAAAGTACAGGTCTTTCACCTCCTTGGTTAAGTTTGTTCCTAGGCATTTCATTCTTTTTGGTGCAATTGTAAATGGGATTGTTTGATGAGATGTAGTATCCGTTTACATCATTTTATCCTCATAAACTACCTTTATAGGTCTTGAATTGGGCACCTTATGTCTCCATTTTAGACCTTTTTAATATGTTCTGATCAGTTAGATTGAGGTATAGGGTATAGAATAGGAAGGGAATATAATGGAACATTCTCAAGCAAAGAGGCTAATGTCTAATTAATCTTTAGTGGTTATTACCCCATATTTTATTATGAGAGCTTCCCATTACTAAGTAAGTTATTTCTCAGCCCCCTGACAGTACTAAGTATTCTGCTATATTTTTCTGACCAAAGGCCCTTATCCTGTTAAGGTCAACATAGTCTAAAAACACTTGTCAAATCTCTGTCCTTTGTTTGATTTTTTAAATTTTTATTTACTTATTTTTTACTCTCTCATGTTTATCTTTTCTAGGGATTTTTTAAACCTCTAACTCTGCCAACCCTTTCTGGATATGACTTGAAATCTTGCTTTGTAGTTTTGGAAAATGAGACATGACTGAAAATGAAACTTAACCCATTTGGCTATTTCATGATCCTGAGGGAGATGTGAAGAGACTATACATGTGAAAAGGACATTTCACTGTACTCTTTGTCAGTATTGCTGTTTCATAAGCTTGGCCAGGGCAGAATAAATGAATTAAAGCACGGAATGTTTTCATGGGCTTTTATAGGATCATCTGGATCCATTTCCTAAAATAGGACTGCTAAGCCTGTTCCAGGATAAGGTCTGGGGATGATTCTGATGATACCACAGTGGTGTTCCTCTTGACTCTAGTTTGTCTTCAGTGAAATTTGGAAACCAAATCCAAATGGTACATAGAAGCAGGAAACCAAAGGATCCTGAGGGACCACATGAAGAACATGGTGAGCCAGGACCCTTCTGTAACAGGGAGATCAAATCCTGGGACAATGGCCTCAACAGCCTCACCTGCCATGTCCTGAACCAGAGTCATTGGAATCCCACTGGAACAAAATGGACTTTGTCTTCCTTCATTTTTGTTACCCCACTTTACTTTTCCCATATATTTCTCCCTTCTAGCTCTCACCTTAGCCCTGGGTTATTCTGATAAACACCCTTGCTTAAGAACCACTGGTCATACTTACTTTATAAAGAAATATCACATATAGATAGATGTATATTAATAACTTTCCTGTTTTCTCTCTTGAAATCTGTTCGAATTATCACTGCATAATAAATTACCTCCAAACTAAGTGACATAAAACCATATTATTTCACCGTTTCTGTTGGTTAGGTTTCTGCATGTAGCTTAGCTAAGTCCTCTGTTTCTGGGTCTTTAACAAAGCTGCTGTCAAGGTGTTACCTGGGATGTAGTCATCTCAGGGCTGGATTGGGCAAAGATGTGCTACAAAGCTCACTCAAATTTTTCACAAGATTTAGTTCATATCAGGTTGTTGGACTGAAGACCTCAGTTTTTTACAGCCTATTGATCAAAGGCTGTCCTGTGAGTTCCTTGCCATGTATGGCTCTCTGGAGCACAGTTCACAACATGGCTGCTAGCTTTGTCAGGGCAAGTGAGAGGGCAAAAGAGTATGAGAAAGACAGAAGTTAAAGTTTATTTATTTATTTATCAAATATATTTTATTTTTTAATATGAAATTTATTGTCAAATTGGTTTCCATACGACACCCAGTGCTCATCCCAACAGGAGCCGTCCTCAATGCCCATTACCCAATTTCCCCTCCCTCCCTCCCCCCATCAACCCTCAGTTTATTCTCAGTTTTTAAGTCTCTTATGGTTTGGCTCCCTCCTTCTCTTTTTTTTTTTTTTTTTTTCCTTCCCCTCCTCCATGTTCTTAAGTTTCTCAGGATCCACATAAGAGTGAAATCATATGATATCTGTCTTTGTATGGCTTATTTCATTTAGCATAACACTCTCCAGTTCCATCCATGTTGCTACAAAAGGCCATATTTCATTATTTTTCATTGCCAAGTAGTATTCCATTGTGTATATAAACCACAATTTCTCTATCCATTCATCAGTTGATGAACATTTAGGCTCTTTCCATAATTTGGCTATTGTTGAAAGTGTTGCTATAAACATTGGGGTACAAGTGCCCCTGTGCATCAGCATTCCTGTATCCCTTCGGTAAATTCCTAGCAGTGCTATTGCTGGGTCATAGGGTAGTTCTATTTTTAATGTTTTAAGGAACCTCCACACTGTTGTCCAGAGTCGCTGCACCAGTTTGCATTCCCACCAACAGTGCAAGAGGGTTCCCGTTTCGCCACATCCTCTCCAGCATCTATAGTCTCCTGATTTTTCATTTTAGCCACTCTGACTGGCATGACTCAGTGTGGTTTTGATTTGTATTTCCCTGATGAGGAGCGACGTTGAACATCTTTTCATGTGCCTGTTGGCCATCCGGATGTCTTCTTTAGAGAAGTGTCTATTCATGTTTTCTGCCCATTTCTTCACTGGATTATTTGTTTTTCGGGTGTGGAGTTTGGTGAGCTCTTTATAGATTTTGGATACTAGCCCTTTGTCCAATATGTCATTTGCAAAAACCATTCCCTTGGTTGCCTTTTGGTTTTGTTGATTGTTTCCTTTGCAGTGCAGAAGCTCTTTATCTTCATGAGTTCCCAATAGTTCATTTTTGCTTTTAATTCCCTTGCCTTTGGAGATGTGTCAAGTAAGAAATTGCTACGGCTGAGGTCAGAGAGGTTTTTTTCCTGCTTTCTCCTCTAGGGTTTTGATGGTTTCCTGTCTCACATTCAGGTCCTTTTCCATTTTGAATTTATTTTTGTGAATGGTGTAAGAAAGTGGTCCAGGTTCATTCTTCTGCATGTTGCTGTCCATTTCTCCCAGCACGATTTGTTAAAGAGACTGTCTTCTTTCCATTGGATATTCTTTCCTGCTTTGTCAAAGATTAGTTGGCCATACATTTGTAGCCAGTTCTGGGGTATGTATTCTATTCCATTGGTTTATGTGTCTGTTTTTGTGCCAATACCATGCTGTCTTGGTGATTACAGCTTTGTAGTAGAGGCTAAAGTCTGGGATTGTGATGCTTCTGGCTTTGGTTTTCTTGTTCAATGTTACTTTGGCTATTCGGGGTCTTTTGTGGTTCCATACAAATTTTAGGATTGCTTGTTCTAGCTTCGAGAAGAATACTGGTGCAATTTTGATTGGGATTGCATTGAATGTGTAGATAGCTTTGGGTAATATTGACATTTTAACAATATTTATTCTTCCAATCCATGAGCATGGAATGTTTTTCCCTTCTTTGTATCTTCTTCAATTTCCTTCATAAGCTTTCTATAGTTTTCAGCATACACATCTTTTAAATCTTTGGTTAGGTTTATTCTAGGTATTTCATGATTCTTGATGCAATTGTGAATGGGATCAGTTTGTCTTTCTGTTGCTTCATTATTAGTGTATAAGAATGTAACTGATTTCTGTACATTGATTTTGTATCCTGCAACTTTGCTGAATTCATGTATCAGTTCTAGCAGACTTTTGGTGGAGTCTATCAGATTTTCCATGTATAATATCATGTCATCTGCAAAAAGTGAAAGCTTGACTCCATCTTTGCCAATTTTGATGCCCTTGTTTTCCTTTTGTTGTCTGATTGCTGATACTAGCACTTCCAACACTATGTTAAACAACAGCAGTGAGAGTAGACATCCCTGTCGTGTTCCTGATCTCAGGGGGAAAGCTCTCAGTTTTTCCCCATTGAGGATGATACTAGCTGTGGGCTTTTCATAAATGGCTTTTTATGATGTTTAAGTATATTCCTTTTATTCTGACTTTCTCGAGGGTTTTTATTAAGAAAGGATGCTGGGTTTTGTCAAATGCTTTTTCTGCATCGATGGACAGGATCATATGGTTCTTATCTTTTCGTTTATTAATGTGATGTATCACATTGATTGATTTGCAAATGCAAAAATCCCTGCAGTCCAGGAATGAATCCCACTCGAACATGCTGAATAATTCTTTTTATATGCTCTTGAATGCGATTTGTTTGTATCTTGTTGAGAATTTTTGCATCCATATTCATCAGGGATATTGGCCTATAGTTTTCTTTTTTTTGCTGGGTCTCTGTGTGGTTTGGGAATCAAAGTAATGCTGGCTTCATAGAATGAGTCTAGAAGTTTTCCTTCCCTTTCTATTTTTTGGAATATCTTGAGAAGGATAGGTATTATCTCTGCTTTGAATGTCTGGTAGAATTCCCCAGGGAAGCCATCTGGTCCTGGACTCTTATTTGTTTGGAGATTTTTTGATAACTGATTCAATTTCTTTGCTGGTTATGGGTCTGTGCAAGTTTTCAATTTATTCCTGTTTGAGTTTTGGAAGTGTGTGTGTGCTTAGGAATTTGTCCATTTCTTCCAGGTTGTCCAGTTTGTTCGCATATACTTTTTCATAGTATTCCCTGATAATTGATTGTATCTCTGAGGGATTGGTTGTAATAATTCCATTTTCATTCATGGTTTTATCTATTTGGGTCCTCTCCCTTTTCTTTTTGAGAAGCCTGGCTAGAGGTTTATCAATTTTGTTTATTTTTTCAGAAAACCAACTCTTGGTTTCGTTGATCTGCTCTACAGTTTTTTTAGATTCTATATGGTTTATTTTCTGCTCTGATCTTTATTATTTCTCTTCTTCTGCTGGGTTTGGAGTGTCTTTGCTGTTCTGCCTCTATTTCCTTTAGGTGTTATGTTAGATTTTGTATTTGGGATTTTTCTTGTTTCTTGAGATATGCCTGGATTGCAATGTATTTTCCTCTCAGGACTGCCTTTGCTGCATCCCAAAGCGTTTGGATTATTGTATTTTCATTTTTATTTGTTTCCATATGTTTTTAAATTTCTTCTCTAATTGCCTGGTTGACCCATTCATTCTTTAGTAGGGTGTTCTTTAACCTCCATGCTTTTGGAGGTTTTCCAGACTTTTTCCTGTGGTTGATTTCAAGCTTCATAGCATTGTGGTCTGAAAGTGTGCGTGGTATGATCTCAATTCTTTTGTACCTATGAAGGGCTGTTTTGTGACCCAGTATGTGATCTATCTTGGAGAATGTTCCATGTGCACTCGAGAAAAAAGTATATTCTGTTGCTTTGGGATGCAGAGTTCTAAATGTATCTGTCAAGTCCATCTGATCCAATGTATCATTCAGGGCCCTTGTTTATTTATTGATCCTGTGTCTAGATGATCTATCCATTGTTGTAAGTGGGGTATTAAAGTCCTCTGCAATTACCACATTCTTATCAATAAGGTTGCTTATGTTTGTGATTAAGTGTTTCATATACTTGGGGGCTCTCGTATTTGGTGCATAGATATTTATAATTGTTAGCTCTTCCTGATGTATAGATCCTGTGATTATTATATAATGCCCTCCTTCATCTCTTGTTACAGCCTTACTTTAAAGTCTAGTTTGTCTAAGTATGGTTACTCCAGCTTTCTTCTGACTTCCAGTAGCATGATAGATAGTTCTACATCCCCTCACTTTCAATCTGAAGGTGTCCTCGGGTCTAAAATGAGTCTCTTGTAGACAGCAAGTAGATGGGTCTTGTTTTTTTTTTTTTTTTTTTTTTTAATCAGTTCTAATACCCTATGTATTTTGGTTGGAACATTTAGTCCATTTACATTCAGCGTTGTTATTGAAAGATACAGGTTAGAATCATGGTGGTGTCTGTAGGTTTCATTCTTGTAGTGGTATCTCTGGTACTTTGTAGTCCTTGCAACATTTCATTCACAGAATCCCCCTTAGGATCTCTTGTAGGGCTGGTTTAGTGGTGATGAATTCCTTTGGTTTTTGTTTGTTTGGGAAAGCCTTTATCTCTTCTTCTATTCTGAATGACAGACTTGCTGGGTAAAGGATTCTCAGCTGCATATTTTTTCTGTTCATCACATTGAAGATTTCCTGCCATTCCTTCCTGACCTGCCAAGTTTCAGTAGATAGGTCTGCTACTATTCTTATGTGTCTACCTTTGTAAGTTAGAGCCTGTTTATCTCTAGCTGCTTTCAGAATTTTCTCTTTATCCTTGTATTTTGTCAGTTTCACTATATGTCGTGCAGAAGATGGATTCAAGTTTCATATGAAGGGAGTTCTCTGTGCCTCTTAGATTTCAATGCCTTTTTCCTTCCCCAGATCAGGGAAGTTTTAGCTATGATTTGTTCAAGTACACCTTCAGCACCTTTCTCTGTGTCTTCTTCTTCTGGAATTCCTATGATACAGATATTGTTCTCTTTGATTGCATTACTTAGTTCTCTAATTCTCTCCTGATACTTCTGGATTTTAATTCTCTTTTTCTCAGCTTCCCCTTTTTCTATACTTTTATCTTCTAATTCACCTATTCTCTCCTCTATCTCTTAAATCCGTGCTATGGCTGCCTCCATGTTTTTAAATATTTCAATATTTTTAATGTTATTTTAAATGTTTATTCACTTTTTAGAGAGAGAGGAGCAAGCAAACAGGGGAGTAGCAGAGAGAGAGAGAGAGGGACACAGAATCCAAAGCAGGCTCCAGGCACCCAGCTGTCAGCACACAGCCTGATGCGGGACCTAAACTCAGGAATTGTGAGATCCTGACCTGAGCCGGAGTCGGATGCCCAACCGACTGAGCCACCCTGGTGCCCCTGAAGTTAAAATTTAAAAACCTTAAGTGACATCCCTTAACTTTTGCTGTATTCTTTTAATTAGAAGTGAGTTACTGGGGCATCTGGGTCGCTCGCTTGAGTGTCTGACTCCTGATACTGGCTCAGATCATGATCTTGTTGTTGTGGGATCAAGCCCCATGTCAGGCTCTGTGCTGAGTGGAGCCTGCTTGGGATTCTCTCTCTCCCTGTCTGTCTGCCCCCCCAACCCATGTGTGCATGCACTCTCTCTAAATAAATAAATAAATAAATAAATAAATAAATAAATAAACAAACTAAATGTACATTACTAGTTCCAATCTACATTCAAGACAGCATTATACAGAGTGTGAATAACAAAAGGCAAGATCACTGGGAGACCTTGTGTCTAGAAGCGTTGTAACCACAGAATATAAATTATTACATAAATGATATAAAATTAAAAACAAGAGTCTGGATGTGAATCCTGTTCTATATGCTTAAATATAATATCACAAATTAAAAGTTCATTTGGAATCTTCTATCTGGTTGAAATAGTAGGGAATTTATCTCAGTCATTATGGGGATCACTCTAACCCCAACACATGGAGTTGGCTGGGATTTTAGGTCATGAACACCAACCACCAAAGCTGTGGGCAGGCCCTTCAGATCAAGCTCATGGAACCTCCAAATCCTTAATCTGTCCCCAATCTGAAGTTGGGTCAGAGCTTTTTTACTGTTACTCTCTGTTTCCCTTCTAGGCACTTCGTCTCCCTTCCCTGAGTTACCTTTTCCATTAATCTGGGCTTTCCCTAACCACTGAACGAGTCATGTACTTCACATAGACATTTCCAGTTTGTTCACCTTCCTGAGTCAAAAAACAACAATGATCCTGTTTCTTGCTCATAATGGGGAAGAAAGGAAAAATAGTGGAATACTAGTATCTCAAAACTATCCTGTTACACAACATATAAAGAGAAAAACTTCTTAGATACCATTTAAAGGTTTTTCACCAAGCTGTTCAATATGGTTATTATCTTAGGGTTTCTGTTTGTTGGTTCCACTATCTGAGTCATGTCTTAGTTTGGTTCTGCTAACTATATCTTGACAAATTTTACTCAAATTTCAATCATGGGTAAAGAATCAGGTAAATAATTTTTATACCTGGAAATAGGTGTACTTCTTCTGGCAGGCCATCAGTGTGGGGACTTGATGCAGCCTAGCCAGATTTTGAGCTTGGTTTGAGCTTCAGTGTATCCTAGGCTCCAATTTTTTTTTTTTTATTTAACAGTGGGTTGCTATTACCTTTTGCTTAGAGTGAGGTCTGGGGTCTACCAGACCCGGGTCTACCACAGCAGGGGTCTCTCTCCCCCATCAGAAGACCGTGGGTGCTGATTACCTGATGCTGTACTTACGGCTGTCCTGGCATAACAGAAGTTGTCCTATGGAAGACTTGTACTCCTAAGCCTTGGGGGTGAGACTTTCTCAGCATTTCTACCTTTCCTCCCCTTGGCAGCTAGCCTGTGCCTGAGATCTGTAGTTGGTCTAGGGCAAGAGAGGGTTTACTCTGTATTCCAGTGGTAGCAGATTTTGGGATAGAAGTGCCAGATACTGAGCCTGAGCTTCTTTCCTGCCCCTGCCCAATGAATAGAGAGGTTTTGTTTTTACCTGTTTCCCAGTGGCTAATGGATCTTCTCCTGTGTCCTGAAGTTAGAAGATTTTCCTGTCATCTTCCAGAGGCAGTGAGGTTTGCTTTTATCTCCTTATAGAAGAAGTGGAGTTTTGTCTGTGCCCTAGTGGCGAAGGGGTTCTTTGTGCTTTGATACTGTTGTAATCAGTTGATTTCATCTTGCTGTTTGCTTCACTGAGGAGGTCCGGTGGGGGTGGGTGAGTGCAGTCTCTTGGCCCATCCCAGTATTTCTTGTGAAAGTCAATGGAGGAGTCTGGTAAAGAGCTTGTTTGTGACTGGGTTCTCCCAACTACTTGAAAAAGAAATGCTAGTCCACACTTGGCATTAATGATTCATTATAAGTCTTGGTGACCTGTTATCTATTTGTATGATGGTCACTTCTTTCTCCTTTTCTTGTTTAAGGTGAAACAGTTGGTATGATCTGTCTCTCTTTGCAGGAACTTGCCCATCTTTAGAATTCCTTTTATTGTTTGCCTTAGGATCTCAGCTCTTTGATGGGCTCAAGAAAAATCTTTGTGTATTAGCTGGCTGTGTTTGTTGTTGTTAAGGTGGAAGTTAAATTTTCTTGGAGTTTTCTATATTGTAAGCAGAAGTCTAAGTTCAATTTTCTATAACAATAAATCAGCAATGGTATTTCCCACAAACACAAATTTAAGTAATCTCAAAGGTAAAGGTTGTATTACAAAAACAGAACACAAAAGTCCCTACTCTTAGTTAATGTAGAATCTCCTAGAGTGCTTCTTACTGGAACAAAAGCAACAGCAGCAACATGCACACTGTAATTAGAGGAGGAGTGTACATCCATCTGCTGGGAAAGGAACCTTTATCCCAACTTGGTTAATGCTTATGTTCTTAGTGTCTTCAAGATACCTGTTATTTGCATAAATATCTTTCAGTTTTTTAGTTTATCCATAGTACAAAATGCTACCTGTGTCAACTGTTTTTCCCTTCTTTCAAAATTCTTTATTAAATTGGAATTTGAATCCTGTGGTCTCTGATTTCAGCTCTATCTTTCCCAGAACTCATTTGGATCCTATGCTTCTTTAGTACCTAGACCTTTATTTTTTATCTGCTCCTCTGGGCCCTTCAAATAAATGTGTGTGTGCATATTGTAAATCAGCTCTCATTTCCACTTTATTTTTTTTAATGTTTATTTTTGTGAGAAAATGTGAGCAAGGGAGGGACAGAGAGAAGCAGACAGAGCGTCCAAAGCAGGCTTTGCATTGAGAATGCAGAGCCCAATGTGGGGCTCTAACTCATGAACTGTGAGATCATAACCTGAGCCAAAGTTGGATGCTTAACCAACTGAGTCACCCAGGCACCCCCCTCATTTCCACTTTATGACGGGTTTTTTTTTGTAATAAATTTATTCTTTCTTCCCTTTCCCTTCACATATCCTCTGACTACCAGAACATAGATCCCTAGAATTGACAGAAAAATCCAGAAATTAATCTAATTTGTGATAGGAATAATACTTTGATTCAGTAGAATAAGAAATCCTTGATGAATGAAAAGTAAATTCCATATAGATTAGGTATTTAAATGTAAAAGATTTAAATGTAGAATGAAAAAAATCTCAAAACTTATAAATCAAGATTGTAAAAAAGAAGCTATGAAAGAAAAATTGAACGGTGAAGGGGATTAAGAGTACATTTATGATGAGCACTTAATAATGTATAGAATTGCTGAATTGTTATTTCACCTGAAATAAATATAACACTTTGTCATAATTATACTGGTATTTAAAAAAAAAAGAAAAATAATTCTAAACAAAAGCTCCTAGTTAATACTTCTGCAACCAAGCCATAAACTCTACTTTGAAAAGTTAAGTTCTAGGGCACATTGACTAGTTCTTAGCTAGTATTAACACAATGAGAGAAGCTTGACTATTATCTGTGTATATCCTTTTTATTTATAATGGTTTAGATGTAATGATGTGGAAAGACCATTTGGTATTTGTGGTTATATGAAAATGCAAATAATGTTTTCCATTCATGGGTCCTAAACATTCTTGAAGAATAATTAGGTAAATTCTTGAAAGGCTTGTAGAGTTTCCCAGAAAGCACAATACTCCATTAGCTCTTGGCATGATAACATAATGGATCCATTTGTAAGAGTTTCCTTGGAAAGTTATATGATTCTATTATATTTCAGAAAAATAGACTTCAAAAACCCACTTTATTTTTCAATTTTAAGTTTTTTTTGTTTTAATTCTACTGTAGTTAACATACAGTGTTATGTGTACAACATAGTTAATGTACAGTTTCAGGTGTACAGTATAGTGATTCAACAATTCTATACATTACTCAGTGCTCATCAGGAGAGTATACTCTTAATCTCCTTCACCCCACCAACCTCCCCTCTGGATAACCATCTGTTTTTTCTCTATATTTAGGAGTCTGTTTCTGGATTTGTTTCTCCCTTCCCCTCCCCCTCCCTTTGCTTGTTTGTTTGTTAAATTCCACATTTGAGTGAGATCCTATGATATTTGTCTTTCTCTGACTGGCTTAATACTCTTAGCATTATACTCTCTAGCTTCAACTATGTTGTTGCAAATGGCAAGATTTCATCCTTTTCGTGTGTGTGTGTGTAAACACACCACATCTTCTTTATCCATTCATCTATCAGTGGATACTTGGGCCACTTCCATAGTTTAGCTATTATAAATAAGGTGGCAATAAATATAGGGGTGCATGTATCCCTGTGAATTAGCTTTTTTGTATTTTTTGTGTAAATACCCAGTGCGATTACTGGATCATAGGATAGTTCCTTTTTTAACTTTTTGAGGAAACTTCCTACTGTTTTCCATAGTGGCTGTACCAGTTCACTCCCACCAAGAGTATGTGAGGGTTCCTATTTCTCTACATGCTGTCCAACACTTGTTTCTTGTGTTTTTGATTTTAGCCATTTTGACAGGTGTGAGGTGATATCTTACGTAGTTTTGATTTGTATTTCCTGATGATGAGTGATAATGAGCATCTTCTCATGTGTCCGTTGGCCTTCTATATGTCTTTGAAGAAATATCTGTTCATGTCTTCTGCCCACTCTTTAATTGGATTACTTGTTTTTTGGATGTTAACTTTGATAAGTTCTTTATATATTTTGAATACTAACCCTTTATTAGAGATGTCATTTATGAATACCTTCTCCCATTCAGTGGGTTGTCTTTGAGTTTTGTTGATTGTTGCCTTCAGTGTGCCCAGGCTTTTTATTTTGATGAAGTCCCAGTAGTTTATTTTTTGCTTTTGTTTTCCTTGCCTTAGGAGACACATGTAGAAAAAACTTGCTACAACTCATGTCAAAGAAATTACTACTTGGGTTCTTTTCTAGGATTTGTATAGTTTCAGGTCTCATATTTAGGTCCTTAATCCATTTTTGAATTTATTTTTGTGTAAGGTGTAAGAATGTGGTCCAGTTTCATTCTTTTGCATATAGCTGTCCAGTTTTCCCAGCACCATCTGTTGAAGAGGTTGTCTTTTTCCCATTGAATATTCTTGCCTCCTTTGTCAAAGATTAATTGGCCATATAAACATGGGTTTATTTCTGAGCTGTCTGTTCCATTCCATTGATCTGTGTGCCTATTTTTGTGCCAGTACCAAAATATTTTGATTTCTACAGTTTTGTAATATAACTTCATATCTGGAATTGTGATGCCTCCAGCTTTGTTTTTCTTTTCAAGATTCATAAATGGACCACTCAGCATCTGGATTGGTACTAATTATGTTCCATTCTTTGTGAAATGGAATTGTCATTTAAGTTCTTGTTTGTAGTTTAGATGAGAAGCCTAGATGAGAAAGGCTGCCAGAGATTCTTGCAGTTTTAATACAGTTAATTTACAGATAGCTGTGTAATTATCTCCTGCTATAATTATTAAAACAGGAAGATGGAATCAAGAGTTTAGTTAACAGTAATGGAAACAGAAACATCCCTCTGACCTGTGCCTAGAGGATATTCCTTGATTTTACCCTATAGTTGTTTTGTCCTGAAATAATAAAGAATTAAGTCTTCATATGAGTGCCACAGAAACATGAGGATATTTTTCACCAGTCAGCCTCTGAGAATAAGAATGTTTCATTTTTAGCTGTGTAGGATCCATGGTGTCACTCACTTACCTTGTCCTAAGCAGGATCTGGTCCCTAGTGTGCTTTTCTCATTAGGTAAATGTCACTGCTGTCCTTAGATCCTTTTCTTAGCAGATGGCCATTTCTCCTATTTTAGTGGGGGAAACTGAGGCTATTAGGTGGAAAGGACTCTAATCTACATATACATTCATTCAAGCCCATTCTTATTTATTTGAGAGAGAGAGCTAGAGAGGGAGCATGCACCAGTTGGGGAGGGGTAGAGAGGGAAACAGATGATCTGAAGTGAACTCTGTACTGATAGCAGAGAGCCTGATGGGAGGGCTCAAACTCATGAACCATGAAATCACGACCTGAGCTGAAGTCAGATGCTTAACCAACTGAGCGACCCAAGCGCCTTAATTCAAGCCCATTCTTAATTCTGAGAGGACAAATAAATACATACACTCTACCTTCCATTCCACCAATGTGTCCTTTTTTCACAGTGTTCTTATCAGACTTAAGCTTCTTTCAGAGGACATGCTGCTTCCTCACTGTGCACCCCTCCTGCTGCATCCACTTCCTGCTGCCAAAACCTCATTGTAGCTGGCTCCAAGAATACTCTTCAAGAAGAAAATGGATTTATTTTAACAAAACATGTGATTAAGAGTTGGGATGATTATGTATTAGGTGGAAGGTATAGGCTTCTCATATCAAGAAAAGAATAGAAAACAAAAACTTGAGGAAAAACAAAAAGGTCTACTAGAAAGTCATTGTCCAATTAGGAGGAATAAATGGGGCATGATTTTGAGGATTAGAGTAGAGTTTAGGAAAAGATAATCCAGTTGACTTCTCCTCCCTTTTTTTTTTTTTTTTTTGAAGTATACTCAATCTAGTGTGACAATTTGAGGGACATGGGATTGCATTTCTTTTTCTATATGTGCAAAACACTACTTGATTCTGCTGTGATTACAGATTAATCATTGTATTATAAATGCTATTTATTAACATTTAAGTTTAAGAATCATGGTATAGGAAAAGCATGGATGACCTAATAATGTAAAATTTACAAAACTTTGAGAGTATAAAACTATAGCTGAAGATTTTCAGAAGAGGAGTAGGGGAGAAGAGAGGTCAGGGTAAGTTTGATTAAAACTAGAGCAGCTGTTCTCCAATAAATGTCCTGCAAGCTTCATTTTAAAAAGTAAAAAATGTAAAATTATGATATATTTAACCTAGTGTACTTAAAATGTTATTTAAACATAAAATCAGTAGAAAAATTATTAGTATTCTTTCTTTTTGTATTAAGTCTTCAAAATCTGGTGTGTATAGTACACTTCCAGCACATCTCAGTTTGGAATTACACCTCAATAGCCACCTGTAGCTAGTGGCTACCACATTGGACCCACCACAGTCCTTGGCACGTAGTAGATACTAATAGATGTTCAGAGACTGAAGGAATTATGCAATTGGCATATAAGATGAAGAGACCTAATCCAAGGTAGAGGGACCACAAGACCTACCCTGCGGAGGGTTGTAAGTGGTGGTTAGTAGAACTGTGCTTGTTTCGGTCTCTGGACCATTTGATACTCTCAATTTTTCCATCCTCTCCCTTGATGTGAATATTTAGTCTGGAGCCTGAAACCATCAGTTTGGTAGTTACAAAAGAAAGCTTAACTGCTTTCTGTTCAGTGACCCTTTTTATTGGTAAAATTTCACACCTGTTAACCTTTTCTTAACAGCTTACTCTTTGAAATTACTCATGTGTTTAGCAATTACCATTTTATTTCAACCTCCTTATATATTTTTAAAACCAAGTTACTGCCAGGAATCATTGTTAAATTGAGGATCATTTGGTTGCAAGGAACAAAAACGGATTCAATGCACTTAACAGAATATTGGAGTGACATAGCAGATAATGTCATGGATATCCACAGGCAGAGAATGCACCAGAGTTTCATGTGTTCCACGCAAACAACTAGGAAGTTGGGTATTGAACTTTCCTCACCTGGACTCTCCCCTTTGCTTATCTCTTTGTTTTTCTTCACTGTCTTCTTCATTTTCTTGCATGTCTTGAACCTGACAGCACTCACTACCTGAGCCTCATTGTCCACCACAGTCTAGCTGATTCACTCCCACATTACTAGATGAAAGAATTTGATGGGTTAGCCTTGCCTGTGAATCACATGCAATTTGGTTTTCTTGGACTATCTAACAAGGTACCACAAACTGGGTGGCTAAAAACAGGCATTTGTTTTCTCACTTCTGAAAGTCCAAAGTCCAAAATCAAGTTATCCATGGAGTTGGTTCCTTCTGGAGAGTCTAGGGGAGAATCTGTACCATGCATCTCTCCTTGCTTCTGGTGACTGTAGCCGTTCTTGGCTTCCTTTACTTGCACACACATTGCTCTGATCTCTGGTTTCCTAGTCGCATAGCTTTCCCCTGTGTTTCTGTGTTTTCTTTCTCTTACAAGGACACTAGTCGCTGGCTTTAGGACCTGCACTAATCTATGATGATCACATCTAGAGATCTGTACCTTAATTACATCTGCCAAGACGCTTACTCCAAATAAGATTATATTTTCAGGTTCTGGTTAGATCTGTCTTCTGGAGGTCCAGCATTCATCCTACTTCAGGAAGTATACTGAAGGGATACTAGTATGGCTTCTACGAATCCGTCCCAGGTGCCAGCAAATGTCTGGCTATTACACTTCTCTACACAGAACATAATTTCGTACATCTTAGTGTTCCACTAAAAAGTCCCTTTCTCTTATTTTGGGGGTGGAATTAATGACTCCCTTTTGTCATTTTTTTGTAGCACTTTGTACATGCCTCTTTGGCAGCCCTTGCCATATTAGTTTATAGCATTGTGTTTACATGTCTCTTTTCCCCGCTTAAATTGTGAACTTAAAAAAAAATTGTTTTAAATGTTTATTTTTGAGAGAGAAAGCATGCACGTGCAAGCAGGCGGAGGGGCAGAGAGAGGGAGACATAATCCGAAGCAGGTTCCAGGCTCTGAGCTGTCAGCACAGGGCCCGATGCAGGACTCGAACTCACGAATCATGAGATCATGATTCAAGTTGCTCTCCTCCACCAGTTCACATTAATCTTCTCTGTTGCACAGATGTTATTTGTGTTAATTCTGTTCTCTCTCTCTCTTTTAATGTTTAACATTTGTTATTTTGAAAGGAAAAGCTAATGGTGGAGGAGCAGAGAGAGAGAGAATCCCAAATAGCCTCCATGCTATCAGTGCAGAGCCCAATGTGGGGCTCGAACTCATGTGAGATCATGACCTTAGCCAAAATCAAGGAGTCATATGCTTAACCAACTGAGCCACCTAGGCACCCCTGTGGTGTTTATGACCTATAAAGTTGCTGAGAACACTAAATTATTGAATAAGACACCATTCTCTCTAGGCAAATAACAAGATTGAATTCCTGCAAGCCTCTGGTTACAATTATTTCATTAGTTGATCAATATATAACCTTGTTTTATGTGTGTTTTGGCTTAAAGACACCTTATTTAATATATATAGTTGATGCATTAACCTTGAACTTAGAACCAATAGCAGTGTAATCCATGCCTAAATGAAACTTACCTAATATACATATTTTCTCTGTAAGGCACATCACTTCTTCCACTTGGGAACACTAGCCAGCACCATAGACCTGTTCTCGAGGGCCATTTTAAACAGCGAAACCACCAACAAAAATGCAGAAAACATGGCTCTAAATAGACGATGAAAAGGATATTTGTATATAGTATGAGATTAAAGTGTCATCTTGTTTCACCACAGCTGGGAACGTGAACATCAGGTGACTCTGTTTTTGCCCATACACATGTTTGCAAATGACTGTGAAAACATCTAGAGTATTGATTTCGGGGGTACAAATTAAATTTTAGAGGGTGGATTTGCAAACATGGAATCCATGAATAATGAAGATAGATTGTATCCACCTGGTGTCTCAAATCCCTGAGCCATTGTGTGATTCCACCACCCAATTCTTCGTCTTGGCACCTCTCTTAGGCATTTTTAGGTTCCAGCTTTTCTTATTTTTACCAATTCAGTTACCACTTGATTCACTTCTCATTTTCCCCAAACTTGCTGCCATCCTTTATTTCATGTGTTATTTTCTCTGCTCCCATTTGTTTTGTGTTGTGTTTCTATACCTTTCCCATAATTTTTGTGGAGTTTGCTGAGAGAATACAGATAAATTAATCAACAAATTCTTACCCAGGATTTTATGTCATACCCAGCACCTTCAGTCAGGTGTTACACATATACTGGGTGTTTACTAAGTACTTGTTGAACAAATTAAAGAAGTGCTATTTTTTTAATGTTTATTTTTTAGAGAGAACACAAGCAGGGGTGAGGGGCAGAGAGAGAGGAAGACATGGAATCTGAAGCAGGCTCCAGGCTCTGAGCTGTCAGTGCAAAGCCTGACATGGGGCTCGAACCCACAAGCTGTGAGATCATGACCTGAGCTGAAGTCAGACCCTCAACCAACGGAGCCACCCAGGTGCCCCAAAGAAGTGCTATTTTTATGCATAAGTTTAGTGATGGTAAACAATAAATGGAGTTTTTAATATCTTATGTAGGTAAGGGACTACCTCTTTTTCTCCTTATTTCTGATAAATTCTTTGACTTAGGGAAACATTGCCTGAAGATGATGGGGAATGGGTTTAAAATAAAACAGGCTGGAAGGCATACTTTGTTTTAAAAATAAGTTTTCTTTCCCTTTGCATCATAATCTCTTCCTTAATCTGTTTACTTCCTTTACAGTTTTGTCAGCTGCAAAATAAGGTAAAATTATAGTGCTCACATGAATCCCAGAAATAATCTAATTTAAACTTTTGATTTGTAGGAAACTGAGGGTCAGGCTACCTTAGCTCAGTTCTTTGCCCCACCACTAAGTTTGGACAAGTTTCTCAATTGTTTTGGCCTCAGTTTCCTCACCTGTAAAATGGAAATAAACATACTATCGATAATTTTAAGATTGTTGTGAAGATCAAAGGAGATAAATAAAGTTCTTAGTACTGTGCCTGACAAGTGGTAAGATCTCCACATATAACTAACTGTCATAATAACCTGCTAAATAAGCAGCTTAGGTAAATAAGTGGTTTAGTTTGGGCTCCTGACTCTCAGTTTAACATGCTTTCTTTTAGATATAAATAAGAATTATAAACCTCTTTTCTGAGTTAGCTACTATTATTTTCTTCCCTTCATCTCTTTCATTTAAAGATGATCACATGATGCATATTTCTATTTCTCTTTTCTAGCTAAAGATATTCTCAGCATTTCACCCATTACCACATTTTTAATCACTTCCTGAAGAGAAAATTTAAAATTTAGTCATTCCTTTTAATTGTTTATGACACTTTCAGATGGTATTTTTCCTGTAAAGTTGAGTACTCTCACAGAAGCAGATTTTTTCCAGTTACAATAATGTACTTCACTTCCCAGCATAAATGGGTTAAGTGCCACACTGGCTTGGGCTTTGCTTAAAAGCAAAGAGAAAGCTCCCAGACAACCAGAGAGGAAATAGTCAAACATCTCTATGAAGATAAATTCCAAATTCCACTCCCTGTCATAACATGGTCTGTAGGGGACAGAGCACCTTTGATGGGGATCCTTTGAACCAGCAGGACATCTTCTGTATACCACAGACAGGTGAGTGCCACATTCAGAGTCTAATAACTCCAATCCTTGAAATTGGGCCTCTTTTTCCTATTATGTGAGGGTCTTTTTCTGCTTTCTTCAGTGAAATTATGGGTCAGAACCCAGCACATAAATTACTCCTTAGTTAGACTGCTCTTTGGTAATTACAGGGGATCTCATCTTTTGGCAGCTAATGTTTTAATGTTTGTTTATTTTTTGAGAGAGAGAAAGCAAGCTGGGGAAGAGCAGAGAGGGAGAGAGAGATCCCAAGCAGGCTCTATGCTTTCACTGCAGAGCCCTATGTGGGGCTCAAACTGACAAACTGTGAGATCATGACCTGAGCTGAAACCAAGAGTGGGACACTTAACTGACTGAGTCATCCAGGTGCCCCTTTTGGCAGTTAATGTTTTAAAATGCTGCAGCAGGGGTGGAAATCATGGGGGCCAAAGGTCAGGGGCTGGTGAAAGTATGTGAATATAATGGATTTATCTTTCTGAAACTCTAGGCTAGAGAAAATTAAACCTAGGAAGAAAGGTTCAAAGGAAGATTCTTTTGTGTATTGGTGTTTTGTGGCAGCAGGGTTGAGAGACAGTAAATCACTAATAGCTACTGTTTTGGTAGAAAGAGTCTAAGCTTTGGAATAAGACAGTCATGGGTTTGAATCTCAGCGATGCCACTTATAAACTAAATGATTTTTGGACTGGTTACATAATATCACTGAGCCACAACTTCCATATCTATAAAGCGGAGATAATAATATCTTCTCCATAGGGAGTTTTAGTAGACCAAGATATAATTTGTGTAATATAATTAGCACATTGGAGACACTCACTATCACATCACAATTATGTTTTTGCCAATCTTGCTGCTAGCATCTCAAAATGTTCTTTGTATGAAGGCACCTTGAGTGGATTTATAGATTTTAAAACTGAATGTGGTATTTTGACAGCTTTTTCTTTTTACATTTAGATACAATGGCACATAACATTAGTTTTAGTTGTACAAAATAATGATGTATATTTGTATATATTGTGAAATGATCACCACAATAAGTCTAGTTAACAACGATTATTATACATAGTTAAGGAATTTGGTGGGACTGAATGAGGCTGGGCAGCTTGCTGCTTGCTTCCTCTCTCCCATCAGTAGAGTTCATGGGTTCTTAATTAAACCTGCAGCCAGAGTGCTGTCCCTAGAATTTATTCCTTCTTTTCCCATCCTTTAAAAACCCAATTCCATGCTATGCATGGTTTCTGACACAGAATAGATATCAACATACATTAAGTGAATGTATGAATAAATGAATGAATGAAAGTAGGACCAGCGCTGGGAAAACACATACATTTTTGTACAAGTGTATTCAGATGAAAGTTTGCATCTAGGATACACCCTTGAGTGGGAACTTTTGAGTTGCCAAAGGACACCTTTGTGTGTGTGTGTGTGTGTGTGTGTGTGTGTGTGTATAATGGAATGCTAGACAGTAAACCTCCCCAACACTATTTCTTTTGCTTTGGTCATATGAGATAAGATGCAGGAAGGCAGAGATAATTTAACATGTTAGCATTTTTAGCAGAAATTGGCAGAGGAAGTATCTCCTCCTTTGTTTCTTGCTTCTTGTCCCCAGTCAGTGAGCATAGCCAGCAATAATTCCTTGGATTTGTTTCCAGTCCTTCTAAAAGTAGCTATTACTGTGTTTATACCTTTAAGGATAAGACACCACAGGTTACTTAAGTGGCATCATTATATATTCTCAGAGTCCTTTAGTCCAACATGGAATATTCATAGTGTTGTTTGAGAATTCTGGGTCTCCATTATTTGCTGTATTCAGGGAGAGAGAGGGAAGATGGCGGCATAGGACGCTGGGCTCACCACGCGTCCTGCTGATCACTTAGATTCCACCTACACCTGCCTAAATAACCCAGAAAACCGCCAGAGGATTAGCAGAACGGAGTCACTGGAGCCAAGCGCAGACGAGAGGCCCACGGAAGAGGGTAGGAAGGGCGGTGAGGCGGTGCGAGCTCCATGGACTGGCGGGAGGGAGCCGGGGTGGAGGGGTGGCTTGCCGGGCAAGCAGAGCCCCCGAGTCTGGCTGGAAAAAGTGGAGGGGCCTATAGGACTGTGTTCCAACAGCAAGCGCGGCTTAGTGTCTGGGAGGTCATAAGTTAACAGCTCTGCTCAGAAAGCTGGAAGGCTGGAGGACAAAGGGAGGGAGAGCTGCTGAGCCCCCGGACGACAGAGCTCAGTTTGGTGGGGAACAAAGGCGCGCGCCAGCGCCATCTCCCCCGCCCATCCCCCAGCCAAAATCCCAAAGGGAACCACTTCCTGCCAGGGAACTTGCTCGCTCCGCACAAACACCCAACTCTGTGCTTCTGCGGAGCCAAACCTCCAGCAGCGGATCTGACTCCCTCCCGCTGCCACAGGGCCCCTCTGGAAGTGGATCACCTAAGGAGAAGCGAGCTAAGCCTGCCCCTCCTGCCCCCGTGCACCTTGCCTACCCATCCCAGCTAATACGCCAGATCCCCAGCACGACAAGCCTGGCAGTGTGCAAGTAGTCCAGACGGGCCACGCCACCCCACAGTGAATCCCACCCCTAGGAGAGGGGAAGAGAAGGCACACACCAGTCTGACTGTGGCCCCAGCGGTGGGCCGGGGGCAGACATCAGGTCGGACTGCGGCCCCGCCCACCAACTCCTGTTATACACCACAGCACAGGGGAAGTGCCCTGCAGGTCCTCACCACTCCAGGGACTATCCAAAATGACCAAACGGAAGAATTCCCCTCAGAAGAATCTCCAGGAAATAACAACAGCTAATGAGCTGATCAAAAAGGATTTAAATAATGTAACAGAAAGTGAATTTAGAATAATAGTCATAAAATTAATCGCTGGGCTTGAAAACAGTATAGAGGACAGCAGAGAATCTCTTGCTACAGAGCTCAAGGGACTAAGGAACAGTCACGAGGAGCTGAAAAGCGCTTTAAACGAAATGCAAAACAAAATGGAAACGACGACAGCTCGGATTGAAGAGGCAGAGGAGAGAATAGGTGAACTAGAAGATAAAATTATGGAAAAAGAGGAAGCTGAGAGAAAGAGAGATAAAAAAATCCAGGAGTATGAGGGGAAAATTAGAGAACTAAGTGATACACTAAAAAGAAATAATATACGCATAATTGGTATCCCAGAGGAGGAAGAGAGAGGGAAAGGTGCTGAAGGGGTACTTGAAGAAATTATAGCTGAGAACTTCCCTGAACTGGGGAAGGAAAAAGGCATTGAAATCCAAGAGGCACAGAGAACTCCCTTCAGACGTAACTTGAATCGATCTTCTGCACGACATATCATAGTGAAACTGGCAAAACACAAGGATAAAGAGAAAATTCTGAAAGCAGCAAGGGATAAACGTGCCCTCACATATAAAGGGAGACCTATAAGACTCGTGACTGATCTCTCTTTTGAAACTTGGCAGGCCAGAAAGAATCGGAACGATATCTTCAGTGTGCTAAACAGAAAAAATATGCAGCCGCGAATCCTTTATCCAGCAAGTCTGTCATTTAGAATAGAAGGAGAGATAAAGGTCTTCCCAAACAAACAAAAACTGAAGGAATTTGTCACCACTAAACCAGCCCTACAAGAGATCCTAAGGGGGACCCTGTGAGACAAAGTACCAGAGACATCACTACAAGCATAAAGCATACAGACATCACAATGACTCTAAACCCGTATCTTTCTATAATAACACTGAATGTAAATGGATTAAATGCGCCAACCAAAAGACATAGGGTATCAGAATGGATAAAAAAACAAGACCCATCTATTTGCTGTCTACAAGAGACTCATTTTAGACCTGAGGACACCTTTAGATTGAGAGTGAGGGGATGGAGAACTATTTATCATGCTACTGGAAGCCAAAAGAAAGCTGGAGTAGCCATACTTATATCAGACAAACTAGACTTTAAATTAAAGGCTGTAACAAGAGATGAAGAAGGGCATTATATAATAATTACAGGGTCTATCCATCAGGAAGAGCTAACAATTGTAAATGTCTATGCGCCGAATACCGGAGCCCCCAAATATATAAAACAATTACTCATAAACATAAGCAACCTTATTGATAAGAACGTGGTAATTGCAGGGGACTTTAACACCCCACTTACAGAAATGGATAGATCATCTAGACACACGGTCAATAAAGAAACAAGGGCCCTGAATGAGACATTGGATCAGATGGACTTGACAGATACATTTAGAACTCTGCATCCCAAAGCAACAGAATATACTTTCTTCTCAAGTGCACATGGAACATTCTCCAAGATAGATCATATACTGGGTCACAAAGCAGCCCTTCATAAGTTTACAAGAATTGAAATTATACCATGCATACTTTCAGACCACAATGCTATGAAGCTTGAAATCAACCACAGGAAAAAGTCTGGAAAATCTCCAAAAGCATGGAGGTTAAAGAACACCCTACTAACGAGTGAGTGGGTCAACCAGGCAATTAGAGAAGAAATTAAAAAATATATGGAAACAAACGAAAATGAAAATACGACAATCCAAACGCTTTGGGACGCAGCGAAGGCAGTCCTGAGAGGAAAATACATGGCAATCCAGGCCTATCTCAAGAAACAAGAAAAATCCCAAATACAAAATCTAACAGCACACCTAAAGGAAATAGAAGCAGAACAGCAAAGGCAGCCTAAACCCAGCAGAAGAAGAGAAATAATAAAGATCAGAGCAGAAATAAACAATATAGAATCTAAAAAAACTGTAGAGCAGATCAATGAAACCAAGAGTTGGTTTTTTGAAAAAATAAACAAAATTGACAAACCTCTAGCCAGGCTTCTCAAAAAGAAAAGGGAGATGATCCAAATAGATAAAGTCATGAATGAAAATGGAATTATTACAACCAATCCCTCAGAGATACAAACAATTATCAGGGAATACTATGAAAAATTATATGCCAACAAATTGGACAACCTGGAAGAAATGGACAAATTCCTAAACACCCACACCCTTCCAAAACTCAATCAGGAGGAAATAGAAAGCTTGAACAGACCCATAACCAGCGAAGAAATTGAATCGGTTATCAAAAATCTCCCAACAAATAAGAGTCCAGGACCAGATGGCTTCCCAGGGGAGTTCTACCAGATGTTTAAAGCAGAGATAATACCTATCCTTCTCAAGCTATTCCAAGAAATAGAAAGGGAAGGAAAACTTCCAGACTCATTCTATGAAGCCAGTATTACTTTGATTCCTAAACCAGACAGAGACCCAGTAAAAAAAGAGAACTACCGGCCAATATCCCTGATGAATATGGACGCAAAAATTCTCAATAAGATACTAGCAAATCGAATTCAACGGCATATAAAAAGAATTATTCACCATGATCAAGTGGGATTCATTCCTGGGATGCAGGGCTGGTTCAGCATTCGCAAATCAATAAAAGTGATACATCACATTAACAAAAAAAAGAGAAGAACCATATGATCCTGTTAATTGATGCAGAAAAGGCCTTTGACAAAATCCAGCACCCTTTCTTAATAAAAACCCTTGAGAAAGTCGGGATAGAAGGAACATACTTAAAGATCATAAAAGCCATTTATGAAAAGCCCACAGCTAACATCATCCTCAATGGGGAAAAACTGAGAGCTTTTTCCCTGAGATCAGGAACACGACAGGGATGCCCACTCTCCCCACTGTTGTTTAACATAGTGCTGGAAGTTCTAGCATCAGCAATCAGACAACAAAAGGAAATCAAAGGCATCAAAATTGGCAAAGATGAAGTCAAGCTTTCACTTTTTGCAGGTGACATGATCTTATACATGGAGAATCCGATAGACTCCACCAAAAGTCTGCTAGAACTGATACATGAATTCAGCAAAGTTGCAGGATACAAAATCAATGTACAGAAATCAGTTGCATTCTTTAACAATGAAGCAACAGAAAGACAAATAAAGAAACTGATCCCATTCACAATTGCACCAAGAAGCATAAAATGCCTAGGAATAAATCTTACCAAAGATGTAAAAGATCTGTATGCTGAAAACTATAGAAAGCTTATGAAGGTAATTGAAGAAGATTTAAAGAAATGTAAAGACATTCCCTGCTCATGGATTGGAAGAATAAATATTGCCAAATGTCAATACTACCCAAAGCTATCTACACATTCAATGCAATCCCAATCAAAATTGCACCAGCATTCTTCTCGAAACTAGAACAAGCAATCCTAAAATTCATATGGAACCACAAAAGGCCCTGAATAGCCAAAGTCCTTTTGAAGAAGAAGACCAAAGCAGGAGGCATCACAATCCCAGACTTTTAGTCTCTACTACAAAGCCGTCATCATCAAGACAGCATGGTATTGGCACAAAAACAGACACATAGACCAATGGAATAGAATAGAAACCCCAGAACTAGACCCACAAACGTATGGCCAACTCATCTTTGACAAAGCAGGAAACAACATCCAATGGAAAAAAGACAGTCTCTTTAACAAATGGTGCTGGGAGAACTGGACAGCAACATGCAGAAGGTTGAAACTAGACCACTTTCTCACACCATTCACAAAAATAAACTCAAAATGGATAAAGGACCTGAATGTGAGACAGGAAACCATCAAAACCTTAGAGGAGAAAGCAGGAAAAGACCTCTCTGACCTCAGCCGTAGCAATCTCTTACTCGACACATCCCCAAAGGCAAGGGAATTAAAAGCAAAAGTGAATTACTGGGACCTTATGAAGATAAAAAGCTTCTGCACAGCAAAGGAAACAACCAACAAAACTAAAAGGCAACCAACAGAATGGGAAAAGATATTTGCAAATGACATATTGGACAAAGGGCTAGTATCAAAATCTATAAAGAGCTCACCAAACTCCGCACCCGAAAAACAAATAACCCAGTGAAGAAATGGGCAGAAAACATGAAAAGACACTTCTCTAAAGAAGACATCCGGATGGCCAACAGGCACCTGAAAAGATGTTCAACATCGCTCCTTATCAGGGAAATACAAATCAAAACCACACTCAGATATCACCTCACGCCAGTCAGAGGGGCCAAAATGAACAAATCAGGAGACTATAGATGCTGGAGAGGATGTGGAGAAACGGGAACCCTCTTGCACTGTTGGTGGGAATGCAAATTGGTACAGCCGCTCTGGAAAGCAGTGTGGAGGTTCCTCAGAAAATTAAAAATAGACCTACCCTATGACCCAGCAATAGCATTGCTAGGAATTTATCCAAGGGATACAGGAGTACTGATGCATAGGGGCACTTGTACCCCAATGTTCATAGCAGCACTCTCAACAATAGCCAATTTGTGGAAAAAGCCTAAATGTCCATCAACTGATAAATGGATAAAGAAATTGTGGTTTATATACACAATGGAATACTACATGGCAATGAGAAAAAATGAAATATGGCCTTTTGTAGCAACGTGGATGGAACTGGAGAGTGTGATGCTAAGTGAAATCAGCCATGCGGAGAAAGACAGATACCATATGGTTTCACTCTTATGTGGATCCTAAGAAACTTAACAGAAACCCATGGGGGAGGGGAAGGAAAAAAAAAAAAGAGGTTAGACTGGGAGAGAGCCAAAGCATAAGAGACTCTTAAAAACTGAGAACAAACTGAGGGTTGATGGGGGTGGGAGGGAGAGGAGGGTGGGTGATTGGTATTGAGGAGGGCACTTTGGGATGAGCATTGGGTGTTGTATGGAAACCAATTTGACAATAAATTTCATATATTAAAAAAAGAAAAAATGCTGTATTCATCTGAGGTCCCATAGTGAGATGTATATTTCTAGGAAGTGACCTTTTATTGAAGACAGTTTTTCAAAGCTACTGCATTTTAGAAGTTAGGGTTGATGACCAGGGAGTACAGGAAATGATTTGCTTTCCTCCAGAGCAAGGCATAATCTTTCTGAATTTTCTGTGGCCCAGAGTGTTGGTACACCTGGAATTGCTTAGATTTAGGAAGGCTAATTTACCTCATTTAAGACTTCAACAGACTGATGTGGGTTTTTTTTTTTTAATACAGATTTTCATGAAATTATTCTTGTGCCTAAATTCAGACAATAGCTTAGAAAAGGTAGCCTAAAAAAAAATAATTTATGCATCTTCATGTAAGCATATGCTTTCAAGTAAGTTTTAAAAGAAAAGTTTCCAGAGCCTTAGGAATCTACCACCTACCGGTTCTGATGAAGGTGATATGTGATACCAAACACACCCTCCTCCTGAACTGTCAAAGTTCTCTCCAATTTGCCAGGGAATATGCTAAAACAGCAGAGCACAAAGTCCTCCCCTACATAGTAGATCCATTCGCCATGGGGAGATAGCACAGCTAACAAAGTCACCACCTTCTCTGTTATTGGAACTAAAGCTTTTGTTACCTGCATGTTCATCAGGACCACTGTGTTTGATCTGTTGGACACCACAAAGTGCTCTGGGTTTTTAGGAAGCAGTATCACACTATTGACAGTGATAACTGTCCCTGTAGTACTGTCTAGAGATTTAAAGGTATTTGAACATTATGTGGTCTTCATATCTTTGCAGTGCCATCATTGGTGCAGGATGCACCAATAATGTCATCTTGTGTAAAAGCTGTTTCACTAACAAAGGAAGAATATCCATGAAATTCCTTCAGGGTTTTCCCAGATTTTAACATTAAAAAAAATTTTTTTTAAATGTTTAATTTTGAGAGAGAGCACGAGTGGGGGAAGGGCAGAGAGAGAGGGAGACACAGAATCTGAAGCAGGCTCCAGGTTCTGAGCTGTCAGCACAGAGCCCAGTGCAGGGCTCGAACCCATGAACCATGAGATCATGACCTGAGCCGAAGCTGGACGCTTAACTGAGCCACCCAGGTGCTACCTCCCAGATTTTAAACCAGGAATTCTAATTGGTCAAAAGAGGCACTAAGGATATGACTCCTATGATAAGAAGAGTTTAGACAGGTGACACCTGTACTGTGTGCCCAAAGAAGGAGAGGATAGTCTTTGTAATGACTCACATCCCTTGTTCAGGGTCTCCTCCTCTAAATCATTCATCCGAGAAGTATTCACAGAATCACAGCAATGGTGGAGATTTGTAGTTTTGAGTTTTCTTTCATCAAGATTGTGGTTAGGTCTAGCAGTTGCCTTTTTTGGAGTATACCACTGCAGTACCAGGAAGTTTAATCATTTCCTCCAGGAGATAGTACTCTACCAACTTCTACCTTTTTTAACCGTCAGTGTTTTAAGGTCTGTGGTGAGCTCTCCTTTTTGTTCTCAAAGTCTCCTTCCATTTAAGATATAATTAGTCAAGTAGTTTCCTGCAACTAAATGACAATGATGGTTTTCCAGGTCCACCTGAGGTTACACCCAGATTTTTCTTGGCTGGAGTTTAGAGTGTACTCAAGCTCTTCAACTGCATATTTACCCACTGGTTTACTCTCAGAGATAACTACGATGGCTTTGTACACAGATTTTGCTACTTGAACTCCCAACTGAACTTATTTCTAAGTCCCTGGGAGGCACCTCACATTTGTTCATATCTACTACCCACAAGTAATCTCTTTGTGGTGGTCCTCTGGTATTGGAGAGAATGTGGAAAAGGCACTGGAGGATAGGCAAATGGTAGAATGAGGGGCACTCACCATATTGCACCAATTGTTGGCTTTCTGCAGTCATTAGAGTCAAATGAGTCATTGGCTCATTTCTCTCTTTAGATGCTCTGCTCTCGTTGCACTGTTAGAATTACAGCACTTACCATGTGGTATTTGCTATTACTATCCATGATTCTGTCTCTGCAAGTAGATCTATGGTTCTCAATTCTTTTTTTCTTCTCAGACCCATTTGGAGGGATATGATTTGGAGCCATCAGTAATAGTAGCTCACTCTGGAGTGCGGCATCCTCTCCACCCTCTGACTCCTTTTCCTTGTTAAAAAAAAAAAAAAAAAATCACTGAACTAGGGACACCTGGGTGGCTCAGTCGGTTAAGCATCCAACTTCGGCTCAGATCTTGATTTTGCATTTCACAAGTTCGAGCCCCACATCTGGCTCTGTGCTGACAGCTCAAATCCTGGAACGTGCTTCGGCTTCTGTGTCTTTGTCTCTCTCTCTGCCCCTCCACTCATGTTCTTTGTCTCTCTCTCAGAAATAAATGAACATTAAAAAAAAGCCACTGAACTAGAGTGAAATTGGGGGCAGGATGATCCTTTATTCCAAGCATCTGATGTGTGTCTGGGACATTGCTGAATGAACAACACAATGCCAGAGGCCACCAGCTGACTCAAGGGAGAGTCAGAGCTAGAACGCAGGCAGTGTCAACTTCTAGAATGCTCCTCTCTTCAACTACTGCAGTTTTTCTATCATTGTCTCTGAGCATGATTTAGTACTGTTGATTTTTTTCAGAAAGGGTCTTTTTAAATTCACAAATAATGGATGGGTGTTCTCATTTTAAAGGAGGCAAGCAATTATTCCCATTGTTTTTAAAATATTCAACAATTAACATTGATGAGATTTTAAAAACATAAAACCCCATGTTAGAATAACAATTTTAGCTTTAATATCTATAATTATTCATTTACTCAATTACTGAGAATTTGAGCTTTAATACAATTTTCATGGTTGGACCTCCCTCCGTTTCCAGAATGCTTTAAAAAATTTTTTTTTTCAACGTTTATTTATTTTTGGGACAGAGAGAGACAGAGCATGAACGGGGGAGGGGCAGAGAGAGAGGGAGACACAGAATCGGAAACAGGCTCCAGGCTCTGAGCCATCAGCCCAGAGCCTGACGCAGGGCTCGAACTCACGGACCGCGAGATCGTGACCTGGCTGAAGTCGGACGCTTAACCGACTGCGCCACCCAGGCGCCCCCAGAATGCTTTTAGATCTAATATAAAGGTGTGACTTCTAGCTAAGAAATGGAGAAAATTAAGACAATGTTCTGAATAATTAGGCACTAAAAATGCCATTAGGATTACATTTAATTTTAAAGAACACATTTATTCTTTATTTAAAACTTGTAAAATTTCTCCTTGTTTTGTGCTCATTAAATCAAAACATTTATTTCCTGAGAGAATAGCTACTGCTGTTGAGTAACATGTGTTTACTATTTGCTATTGTGGAACCAGCAAACATTGTTTCCTGATGGTATTTTTATTATTATAGACCCAAATTCTTTCTGCTTTATTGCCATAGGCATTTTCGATTAGTAAGATATTTCAATTGATTCGCGTAAGAGAAAATCTTATTCCTTGTGGTTTTCTCCAGAAATGATGCTTGTGAACTTTTCTCAAATGATTTGTTGAGAACTCCTTTTTTTTTCTTATAATCTGTCAAATGAAAATGTGGCATCCTTTATCTCTTCCTGAAATGAGTTCTTGCTTTTACATTTGCTTGACCCTTAGATTATTCCACCATCTCACGTGGGATGAAATAAGAAGGAAGCAGCCTTTTTGTCCTAATCAATTCCATTACCAGTATTGTATGCCTACCATGTACCAGTAGGTACTTAACTAGTTAGGCTTCAAAGAGAAATAAGAGAAGCTTCACTATTCAAAAGCACTATGTAGAGAAGCCAACAGGTAAACTGTTAAACACCAATCTTTGTGACACATGCTAAGGTATAAGTGGCATGGAGAAGAGTTGGTGTCCAGGGAGGAAATGGCTAGCCAACTCCATCTGAGGCTTCAGGGAGGTGTTCAGAGAAGGTTAGCCTTGAGATGAGTCTGGAAGGTGGGATTAGTTTGCCAAAAATGAGGCAAAAAGGACATTGTAGGCAGAAGAAACCACATGAACAAAGCGTGGGGATGTAAAATACCATGACAATTTGGAGAAATTGTGAGTTGTTCTATTTTGCTGCTGTGTTTAGGGCCTGAGGCAGACACCAGATGATGGTCTCAGATCTATACAACCGAGAGTACTTTCTTCTGGAGTATATTTTTCGTAGCTGGTGTACTTTTCACATTACATAGTAGAATTATGGACAAATTAAATGTTGACTGGGGTTGATGCAGTAACAATGAAAGGATCTATATGATGATGGCCAAAAATATAGTAAGATGAAAAAAAGATTGTGCCTGAAACCCCCCAGAATCTGTCACTGGAAATAGAGTTGTTTAAGAGATAGGAACTAACTTAAAAAAAATTTTTTTTTCAACGTTTATTTATTTTTGGGACAGAGAGAGACAGAGCATGAACGGGGGAGGGCCAGAGAGAGAGGGAGACACAGAATCGGAAACAGGCTCCAGGCTCCGAGCCATCAGCCCAGAGCCCGATGCGGAGCTCGAACTCACGGACCGCGAGATCATGACCTGGCTGAAGTTGGACGCTCAACCGACTGTGCCACCCAGGCGCCCCAAGAGATAGGAACTAACTTTTGACTGATGACGTTTTCAGTTCTCTCCTCAGCCTGCCTGCATTGACTTGGGGATGATGTGGCCCCACGCACTGTGGACACTCCTCCTACTCTGCAAATTCAGCCTGGCAGGTAGGTTGACCTGTGCCCTTTTATGGATTGTGTAGTTATTTTTAGCTTCTTTGGATAAGAACTGTTAATTTGAGTGCAAAGGGCCTCCTGGACCATGAGCGTATGTGGGTGAACAAGGGATTCGTGACCTCCCTGAATTTGTGTGGGTGGGTGTGTAGATGTTGATGTACACATATGTGTGTGCAAATTTGGCAAGATGGCCTATCACATTTTCAAAAGGAGATAAGACCTCCCAAAAGGCCAACATCCACTGTTTTAGAGTGGTAGTAAATTCTTGTATCAATAGTTTTTGTGTGAGGAGCAGTGGTTGCATATAAACACACACAAAAATAAAAAAATATATTTTCACAATATTTTCAGTAATTTCCAAGGATATAAAGGGAAATGATGAAATACCACATTTTTACAAGGGCCCATCTCAAAACTATGTGCCTGCTATTCATAAACTACCTTGCAGATGTAATATCTGTTAGTTTGATTGCATCTTATGTTAAAAAAATTAAGACCAGAGAGGAAAAGTGGGGATTGGATACTGGGAACGTAGAGAAGGCATCATGTCATGTACCGCTTTGCTAGGGTTGTCATAGCTACAAACTGGGTGGCTTAAATGACAAAATTTTTTTTCTTATAGTTTTGTAAGCTAAAAGTCCAAGATCAAGGTGCCCGTAGGGTTGATGTCCTGACACTCTCTCTTTGGGGCATAAATGGCATTCTTCTTGGTGCCTCTTCATATGGTCATCCCTCTTGTTTGTCCTAATTTCCTTTTCTTATAAGTACACCAGTTGGATTGGATTAAGGCCTACCCTAATGGCCTCCTGTTAACTAATAGCTCCTTAAGGCCCTGTCTACAAATACAGTCACTTTCTGAGGTACCGGGGGTTAGGCTTCAACATATGAATTTAGGCATATACAATAAATACCATCACACATAGTAATTGGAGGTGACCAAGAGGCAGATAATGTCTTCCAGGCCTCTCTTTTGCCATGGCCTGCCTTGTTGCCCCCTAGGGTATTCCCGTGGTACTTAGGATTTTTATAGACAATATAGACACGTAGGCCTTTATCTCTCTGTGTCATCTAACCTCTTTTGGCCCATTTAGAAACCAAAAATTGGTCCCAGTTACCCAATTTACAGTTCAAATTATGTGCATCATGGCTCCTATCAACTCACCCTTCCCCTCAACGTACCTTTTTCTGTCTCCTCTCTGTGGCTTCTTCTCTTATTACCTTTTACTTGTACCATGTCTTATGTAACTGGCTCCAGTTTCCACCAGACTTCCCTTTTAGACTATCCTTCCTTTGATCTCTGATCAGCCCTGCCTTTCTTCTATTACAAGACACTTTTCAAAACACTAACTTTGGGGGTGCCTGGGTGGCTCAGTCAGTTAAGCGGCTGACTTTGGCTCAGGTCATGATCTCGCGGTCCGTGAGTTCGAGCCCCGCGTTGGGCTCTGTGCTGACAGCTCAGAGCCTGGAGCCTGTTTCAGATTCTGTGTCTCCCTCTCTCTGACCCTCCCCTGTTCATGCTCTGTCTCTCCCTGTCTCAAAAACAAATAAAACATTAAAAAAAAATTAAAAAAAAAAAACACCTAACTTTGCAACAGCACCTAAGTGATATAAGCATATAGGAAAGAAGGGAGATTGGGAACATTTTAATTTTGAAAAATGTTCTTTTTGCATGTGGACATTTCTCTGATAAGCAAGAGTATTCCCCTTAGAGGAAGTTAATAAATATTTCCCTTTTTATACACATAGGGAAAATAGTTATGTTGAGAAATAGGAATATAGTTGTGGATTGTTTTTGAAGATGTGGGGCAAGGATAGATATGTACCAATAGTAAATCTAGCCTTCAGATGTCCATTTTTAAAAAATAAAAATTCTGTTTTTGAATAATTTAGATTTATAGGAAGCTTGTGAAGATAGTGCAGAGAGCTCTTACATAACCCTCATCCAGCTATCCCCATTATTAATATCTTATAATACCATAGTACATTTGCCAAAACTCAGAAACCGATACTGACACGTTAGTACTGACTAAATTCCAGACTTTATTTAGATTTCACTAGTTTTTTTCATTAATGTTTTCTCTCTGTGCTAGGATTGAATTTAGGGTACCATATTGCATCGCATTGTCACAACTCCCTACCTAGTCTCTTCTGGTCTGTGACAGTTTGTTAGTCTTTCCTGGTTTCTCAAGGTCTTAACACTCTTGAGTACTTGCCAGTACTCCTGGGTTTTGTAATAAGTACAAGGGAGGTGAAGTGCCCTTGTTATTCTATCACAGGTTGTGGCAGCCTTCAGATGAAGAGTTGATATCCTAATTAGAGAACATGAATAAGACCTAAAATCAGCATCCTGTTTGCCAACATGTGGAAATGGGAGGATGATAGATGTATAGGCTCTGTGAATCATGGTGGTTCCATTGCATAAAGTAAAAGCAGTTGACATATGCGGGGTCACACCAGATAACTGAGGCTGGAAATGTAAGTCAAGCAAGCAAGTAAAAGTGAAGCCTAATATTGTTTGTTGATTTGGTTCCTTCTTCTTCCAGTTCTTTCCAGCCTCCTATTTGTGATAAAACAAATCTCAAATGACCTAAAATACATAGATAGAATGTTATGAGGATATATGAAAAGAGGAGAGAAAACTACTGATAAAATGAATTCTACCCCCAAGTCTTAGAATCCTGGATTTTCATAGCAGACCATTTTTTTACATTAGTCAGGGAAACTTGTTTATGCTGCAAAAATAAATAAGCCTCAAATCTTAGTATTCAAAACAGCAAACTGTGTATGTCCATCAGAGGTAAGTAGGATCCCAGGGTGATGAAGGCTCTACCATCCTAAGACACTGTCATATCAACGTGGATTTTCAGTGTGTGCAGGAACAGAGGAAGGAGAGAAAGGACAATTGTACACCAAAACTTAAATGCTCCTCTCATGTCATTGGCCACAGCAAGTCATGTGGCCATGGCTAATTTCAAGGGAACAAGAAAATAAAATCTTACCATAAGTCCAAGAAGGGGAGATATTGATGAACACTGAAGATACTACTGAACTTATATTTTATTCATCACAAATCTCTTCTCTAATACTAGAGTAGGGGATCAGAATACTCAATTCCAAAATATGCCATTGGGATTATTTTGATGTGGAGGTAGACGAGAATCAACAAATGCAGTAATGAAGCCTACTCCCATTAGTTTCCCACATATATTTACCTTCCTGCAGTTTGCTACCCTTGAAAACCTAAATTCCTTTTCCTTTGTCTGGTCTCTTCACAAATTTATTGTATTTTTAAGATACTATGTGAGCCCAAGATTTAACCACCTTTTTGAGTTATTCTTCACTGAGGTTTATCCTGCATCATGTGCACTACATATGTTAATAAACTGTTTTCTCTTTTAATCTGTCTTTTGTTAGTCTCATTTTATAAGAACCCAGCTGCAGAACCTAGGAGGGTAGGAGGAACAGGATTTTTTCTTCTCATACACCAATATTTATATAAGAATATTGCTTTCTTGCCATATTTCAAGCAGTAAGGACAAGACAAATGTAGCTCCTTTAAAAAGCTCACATGGGGACTTCCTGAGGAAGATGGCGGCATAGGAGGACGCTGGGCTCACCACGCGTCCTGCTGATCACTTAGATTCCACCTACACCTGCCTAAATAATCCAGAAAACAGCCAGAGGATTAGCAGAACGGAGTCACTGGAGCCAAGCGCAGACGAGAGGCCCACGGAAGAGGGTAGGAAGGGCGAGGAGGCGGTGCGCGCTCCACGGACTGGCGGGAGGGAGCCGGGGCGGAGGGGCAGCTCGCCAGCCAAGCAGAGCCCCCGAGTGTGGCTGGCAAAAGCGGAGGGGCCTGACGGACTGTGTTCTGACAGCAAGCGCGACTTAGCGTCTGGGAAGTCATAACTTAACAGCTCTGCTCAGAAAGCTGGAAGGCTGGAGGACAAAGGGAGGGAGAGCTGCTGAGCCCCCGGACGACAGAGCTCAGCTTGGTGGGGAACAAAGGCGCGCGCCAGCGCCATCTCCCCCGCCCATCCCCCAGCCAAAATCCCAAAGGGAACCACTTCCTGCCAGGGAACTTGCTCGCTCCGCACAAACACCCAACTCTGTGCTTCTGCGGAGCCAAACCTCCAGCAGCGGATCTGACTCCCTCCCGCTGCCACAGGGCCCCTCTGGAAGTGGATCACCTAAGGAGAAGCGAGCTAAGCCTGCCCCTCCTGCCCCCGTGCACCTTGCCTACCCATCCCAGCTAATACGCCAGATCCCCAGCACGACAAGCCTGGCAGTGTGCAAGTAGTCCAGACGGGCCACGCCACCCCACAGTGAATCCCACCCCTAGGAGAGGGGAAGAGAAGGCACACACCAGTCTGACTGTGGCCCCAGCGGTGGGCCGGGGGCAGACATCAGGTCGGACTGCGGCCCCGCCCACCAACTCCTGTTATACACCACAGCACAGGGGAAGTGCCCTGCAGGTCCTCACCACTCCAGGGACTATCCAAAATGACCAAACGGAAGAATTCCCCTCAGAAGAATCTCCAGGAAATAACAACAGCTAATGAGCTGATCAAAAAGGATTTAAATAATGTAACAGAAAGTGAATTTAGAATAATAGTCATAAAATTAATCGCTGGGCTTGAAAACAGTATAGAGGACAGCAGAGAATCTCTTGCTACAGAGCTCAAGGGACTAAGGAACAGTCACGAGGAGCTGAAAAGCGCTTTAAACGAAATGCAAAACAAAATGGAAACGACGACAGCTCGGATTGAAGAGGCAGAGGAGAGAATAGGTGAACTAGAAGATAAAATTATGGAAAAAGAGGAAGCTGAGAGAAAGAGAGATAAAAAAATCCAGGAGTATGAGGGGAAAATTAGAGAACTAAGTGATACACTAAAAAGAAATAATATACGCATAATTGGTATCCCAGAGGAGGAAGAGAGAGGGAAAGGTGCTGAAGGGGTACTTGAAGAAATTATAGCTGAGAACTTCCCTGAACTGGGGAAGGAAAAAGGCATTGAAATCCAAGAGGCACAGAGAACTCCCTTCAGACGTAACTTGAATCGATCTTCTGCACGACATATCATAGTGAAACTGGCAAAACACAAGGATAAAGAGAAAATTCTGAAAGCAGCAAGGGATAAACGTGCCCTCACATATAAAGGGAGACCTATAAGACTCGTGACTGATCTCTCTTTTGAAACTTGGCAGGCCAGAAAGAATCGGAACGATATCTTCAGTGTGCTAAACAGAAAAAATATGCAGCCGCGAATCCTTTATCCAGCAAGTCTGTCATTTAGAATAGAAGGAGAGATAAAGGTCTTCCCAAACAAACAAAAACTGAAGGAATTTGTCACCACTAAACCAGCCCTACAAGAGATCCTAAGGGGGACCCTGTGAGACAAAGTACCAGAGACATCACTACAAGCATAAAGCATACAGACATCACAATGACTCTAAACCCGTATCTTTCTATAATAACACTGAATGTAAATGGATTAAATGCGCCAACCAAAAGACATAGGGTATCAGAATGGATAAAAAAACAAGACCCATCTATTTGCTGTCTACAAGAGACTCATTTTAGACCTGAGGACACCTTTAGATTGAGAGTGAGGGGATGGAGAACTATTTATCATGCTACTGGAAGCCAAAAGAAAGCTGGAGTAGCCATACTTATATCAGACAAACTAGACTTTAAATTAAAGGCTGTAACAAGAGATGAAGAAGGGCATTATATAATAATTACAGGGTCTATCCATCAGGAAGAGCTAACAATTGTAAATGTCTATGCGCCGAATACCGGAGCCCCCAAATATATAAAACAATTACTCATAAACATAAGCAACCTTATTGATAAGAACGTGGTAATTGCAGGGGACTTTAACACCCCACTTACAGAAATGGATAGATCATCTAGACACACGGTCAATAAAGAAACAAGGGCCCTGAATGAGACATTGGATCAGATGGACTTGACAGATACATTTAGAACTCTGCATCCCAAAGCAACAGAATATACTTTCTTCTCAAGTGCACATGGAACATTCTCCAAGATCATATACTGGGTCACAAAGCAGCCCTTCATAAGTTTACAAGAATTGAAATTATACCATGCATACTTTCAGACCACAATGCTATGAAGCTTGAAATCAACCACAGGAAAAAGTCTGGAAAATCTCCAAAAGCATGGAGGTTAAAGAACACCCTACTAACGAGTGAGTGGGTCAACCAGGCAATTAGAGAAGAAATTAAAAAATATATGGAAACAAACGAAAATGAAAATACGACAATCCAAACGCTTTGGGACGCAGCGAAGGCAGTCCTGAGAGGAAAATACATGGCAATCCAGGCCTATCTCAAGAAACAAGAAAAATCCCAAATACAAAATCTAACAGCACACCTAAAGGAAATAGAAGCAGAACAGCAAAGGCAGCCTAAACCCAGCAGAAGAAGAGAAATAATAAAGATCAGAGCAGAAATAAACAATATAGAATCTAAAAAAACTGTAGAGCAGATCAATGAAACCAAGAGTTGGTTTTTTGAAAAAATAAACAAAATTGACAAACCTCTAGCCAGGCTTCTCAAAAAGAAAAGGGAGATGATCCAAATAGATAAAGTCATGAATGAAAATGGAATTATTACAACCAATCCCTCAGAGATACAAACAATTATCAGGGAATACTATGAAAAATTATATGCCAACAAATTGGACAACCTGGAAGAAATGGACAAATTCCTAAACACCCACACCCTTCCAAAACTCAATCAGGAGGAAATAGAAAGCTTGAACAGACCCATAACCAGCGAAGAAATTGAATCGGTTATCAAAAATCTCCCAACAAATAAGAGTCCAGGACCAGATGGCTTCCCAGGGGAGTTCTACCAGACGTTTAAAGCAGAGATAATACCTATCCTTCTCAAGCTATTCCAAGAAATAGAAAGGGAAGGAAAACTTCCAGACTCATTCTATGAAGCCAGTATTACTTTGATTCCTAAACCAGACAGAGACCCAGTAAAAAAAGAGAACTACCGGCCAATATCCCTGATGAATATGGACGCAAAAATTCTCAATAAGATACTAGCAAATCGAATTCAACGGCATATAAAAAGAATTATTCACCATGATCAAGTGGGATTCATTCCTGGGATGCAGGGCTGGTTCAACATTCGCAAATCAATCAACGTGATACATCACATTAGCAAAAAAAAAGAGAAGAACCATATGATCCTGTCAATCGATGCAGAAAAGGCCTTTCACAAAATCCAGCACCCTTTCTTAATAAAAACCCTTGAGAAAGTCGGGATAGAAGGAACATACTTAAAGATCATAACAGCCATTTATGAAAAGCCCACAGCTAACATCATCCTCAATGGGGAAAAACTGAGAGCTTTTTCCCTGAGATCAGGAACACGACAAGGATGCCCACTCTCCCCACTGTTGTTTAACATAGTGCTGGAAGTTCTAGCATCAGCAATCAGACAACAAAAGGAAATCAAAGGCATCAAAATTGGCAAAGATGAAGTCAAGCTTTCGCTTTTTGCAGATGACATGATATCATACATGGAAAATCCAATAGACTCCACCAAAAGTCTGCTAGAACTGATACATGAATTCAGCAAAGTTGCAGGATACAAAATCAATGTACAGAAATCAGCTGCATTCTTATACACTAACAATGAAGCAACAGAAAGACAAATAAAGAAAGTGATCCCATTCACAATTGCACCAAGAAGCATAAAATACCTAGGAATAAATATAACCAAAGATGTAAAAGATCTGTATGCTGAAAACTATAGAAAGCTTATGAAGGAAATTGAAGAAGATATAAAGAAATGGAAAGACATTCCCTGCTCATGGATTGGAAGAATAAATATTGTCAAAATGTCAATACTATCTAAAGCTATCTACACATTCAATGCAATCCCAACCAAAATTGCACCAGCATTCTTCTCGAAACTAGAACAAGCAATCCTAAAATTCATATGGAACCACAAAAGGCCCCGAATAGCCAAAGTCATTTTGAAGAAGAAGACCAAAGCAGGAGACATCACAATCCCAGACTTTAGCCTCTACTACAAAGCTGTCATCATCAAGACAGCATGGTATTGGCACAAAAACAGACACATAGACCAATGGAATAGAATAGAAACCCCAGAACTAGACCCACAAACGTATGGCCAACTCATCTTTGACAAAGCAGGAAAGAATATCCAATGGAAAAAAGACAGTCTCTTTAACAAACGGTGCTGGGAGAACTGGACAGCAACATGCAGAAGGTTGAAACTAGACCACTTTCTCACACCATTCACAAAAATAAACTCAAAATGGATAAAGGACCTGAATGTGAGACAGGAAACCATCAAAACCTTAGAGGAGAAAGCAGGAAAAGACCTCTCTGACCTCAGCCGTAGCAATCTCTTACTCGACACATCCCCAAAGGCAAGGGAATTAAAAGCAAAAGTGAATTACTGGGACCTTATGAAGATAAAAAGCTTCTGCACAGCAAAGGAAACAACCAACAAAACTAAAAGGCAACCAACAGAATGGGAAAAGATATTTGCAAATGACATATTGGACAAAGGGCTAGTATCAAAATCTATAAAGAGCTCACCAAACTCCACACCTGAAAAACAAATAATCCAGTGAAGAAATGGGCAGAAAACATGAAAAGACACTTCTCTAAAGAAGACATCCGGATGGCCAACAGGCACCTGAAAAGATGTTCAACATCGCTCCTTATCAGGGAAATACAAATCAAAACCACAGTCAGATATCACCTCACGCCAGTCAGAGGGGCCAAAATGAACAAATCAGGAGACTATAGATGCTGGAGAGGATGTGGAGAAACGGGAACCCTCTTGCTTTGTTGGTGGGAATGCAAATTGGTACAGCCGCTCTGGAAAGCAGTGTGGAGGTTCCTCAGAAAATTAAAAATAGACCTACCCTACGACCCAGCAGTAGCACTGCTAGGAATTTATCCAAGGGATACAGGAGTACTGATGCATAGGGGCACTTGTACCCCAATGTTCATAGCAGCACTCTCAACAATAGCCAAATTATGGAAAGAGCCTAAATGTCCATCAACTGATGAATGGATAAAGGAATTGTGGTTTATATACACAATGGAATACTACATGGCAATGAGAAAAAATGAAATATGGCCTTTTGTAGCAACATGGATGGAACTGGAGAGTGTGATGCTAAGTGAAATAAGCCATACAGAGAAAGACAGATACCATATGGTTTCACTCTTATGTGGATCCTGAGAAACTTAACAGAAACCCATGGGGGAGGGGAAGGAAAAAAAAAAAAAAAAAGAGGTTAGACTGGGAGAGAGCCAAAGCATAAGAGACTCATAAAAACTGAGAACAAACTGAGGGTTGATGGGGGGTGGGAGGGAGGGGAGGGAGGGTGATGGGTATTGAGGAGGGCACCTTTTGGGATGAGCACTGGGTGTTGTATGGAAACCAATTTGACAATAAATTTCATATATTAAAAAAAAAAGCTCACATGGAATGGAAAATCATTTTTAAAACCACTTTCTCCTTTCCTGATACCTGGGGAACCAAATGGTTCTGGTTATGGGAACAAGCTGTTTGACTCCCCTTTTGACCCATGCCTTTTATATATATTAATTAAAGCTTCTGAAGGAATGAAGGAGAGGTATTCAAAGATGACCAGGAAAGTAAAGATACTGAGTTTTGACATTGTTGGTTTTGAATCATAAGGACTTATTCCTACATGAGTTTTTGTGGCTGGCTTTGGATTCAGCCAGTGCAAGGCAAAGTAAGAATGAGACGGAAATAAAATAAAATATGACTATAAGAAGCCAAAATGAGACTAGCACAAGACCAAAGAATATCCTGGGGATACAGAGAAAAACTTCTTGTTTCCTTGTTCTCCAGCAAAGGCTCAACTTTAAAATCCTGCTAAAAGTGAGTGTAATGGGTTAAGTGAAATGGAGGGTGAAGGGCAAGCTATTATTTAATGAATATTTCAAGCAAACTTGTCCAAAGAATTGAAGACCGACCCACATGTATACACAAATGCACACACGTGTATCCTGCCGTCATCTCTGAGTCACGGAGGCAGAGCGAATTGGTTAGTGTGAAAGTTGTTCCTCTCGGGATATTATGGGATGACCTTTGGTTCACTGCCTCGTAGGCTTTTGCTTGTTTCCACTGACAGTTGTTAATCTGTTTGTATTCTTATTGCTCACCCAAGAAATTTTTCATGGAGGTTTTCAAGCTGCGTGGGCTCTTTGAAGAATGTGTTACTGGTCTAGCTTCTAATTTCCATTTACCATGAAGCAATTGGTTCAGTTCTAGTTATGCTGGTCTTTTTAAGCACTTGGACTTGGAGATCACCATCTTTGTCATGGTTTTCAGCATGAAAATAGTAAAGATGGAAAATCTTTTCTAAATTAAGTTTTATGTTAATTCCAATGTAATGAGCATACAGTGTTAAATTAGTTTCAGGTGCACAATGTAGTGATTCAACAATTCCATACATCACCTGGTATTCATCAAAACAAATGAACTCCTTAATCCTCTTCACCTATTTCACCCATCCCCCACCTCACCTCCCTTCTGGTAATCATCAGTTTGTTCTCTAAGGGTCTATTTCTTTGTATCTCTCTCTCTCTCTCTCTTTTCCCTTTGCTTATTTGTTTTGTTCTTCAAATTCCACATATGAATGAGATCATATTGTATTTGTCTTTCTCTGATTGATTTATTTTGCTTAACATTATACTCTAGCTCCATCCATATTGTTGCAAATGGTAAGATTTCATTGTTTCTTATGGCTGAATGTTATTCCATTATCTATCCCCTTATATCTGTGTCTGTATATATCTATATATACATATATATCTATATATATAGTGGAATATTTATATATATATATATATATATATACATATATATATAATTCATCTTCTTTACTCATTCATCTATCGATGGACATTTGGGCTGCTTTCACATCTTGGCTATTGTAAATAATGCTGCTATAAGCATAGGGATGTATGTGTCCTTTTGAATTAGTGTTTTTATATTTTTTGGGTAAATACCAAGTAGTATGATTACTGAATTGTAGTATAGTTCTGTTTTTAACTTTTTGAAGAACCTCCATACTGTTTTCCACACTGGCTGCACCAGTTTGCATTCCTACCAATGGTGTAAGAAGGTTCCATTTTCTCTACATCCTCCCCAGCACCTGTTGTTTCTTGTGCTGTTGATTTTTAGCCATTCTGATGTGTGTGATGATGAGTGAAGTTGAGGAACATTTTGTGTGTTGGTTGGCCATTTAGATGTCTTCTTTGGAGAAATATCTGTTCATGTCTTCTGCCCGTTTTTTAGTTTAATTATTTGGGTTTTGGTTGTTGAGTTTTATAAGTTCTTTATATATTTTGGGTACTAACTCTTTATCAGAAATGTCATTTGCAAATATCTTCTCCCATTCAGTGGGTTGTCTTGAGTTTTGTTGATTGTTTTCTTCACTGGGAAGAAGCTTTTTATTTTGATGCAGTTCCCATAGTTATTTTTGCTTTTATTTCCCTTCAGGAGATATATCTAGAAAAATGTTGCTACAGCTGATGTCAAATAAATTACTGCCTGTGCTCTCTTCTAGGATTTTTATGATTTCAAGTGTCACATTTAGGTCTTTAATCCATTTTTTAAAAGTTTATTTACTTATTTTTAGAGAGAGAGCATGAGTGAGCGAGCACAAGTTGGGGAGATGCAGATAGAAGGAGAGACAGAATTCTAAGCAGGCTCCACACCTTCAGTACAGAGCCTGATGTGGGGCTCAAATTCACAAACTGTGTGATCATGACTTGAGCTGAGATCAAGAGTCAGATGCTTAAATGACTGTGCCACCCAGGCGCCCCGGTCTTTAATCCATTTTTTAAAGTTTATTTATTTATTTTGAAAGAGGGAAAGCACAAGCAAGAGAGGACCAGAAAGAAAAGGAGAGAGAATCCCAAACAGGCTCCACATTATCAGTGCAGAGCCTGACTCAGGGTTCGAACTTATGAACTGTGAGATGAACATGAGCCAAAATCAAGGTTGGATGCTTAACTGACTGAGCCACCCAGGTGCCCCTAACCACTTTGAATTTTTTTGTGTGTGTATGGTGTAAGAAGGTGGTCCAGTTTCATTCTTTTGCATGTTGCTGTCCAGTGTTCCCAGCACCATTTATTGAAGAGGCTGTCTTTTTTCCTACTGGATATTCATTTCTGCTTCATCAGGGAATAATTGACCATATAATTGTGGGTTTATTTCTGGGTTTTCTTTTCTGTTTTGTTAATCTATATGTCTTTTTTTGTGTCAGTACCATACTGTTTTGATTACTGCAACTTTGTAATGTAACTTGTAGTCTGATATTGTGATGCCTCCTGCTTTGCTTTTCTTTTTCAAGATTGCTTTGGCTGTTTGTTTGTTTTTTTGTTTTTGTGGTTCCATATAAATTCTAGGATTATTTGTTCTAGATCTGTGAAAAAATTTGTTGGTATTTTGATAGGGATTGCATTAAATGTGTAGATTGCTTTGGGTGCTATAGACATTTTAACAATATTTGTTCTTTGATCCACAAGTATTGAATATCTTTCTGCTTCTTTGTGTCATCTTCAGTTTCTTTCATCATTGTTTTATAGCTTTCAGAGTTCAGGTCTTTCACCCCTTTGGTTAAGTTTATTATTAGGTTTATTATTTTTTTGAGCACTGGTAAATAGGGTTGCTTTCTAACTCTGTTTATCTGTTGGTTCATTATTTAGTATATAGAAATGTAATAAATTTTATATGTTGATTTTGTATCCTAAGTGTTTACTATCAATTCTAGTAGTTTTTTGGTGGAGTCTTGAGGGTTTTCTGTATGATGTCATCTGCAAATAGTGAAAGTTTTACTTCTTCCTTACCAATATGGATGCCTTTTATTTCTTTTTGTTGTCTGATTGCTGTGGCTAGGACTTTCGGCACTGTGATGAACAGAAGTGGTTGGAGTGGACATTCTTATCTTGTTCCTGATGTTAGGGAAAAGCTCTCATTTCTTCTCCTTGAGTATGATGTTAGCTGTGGGTTTTTCATATATGGCTTTTATTAAGTTGAACTATGTTCCCTCTAGATCTACTCTATAGAAGATTTCTATCATTAATGGGTGTTGTATTTTGTCAAATGGTTTTTTGCATCTACTGAAATAATCATATGGTTTTTATCCTTTCTCTTAATGATCTGATGTGTCACATTGATTGATTTACAAATATTGAACCACCTTTGCAATCCAGGAATCTCACTGTATCATGATGAATGACTTTTTAAAAATTTATCATTGGATTCAGTTTACTGGTACTTTGTTGAGGATTTTTGCATCTATGTTCATCAGAGATATTGGCCTATACTTCTCTTTTAAAAAAAAATTTTTTTTAACGTTTATTTATTTTTGAGACAGAGACAGAGCATGAACGGGGGAGGGGCAGAGATAGAGGGAGACACAGAATCAGAAGCAGGCTCTAGGCTCTGAGCCATCAGCCCAGAGCCCGACGCGGGGCTCAAACTCACGGACCGTGAGATCGTGACCTGAGCTGAAGTCAGATGCTCAACTGACTGAGCCACCCAGGCGCCCCTACTTCTCTTTTTTTGGGTGCAGTCTTGAACTGGTTTTGGTATCTGGGTAATGCTGGCTTCATAGAATGAATTTGGAAGTTTCCTCCCTCTTCTGTTTTTTGGAATAGTTTGAGAAGAATGAGTGTTAACTATTTTATTTTACTTTATTTTATTTTATTTTATTTTATTTTATTTTATTTTATTTATTATTTTAGAGAAAGAGAGCATGAGTTGGGGGCAGAAAGGGGGGGAGAAGAGAGAGAGAGAGAGAGAGAGAGAGAGAGAGAGAATGAATGAATGTGAATCTCAAGCAGGCTTCCTGACCTTGATGCAAGTCTCCATTGTATGAACCATGAAATCATGACCTCATGACCTGAGCTGAAATCGAGTCGGATGCTTAACTTCACTGTGTCACCTCAGGCGCCTCTGTTGGGAGTGTTTTGATTACTGATTCAAGTTCCTTTCTAATAATGGATCTGTTCAAAGTTTCTATTTCTCCCTGTTTCAGTTTTGGTAGGTTATATGTTTCTAGTAATTTATCCATTTCTTCTAGGTTGTCCAGTTTCTTGGCATATAATTTTTTGTAACATTCTCTTACAGTTGTTTGTATTTCTGTAGTGTTGGTTGTTATTTCTCCTATTTCATTTTTGATTTTGTTTATTTGAGTTCTCTCTCTCATGAGTTTTTTTTTTGATGACCTAGAGGTTTATCAATTTTATTGATTTTTTCAAAGAACCAGCTCCTGCTCATTGATCTGTTCTATTATTTTTTGTAGGTTCTGTAACATTTATTTCTGCTCTAATCTTTATTATTTCCTTCCTTCTGCTGGTTTTAAGTTTTGTTTGTTGTTTTTTTCTAACTCCTTTACATGTAAGGTTAGGTTGTTTACTTGAGACTTTTCTTGCTTCTTGATATAGGCCTATATTGCTATAAATTTTCCTCTTAGAACCCATTTTGCTGAATCCCAAAGATTTAGACTATTCTGTTTTCATTTTCATTTGTTTCCATCTAAATTTTATTTCTTCTTTGATTTCTTGTTTGATGCATTCATTGTTTACTAGCATGGTATCTAACCTGTATGCATTTGTGGTCTTTCCAGATTTTTTCCTGTGGTTGATTTCTAGTTTTATAGTGTTGCGGTCAGAAAAGATACATGCTATGACTTTGATCTTTTTGAATTTGTTGTGACTTGCCTTGTGACCTAATACGGGATCTAGTCTGGAGAATGTTCCATGTGCATTTGAAAAGAATGTGTGTACTGATGTTTCAGGATGGGCGTTCTGAATATATCTGTCAGATTCAACTGGTCCAATGTGTCATTCAAAGCTGATGTTCCCTTGTTGATTTTCTGTGTAGATGATCTCTTTACTGATGTACATGGGACTTTAAAGTCCCTTACTATTACTGTATTACTATTGATTATTTTCTTTATGTTTGTTGTTAACTGTTTTATGTATTTGGTTGCTACCATATTGAGTGCATAAATACTTACGATTGTTATATATTCTTATTGGATTGTCCCCTTTGTAATTATATAATGTCCGTCTTTGTCCTTTGTTACAGTCTTTGTTTTAAAGTCTATTTTGTCTGGGGGTGCCTGGGTGGCTCAGTCGACTGAGCTTCTGACTCCAGCTCAGGTCATGATCTCATGGTCTGTGAGTTCGAGCCCCACATCAGGCTCTGTGCTGACAGCTTGGAGCCTGGAGCCTGCTTCAGATTCTGTGTCTCCCTCTCTCTCTGACCCTCCCCAGTTCATGCTTTGTTTCTCTCTGTCTCAAAAATAAGTAAACATTAAAAAAAATAAAGTCTATTTTGTCTGATATAAGTATTACTACCCCACCTTTCTTTTGACACCCATCTGCATGATAAATGTTTCTCTATTCCCTCACTTGCAGTCTGTAGATATCTTCAGGTCTGAAATTAGTCTCTAGTAGGCAGTATATAGATGGATCTTGTTTTTATTAATCCATTCTGTGGTCACTCTGTGTCTTTTGATTGGAGCATTTAGTCTATTTACATTCAAAGTAATTATTGATCTGTAGTATGTTATTTATTGCTATTTTGTTACTTGTTTTGTGGTTGTTTCTATGGTTTTTCTCTGATCCTTTTGTCTCTTGCTCTTTTTTGTGGTTTGCTGGTTTTCTTGGTGATATACTTGTATACCTTCCTCTTTATTCTGGGCGTATATATTACTGTTTTTTAAATTTATAGTTATCATAGATTTGTACATAACATCTAATGCATATAGCAGTCTGTATTAAGTTGATGGTTGCTTAAGTTTGAACCCATTTTTTACTCCTTTCCCCCATGTTTTAGGTGTATGGTATCATATTTTACATCCTTTTATTTTGTGAATCCTTTGTGAAAAAAACCTTTCAGTGGTTTTTACAGATGTACCTCTTTTTCACACTCTCATTTATGGTCTTTCCTTTCTACTCACAGAGCCCCCCTTAATATTTCTTGCAGGGTTGGTTTAGTAGTCATGAACGCCTTAGTTTTTGTGTCTGAAACTAAAACTCTTTATCTCTCCTTATATTCTGAATGGTAGCCTTGCTGGATAGAGTATTGTTGGCTGCAAATTTTTCCCTTTCAGCACTTTGAATATATAATGCCATGCCCTTCTGGTCTGCAAAGTTTCTGATGAAAAATCTGCTGATATCCTGATAGGGTTTCCCTTGTATGTAACTGTCTTCTTTTCTCTTCCTGCTTTTAAGATTTTTTTCTTCATCACTAATTTTTACCATTTTAATTAGAATGTGTCTTTGTGTAGACCTCCTTGGGTTGATTTTTTGGGGGTCTCTGACTCCTGTATCTGGATATATATTTCCTTCCCCAGATTAAGAATATTTTCAGCTATTATTTCTTGAAGTAAGCTTTTGCCCCCTTTTTTCTCTCTTCTTTCTCTGGGATCGCCATGATGTCTGTGTTATCAGATATAATGGAGTCACTGAGTTCCCTAAGACTATTCTCAATAGGTATGATTTTTTTCCTCTCGTTTGCTCAGCTTGGTTACTTTCCATTACTTTGACTTCCAGGTCATTAATTTGTTCCTCTGTTTCATTTAGCCTGCTCTTTATTCCATCAAGTGTATTTTTAATTTATTTATTGTGTCCTTCATCTCTGATTCTTTTTTATCTCTTTGTCAAGTGTCTCACTGATGTCCTCTACTCTTTTCCCCAGTCCAGTGAATATCTTTATGATCCTTACTTTAAATTTAAATTCTCTGTCAGGCTTATTACTCATGTCTGTTTTGCTTAGGTCTGTCTCCTATATTTCTCTGTCTCCTGATTTTTTTTTGTAATTCTCTGTATATGTTTCTCTGTGTTAGGTAAGTCAACTATGTCTTCTGCTCTTGAAGGTAGTGGACTTAAAAAGAAGAAGTCCTTAAGTATCCTGTAGTGCAGTGTCCCCTGCTTCCCAGGGCCTGTCACTTCAGATAGTTTCTCTTGTGTGTGTTGTATGTGCTTTGCTGTGTTCTTGTATCTTTTCCCTTTAGTTTAGTTGTCTGTAGTGGCTCTTTTTGCCTACTGTGGGAAGTACTTGGTCCCTGGCAGGTGTGGCCTGCATTTATACAAGGTAAATGCTGGTTTACTTGCTAATTGAGACCTGGAGCTTCTGCTGTTAGTACTGGCTAGCCTAAGTAAATGGACAAATGGTGCATGGGTGGGTCTTGCACTTTTAACAAAGTGCACCTCAGACTTCTGCAGAGTCTGCTGCTACCAAGACCAAGGCTCTAAAAAGGCACAGGTCAAGAGTTGCAATGTAGGTGAGATTTGCACCGATCATCTGGGAGAAAGGCTCTGCGGTGCTGAGACTGAGGCAAGCGTGACTGGAAATGCCAGATCCAGTGAAGGATGGGGCCGGGGGGTGTTGGCAGTAGCACGTTAGGTAGCAAGTATGGGCAAAGCTGGTTCCCACATGTGCCTATGTGTTTATGCTGGGGGGTGGGGATGGGAAATGGTGTCTTCCAGCTCCTTTGTTCCTGGAGGAGTCTTTCTGAGATCCCTATCTCTTCAGAACATGCTCTGTAATGAGTAAATCATTCTCCCTCCTCTTTGCCACCCAGTGTTTTTCAAACTTTTGGTTCTACACTGTATCTGCTCAGGCTGCTAGTCAAATCGCATCTTCAAGGGTGGGGACTCAGCTTCCTAATGCCAGCAGAGCTCTCCCAGAGCTGAACACCTTATTTTAAGAATTCTAGGCTTTAAGTCCCACTATTTGCAAAAACTCATGAAATTAGGCTCCTCTTGTTTTCAAAGCCAAATGATATGGGGATTCATCTTCCAATTTTGGGTCCCTGACTTGATTGTCTTTTTCTTGCCTTTCACCATGCTTCCAGCTTGCTCCTGTCTGATGGCCACAGTCCCTGTAGGTCTCATATCACATGTCTACCTTCTTCAATGTGGTCTCTTCTCCACCTTTGGTTGTGGGGTTTGTTCTATAAATCTTTGGGTCTTTTTCTTGGTGTTTTATCTAGTTTTATCCATGGAAGGAGGTGAGCTTAGGGTACTCCTATGCTGCCATCTTCCCAGCAGCACGAGATAGAAAATCTTTGATGTCACTGCTGACTAATGGATGCTTCAGGGATTGGGTTCACGTGCAGGATTCAGAAGAAGGCAGCTTCTCAAGAAAAAGCTGGAAGCATTGACACAATGTGTAGGCACTTAGCTCTCCCTCATTCTTGTTTATCATTCCTAGGGGCTACTTTACCATGTGGGCAATGCTCATTTCATAGAAAAAATATATGAATATATACACAAATTCAAAAATCCTAAACCTAAACAGAACAGTGAATGTCCTGCATTCTGGAACCCTTTACCACTGCCTTTTTGTTAGAAGGTAATACCTTTGACAGAGATACAGAATTAGTTAGGTAATACTAATACAGTAAATACAGTATTAGTTAGGTGTACAGAGAAACTATAATATCCTTATAGTCTATGATCAATCTGATCAGTTCTAAAAAGTTCCTTCTCACCTGGAAAGCCAGGCAGGGTTGAGGAAGGGGTGGGGCTGGGTAGCACTCTTATTTGTTAACATTGGCTGTTCCTTCTGGTTTACAATCCTTTAGCTAATCCACTCTCTCTGGGGTAAATGCCCATGTTTCAGAGTTCCTACCTTTCTCCTGCTCCTCTATAAGATGGTATCTAGGTATATGAGCAGGGTTTATATGACTGCAGAGCCGTGGGCAAGGGCTTGTGCATCCATGTAAGCAAACCTTTGTGTTGCCTTCTGGTCTTCTCTGGACTTTCTGCTTTGGTCTCATGCATCGTCTGCTATTTGCTGCAAGATAGCTGGCTTTGCCTACACTTTGGGACATCATACTCGCACTTATTCCTGAAGTTCGTGTTCTATTTGCTTTCCTGTGGTCCTGAAGTCCCCTGTGCACAGAACTTCCACTGAATCCCAGGCCTGGACCAGTGTCACACATCTATACCCACCCTCCACCTGAGGCACCAGGGATTTCTGGATTCCTGCTTGCTGTACTTGCCTGTATGGAGCTTATCTAAAGAGCTACCCTCAGCCCACACTCTGCCAGTGTAGTGTTTTGCATTATGCTGGAGTTGATGCTGAGTGGAACATGAGGCTTCTTTTAGACTAAAGCCTTGTGACCTGCACCAGGCTGTGTCTGATGAAGTATGTCACCAGCCCCATTGACCTGTTTTACAGACCCATCTGTGTGTTTGTACTGTTCCACCAAGAACACTGACATCTGAGCTCTTTGCTCTACCTTACTTCCATTATCTCCCCACATATTCCCCTTCAATATTTTACTTGCCAGAAGTGATGGGCTTTTTCCCATTTCTTGTCTGGTAGAGACTTCCTTTTTAGATGCACTGTAGATTTACTTTGATATACAAAGGTAACCTAAGTTGTCTTCCTTTCTCAAAAATGCCTGCTTCTTAAGACTATGGTTTTGCCAAAGTCTCAAAAGGAATTTAGTTTGAATCTCAGAACTGAACATTGCCCTTAGTTGAAAATTGCCTTTAGTTCTTAATTATGGGTGTGTATATGTGCGTGCATGAGTGTGTATGATTAACCCCTTGGTCTTCTGGTGAAACCTCTGGACCACTTCTCAAAATAATATTTGTAAGTGTATAAATAATATACATGTGATTACAAAGAAACTCAAATATACTGAAATGATGTTATCAAAGTATTAAGGAAACAAATTTGTGACAGTAATATGTGTGTTTCTTAAATTTTTTTAATGTTTATTTTTCGGAGAGAGAGAGAGACAGAGCATGAGTGGGGGAGAGGCAGAGAGAGGGAAACACAGAATGTGAAGCAGGCTTAGGGCTCTGAGCTGTCATCACAGAGTCTGAAGTGGGGCTTGAACTCAGAAACTATGAGATCATAACCTGACCTGAAGTTGGACATTTAACTGACTGAGCTACCCAGGTGCCCCTGTCCTTCTTTATCAATACATTAAATGGGAAGGCCTAATAATTACTTTAGTGTAGTAATAGTAACAATAGTATTTGATATTTCAAGATATTTGCAACAACTGAAATATAAATGAAAATACCCTGAGTTTTAATGGTGACAAATTCACAAGTTAGGTTGTTGACCACATTCATGGGGGAAGAAAATTTTTAATTTCAACAAAAGGTTAGTGGAAAATCAAGATAAAAACTTTTTCCCATTTAAGTTCATGTACCCATGGATTCTGTCTCTGGACCTTTTCAGGGTCTAGATCTGTATTCTAGATGGTATCTTCTTTCTCTATGGAAGGATAGGTGTTATTGGGTGAGAAACCACAGGGAGCAAAATTTATAAACTATGGAAATACATGTAAAATATTTCAGAAATTTTCTCTATTAATGTAATCTTCTGATGAAAAACTATTGATACATAAAGTTGAAGTGTGGCATAGTTGAACATTTTGTGTTTTTCTCTTCTCCACATATCTTCCATTTCCCAGTTACCCAGACTGGTTCCATCATTTGATGCTTTACTTAGCATTTCACTAACACTTTATATTTGCCTGGTGTCTTAATACATTTTTGCTTCTCAAATGTTGCTTTTGAGTAAGAATGTAAAAAGTGCTTTTTAAAAAGTATAAATCTAGTTCTTTAAGATAAAGGAGTAATTGAAGAGATGGAGTTAGATTCTTTCCTTTGCCTTGATTAGGAGAATCTATATTATGTATCAACTAACCAAAACAGTCCAGTTTTTGATCCACCTAGTTTCATGAAATAATTACGTGTATGTATGTATGCATATATGTGTTTATTTATTTAGTTTTGCCAGCTAAACCTGAGAACATTTCCTGTGTCTTCTACTATGAGGAGAATTTTACTTGCACCTGGAGTCCAGAGAAAGAAGCCAGTTATACATGGTACAAAGTAAAGAGAACTTAGTAAGTACTGGAGCTTGTGTGCTATCAGTGGGAGTAAGGGTAGGAGGCAGAGGCTCCTGGTTCACTCATGATTCAAGTCACTTCTGAAGTGAAATGTTCTCCTCATTATAGCTTCTGGGTGACTCCCATAGCCTCCAATGGCTGGGATGACACCTTGGCTGCTTGCAGCCATACTGACAGGAGCTGCAACTATGGAGGGAGGGGAGCTATAGCCACATGATGGCCTCTTCTCAGAGGCACTGGATTGGCTCAGAGCAGTCACCAGTTATAAGCAGAGTGGAAAAATCTGCTTATTTACTATATTCAGCTATGTTCTTCCTCTTTCCAGAATGTGTCCTAAAACTGTTCCTTTTTCATGGATGCAATGTTAATAAGTAGGGTCGTAAACCCAGAACTAAGAGGGAGATTTACACTAATTTGCTATGTGACCTCTGTTAAACAGTATTCCACCAGGACAGTGCTTCCCCAATTTCTTACTACCTCAAGCATCCCTTTTTATCCTAATCCTATTAGAATAAAAATTATAAAATTTTTATTATTATTCTAGCCAAAAGCTAGATGTTTTAGCAAGTTTATGAAGGGGTTCTTTTTTGAAATTTTGAAAATCGTTCATGAAACCCTTTATGGACTTCATGTTCCCCTAAGAATAAGGATGCCCACATTGGGAAATATTGAAAGATTATCTTTTCCATTCCAAAAAGAGTCTATACTTCCAAGTTTTTGTTTTGTTTTGTTTTGTTTTTAAATACAAGATCTCATTTATACTCTTTTTTCCCCACTCCTTGGAAATTGGTAACTAGTGTTGTAGGGGAAATCCACTTTATGCTTTACAGTAGAAGAAATTGAAAAAAGCAAGCACTATTCCTTGCAGTACTCATATATCAATGAGTATATCAGAGAGATGATTTAACACAGAGGTCAGCAAACTTTTTCTATAAAGGGACAGATAGTAGATATTTTAGGCTTAGAGGGAGGTGGATCTCTGTCAAACTATTTAACACTATTTCTGTAGCAGGAAAGTTGCCATAGACAATATGTAAACCAATGGATCTCACTGTTGTCCAATTAAACCTTATTTATGGATTCTGAAATTTGAATTTCATATAATTTTCACATTCCACAAAGTATTTTTCTTTTTACATATTTTCCCCAACCATTTAACAATGTCAAACCTGTTCTTAGCCTTTGGGCCAGTCAAGAATAGGTGGCGGGCTGTATTGGGCCTGTAGGCCTAGTTTGCTGAGCCCTGCTTCTGAAAATAAGAATGATAAAGACCCAATAATCCATGGTACAAATGACTTATATTCTCCTAGACTGTAGTTCTAGGTCCAGTGTTGAATAGAAAGTATCAGTATAATGAAAATCTAGAAACCTCGATAAATGTACTATTTTTTTGTTACAAGGAGTCACTCCTCCCACCCCCTTCTATCACTCCCTATGGATTGTCATTATGTTCATGAGCTGGTCATGTAGAAAGAGGAAATGCCTGGGTGTCCTTAGGCCTGTGTACAGTCTCTGTCCATGGTCTCAGGTCTTCTGGGCTCTCCAGGACTCCCATACTAGCTTGTACCTTTGTAAGTTTATCACCAAAAATCTTTTTTCTGGGTAGAATGGGAAGGTTTCTTGTAGGTGATCAACTCTGAGAGCAGACGATGGTGGGTCAGTGGTATGAAGAAAAAAACCTTACTGATGCTCAGGAATGATAGGAATAGATTTTTCCCTGGGGAAGAATAAGGAGTTGGGATGCCTTTATGGAGGTAGTGACTTTTGAACTGAGATGTGAAGGAGCTCTAAAGATGCAGGAAAGGGAAGAAAAGGATATGTCTCCACATGAATAAATGCAAAATATTCAACTACAGTGACAGTACTAATAACAATGATAGTAACATCTCATCTTTAGAATAAGTGGCTGAACTTTTAAAAGCACTTAATACATATTAGCTCATTTCATCCTCATAACAGTGCTATACTGTAGGTATATTACTATTCTCATTTTAGATGGGAAAACTCAGGCAAGGAGAGGCTAGGAAACTTGCCCAAGGCACAGAATTCAAACCTGATGTTTTTCCAGAGTTTGTGATGTAACCATGACTCAACATTATTCTGGAGGCCATTTTTTTTGCACTGTACAACTATAGAAAAACTTTAAAGTCCTTTCTATTTTCAAAATTCCACGATTCTATACATCTAAGCTCCTTTGCTCCCAGCCCCAGCCAACACTGGGACCGTGTAAGGTGGGGGTTTTTCTGTTTTCTGCCGACTTCAACTCCTACATAATCCCTAGAGCTGTGGGTCTATATCTATACCTACCCATTTGATTCCTATCAGTCTTTGTACTTGTCTTCATTAAGTTATAGTTTGATAGGATTTAAGTTATCTATCTGGGATAGATAGATATCTATCAGGAAAATAATTTTCATGGGTTTTCTGAAAATAGTGTATGCCAATGGTAGAAAATTCAATTTGAAAAATGTAAAGAATGTAAAAAAAAAAAATCGCTTGAAATTTCATCACCAAAGGTAACAGCTTTACATTTTGCTGAGCACCTTTCCAGACATCTGTAATAACAGTTATATAAATATATAAGTTTATATAAATTTGATTATTCTGCATATAATATGCATATTTTTTTACCACCAATAGAGTATGGCCATCTTTCCATATCAATAACTATAGATATATTAAAAACTATTTAAAATTCTACTTATGTATCCACCATACTTTATTTAATAAATCCTCTTTGATTTTAATTTTCTTTTTAGAATAACTTCCCAAGACTAGAATTCGGGGTTTTCAAGGGCCTATTCAGTATTTCTTACTAATAGGAAATACAAGTATAGTTTTTGATGGATGTAAAGAGTTTCAAGCAAGTCTCCATGTCTCATAACATCTCAGACAAGAAGCGGGTAACTTGGAACTCTCCTTGGAAGTGATGAGGAAGGTATTTGGAGAGGGGCACTCTATTCTGAATGATATAGTCTTCAAGAGAAACCCAAAGTAAAACTAACAAATACATGCTTAATATATTAAGTATGGCTTTGTTTCCAAACTACTGTACTAAACTCATGTTGAATGGCTTTTTCCTTCAAAGCTCTTATGGATATAAAAGTGATATTTGTCCAAGTGATAATTCTACAAGAAGAAATCATACTTCTTGCTCCTTTCTTCCTCCAACAATAACAAACCCAGATAATTACACCATTCAAGTGGAAGCTCAAAATGCAGATGGTATAATTAAATCTGATATAACACATTGGAGCTTAGATGCTATAAGTAAGTATTATTTTTTATTCTTATATACTCTTTTATTAAAAGATACCCCCTTTTTTTCTTGAAAGAGATACAGATACAAAAGTAGACTCAAAGCTTAAGGATATAGTACATATGTGTCATTAATATACCAAGGGTTATGAGTATGCATAAGAGTTCCTTATTCTCCACATCTTTACCCGTGCTTACTGTTTGTTGTCTTTTTGTTACTAGCCATTGTGATTGGTATGAGGTAATATCTCATTGTGGTTTTCTCTGATTATTAGTGATGTTGAGCATCTCTACATGTACCTCTTAGCTATCTATTTGTCTTTGGAAAATGTGTATTCAGGTCCTCTGTCCATTTTAAAATTCAGACTATGATTTTCTTGGGGTTGAATGGTATGAGTTCTTTATATATTTTGGATTTTAACCCCTTATTGAATATATCATTTGCAAATACCTTCTCTCATTCAGTAAATTTCCTTTTCATTTTGCTGATGATTTCCTTCACTGTGCAAAAGCTTTTTATTTTGATGAGGTCCCAATAGTGTATTTTTGCTTTTGTTTTACTTGCCTGAGGAGACCTATCCAAAAAAATGTTTCTAAGGCTGATGTCAAAGATATTGCTGACTATATTTTCTTTAGGAGTTTTATGGTTTCAGGCCTCACATTTAAGTTTTTAATACATTTTGAGCTTATTTTTGTGCATGGTTTGAGAAAGTGGTTCATTTTCATTCTTTTACATAAAACTGTCAAGTTTTCTCAACACCATTTATTGAAGAGACTCTTTTATCCCCATTGTATATTCTTGCTTCCTTTGTCTTATATTAATTGATGATATAAGTTTATGCTTATTTCTGGACTCTCAGTCCTGTTCCACTGATCTTTGTGTCTGTTTTTATGTCAGCACAGCTTGAAATCTTGGATTATGATACCTTCAGCTTTATTTTTGTTTCTCAAGATTACTTTCATTATTTGGGGTCTTTTGTGGGTCCATACACATTTTAGTATTATTATCTTTTTAATTCTGGAATCTGTAAATTGCTTTGGGTGGTGTAGACATTTAAAAATTTTTAGTTCTTGGGGCGCCTGGGTGGCTCGGTTGAGCATCCGACTTCAGCTCAGGTCATAATCTCATGGTCTGTGAGTTCAATCCCCGTGTCAGGCTCTGTGCTGACAGCTCAGAGCCTAGAGCCTGGAGCCTGTTTCAGATTCTGTGTCTCCCTCTGCCTCTGCCCCTCTCCCACTCATGCTCTGTCTCTCTCTCTCCCTGTCAAAAATAAATAAACATACAAAAAAATTTTTTTAAAATTTTTAATTCTTCCAATCCATGAGCATGGTATATATCTTTTCATTTGTTTGTGTTGTCTCAATTTCTTTTATTAATGTCTTATAGTTTTCAGAGTACAGGTCTTTCATGTCCTTGTTTAAATTTATTCCTAGGCATTTTATTCTTATTGATGCAAGTGTATCTCCTCCTTCATTACTCGTGTATAGAAATGCAACAGATTTCTGTATATTAATTTTATATCCTGCAACCTTATTGAAGTCATTGTTTAGAAGAATTTTTAATGCAAGTGGGTATACGCTGATTGCACAGTGTGATTTAAAAAGATGAAAGTTTTATTTAGCATAATAGAAAATTTGCTTAAAAATATACAAATACTTACATAGAAAAAAGCCTGGAAATACACCAGAAAGTTATAATGGCTATCTCTGAGGTTAATGGCATTATGGATGATTTAAACTTTTTCTTTGTATTTTTCTATATTAAAAAGATTTTTTTAGAATGAGCATATACTACTTTTAAAACCAGAAAAAAAATTGCATATCTTCAGAGAGAGAGACTTAGGATGAGAATGTTTGTAGCATTCAAGGAAAATGAAAGATGCTTTCTACTGGACACTTCTGGATTGAGGGGAGTGTAGAGTAGATAAGGTAAACAGCCCATTTTCTGGTTGTTTTACCTCCTTTCTCCTTGGCGTAAGATCTGACCCATTTAGTAAAATGTATATTTGCGGAAAAATCGTAGGAATCTATCCTCTCCTCAGAGGCCATCCCTTTTTTTGGTGGGGGTGAGGCGGTGGGAGAAGTGGGGATGGCAGCATTCCTTTTGCACTGCCTTCCTAATGCCATCTGCATATAGCAGATTACAAAATAAGCCCTACCATTTCATTTCTACTTTTCTTTTTTTTTTTTTAATTTATTTTTATTTTTTATTATTTATTTTTGAGAGAGAGAAAGAGTGCGAGTTAGGGAAGAGCACGGGGTGGGGGGGGGGGGCGGGGGACACAGAATCTGAAGCAGGCTCCAGACTCTGAGCTGTCAGCACAGTCTGATGCAGGTTCTCAAACCTGCGAACCACAAGATAATGACCTGAGCCAAAGTCAGACGCTTAACCGACTGAACCACCCAGGTACCCCTCTACTTTGCCTTTTTCCAGTTTTAGGTGGATGCTATTAACATCTTCTGATCTTTTTGCAAATATGAGAAATTTAGGATTTTTATTTTCAGCGAAAATTGAACCACCTGAGATTTTCAGTGTGAAACCAGTTTTGGGCGTCAAACGAATGGTTCAAATAAAATGGATACGGCCTGTGTTGGCTCCTGTTTCGTCTACTTTAAAATACACACTTCGATTCAAAACAGTAAATAGTGCCTACTGGGTAAGTATCCTATTACAATGTTTCTATTAGAGGGCCCAAAGAAAAGAATTATTGATAACTTTTTTTTTTTTTTTTTTTTTTTTTTACTGGGAATCATTTTTTTTTTCAATTTTCTACCTTAAAAATAGAAGACAGATAATAATGAGTACTTTTCTTCCTAGTTTCCCATTAGGGCCTTTTGGATTGGACAAGTATTTCACTATAGGCATCTTGCATTCAAAGCACAGGGACATATTAAAGAGTGAGAAGTTTACTTTTGCATTCCACTCTGGTTTGTGTAAAACTATGTCAATGGCTGAGATTCTGTGGTTTGTCCATTTCCTTTTTTATTTTTCCAACTCTTTATGAAATTGTGATATATAACTTGTATTTAGAAAAATGAACAAATAATAGCTGTTGTATTTAATAAATTATTATTAAGTTAGCACTCATGTTAAAACCAGTGAGGTCAAAAAAAAGCATGCCAAGGTCCCCTGCTTATCCTTTCCGATGACAACCCCCACACTGCCTTAGAGCTGTTACCTTGATTTTCACGGTAAATGCTTCTTTGGTTTTTATTATGGGTTTACCGTTTAAACCTGCATCTCTGAACAACACAGTTTGACACATTATGTAATAGAAATCCGTACATTTTGTATTTTTTAAAAAATATTTGACTTCCTTCAGTATTGTACTCTTAAGATTCATCTATGTTATGTAGTGCTGGAGTTTATACATTTTAATTGTTTTGTAGTATTCCATTGTGTACTAATTAATTTGCATTTACCTGACTTTTAATTGCATTAATTTATTGCATTAATTGCATTAATTAATTTAATTTGCATTTACCTGATTTTTAATGAGGTTGTATACCTTTTTATGTGTTTTTTGGCTATTTGCAGTTCTTTGTGAAATGTTGATTTAAGCCTTTTGCACATTTTTTCTAATGGGTGGTCTGAGTTTTAAATTGACTTGTAGGAGTTTCTTATACATTTTATTTATGAGTTTTTTTTAGCCTGCTATGAGTGTTACAGACATTTATCACTATGTGGTTTGCCATTTCACTGTCTTAATGGTGACTTTGGAGGAGCATAACTTCTTAATTTTTAACATTTTTAACAATTTTCAACAATCCTTTCTTACTTCAAAGTTCAGAGGATATTCTTCTATTTCCATCAATGCAACCTGAAATTATATCAACCTTTTTTTGGTAACTACTATATATATATATATATATATATATATATATATATATTTTAATGTTTATTTATATTTGAGAGAGAGAGAGATATCAGCCTTTTTTTGGTAACTACTATATATATATTTTTAATGTTTATTTATTTTTGAGAGAGAGAGAAAGAGAGAGAGGGTGAGGGAGGGACAGAGAGAGAGGGAGACACAGAATCCAAAGCAGGCTATAAGCCCTGACCTGACAGCACAGAGCCTGATGTGGGACCTGAATGCATGAACCGTGAGATCATGACCTGAGCCAAAGTCGGAAGCTTAACCGACTGAGCCACCCAGGTGCCCCTGTAAACACTACATATTGTTGACTCTTAATCAGATCCTAGCCAATTAAATCAGTTAAACCTTTAATATTTTTTTCCCACACACAAGATTTTCTAGTAAAACACATGTCCACTGTCTTAAAGTTTATTGGTTTTTTTTTTTTTTAATTTTTTTTTCAACGTTTATTTATTTTTGGGACAGAGAGAGACAGAGCATGAACGGGGGAGGGGCAGAGAGAGAGGGAGACACAGAATCGGAAACAGGCTCCAGGCTCTGAGCCATCAGCCCAGAGCCTGACGCGGGGCTCGAACTCACGGACCGCGAGATCGTGACCTGGCTGAAGTCGGACGCTTAACCGACTGCGCCACCCAGGCGCCCCATTAAAGTTTATTGGTTTTTAAGATAAGTGGAGGCATTATCAGCATTTCAGCCCATTTAGAATCTTTATTTTACCACCCAAACTTACAGTTAACTTTTAACTTTCTGACTTTTCAATATCCTCAGATTTTATAACTCTTAACTTGTATACCTTTATCAAATCATTAATAAAAATAGTGACTATGTCAGAGCCCTGTGGTAAACCATTAGAGACTATTCAGAGATATCAACCTTTTTTTCTCTGAGTGTGGTCATTTACTTATGTTTCTGTGAATATGCATAATTACTGTCATAATCATTCAGCCTACTCTTATTGTCTTGACCATGACACTATTACTAGATTTTGCTGAAATTCATAGATACTTTATTGCATTCTCTCCTAGTCTAGAGCTCTTTCAGAAAAGAAAATTGGTAAAGTTTCACTTATTACATGTTTAAGATAAGAGAAATAATGATGTCCACTCTTCCTCTCAGCCTCTTTTCTAAGCCAGCTCTGGAACCATTCTCCTAGTACCTGCCTACATGTACCACAAGACTAATTAATTTGTAGTTTCTGGAACCCAGAACAGAATACCTAAGCAAGGAAGTTCCTGGTACAACATAAGTCCATCTTCCTTCACATCACCAGTTATGGTCTAAGTAAACCTGAGGAATTGCTAGGAATTGGTACTGTCTAGCGATCCTTGATTCACCCTGTTTGTCTGAGCCCAGAGTCCTCCGGCCACTGAGATAGGATTCAATAAGAAAAATAAACCAGGATTTCTGTTCCTCTGGAAAATGAGCAAGCCATGTAGAACACTAAGTGAGGGAAGCACGTGTAAATTACACCAGATTTCAGCATCCTGTACCCACCTCTTTGAGAAACTCACCTGCATCTGCCCTCATCTTTGCTTTATTCCTTCCAGTCCTTGAGCTAAGAGGTCATTTCTCCTGCTCTGCTGAAGGAAGTGAGAAGGAAAGTGGAATGTGCAGTCAGTATCTCCCTCCTTTGAGCATTCAAACACAATAATTTTTAAACTCAATTATACCAACACAATTTTTCTATGGAAAAAGGTCCAAATCCTTAATCCTCCAACACTTGAACCCTATCAACCCCTCCAACCTCATTTTTCATCCTGACCTTGGTTCTCTACTAACTAGTTCTGGATTGCTACTTTCCCTTATGTCATGTTGTTTCACTATTCTGTGTCTTTGCTTTTGTACCTCTACTCCCTCGCCAAACTTCGTTAAACCTGTTCATGTTTTGCTAAGTGAAATAAGCCATACAGAGAAAGACAGATACCACATGTTTTCACTCTTATGTGGATCCTGAGAAACTTAACAGAAACCCATGGGGGAGGGGAAGGAAAAAAAAAAAAAAAGAAAAGAGGTTAGAGTGGAAGAGAGCCAAAGCGTAAGAGACTCTTAAAAACTGAGAACAAACTGAGGGTTGATGGGGGGTGGGAGGGAGAGGAGGGGGGGTGATGGGTATTGAGGAGGGCACCTTTTGGGATGAGCACTGGGTGTTGTATGGAAACCAATTTGACAATAAATTTCATATATTGAAAAAAAAAAACCTGTTCATGTCTCAGAACTCAGTTCTGACATATTTCCTTCTGAGCACCTGAACTAGGTGCTCCTCCTCCATCACCACACTTAACACTCAACACAGTCATTTAAAGTCCTATCTCCCTGCATTAGACTGTAAAAAAATCCCAATATGTCCATATAGCAGGACTTAACGTTTGTATAATGCTGTGTGTGTTGCAAAGTGCTTTCTTACACTCCAGACTATTTAATCTTTGCATATATCTATAAATGAGGCATCACTATTATTATTTTTTACAGATTAGGAAATCATGATGTACAGAGCTTAAATCACCTAAGATCCCAGGGTTTGTAAGTTGCAAACCTGAGCCCAAGTTTTCTGACTCCAAGTTGCCATTCATTTGACCATATTTTAGCAACCTCCAGACCATCTACCTGTTGCCTAGTCTAAGGAGTTTCTGCCTTTAAAAATAGAGCTATGTTGGGGCGCCTGGGTGGCGCAGTCGGTTAAGCGTCCGACTTCAGCCAGGTCACCATCTCGCGGTCCGTGAGTTCGAGCCCCGCGTCAGGCTCTGGGCTGATGGCTCAGAGCCTGGAGCCTGTTTCCCATTCTGTGTCTCCCTCTCTCTCTGCCCCTCCCCCGTTCATGCTCTGTCTCTCTCTGTCCCAAAAAATAAATAAACGTTGAAAAAAAAAATTAAAAAAAAAAAATAGAGCTATGTGAGAACTCTGCCAAAGAATCTCAAGAAGGTTTTAAAAGTTTGATTTAGGCTTTGCACCAACACTTCTGACTCATCTCTTAAAACATAAACACTTTGGGCGAGCTAGGATTTGGCACAAAGTATAGGTTGTTAGAAATAAACCCGATGAAGTTAATTAGTGTTTTGTTAGGAGTCCTTTGTGTTGAGCTGGGGAAATCTTAGTTGAGTCTATATATGGAGGATCAGTTGGCCCTGGACTGTATGAGGGCCGCAGGTACTTGCCTGGACAAAAAGCTAAACTGAAAGAAGCCTTTCAGGCAGGTACGTAGTTTGAAAGGCTGAGCAGCTTTTTTCCCACCTATGGGAAAGGGCTGTAAAGAACATGCTTGGCTAGTTACATTAGGCAAAGCTTACTGAACATGAATGTGAAGAGCCCCAGCTTGTAGACCAAGCATGTGCTTGAGGGTACTCGCAAAGCAGGAAGAAAATTTTGAAAGATTGTTATAAAAGAATATTACATATTTAAAAGAGCTTAAAAGGGCAACAAAACTTTATTAGACTTCTTTGTGGATTAATATAGTTTTATTTTGATTTGTGTGTGGAAGATACCGTGTGGTTGTCTGTCTTATAAAGGTCTTAATATCGCCCCAAATGAGCCCCATAACTAAGCTAAGTTGGGGAAGGCTACTTTCTCTGAGATGTGGGATTGTCCCAGTGACCCTATTCTGCCATTACAGGTGCCGTTAGAGGTGGGTGCTCAGGGAACTTTGGATTCAGCAGTGAAACTGCCCTTGCCTCTGGTTCCTACATCCTTTTCCCAACACCATCTTCCTAGATTCAGAGTTTAGAAGTTTCCATTTGCGGCTGAGATGCTCAGGTTTTTGCCACATACATACATTCTCATTTTGTTCAATTTCCTTCAGGCCCAAGACCTATAGTTATGTAGTTATTTTCACAGCTGTTATATATACTTTCTTCTCTCACAGGGTTTTATGGGACTAGTATGCATATTCACAAAATAGACATGCCTATTAGTACAGTTTATTAATCAACTCAATGTAAGTTCATATAAACCAACAGCTAAAAGTTCATCTTGCAGCAACAGTGACCATGCTCAAAAATAAATAGCTGAATTTTTAGTGTCTCTTGGAGAGTTGGGTCCAAAAGGGACTTGAGAGATTATATAAAGCAGTGTGCTCATTTTACTAATGAGGAAACTGAAGTCTAGAAAGGAGAAGTGATTTATTTACCTCTCCTCCTCCACTTCCCCACAGAATGTCAAAATGAATTTATGCATCCAGGCTGCTGAGATCCTTAGCAGCCCTACTGGTTACCTAAAGACCAATAGTTTGCAATGGAAGATTTGGGTAAAGGGGAAGTATGTAGGAGTTAGGAATGCTGTATTCTGATCCCAGTTATGCCTATAACAAACACTGAAGTAGTGCACAGTCACTTAACTTTTGGGCTCTTGTCCATGACATGAGATTGAACTTAATGCCACTGAGGTCTCTGTTAGTTACTGTTCTATGAGGCCTTATATCTAGGTATTGGAGTCACCTGCAGTATTTACACTGAGGCCCAGGTTGCCCTCAGTCCTATGACTGCACCTTGTATTTTCCAGAACAAGACTCTGCACACTCACATCAGCCAGGATGGGGTGGGGGGTGGGTGTGTGGGCATGAATCTCTGCCTTACAAGCTTAGAGACAGGAAATGGGGAGGGTGGTGGTTCATGGGGTGACTCACATCTGTTTAGGTGCAGGTGATCCCCAGGCATGTGTGAGGTTTATCTATGAAAATGATATTTTTTGAAACCTGAGATACAATGCTTCAAGTTCCAAAAATGTAAGAGAGAGTTGGGACGTGAAGAAGAAAAATGGAAAGATAACAGGTGATCTCCCATCCAGCTCAGAGTCATCTTTGTCTTTTAGATGGAAGTCAACTTCACCAAAGAAGATATTGATAGAGATGAAACCTACAATCTCACAGGACTGCAGGCCTTTACAGAGTATGTTATAGCTCTGCGATGTGCCACTAAGGAGTCCATGTTCTGGAGTGGTTGGAGCCAAGAAAAAATGGGAACAACTGAGGAAGAAGGCAAGCTGGTCCCTTGCAATTCCTTTTCTGCCTGCTCTGGTATAAGGTGGCCTGGGCCTAGCCTTAGTGGGTTTTGTCCAGTGTTGTACTTGGAAATCATGGAATCTCACAGTCCTAGAGCATGGAGAATCTGTATGTTCCCTCTCTATAAGGCACTTACCTGAGCCCACAGGATAAACCAGCCCTCCTCAGATGGTCTGAGGTAGCATCTTCTTGCCCCAAAGGCAAAAGATCACATCTTTACTACTCTTATTAAGTTCTTATACTATACATGAAACAGCATAATACTATTTAAAGGTATCTTATGATACATTAAAGATATATATTGTAAACCCTGCAGCCACCAGTAAAAAATTAAAAAAGGTATAATTACTGCCGGAAAAAAAGGTCAGATTCTTAATGACAATGAGAGAGAAAGAGAAAGGGACTATACAGTGAATGAGTGCTTACCATGAGTCAGGATGCTCATTCAGAACAGTACTTTAAATCTATAGGCTTGGCTTAGATTCCAGCCTGGCTGTGGAGTGATTTTGGGCTAGATAACTAATGTCTAAGCCTCAGTTTTCTCAATACTTTTTTTTCGTATACACATGTTCATAGCAGCTTTATTTAAAATAATAAAAAAAATAACGGAAAGGTCCATCAACTAGTCAAAGAATAAACAAACTATGGTATAACCATACAAGGCAATACAATTAAACAATAAAAAAGGAACAAACTAATGATACATGCAACAACATGAATATCTCAGAAGCATTATGTTAAGTAAAAAAAACTGGACACAAAAGACTAAATATGATTTTCAATTTATTGGAAATTCTAGAAAAGGCAAAATAGTGACAAATAGTAGTTGAATGGTTGTCAATGGGTAGGAATAGAGGCAGGGGACCGACTGCAAAGGGGAACAGTTTCCTCAATATTTATTCCCCTTTTCCATAATGGAATATCATTTATAAAATTGAGTTAAAAGCAGTACCTACAGTTTAGTGTTACTTTAAAAATGAAATAATGTATTTAGCTCATAGTAAACATTCAATAAATGCCAAGTTATCTACTATTTTTATTAACTCTTCCAAGAGCCCTATGAGATATGTGGAATCACCCCCATTTGGAAGTGAAGGAGCCAAGTTTCAGAAATATTAGTAAATCACTTAAGGTTACTCAGTATGTGTTACCATTCTTTATAAATCAAGAATCTTGCCCAGTGCCTGTTCTGTAGTAGATAGTCAATAAATGTCTGATGAATGTATCAGTTTCCTTTGGCCACTGTGACAAATTATCACAAATTTAGTGACTTACAACACAGTTTTTTTTTTTAATTTTCTTTTTTCTTTTTTCTTATATGAAATTTATTGTCAAATTAGTTTCCATACAACACCCAGTGCTCATCCCAAAAGATGCCCTCTTCAATGCGTATCACCTACCCTCCCCTCCCTCCACCCCCCATCAACCCTCAGTTTGTTCTCAGTTTTTAACAGTCTCTTATGCTTTGGCTCTCTCTCTCACTCTAACCTCTTTTTTCTTTTTTTTCCTTCCCCTCCCCCATGGGTTTCTGTTTCTCAGGATCCACATAAGAGTGAAAACATATGGTATCTGTCTTTCTCTGTATGGCTTATTTCACTTAGCAGAACACTCTCCAGTTGCATCCACATTGCTACAAAGGGCCATATTTCATTCTTACTCATTGCCACATAGTACTCCATTGTGTATATAAACCACAATTTCTTTATCCATTCATCAGTTGATGGACATTTAGGCTTTTTCCACAATTTGGCTATTGTTGAGAGTGCTGATATAAACATTGGGGTACAAGTGCCCCTATGCATCAGTACTCCTGTATCCCTTGGATAAATTCCTAGCAGTGCTATTGCTGGGTCATAGGGTAGGTCTATTTTTAATTTTTTGAGGAACCTCCACACTGTTTTCCAGAGTGGCTGCACCAATTTGCATTCCCACCAACAGTGCAAGAGGATTCACATTTCTCCACATCCTCTCCAGCATCTATAGTCTCCTGATTTGTTCATTTTGGCCACTCTGACTGGCATGAGGTGATATATCTGAGTGTGGTTTTGATTTGTATTTCCCTGATGAGGAGTGATGTTGAGCATCTTTTCAGGTGCCTGTTGGCCATCCGGATGTCTTCTTTAGAGAAGTGTCTATTCATGTTTTCTGCCCATTTCTTCACTGGATTATTTGTTTTTCGGGTGTGGAGTTTGGTGAGCTCTTTATAGATTTTGGATACTAGCCCTTTGTCCGATATGTCATTTGCAAATATCTTTTCCCATTCCGTTAGTTGCCTTTTAGTTTTGTTGGTTGTTTCCTTTGCTGTGCAGAAGCTCTTTATCTTCATGAGGTCCCAATAGTTCAGTTTTGCTTTTAATTCCCTTGCCTTTGGGGATGTGTCAAGTAATAAATTGCTATGGCTGAGGTCAGAGAGGTTTTTTCCTGCTTTCTCCTCTAGGGTTTTGATGGTTTCCTGTCTCACATTCAAGTCCTTTATCCATTTTGAATTTATTTCTGTGAGTGGTGTAAGAAAGTGGTCTAGTTTCATTCTTCTGCATGTTGCTGTCCAGTTCTCCCAGCACCATTTGTTAAAGAGACTGTCTTTTTTCCATTGGATATTCTTTCCTGCTTTGTCAAAGATGAGTTGGCCATACTTTTGTGGGTCCAATTCTGGGGTCTCTACTGTATTCCATTGGTCTATGTGTCTGTTTTTGTGCCAATACCATGCTGTCTTGATGATTACAGCTTTGTAGTAGAGGCTAAAGTCTGGGATTGTGATGCCTCCTGCTTTGGTCTTCTTCTTCAAAATGACTTTGGCTATTCAGGGCCTTTTGTGGTTCCATATGAATTTTAGGATTGCTTGTTCTAGCTTCGCGAAGAATGCTGCTGCAATTTTGATGGGGATTGCATTGAATGTGTAGATAGCTTTGGGTAGTATTGACATTTTAACAATATTTATTCTTCCAACCCATGAGCATGGAATGTTTTTCCATTTCTTTATATCTTCTTCAATTTCCTTCTTAAGCTTTCTATAGTTTTCAGCATACAGATCTTGTACATCTTTGGTAAGATTTATTCCTAGGTATTTTATGCTTCTTGCTGCAATTGTGAATGGGATCAGTTTCTTTATTTGTCTTTCTGTTGCTTCATTGTTAGTGTATAAGAATGCAACTGATTTCTGTACATTGATTTTGTATCCTGCAACTTTGCTGAATTCATGTATCAGTTCTAGCAGAATTTGGTGGAGTCTGTCGGATTTTCCATGTATAATGTCATCTGCAAAAAGTGAAATCTTGACTTCATCTTTGCCAATTTTGATGCCTTTGATTTCCTTTTGTTGTCTGATTGCTGATGCTAGCACTTCCAACACTATGTTAAACAACAGCGATGAGAGTGGACATCCCTTTTGTGTTCCTGATCTCAGGGAAAAAGCTCTCAGTTTTTCCCCATTGAGGACGATAATAGCTGTGGGCTTTTCATAAATGGATTTTATGATGTTTAAGTATGTTCCTTCTACCCCGACTCTCTCGAGGGCTTTTATTAAGGATGCTGAATTTTGTCAAATGCTTTTTCTGCATCGATTGACAGGAGCATATGGTTCTTATCTTTTCTTTAGTTAATGTGATGTATCACATTGATTGATTTGCGAATGTTGAACCAGCCCTGCAGTCCAGGAATGAATCCCACTTGATCATGGTGAATAATTCTTTTTATATGCTGTTGAATTCGATTTGCTAGTATCTTTTTTTTTTTTTAATTTTTTTTTTTCAACGTTTATTTATTTTTGGGACAGAGAGAGACAGAGCATGAACGGGGGAGGGGCAGAGAGAGAGGGAGACACAGAATCGGAAACAGGCTCCAGGCTCTGAGCCATCAGCCCAGAGCCCGATGCGGGGCTCGAACTCACGGACCGCGAGATCGTGACCTGGCTGAAGTTGGATGCTTAACCGACTGCGCCACCCAGGCGCCCCAGCGATTTGCTAGTATCTTACTGAGAATTTTTGCATCCATATTAATCAGGGATGTTGGCCTGTAGTTCTCTTTTTTTACTGGGTGTCTGTCTGGTTTAACACAGTTTTTTCTTTTATAGTTCTGGAAGTCAGAGGTCCAGGAGTCAAGGTGTGGGCAGGGTTGTTTCCTTTTGGAGACTCTGAGGGTATTATGTTTTCTTACCATTTCCAACTTCTCATGGTTACCTGTATTCCTTGGCTGATGACCCCTTCCCCCATATATTGAACATCAATCTAATGTCTGCTTCCATCATCACATTACTTTTTTCTCCTTTTTTGTATTAAGTCTCTGCATCTTTCTTCTAATGACCTTCATGAAAACATTTAGGGCCAACTTGGATAATTCAGAATAATCTTCCCAACTCAAGATGCCAACTTAATCACATCTGAAAGGCCCTTTGGCCATATAAGGTAACATTTACAAACTGCAGGGTTTAGGACTTAGGTCTTTGGGGCCCATTTTTCAGTCTAACACAATGAATGATGAATGAATGGATGAATGAATGAATGAATGACTAGATGAATATTTGGTGATGGTCACACATCTTTTGAAATAAGGAGATTAAATGCAAAATTCTGATCCTTCTAAAACTTTCTGAGGCTTTACTCTCATTTGTTTGTAAGACACATGGGGTTCTAGCCCATACATTTCCCAAAACCACACACCTGGCCATGATTTCAGGCCCTTCTTCTTCTCCTTTACAGCCAAGTACCACACTGGTATCAAGTAACATCAGCAGTCAATTTCTATGTTCCCTGGTTCATATGACAACAGCTTATTCCTGTGGATCTTGGTTGAGTTTCCTACGAGACCAAGTTGGTATTAATAGATGTTTAGCACATTCACAGATATGGTCAGATGTCTGGAAATAATCCCATGTTCTGAATTTTGTAGCCCCACCTGGAGATGTTCGTGCTTAGTCTGAACTACCCCTTGGTGGATGTGGTTACAATACAGGGGTTCATGCAGTACATAGTAAATTGTACTAGATGACTTCTGAAAGCTCTTGTCACCCTAAGATTCCATTCTTCTATGCTATTCAGGCATCTAGTCTTCTATGCCAGGCTCTAGCAGTAAAGAAAAAGTCATAGAAAATCCCAAGTCATATATCTTTAAGTACTTAGAATAACGCCTTACAAATGGTAAGGGCTCAATAAATCCTACATAAATAAGAATGCAGACATAACTGAAACAAGTCAGGTTGTGGATCTAGTGTAACTTTTGGTTAAAAGTACATACAATATTTGAGAACACATTTACACTCTACAGACATCACCTCAGAATGTCAAATGAATACAAATAGAACAGTTTACAAATATCAAACAGCTTGTAAATTGCACAGCAAAAAATGGCCCATTGCTTATAATCACTTGGACTACTCAGTTGTTGTCTTAACTGGGCCCTCCCTTTTAAAAAATTCAAATGCAACGCATGCACTATCTTTGAGCAAAGCATCCTCTGCCTTTGCTACACCTTTTGGCAGGTGGTCTGGGGGATTAAGTTCCACTTCAGGTGTAATCATGTTTTGCACTGCCCTTCTCCTCTTTGTAGCTGGTAGTCTTCTCTCCAGTGACCTCCTGGCACCATTATGGCTCGTGTCTTACTTTAACTCATGACAGCCCAGCCAACTCTCTAATGTCCATTTTATCCGCTTGTTTTGCTGCCAGAAACAAGATTTACCATTTCAGCTGATGTATTATTTTGGCTAGTTTGGCTATTATTAATTAGCAGAACACTAGATGCTGGTGTTCTCTGCCTTTGGCTAATTGAATCAAACCAACACTTATAAATCATAGTCATCACTATAGAACTTTTACTTTTGTTTTTCTTCATTTTTAAAGGATCCCAGAGAAAATTGATGAAATGCACAACCCAGCCCCCAGCAAATCCTAATTTCTACTACATGACGCAGATGTAGTTATATTTTGATCCTGGCTTTATTTCCTAAAAGTTTGTAACACTGCCCAGTTAGAAGCTTCGCTTCTCTGTATTTCAGAAATGGAGATAATAATACTGCTGTACCTAATTATAGGGCTTTAGAGATTAAATGAGATAATTCAGGTAAAATGCTTAGTATAGTGACACTTGCTAAAAGTTAACTCTTCTGTTTCTTTAAAAGTTTATTTATTTTGATTGGAGAGGGGGAAGGGCAGGGAGAGGGAGAGAGAGAATCCCAAATAGGGGATTCTACACTGTCAACACAAAGCCCAACTTGGGCTCGATCTTTTGAGATCATCATCTGAGCCAAAATCAAGAGTCAGGAGTTCAACTGACTGAATCACCCAGGTGCCCCAAAAGTTAAACATTCTTATTGTTGGTCTTCAGCAAGGCACCAGTAAGAATGTGAAGTGTCTAACTGGTGGTGGTTGTAGGTATTATCAGATTGTAATGGAAACAACATAGCATCAAATTGTTGCTAATGAGTCCGAAGAATTGATGTCTTTGAATATGTAGATATTTTTATGGATTTGGAAAAATTTAATTTTGCTCTTTTATGAATACAGAATTACTACTTTTTTAAAAATTTATTTATTTATTTTGAGAGAGAGGAACCACAAGCAGGGGAGGGGCAGAGAGAGAGAGGGAGACAGACAGAATCCCAAGCAGGCCCTGTGCTCTCAGCATGGGACATATTGTGGAGCTCAAACTCATGAGCCTTGAGATCATGACCTGAGCTGAAACCAAGAGTTGGGCACTTAATCAACTGAGCCACCCAGGTACCCCCAGAATTATCACTTTTCTAACTTTGATTATACTGCAAGTCCATTACTAGCTCATGGTGAACGGAAACTTGGCTGTTAATTGCAGAAGATATACATGCTACTTAGGTAGTGGTTTTACTAAAAGCTGCATCTGTGGGAAATCTATATTAGTAAGATTGTTCCTCTTTGAACTTTATTTGCAGGAAATAGTGGCCTCAGTGAAAGGAGAAAATTCCTAATTAAATTCATTTACTATCACTTCCTACTACAACTAAATCTAAACTAAATGGGATAAATCTAAGGAGAATTTCACTCATATTTCTAACCAAGTGTCTGGAATGATTGGTTATTTAATAATCAGTTTATGGGGCTGTTGGTTGGCTCATTTGGTTAACTGACTCTGAACTTGAACTCTGCCTTTGCTCACATCTCATTGGCTTGTAGACAGGAGTAGTTGTAGAAATGTGATTCTCCATTGATGACAAGATTTAATTGCTCTTTGGATCATTTTTCTACATTACGGAGTTGTCTTCAGTTGGAGTTCAGTAATTTCACTTTAAGACACCCAGTCACTTGAAGTGTGATTTCAGATACCTGAAAACAGTCTGTCAGCGCTAAAATAGTTTAGATCTTAGCCTGAGTGGTTGACCCCATTCTCTGCAGACCTGCTTACAGTATCTTCAGCTATGTTATTACTCCTCAAGAAAAAATTCAGAGTTCATCAACTGCAGTTCAAGTAGAGACATTCCTTCTCCAGATTGGAGGCTTTGGTACAGTTCCTTACAATTCTCTGCTCTCTTCTCATGGCTAAAGTGTGTAGATCATTCTTAAATCAGACATTCAGCATTTTGAAATTATCCCTGTATGTTTAGATCATCCAAAGTTAATACACTTAAACTGTGCTGTCTTGGATTATGTTATTCACCACAGAAATGTATAAATCAGGTTTAACATTGTGCCCTTGCATTTTATAGAAGATAAATATAAGGTACACATGCCATATTTCTGTACTTTTTCTCAACTCCGATTGCAGACGTTGGCCTTTAGGTTACCCTATATCTTTTTAAGAGGATCCATATGATAAATTCCATTTATTAATTCAGTACCCATAATCAGAAATAGTTACCCCTTCATATGTTTGCTTTTTAATAGGCTATGAGAAATATACAATTCAATATGATCTTTTTTTCCTTCTTCTGCCATGAAGATCATTCAGTTTAAAGCTCAAGTGAACTAGTGAAGATGATTTCTCTGTCCCTTTATTCTTTAATTCTTTCTTAGATTTTATAACATTTTAAGTATACAGTTTCATCCTTTTTGGGAGAAGATCTTTTGTGCTCTGTCTCTCTCATCCCCACTCCCATATAGTATATATAATAGTGTATATAATATAATAATATATCTCTATGTATCTCCTTTAAAAAATTGTTTTTAAAGTGTATTGATTTTTGGAGAGACAGAGACAGTGGGGGAAGGGGGGAGAGAGAGAATCCCAAGCTGACTCCACATTGCCAGTGCAGAGCCTGATGAGGGACTCTCAAGAAACCATGAGATCGTGACCTGAGCCAAAACTGAGAGTCACAACCGACTGAGTCATCCAGGTGCCCATATGTATCTACCTCCTTGTCAGTTATCTGTGTCTTTCCCAGCTGTAAGGTATGTAGACGTTATATATGATAGGACATGAGATGTTACATTTCAATCCGGATTTTAATGACAAATAATATTATAATAGGGTCTATTGTACTTTTCTTTTACCTTACATTAAGTCATCAGATCCAAGAGCAGTTTAAATTTTTACTTTTAGTTGATGCCAATCCTTTGGCCACAAAAGGAAGACAGCATTGGTTGTTGCAATGCTGCTCCACTGACCACCTTCCCCCTACTGGCTCCCTCCAGCAAATGCTTCCTAACTGCATTTTTAACAGACAGCCCAGCTAATCTCACCATTTTCAGTTGCAGCTTCCTTCCGTCTTGTATTGAGCACCTCACTCTTGTTTCCTTACAGCTCCACATGGCTTGGATCTGTGGAGAGTCCTGAGACCCGCCACAGTAGATGGAAGAAGGCTAGTGCAGTTGATGTGGAAGGTGATTTCCTTATGTTGTTTTTTCTGTCTCAAACCCTTGGTCTCTTACACCTCCAAGAAGAGTAATTCTTCAACTTTTACCTCCTGAATTTCCTTTCCTAGAGGCTTTATAATGCCTCACATCTCACAATGGTTTCCCAGCTCACAAAGCCTTCTAGGTTATCTTACAGATGGCCTAAACGTGAATTGCAGACCCTGCATCCTCTCTTCCTTGGACTGAAACATTAACATATAAGACAGGTACAAAGTGCAAGTGCAGAGGGCACCTTGACCTTCTGGGGACCCCACCTACCCCTGGCTAGCTGCATTAGAAGGCGGTGTAAAATTGCATAGCACCCACCCCCACATTGGAGAAGAACACTGATTTGGGATCAGCTCACTAATGTGTCCTGAGGTGATTGAAAACATATATAGCACATAGGGCAAGTAGGGTACACTGGGGTGCAAGGACAGAGCAGGGGCCAAATGGTCTTTCCTAGGATGGAGGCCTGGGATTGAGGACAAAAGGGGAAGGTGGAGGCAGCATGCAGAGAAGAGGAGAAATAAAGAAGAGAGCAGGTAGGAAAAAGGACAGAAAAGGAGGGGAAAAGGGAATAAACAGGAAAGGAAAAGGGCAAATAGAAAAGAAAAATGCAGCCAGGAACCAGGAGAGAAAAGACTGTGGAGTTAGTAGGGAGAAAAAAGAGAATAGAGCAGTGAAATATCAGAACTCTTTATTAGTGTCCAGAGTTCTCAGGGCATAAATCATCATATTATTTCATGCTTGCTTAAGTCCAGGCAAGTTTAAAATACTTCTGAAAATGGAGAAACCACCTGCTTTACCAAATGATATTCTGCTCCCAGTTATGTCAAGACTGGAGCATCCTTTACCTTTCCTTGTTCCCTTTACACCCCAGGGCCATGGGCACCCTCGGGTTGTAGAGGCAACAAGCCAGGGAGGGCACAACCAGTGTCACTGGGAAATCTTTAAGAATCAATCCTAGATGTCGTGGTATCTTTCTCAGTGATTAAGTGTGGAAACAAATCACTCTGTCAACATGATTTTGGGGGAGGGAAAGCAAACAGTGGCCCATTTCCACATGTGGGCAGCCACATGTGTTGGGCCAAGTAGGCCAACATGTGAAATAGATGAAATGGACTTGAATGCCTTTCTCCTTCTCCTCCTCACCTGGAGACTGGTCTTTCTTTTGCCTCAGCAGGAGAGTTTTCTAAGAATTAAAGTTGGTTAGCAAAGATTGGTTAAAACTGAATGGTGGTGAAGATTGCACAACTCTGCAAATATACTAAAAAAAAAAAAAAAACAACCCAAAAATCCTTAATTGCATACCTTAAAATAGTGAATTTTGTGTTATGTGAATTATATCTCACTAAAGCTGTTACTTAAAAAAGAGAATGAATTATCCCAAGAGGTAAAAGACTCCGAGTCATCAGGGAGTTTCTGACCTTTTATGTCATAGAAGCCTCTATGTCAGTTCCTGAACTGAAATGTCAGTGGGACAAAGTGACTTCTGAAGTCCTGTCTGACCTTACATTCAGTCATTCTACTCTATCCAGGTGTGTTATCAGTAACATAAAGTGAACAACTGAAAAGCCCTATAATTCCTGGGGAATACTCAGCGTGCTGATTCCTAGGCAAAACATATGGTTAGTAGGTTCAAGTTCAAGGCTGCAAATAAGAGTTTGGCTTAGAGCCCCTGGGGACACCTTAGGCTTCTCACTACAGATTTAGGACCTGAATGTTTCAGGCCTCTTCGCTAGGATACCTGATGTGCCTGGTCTAGGGAAACTAGCTCCCTCCTCAAAGGAGGAGGCATGCTGCTTTTTATGCAGCAATATAAATACTTTCCAACCCTTGGAAGCTTCCAGACAAGAGATTACCCAGGGCCAGAACAGAATTGGGGTTCTTGGAGGGAATGCCTCAGATTTTTAATTTATACTGTCCTGTGCCTGCGAGATAGAAAAAAAGATAAGCATCCAAAGAATATGGGGGTGACTTCCTTACATTGGCTTGGCATTCTCCTAGTTCAGCCTCATGGAATTAGACTTACGTTAAGGGTTGATACCAAGGGGCCACTTAGCAAATCTCTTTTGGCCCTTGAAGGGTTAATATCACAGCACAGGGTGTGTTATTAATCCCAGAAGGGTAATTGCCTAAATTGTAGTTTAGCACTTAATAATTAACATTACCCTTCACCCCTCATCCTCACCATTTATCACAGTCTCACTGCCTGTCCTGTCTTTTCTTGTTTTTGGCAATAAATTTTGTTTCCTTTGGGTTCAGAAGGCAAGTGGAGCCCCAGTCCTGGAGAAGACACTTGGCTACAGCATATGGTACTTTCCAGAAAACAGTACCAACCTCACAAAGACATTGAACACCACTAACGAGAAGCTTGAACTGTATCTGGGAGGCAAGACCTATTGGGTTTGTGTGGTTTCTTATAATTCTCTTGGGGAATCTCCGGTGGCCACCCTGAGGATTCCAGCTATTGATGAAAAGTGTAAGTACAGTGTAAACTTCTACTTAGATGTCTGACCCCATCTAGTTGGCCAGGAAGTAATCCCTCTGCTCTCAAGGGTTGTGTTTCTCTCAAGTCAAAATGAAAATGAAGTGGGAACTTTTTAGGTTATGGTGAGGATAGCAAACTCTTGTGGTAATTAATGAGCCTGGAACAAAGCCTGTGTTGAAAATCAGAGACTTCATAAAGTCATATGAGACAAAGTCACACACCTAGAAGTTCTGTATTTGGGATTTTCTCCTCACAGTGTTGACTATGTCTCAGCCTTCATTTGCTCATTCTTCTGTGTTCTTCCTTTTCCTCTTTTTTTATGTTTATTTATTTTTCACAGAGAGCAAGAGAGAGAGTGTGTGTGCACTGGGGGATGTGGAGGGGGGAAGGGGCAGAGAGAGAGAGAGGGAGAGAGAGAATCCCAAGCAAGTTCCATGCTGTCAGCACGAAGCCCAATGTTAAGAACTTGTGAGATCATGACCTGAACTGAAATCAAGGGTTGAACAGTTAACTGACTGAGCCATCCAGGAGCCACTCATTACACTTTTGATTAAGTAGTTTTGCTCCTAGGCAAACTCATATTTTATATTCCATTTTGGAATAAAATACCTTCTTTGATTCTTATGCAAGGAATTGCAGGCAAGGGGTTTCCTCTCCCCTACTTTATTTTTCTCTATAAATATGTTTCTCAGTCTATAGATTTTCTCATTTATTTTGTTGCCTATCTTTCCCTCAATTGGATACAAGTTCCATGAGTGCAGAGAATTTTGTTTTCTTTTCCTACTTTTCCTCTTCCTCACACCACTTCCCTCATCTGCAACAGCTAGAACAGGCATAGAGTATTTTGCATACAAAAGGTGCTCGGTAACTATTTGTTGAAACACATCATAGTCAGAAAATGCACTTTTCCACTTTTCCACTTCTCTTTACTTAGACCTAGACTGGCTCCGGCATTGTACTACTGGTTCTAGAATTGTTTGCCTATATTCCTTTCTTTCTCTTCTCCTTAAACTTAACCGATTTCTTGCCTTGCTTCATGTTAGAACTCCTATATACAGTTGACCCTTGAACAACATGAGTTTGAGCTGGGTGGGTCCACTTACGTGCAAATTTTTTACAGTACACTGCTATAAATGTATTTTCCCTTATCACTCTCTAAATAACATTTTCTTTTCTCTAGCATGCTTTACTGTAAAAATACAATATGTAATACATGTAACATACAGAATATGTGTTAATCAACTATGTTATCAGTAAGGCTTCCAGTCAACAGTAGACTATTAGTAGTTAAGTTTTGAGAGAGTCAAAAGTTATACATAGATTTTCAACTTCTCAGGGGGTTGGTGCCCCTAATCCCCCATGTTGTTCAAGGGTCAGTTGTATACATGACATTTGAGCTACACTTGACATTATTTTAGTATTTAATATCATTTCCCACCATTCTTAGTTCCTGGAATCCTAGTTTCCAAGATACTATCTATCTACTACCTATCTATACCCCTAGTGATGAGGTTTCTGACAAATGCATGTGTCATTGAATAAACATTCTTTGTTAATAGAGGCACTGCTGCATAGTAATCCCAATTTCTTGGTGTTGCCCTGGAGTGGAAGGCAGTAAAGAATAGGGGGTACAAACCTAGGCTTGGGAGTCCAACAGCCCTGTAGTTATATCTTTACTTTTTCACTACAATATCTAGGTACTGCAAACCTTGGGCAAGTTATCTAAACTCTAAACCTTAGCTGCTTGGAGTTATTTTATTGTAACACCTACTTCATAGAGCTGTTGTGATGATGAAATGAGATTGTATATTTAAAATGCTTTGCCTAGGGGTGCCTGGGTGGCTCAGTCAGTTAAGTGTCTGACTTTGGCTCAGGTCATGATCTCACAGTTCGTGAGTTTGAGCCCCATGTTGGGCTCTGTGCTGACAGCTCAGAGCCTGGAGCCTGCTTCGGATTCTGTGTCTCCCTCTCTCTCTGCCCTTCCCCCCTTCTCACTCTGTGTGTCTCTCTGTGTCTCAAAGATAAATAAACATTATACCTTCCAGTTCCATCCACGCTGCTGCAAATTCAATCAGAGAAGGACAGATATATGTTTTCACTCGTATGTGGATCTTGAGAAACTGAACAGAAGACCATGGGGGGAAAGGAAGGGGAAAAAAAAATAGGTACAAACAGAGAAGGAGGAAGGCAAACCACAAGAGACTATTAAATACAGAGAACAAACTAAGAGTGGATGGGGGTGTGGAGAAGAGGGAAAATGGGTGATGGGCATTGAGGAGGGCACTTGTTGGGATGAGCACTGGGTGTTGTATGTAAGCCAATTTGACAATAAATTATATTCATAAAAAAGATAAATATATAAAATAAAATGCTTTGCCTAGGGGCACCTGGGTGACTCAGTCAGTTAAGCATGCAGCTCTTGGTTTTGGCTCAGGTCATGATCTCACAGTTCAAGCTGACAGTGAAGAACCTTCTTGGGATTCTCTCTCTCTGTCTCTCTCTCTGTCTCTCTCTCTCTCTCTCCTCTGCCTGTCCTCTGTTCTGTCTCCCTAAAAAATAAATAAACATTTTATTTTATTTATTTTTATTTTTTTAAATATTTGTTAATGTTTATTCACTTTTTTTTTTTTTTTTGCTCTAAAGCATTTTATTAGAATCCATTTGACAAGACCAAGTATTTGATTACAATGAAGCAAAGTGGTCTGAATGATATTTAAATATCTCAAAATTTCTATGCAGTTTTTTTTCTCAAGTTCAAAGCTGCTCACAGGTTAATGCAGGACAGCTAGATGAAGTTCCTAGGATTTGCGTTTATTCACTTTTTGAGAGACAGAGCGTGAGCAGGGCAAGAGCAGAGAGAGAGGGAGACCCAGAACCCAAAGCAGGCTCCAGGCTCCAGGCTCCGAGCTGTCGGCACAGAGCCCGACGCGGGGCTCGAACTCATGAGCCGTGAGATCGTGACCCGAGCTGAAGTCAGATGCATAACCGACTGAGCCACCCAGGCGCCCCAAAATAAACATTTTAAAATAAATAAATAAAATGCTTTATTTAATGCTAATTACTACTATTGTCATTGTTAATACAATTTCTCATTAAATTTTTATTAGACATGGATTATCAACTTCACAAATACTATGAAATATATTTTAGCTAAATTCCCATAGGGTTTGTTGTTTTTTTTTCCCAATTCTGAAGGTACTTGATTTGTGTCAGAAGCATTGGTGTGATCATTAGTTATAATGATCCTAGACCAGATGTAGGCAAGCTACAACTTGTGGACCAAACTTGGCCTGGCACCTGTTTTTGTAAATAAAGTTTTATGGGAGCACAGCCACACCTATTTGTTTGCATTTCCTTGTATCACCTTTTGTGAAACAGTGATACGGGGCACCTGGGTGGCTCAGTCGGTTAAGCGTCCGACTTCAGCTCAGGTCATGATCTCACGGTCCGTGGGTTCGAGACCTGCATCGTGCTCTGGACAGCTCAGAGCCTGGAGCCTGTTTCGGATTCTGTGTTTCCCTCTCTCTCTGACCCTCCTCCGTTCATGCTCTGTCTCTCTCTGTCTCAAAAATAAATAAATGTTAAAAAAAAATTTAAAAAAAAAGAAACAGTGATAGAGTGGAATAGTTGTGACAAAGACCATGTGTACTTTAAAACCTAAAATATTTACTATTGGGCTTCTTACAGAGAAAGTATAAAGATCCCTGTTTTAGACATATAAGAAAGTAATGCTTTACAGAATTTTATTTAATAAAATGGAGTCGGGGCGCCTGGGTGGCGCAGTCGGTTAAGCGTCCGACTTCAGCCAGGTCACGATCTCGCGGTCCGTGAGTTCGAGCCCCGCGTCAGGCTCTGGGCTGATGGCTCAGAGCCTGGAGCCTGTTTCTGATTCTGTGTCTCCCTCTCTCTCTGCCCCTCCCCCGTTCATGCTCTGTCTCTCTCTGTCCCAAAAATAAATAAACGTTGAAAAAAAAAAATTTAATAAAATGGAGTCAAGTAGAGAATAGTTATAATTGTAATAACTATAACAGTCTTTAAGTATAATTATCATATACTGTTAGTATATGTTAGGCATTGTGATAAGATGACATAGGTCAGTTTAATGTTAGCCTTGAAATGACCCATGAGGTAGGTGCTGTAGAATCATTTCATAGACCATGAAGCTGAGATTTGGGAGAGCTTAGGAATCTGCCCATGGTTTCTCAGGTGGAATTCAAACACAGGTCTCCATGATCCAAATTTATATAATATGCTTTATTCAGAACCTTGGATTTGATGCTGTTTGACACTGAACTGGTTATTTACCTCTGTGGGACTCCATTTTACCATGTTTAAAATAAGGGTTTGGAATAGATACACCTTCAGATTCCATCTGGTCTGATCATCCTCTGGGTTTTAAAAGACCTTAGCCAGCAGGTGGCTCTGGAGTGATCTGAGGCAGGGCCCAGAAGAGCATAGCCATTTTGTGGTGGGGAGTCAGAAGGAGGTTGAACTCTTGGGGAAGAGCTGAGGATAGGCTAGGACAACTGGCGAAGGCGAGGCACCATAGCACCTGAGGACTATATGTGATGGCCCACAGTGACTGCTTTCATACACACGACAAGAACTTAAAAGTATTAGTGGTCAAAGCCCCTTCCCCCTCTCCCCAGAAGAATATGGATTTTCTCCTGCTCCTGGGGGTATGGTGTATTTGGAGAAAGTGCTCAAAAGTTCTTGGTGAATAATGGAAGGATTCAGCAATTAGTATACATACAGCAGAGTGATGATTATGAAACTTCTCTTTCAGCACCCTTTGACACTACCCAGGCCCTTTGAAGGTTGACTTATGGCTTAATTGAACCTTTTCCACACTCTTGTGGCCCAGAGCCTGAGCTGTTCTCTTCTTCCCTGCAGCATATTTGGCTCTTTCGACCTGACTCCTGTTCCTCTGATAGCCAGTGTTGGTAAAGAAAGGTGTGGGCTTAGGAATCAACACTCACTCCTGTCTTCAGGTTAAGATTTGTGTGCAAGTAATTACTGAGAAACTGCCTCCAGGAAGACCAGAAAAGGCAGTGAAGGAAACAATGTCAGGGAAGGGAAGGCCAGGCCAAAGGTGCAGTGTGTTCTTCCCAGGGCTGCTATAACAATGTACCAGACTGAATGGCTTCAAACAACAGAAATTTATTATCCCATTGTTCTGGGGGCTAGAAATCTGAAACCAAGGTGTTGATGGGGCCATGTTTTTTCAAAACCATCTAGGGGAGTTCCTTCCTTCCTTCTTCCTGCTTTTGTTAAGCTCTAGGCATTCCTTGGCTTGTGACAGCATAACTTCACTCTTTGCCTGGTCTTCACAGGGCCAGCTTCCTCTGTCTCTTTGTCTGTGTGTCCAGATTCCACTTTTCTTATGAGGACACCAGTTATACTGGGTTAAGGACCTACCATTTAACTATTAACATCTGCAACAACCTGATTTCTTGATAAGGTTGCATTCTGCAGTACTTGCATTCTGCAGTTGCATTCTGAGGATATCTTTTGGGGGACACAGTTCAAGCCATAACAGGTAAAATCTGTAATAAACATCTTGGGGAGGGCAGTTCCAGCATGACTTTGCAAGGGGACTCTGGAGTATGAGTTATATTACAAAGTTCTTCCAACCAAGAAAAATACACAAAAACAGTAAGAAGGAATTGAGAAGATCAGAGAGCATGAACATTATCTGCTATAAGAGGCTGGGGAGGGTTCCAGATGCTCTAGGAATGCCTTTTGGCCTGACTTCAATGGTAACTGAGGATGCGTACAGGCTATGAGCGGGGGTGAAGGGGTAGGAGGTGGGAGTGACAGGAGCTCTAGGGATCATGAGGGCTTAATGCTCAGGCCCCTGTCCTCACTCCAGCTTCACATTTTCTTCATGCCTCATCTGCCCTTCCTGACCCTTTCAGGGTGACAAATTACCTGGCCTTGCTTATGGGACTAGCAGCTGGAGTGTCTCATAAAGGCCCAGTTTGGGAAAAGGATTCATGAACTTTGGCCTTCAAGAATAGACGTTCCTAAATATGAACACAGCCTCATGGGGCTTGTTGCCTAGAAATAGCAGGATTCAATACCCCAGATGCCACATCAAATTCCTACATTTGGCCTAGGCTTCTAGCTTCAGAAGGCTCTTTTATTTATTTATTTTTTTGAGGGACACTGCCTCCTTTTCTGCCTTTATCCAAGATTGTCTTTGGTGTTCATTTAAGCATATTTTCTGTTCCAGTTTTGAAGCTTCAGGTGTGTTGTGGGTGATAAGAAGTGGAGGAGAGGGGAGAGCCACATCCTGTGATCTTCTGATCCCCACCCCTTCTCTGCCATACTGCACCTCTAGTAGTTCTCCTCTCTTTGCTTATTTAGAACATTTTCAATAAGATAGCTCTCTAATTCTAATGAAATCCTAGCTATTGTATTTGAAGTCACGTGTTCAACTTTTCTATTAAATGAATCCTCGTTGCCCTTATCCAGACATGAGTTTTTTGTTGGGCTTGCAGAAAATGTTGTCATTGGCATATCGGTCCGTACCTAGGTGCTTTGAATGAGTGTGTCTGCATCTTTCTGGTACAGATACAATTCTTACTGCCCTATGGAGACGAATCCATAGGCAGGTTGTGTGGGGCTAGCCTAGACAGTTGAAATTTGAAGCCACCTCCCTGGTATGATATTAGGGTCCCCAGCTCCCAGCCATAGAATTTCTGGTGCCTGAAATTCTGTCTTTAGAGATTCATTCTTTGTCTCAGGCTTGCTTTCCTTTTATTTGCAGAGGCACCTGTGGAAGGTGAGTCTTTTGAGTCAGCAACTCTCTAGTGAGATCCTTTCTTGGAAACAGGTAAATTTTGGCAGAGATAAGGAAAAATTAAGAAGGTACTTACATCAAAGTTGGGGGTAAAGAAAAGAGATACAATAAAAAGGGTGGAAACAGCACCATAAAGGGAGGCTGCAGTGGAGATCCTGGACTTTGATCTTCTTTACAATTTGGGCAGTGAGTGGATGCCAGTGTGGTTGGTGCATTTGGAGAATGAGTTGGGCAGCTTTCTTTCTTCTTTTTCTCCTCTCTTAGCATTTCAGTGCATTGAGGCCATGCAGGCCTGCCTCACTCAGGACCAGCTGGTGGTGGAGTGGCGAAGCTCTGCTCCAGCGGTAGACACATGGATGGTTGAGTGGTTTCCAGATTTGGACTCAGAGCCCTCCACTTTTTCCTGGGAGTCTGTGTCTCAGACCACGAACTGGACAATTAAGCAAGGTAGCAATTATGAACCGTATAAGTTCCCTCTTTGTGGGATTCAGTTTCATTTCCATCAGTTTTAAAATCTTTAACTTTGGCGTCAAAGCTGTAGGTGTGATTAATAGCATTTGACAAAGCTAGTGCAAGCTTAGTGAAGTGACATTCTTGCCATTTCCCAGTGAGGCTGTGTTGGGAAGTCATGGGTATCACACCAGGTATCTAGCCTGTTTCCAGGTGGAAAACACCATGTTAACACCACCATCAGAGAGCCCTTCCTGATGTCTCGATCATGGGGATAACATTAGAGTTTATATCCCATCCCAACAAACACTGATCACAGATAAGTGAGGCTTTACCCTCCTAATCCTGTCAGTCCAGCCATTTATTAATACTTAATAGCACTCATATAAGGATTTATGCTCATGCAGGGATGCAGGAAGACAGAGGAGCTAGAATTCATGGTATCTGAGTTCACCAGGTGATGTGCTGTTGACAGAAGGATTCAGTTTTTTTCTGCATTGCTACCAAATCAGGTATCAAAATCCATGATGGAGGAGGGACGGATTTCTTTTCCCTTCCTGGATGTCTCTGTTATTTTATCACACTGGTGCAGACTTGGTTCTTAGAATTAATTTTAAAAGTTCTATTTTAGAACTAGCATAGACATTAGAGACCATCCAACCTAACCTCCTTATTTTCCAGATGTGGAAACTGTAGAGAAATAGAGCATTTTTAGTAAGTTGTAATGGTAAGTTGGTTTAGTGGTTCTTCTCCTTTGCCATGCCCTGAAGTAAGGCTTGTTTTCTGTCTCTCTTTCTTATTTACAGATGAATTAAAACCTTTCTGGTGCTATAACATCTCTGTGTACCCAGTGTTGCGAGATCGAGTGGGCAAGCCATTTTCCATCCAGGCTTATGTCAGAGAAGGCAGTATGTATGAAAAGGCCCTGTGGGGGCAAGGAAACACTGAGTGGGGGGTGCTATCCAACATCCAGACAAGGCTGTGGATGTCTGTAGCTCATTCACAGTTGCCTTAGTGTTTAGCTGTGCTGCACCTTCATTCAGCTTCTGGTAAGCTATATATGCTTGACACAATGCGGTCAAGTTGTAGATCCACTGAATTTCAAAGCTGGACTAGAAGTTAGAGATCATCAAGTCCAGGCCCCTCATTTAATAAATGGAAAATCAAGGCCCAGAGAGTTGAAGTAGTTTGTGCAAATTCACAAAGAAACTTTGTGCAAATAGCCCTGTAGGCAGAATAACATTTAGCTAAGACCAGGTTAGGGACTTTGCAGAGTTAATCATAAATTGGAGATGCTAAAAAATTACTTTTAATTGTGTAATTGTAATCAAGGGTTTTACTGGTGAACTTCTCAGACTTTATCTTTTGGAAGTTAACCTCCTCCACGTTAGAAAACACATCCTGTCACTCAAAGGTAGCCCATGGGGGCATATCCTTCACCTATATTTGATGATAGCTATTACAGATATGAGTAGAAACTGAATGCAAAATGAGAGTGAGAGTCATAAGAAAGTACTTTTTTTTGCAGGCCTCTGACCCTGCTTTTCTTCTGTTTGACATGGATAATTCCAGAAAACAGTGTTCCCAAACAAGATGATTCATCATTTACCTACTTTGCTCCTACCTCCCACCTCCAGCACTGATTTCGCTTTCAGTACTAGCCAGAGCCTTTGTGGGGAAAGGATCTACTCCACTGTGATTCAGTGTTTATTGTTTTTATCCTTGTCCTGTAAAGTTCCGTCAGCAGGTCCTGTGACCCAGGCGGACAACATTGGTGTGAAGACAGTCACAATCACATGGAAAGAGATTCCCAAGAGTCAAAGAAATGGTTTCATCACCAACTACACCATATTTTACCAAGCTGAAGATGGAAAAGAATTCTGTAAGTGTGCTTATAGCCAAGTTGGAAACTCCCTAAAACCCAAACATGCTATGGATAGACCTGCCTTAGGGGTTGGTGCCCTATAATCTTGCATGAGTCACTTAGCTTCTTTGAGAATCTCTGATAATGAGGCCAAGAGTACCAATCTCTTGAGTTTTTTGGAGTCAAATGAGAGTGAAGTGACAGTCTTGTAGGAACCACAGGAGTTGATATAATATGTCCTCGTTAGGCTGTGAACAAGTGGGCCTCCTGGGAGCTTCACCATCATTAGTCGGGAATGGACTTGTGTGCTTGGATCAAAGAGTAGAGTAGTGACACTTAGCTCGGTGCCTGACCCTTTATCCTGACTCCTACTGCCCACTGCCAAGTCATACTTTTTTCCTTGAATCCAGACTATCTCCTGATATCCTAGGGATAGGCATGGATTCCTAAAATTAGGCAAATTTTTTTATTATGGCAAAATACATATAACATAAAACTCACCACTTAAAACATTTGAAAATGCACAGTTTAGTGGCATTGAGTATGCTGATAATGATGTGTGACCATCATCTCTACCTGTTTCCATGCCAAAAAGAAACCTGGTAGCCATTAATCAGTGCCTTGGCATTGTCTTCTTTCCACAGTCTCTGGAAACCACAAAATTGTTTTCTGTCTTTTTGATTTACCTATGCTGGCTATTTCATACAAATGGGATCATAGAGTATGAGGCTTCTTTTACCTGGCTTCTTTTACTTAGCATAATGTTTTCAAAGTTTATCCATCCTGTAGCTTGTATTAGTATCTTATTCCTTTTTATAGCTAAAGAATATTCTATTATGTGGATATCCCACATTTTATTTATCCATTCATCATTTGATGGGCATTTGGGTTGTTTCCACCTTTTGGCCACTGTAATTAATGCTACCATGAATATCTGTGTGCAAATACCTGTTTGAGTTCTCTGCTTTTAATTCTTTGGGGCATATACCTAGGAGTGGAATTTCTGGGTCATATGGTAATTTGGGCTTAACATTTTGAGAAACCACTGAACTGTTTTCCATAGAGACTGCCCCATTTTACGTGCCCACCAGCAAAGTCTGATAATTCCAATTTTTCCACATTCTTACCAACACTTATTTTATGTTAACAAAGATTATTATGGCTATCCTTGTGGGCATGAAATGGTTTCTCAGTGTGATTTTGATTTGCATTTCCCTAATACCTAATGATGCTGAGCATCTTTGCATGTGCTAATTGGTCATTTGAGGATCTTCTTTGAGAAAGTTTTCAAATTTTTTTGACCATTTTTATTATTTATTTATTTATTTATTTATTTATTTATTTATTTATTTTTTAACCTTTATTTATTTTTGAGACAGGGAGAGACAGAGCATGAACAGGGGAGGGTCAGAGAGAGGGAGACACAGAATCTGAAACAGGCTTCAGGCTCTGAGCTGTCAGCACAGAGCCCGACCTGAGACTCGAACCCACAGACCGCGAGATCACAACCTGAGCTGAAGTCGGACGCTTAACCGACTGAGCCACCCAGGCGCCCCAGACCATTTTTAAATTGGGTTGTTTGCCTTTCAGTTGGTGAGTCCTAAGAGTTTTTAAATATATATTCTCAATAGAAGTTCCTTATAAAATCTGTGATTTGCATATATTCCCATTCTGTGGGTTGTCTTTTCACTCTCTTGATAATGTCTTTTGATGCACAAAAGCTTTTATTTTGGTGAAGTCCAGATTAATCTATTTTCTTTTGTTGTTTATGTGTTTGGTATCATATCTAAGAAACCAAGGGCAAATTCAAGGCCACCATTTACCCTGTGTTTGTCTTCTAAGAGTTTTATAATATTAGCTCTTATGTTTAGGTCCTTGATCTATCTTTATAGGCTAATTTTAAGCACAACATGGATAGAGGGATTGGGGTATGAGATGGGCTGGCTTAGAGGTACAGGTTCCAGTGCTCTTATTTCACTGCTTGGCCTTGAATCTGGCATTTTTTTTTTACTTGGCCTTGGCTCTGGCATTTGACTTCCATCTTTTTCCTTTAGCCAAGACAGTTAACTCCAACATCCTGCAGTACGATCTGGAGTCCCTAACACGAAAGACCTCTTATAGTCTTCAAGTCATGGCCAGCACCAGTGCTGGGGGGATAAACGGCACCACGATAAACTTCAAGACATTGTCAATTAGTGAGTATTTCCTTCAAGCCTTGGATAAGTCCCCTTGGCATTTCCCTTAGGCCAGTTAGTGATGATGTTTTCCAAAGGCAGGGGGAAGCCAAATGAAAGGGTGGTACATAGAAGAACCATCTACCCTGTGGCTCACTGGCCTTCCTGGAAGGTGTATGTGTGAGGAGAGAATAGGGAGAGCAGGCACATTGAGAGCTGAATTGAAAAAGAGTGGTCATTTTGCTCCTTCCTAATGGATAGCCCCCTATTATCTTGAGGTGAAGAGATCAAGTTAATGCCAACTTTACTCTCAGTCCAAACAAGCTCCTGCTTCAAGGGTGTCCCCAAGTTCATAGTCACCGGTTTCTCTGTGTCACAGGTTACTGCACAATGGGGCCTTAGAGGGAAAACCTTGGTTGAACAAGCACCACTGGCCCACAGGAAGTAACTTAACCTCTATCCTTTGTGAAGATTTTTGAGTAAAAACATACATGACATGTTCTGCTTATTAGTTTTTAGATTAGAAAAATAGCAAGGAAAATGTAATAAATAACAAAATATAAAATGCTAGATAGTGTTGTATGATGGTTATGGGAAATATTCAAGAGGAAAAGAAGATGAAATGAGAAGAGAGATCAAGAAGAAAGGGGAATGGGAGAAACAGAAATATGTTAATTTTCTCAAGTCTTTGAGGGAAAGAGATTTGATTTGATATATTCGAATTGTTGTAAGAATTATTTACATTAAAAGTGAAAGGACATTGCCAATTTTTACAGTAAAAGTAAAAAATAGTCTGGTTTAAGTACTCTTGAAAACCTCTTACTCATTACATTGTTAAAAGAATAAAAATATATTTATGCCTCTGGAAACTACGAATATGGGATTGTATTTTTTACACACACAACACGTTCTATTTTTATGGACTAACACTGCCTTTTTGGAGGTTTTTGATATTGTTCTTTAGATTCTTTTAAAAATCCTGTTTTATTTTCACAACACTGGGCACAAATTGCATTATCTGCTAGAATTTTCTCCATGGGTCAAATTTAAGGCAAGAGGCTGCCTTGGAGTGTCGATGTTTCTTACACTTGTCTACACATTACAAATCTCCTTCCTTCTGTCTCTGTTCCTGTACAGTCTACTCTCCACACACCAGCCAGAGTTTAAAACCTAGACTCCTGCTTGAAACCCACCTGTGGCTTCTGTTGTATTTTAAGTAAAATTCAAACTCCTACCCATAACTTTCAGGATCCTTCACAATCTGTTGTTTACTGACCTCATCTCCTACAACTTTCTGCTTCTGTCTGTGTTAACTTCTTTCTGCTTTGCGGCTTTTGCATCTACTGTTCCTTTTGCCAGAAATACTTTCTCCATATTGTTGCATGGCCAGTTTCTTCTCATTATTAACATTAGCTCAAATTTCACCTCTCAGAGAAGTCTTCCTTTGCCACCCTATCTAAAGTTACTAACTTTTCTTCAACCTTACCTTGGATACAATCTAATATCCTATTATATCTGAAATAATCTTTTTTTATTGTCTGAATCCTCCTACCAGAACGTAGGCTCCATGAGAGTAGAGATCTTGTATTTCTTGCTTATTGCTGTTTATTTTATTACCCAGAACAGTGTTTGGCAAATGGTAAGTGCTCATAAATATGTACTGAATTAAAAAGGTTGGAGACTGAACCTTGTGAACATAATATCTGTCACTATTATTCAGGCAGAAGAGAACTGGATGAGAAGCCATAAATACCAGGGTTTTTTTTTAATGAATAAATTCAAATTCAATTGAATTGAAAGAAAACTCATAAGTAATGTGTTGCTTAAGCTACTAGAATAAAAAGTTAATCTTTGGTATTTGTTAAGAAAGTGAGGACTTTAACTGACATTTGTTCTCCTATTCCCAAAGGTATCCTTGAGATTTTCCTTATAACTTCTCTGGTTGGAGGTGGCCTTCTTATTCTCATCATCTTATCAGTGGCATATGGTCTCAAAAAGCCCAAGTGAGTTTATAGGCAACAGCATGGGCGTTATAGGCAACAGAAAGGGGTGGAAGGCATCATGGGTGGAAGAGGGTTCTCTGTTATTAAGGGGGTGTTATTTCATTTATTAATTTGGCATATATTTATGGAGTTTATTATATGTTACACCCTATAGCTCATCAGAATTCTGACCAAACAAGAGGACTCTCACCCCCACAGCCCCATACACCAGGCTTAGGCCAAGGGATTTCCAGCTGCCCCACAGGCTTTATCTTCTGTATTTGGCATCTGAGACTAAAATTAGGGAGAAGGTCCTTTCTCTCAGCATCTGGCAGCAGCAAGAGGGCTGAAGGCCACTAGCTTCTCTCCCAGGCAGACCAGGGAGCGTACCCATAGAATTAGATTACTAGCCAGTAGTGTGCCCAGCACAGACTTGTTCCTTGCTCATGGTGCAGTGTTGGAGGGCTGCCTACAGGGGCATTTGTCCTACCTGTCCTGGCCACTATGGGAAAGGAAACTCATCCTCAGGGTCATAGGCTTTTGCTCCACAGACAGCCTCATACTGTCAGGCTGGCCAAGAGCTCCCTCCCTCGTAGACCTCTCTCTCCAGAATTGTGCAATTTGGGGCCTTCTCTGCCAAGCAGCTATGCTTAGTTATGGTTAAGTGAATGTCAACCTCATTTTCCAACCATAGGTAGAAACCAGGTCAGCAGCCAAATTCTTGTACATGTTGCATGTATAACAAGCTCCCAGGTAATGCTGCTGCTGCTGCTGCTGCTGCTGCTGCTGGATGGTACCCTGCTTTGAGAATCACTGCACTAAAGTATGGGTATCTTACAAGGCTTTGAGTGTTACCTTTCCTGGAGAATATATCTCTAAGACATGGTTCTGTGATGGTGTGATTTTCAGCATCAAGACCCGGGGTGGAGATGAGGGGCAGGGGAGGGTAAGAAAGGTGTCTTTCCATCACATCCCATTGATGACTTGAAGTTTCACTCCCCAGGTTACTTTGTTTTCCCAGTTTCTGTCAGGAGGTCAGAAGCTTGACCTTATTTATTAGGGAGACACACAACTCCCTATAGCAAAGCTCCATCCTTTTGGCATAGCCATGCAGTGTGAGTAATATACTTCTTTAACTCACTTCCTGTTTTAAAATATTATTAGCAGATTGAAGCACCTCTGTTGGCCCGATGTCCCCAACCCTGCTGAAAGCAGCATAGCCACATGGCGTGGAGATGATTTCAAGGTAAACAGTCCTGTCTTTGTTAAGCAATCATTGAGGAGGCTGGTTGTAAAAGACAACGAAGAGTGATGGAGGTTAGGAGGAGTCCTGGGCTGAGATTTTACAGGGTTTACATGAACTATGAGATCATGACCTGAGCTGAGGTGGGATACTTAACTGACTGAGCCACCCAGGTGCCCCAAGTTTCATAAGTTTTTAAATCGAAAATTCTTTTGAAAGTTTTAAGGTGTAATTTCTTAAGTAAAAACAAGCCCTGTCAAATATCACCTTTAAATTTGTATTAAAGACTGTTTCTAGTATTGCTTGATGCTGGAATTTTTAGTATTAGCACTTGTTTCAACTCAGAAATCTTTTTTAAACATGGACATTTTTATTTACTTATTTAAATTTTTGTTATTTGTGTTATTTCTGTTTTCTTCTCTCCTGTATCAGCTGTGTATTACCTTATTTGTTACTTATTAAAAGTTATGAAGAGAGTAAACAGATTTATAGGCAGTATTGTCAGATGTCTAAAGTGTTCATTTATTTAAAAAAGTTATTTATTTTGAGAGAGAGAGAGATAGAGGAAGGGGCAGAGGGAGGGAGAGGAGGAATCCCAAGCAGGCTCCAGTCAGGGGCTCGATCCCACAATGCTGGGATCATTGCCTGAGCTGAGATCAAGAGTTGGACGCTTAATCAACTAAGCCATCCAGGTGCCTCGAAAATGCTTTTTGAGTAACATAGGGCTGGCCTCCATGGCAGGCATATATTACTCACTGAATGCCAGGCATTGAGCTAGACTCTTTGTATACAAAGATGTTAAAGACACTGCCTCTGCCTAGGAGGCCACCTTTGATTTTTCTGATGATGTTGGGCAAGTCATTTGTCTTCATGATTGTACTTTTTGCATCTGTAAGAGTTCTAATTTTGATGTTCCCATCTGAACTGTAGTTTTGTGAACTTAAGATTGTGTGGCAAATAGTCTTGAGCTCTCTATAAGAAAAAAATGGAATACCTCGTGCCATTCTCAGGAAATGGGCCAGTGTTGCCATGCTCTTATGGAAGGGCATATGGAGGTGATTGGCCATCACTTCTGGTCTCTGGAAGGAATGTGGGGGCTGGTCAAGAGGCATTGGTTGTCCCAAGCCTGTTGACTACCTCATGTGTAGCTCCAAAATGATCATTGGGGGTATCCTTTTCTCTTTTTCAGGATAAGATAAATTTGAAGGAATCTGATGACCCTGTGAATATGGAAGAAGACAGAGTTCTAAAACCATATTCTTCCCCCAGAGACCTTATTGATAAGTTGGTGGTGAACTTTGAGAATTTTCTGGAAGACGTTTCCACAGAGGAACTTGAAAAGGGTCAGGAAAACATTTTGAGAGAGGAAAAAAATGAATATGTGACTTCTCCATATCGGCCTTACTGTCCTCCCATTTCAACTGAGATTCCACAGAGAAAATCCCAAGAACTGTGTTCTAGAATACCACAGGGGATCTGCTTAGAAACCACAGCGCAGCTTCTTTCTTCTGTTCCGAATTTAGGGCCAGACCGTATCTGTGAAGAAGGAGAACCTAATCCATACTTGAAAAATTCAGTGACAACCAGAGAATTTCTCACGTCTGAAAAACTTCCAGAGCAAACCAAAAGGGAAGTCTAATTGTTACTGTGACTTGAATCTCTCTGGGTCGTAGTGTGAGCAACTCTTATAGACAGAATGTATTAGGACTTAGCCAGAAGAGCTTCCTTGGCTGTCTCCCCATCCTTGCTTTGTGTTAGAGAAATTGTCACACATCCCTGAGTGGCTTGTTGAACTTGGTTGGCACAGATGTGTAACTTGCCTGAGAAGAAGGGATAGTGGTATGTCTGAGCATTTTGCAGAGGAAAAGTGTTTATTTTCTTTTGTTCAGGTAACAAGCTCTCACTGAGGTGTCTGACACAATGATTTTAAGGGACAATGGAGCCCCTAAGGTGGATATATCTTGCCTTCCCTAGGAATTAGGTCATTGCCACAACTTTTGCTCGAGCTGCTCCTCAGAGATCCATCAGACTTTCCCATTGCTAGAGGACAGTGGTTTGGTAGGAGGTGGGAATCTCTCCCTTTACCTTGATTTCCCTTGGGTTCTGGGTTCTACCTCCAAGGAAGCCCCAAGATCTCACTTTTGAGATTTTGTTTCTCCCTCAATATAGGGGCAGGGGAGGTAGAGTGGCCTTCCTGATGGTGTGCTTCTCATTAACCTCATAAAATCTCAAGTGTCTGCAGCAACACCTCCACCCAGGACTCTTGCCCCTAGTTCACAGCACATTGGCCTCTAGTAAATCGATCTCAGCAGGGCACTAGGGAGTGGACTCCAGGCTGGGCCAGCAGGTCTGCCCCAATCTTCAGGTCATTGCCCAGCTCTGAAAAGCTCCCGGAGGCCTTTGCTGGCCCTTTATCTTGCACTCAAACCTGGGAGTAGAAAGGCACCAAATACTGCACTGCTTTTGTACAGGATCTCTGGCCCCTCATGCTAGCTCACAGCCTAGGAATGCTTACAAAGCTTCCCTCAAAGGCCTCTTTCCTGAAGGACCTGAGCAGGGTGTGGAAACATGCTACTGTCACTTTGCTGCCCCGACCCAGGACTCCTCTTCCTTCACCTTGGCCATGTACAGAGCTTATGACACGTCAGGGGAGCCTTTAGCCCAAGTGCTAATGGCAGGATTCGGTTGCTGAGAATTGGGGACTGATGACTGGCCCTGGGCTGGCACCTTAACCGCAGTGATGGCAGATGATTTCCTAATATGTGGCTTTGACTCATCTGGCTATTAGGGGAGGTCTCTGAGAACCTGGTGAGATCTGGGAAGGCCAGGCAATGAGTGAGCAGCCAAGGTGCCTTGAACGTAGCATTTGCCAGCCAGAAAGGCTGATGTCCATTTTTATAGGAGAATTTGAGAAGTCAGTACTTGAGTAGCAGGCATGAACTTCACAAGCCAACAATTCAGATGTGCAAAAATATCACTTTACTTTCCTATAACTAAACTTAATTTCTGACACAAGCCTATGACATTGTAAAGTAACCACAGCCCAATTTGGTGATTTGTGAGTGGCTTTGGGTTTATAGCTCAGTCACAGTCAGGATTTTGACCGGCCTTCCCTCCCTTCCCCACCATCCCCATCCAGTCTGGGACTGATTCTGAGTGCCACAGGATATTCAGTGGAGCAGCAGGTTCTGTCTCCCATTTGGTGTCTGCCTAATGCTGGTCCAGGGATGTGCCTATGACCCCACCTGTTGGGTATCTACCACTTTTCTCGGCCAATTGCTGTGTCCTTACCTTGGGCACAAGCAGGTGGTGCAGCTCTTCCGGAACTTTCTTCTCATGAAATTTCCAGTGTCTGCAGCACCTTTCCACCCCTCCCCCCCCCCCCCCCCCCCCCAATGCTTCATGCCTCGTGTACAGAATAGTGTCTGCTGACAAGGCGAGGAATGCAGGAGGTCTGGGGCAGCAGGCTGGGGGATCTGCACCTTTGTACTGGGAGTAGATAAGGACCAAATGCAAGGGATACACTGGACCCATCTGTAGTAGTCTCTCTCTGCCCTATCTCCCCCACCCCATCTTGTTGTGACTCAGGCATTTCTATGAGCCCCTTGTCCCCCAGGGTTCCAGATGGGGTCCTTTCTACCTGTTTCTTTGCATTTGTGAACCTTAGGGACATGCTAGCCTCATACCCCACAACTGTTCTCTTTTCTGTGGCCATCTGCCCACCTCCCACTGAGGGATCTTCTCAAATTCTGTATGAGGGGAAGGGGGAAGGGGATGAGTCCCCTGCCTCCTGCCCCCATCTTGTTTGTTTCACACCTGGATGAGACTTTTGAACCTAAAACCCAAGAATTAGATGTCTGGGGAGAGAGGAGGAGTCCCAGCTGGCTCCTGTGAGTGGGTTTCAGAGATGAAGACCTTCCCCTCTGCTTCTCCTCCCTTAATCAGTCATTAAAGCCTGAAATGTCTTCTGGTGGACAGTTGGAAAATGCCACACTCCTGGCCCCTCCTCTGCTTCATCCCTTCCTCCCTTCCATCTTCTGCTTTCCTGCCTTTCCCAGAAGCTTCTCTTTTTAACGCCTCTTTTTTCTTCCTTCTTTTCTTTTCTTTTCTTTTCTTTTCTTTTCTTTTCTTTTCTTTTCTTTTCTTTTCTTTTTTCTTTTCTTTTCTTTTCTTTTCTTTTCTTTTCTTTTCTTCTTCTTTTCCCACTAACCTCCTTTTATAATTTTCCACACTTACTTTTGTTGCCTTGAGGGCTAGGGAAGTAGGGGCCCTGTGTTGTGTGCTAGGTGACCCAAGGTAGGTCCTAGGAGTCAGTGTTGCCTGCCAATAAGGGGTGTGGGAACCTCAAAATCTCCTTCAGCAGGCTGCACACTGCTTTCCAGAGCAGATTCCCAAGACATAGGTCTAAAAGCTAAGAAGCCACGGTGGCCTTTCTTCCCTGGGGTCCAGTCAAAAACTGTCCCCGCTCCCAGTACCCTGGGCTGCCTCTGTGGCCCAAAAAAAGCAATCTCCATTTTTTCTCTGTTAGATCAAAGAGAACACAAACAGGGAAACTTGTATTTTAGCAAGATCATGAAAAACTGATAACATTCTCAATCGGGTTTTCTGGGGTTCAGAACCATGTAAACAGCTATGTTAGTGCCTTATTAATGGCCTTCTACACTGATACCAGAAGAATTTAAAATAATGGCAGAAAAGCCAACTGTGGGCTTAAGAAAAGAAGATCATACTTTCACTGTGGCTTCTCAGGAGGCAACAGTAAACCACATATAGTGCAAACTCTGTAGGGGTGAGGTGAGTTTTGAAAGGAGGCAGGAGATGGGGAAAGGGAGTTGGGAAAGTAAAGATGTCCTGCGTGGGTCCCAGAATGCCCACTGAGGCTGCTCCTTTGTGTGAAGGAAGCCTGTGCCTGGATGCCCAGCCACCCTGAGGGGTTCTGATGCCTTCTCCATCATGTCCCTAGTTACTGCCTACTGGTTGCAAACTGGCCTTCAGGCTAAATCTGGGACTTATGTTTCCAGAGCCCATGACTCAGGAATGATGTTGACATTTTAAAAATCTGCTGGATAACAAAATCAAAGGAAAAAATTATGTTTAATGACATGAAGACTATATGGAATGCACATTGTGTCCATAAATAAAGCTTAAATTGGTAAAGAGCCACACCCATCATTTACATATCATCTGTTTTCTTTCCTCCCACAAAGGCAGAACTGAGTAGTTGTGACAGAGAATTTCTCCCACAAAGCCTAAAGTGTTCACCACCTTGCTGTGTGCAGAAAAAGTTGGCTCACCTATGGGTAGCCCACCAACACGAGGCTCAGACCGCATAGTGTTGGCCCACAGAGTGTTTTAACTTTGAATTAGCTGCTAATTAAACAAAATTTCAGGTTATGGTCATTCTGGATTTCTAACTGAGTAGGGACTGCCTCTTTTATTTTTTTTTTTATTATTTATTTTTTTTTTAAATTTTTTTTTTCAACGTTTATTTATTTTTGGGACAGAGAGAGACAGAGCATGAACAGGGGAGGGGCAGAGAGAGAGGGAGACACAGAATCGGAAACAGGCTCCAGGCTCTGAGCCATCAGCCCAGAGCCCGACGCGGGGCTCGAACTCACGGACCGCGAGATCGTGACCTGGCTGAAGTCGGACGCTTAACCGACTGCGCCACCCAGGCGCCCCGGGACTGCCTCTTTTAGAAGGGCACATACTCTCTGGCTCCCCACCCCAGCCCTCTCAGCTGCCCATAGCTAAGGTGGAGCATTAGTTGGTTGGTCATCACCTATTCCAGTGGTTCTTCATACAGCTTATTCTGTGCCCCTACTTCAGATATATGGCCTGGAGGTATTTTGGGAGGGTGATGCTGGCATCTAGTGGATAGAAGTGAGCTACCTCTTCCCACTCAACATTCATAGATGTTCCCACCTTTCTTTTTTTTTTTTTTGTAAATTTAAATTTTGTTTTGGACTCTACTATGCAAACATCAACAACAACAAAAATCTCTTAATACCAATTATTTGTGTCATTCTTAATTCCTTCCTGATATGATCTGCATATACTTATATACGTGTTCATCTAATTGAATGTCATACATTGATTCTATTGTATTTTCCTTTAGTTTCATGTACTATTTCATGTTTAAAATTTCATGCATGAACATGGTTCATTGTGGTAGTATTTTGAATGGACACTCAGAACTCCATGGTGTGCCTGAATATTATGATATGCCAAGGCCCCTTTCTTTTTAGGATTGTTTTATTTTTTTTTTAATTTTTTTTTTCAACGTTTATTTTATTTTTGGGACAGAGAGAGACAGAGCATGAACGGGGGAGGGGCAGAGAGAGAGGGAGACACAGAATCGGAAACAGGCTCCAGGCTCTGAGCCATCAGCCCAGAGCCTGACGCGGGGCTCGAACTCACGGACCGCGAGATCGTGACCTGGCTGAAGTTGGATGCTTAACCGACTGCGCCACCCAGGCGCCCCATTTTTAGGATTGTTTTAAATGTCTTCTTTGTATAGAGACCAACTTCACTAAATTCTGTTCTTTGTACATTTTCTTTTCCCACCTTTGTCCTAACTCCTTGGGAACTCTTTCTAAAGGTGGAATTTCTGGGTCACAGTTTTATGGTTATTGTCATATATTGCACATCTGTGACCCCCTTAAAGGCTGCACTGATATTTTCAATATATCCAGGGGTATCTGGGGCATCCTTTGTCCTTGCTATTGATAATCAACTGTTTATTGCTCTAAGCTTGGTTTTGTCAATTTATTGGATATGGTTATTGACACTTCATAGTTATTTGTGTTGCTTAAGTCATTGTGAAGGTAAGCTTGTCCCATGTATATTTATAGTCTGCATGTCTACCTGTTGACATTATATAGTGTTCTACATCAAAGCCACTGGGGCATTGAGAGACCAGCTGAGCTGCTAGACATAAGAGGCACTTAGCAGGACTTTACAAAATTGATTGACTTCGTCATTTGGCTGACTATTGAAAATATGTGGGTTTTGTAGGACATTTTAAAAGAAACACCACATTGATGTCTTTCCTGAATTAGTGACAAGGCCTATTTGTAATCACAGTATGTGGCATTATTGGTGTCTTGCACTCTTGGAGGGAGGATGCCTGGACTGATTATGACAATGTCATTAGCATTTCTTGTCCCTCTGCAGCTTTTACTGGACACTGGAGTCAGCAGAGAGAGCATTGGCTCAAAAGCAGAAACATCCCCAGTCCATGTTGGCGAAAACCTGGAGATGCCTGCATCTGGCTGCTGAGAAGGGTGTGGGAGAAACGCGAAGGGAGGAAGTCCTCAAAAGCACGAAGCCAGCAGTCAGCAAGCCTCAGATGGTTAGTCAAGGCAGTCTAGGCGTACCTACTGCTGATTTCGTTTTTAGGAGCGGGATTCTCTTTTCTGTCCAACTTCACTACATATGTGGGGTAAAATAACCCGAGGCCTGGACTTTGAAATGGAAGTCAAAATGTGCAAAGCGGAACAGACACGCAGAAAACTCTTAATGATTATAATAATGCAGAAGACTGGACTTGTGTACCAAGAGAACCATCTCTCTGTATACTGTGCATGCTGTCTCTTCCACATATTGTTCATAAAGCCATACAGTATATAATGCATGTGCATGGCAGTTCTGGCCTCCTAAGCAGAGTATGAAAGCAGGGTTACTATAGTGAGAATAGCCTTTAAAACGCTTTACCATAAATGCATTGGTATTTCTGTCTTTCAGGTAATAAAGCTGTAATACCATTTTCATGTAAAGCTATACTTCTCTTCTAAAGTTGTACCCACTCAGGTATTTAAAATGAGACTTCAAAATGCAAATATCCAACTTTGTTAGAGATCGAGGGAGTCTCTTGGTTATGGGACACACAGAACAGCTACAGGTGACCAGGAATCAGACTTAGGGAGTTATTTTTGCCAACATAGCTTCCGCTAGGGATGCAGCTGGGCCTCACACCTGAGTTCTCTTCAATCTCTCATGGCAGAATTTTTTGTTTTGAAGTTTATTTATTTTTGAAAGAGACAGAGACAGCATGAGTAAGGGAGGGACAGAGAGAGAGAGAGAGAGAGAGAGAGAGAGAGAGACAGGGAGGCAAGTAGGGAGGGAGAATCCTAAGCAGGTTCTGTGCTGTCAGTGCAGAGCCGGATGTGGGGTTTGACCTCACGAACCATGAGATATGACCTGAGCCGAAACCAAGAGTCATTCCCTTAACTGACTGAGCCACCCAGGTGCCTCTCATGGCAGCAGTTTCAAACTCCCAGCTCCTCAAACTCCTTCAGAATACTCTCAGCAGATGAGGTGGCCCCCCTTCACGGAGGATGCACCACCCGCCCATCTCTCTTCTCCTCTTCAGGTCAGACTTGGGGAAGGTCTCTGAGGCAGAGGTGGCCCTGCTCTTATATTATACATCCCTCCCCACTGGCTCTCTTGTTCTTTCAATTTCTCCCTCCTGAGAGATTCCTTCCCATCATCTTCTAAACATGCTCAGGTCACTTCCATGTTAAAAGAGAACAAAGTATTCTCCTTGATCATCCTCTCCCTCTGGCTGCCCGCTGGCTGTCCCCATGGATCTGCCTGTGGTTTCAGGGTAGAGTGGGCCATATCCCTTGTAGCAGTAGGGAGGAAATGACCAATGCTGAAACCTCTAGGACATTCGAAGACTGGAAGCCTCGTTTCGCCAGGTCACATTCTTGTGGTATTAGCACAAAGGCCCAGTAACAAAGCAGGCATTCTCTGGTTTATTCTCACCATCCAGACTCCAGAACCCAGGCAGCAAAGCTCTCTTTTCTAGGGTTATGTGGCTACCTGGTTCTCCCTCCTGCCATCTGCTGTGTCCTCAGCTCCTGAGGGGCTGTGTGGAGCCACAGTTGTGGTTAGAGTGCCCAATTGTGTGGGACTGAGGCATTTTCCAGGACATGGGCCCTGCTGTGATAAAACCCCAGAGTCTCAGGTAAACCAGAATAGTGAGATCCTATACTGCAGCTCTGGGCCTGTTCCTTCTTTTAAAGTTATGTACTTGTGCTGGTGTTTATCTTCATTTTGATGGGTCCACTTGCCCCCAGACTCTCATCCAGCTTGTGCTCTTTGACAATACCCTCAGGGAGCCCATCCTCTAACTGGAACATAAGCTGGCGGTATATGAGTGGCCATTCCTCCCCATTCCTTGGCAGGCTTGCTCCTGACGTTCATCACCCTCCAGTAAGGCTCCAGTGTCTCCGACTCCCCGGCCCATTTCCATAATGCTCCTTGTGACCCCAGCTGTCCCCTTCAGTATACCTGGTCATGTCATAGAAAATTGCCCCTTGACACATTGATTCCTTTTTTAAAATTATTACAACAGCAGTGAAATGAGCTGTCTTCTGGCTTCACCCCTGTAGCCAGTGTCCATTTTAACCTATTTTTGCCATTAAGCCACCTGGGTGTGGGACCACAGACCTCAATGTTTGCTCTGTTCCATCTCCTAGGATGACCTGGGCCCCACATCCTCTCTGAAGGGCACTCGTATCACAGAAGCATTTGCTCCTCCCAAAGGACCAGAGCCCTGCCAAGCCTTTGGCAAAGCCTTCTGTGTACAACCTTGTTCTCACTTGGAGGCTCTGACCAGCCCCCTCAAATGAAATTGGTGAAATGTCCCCTCCCCTGTAATACTATGAAGAATAGGGTGATTTCTGGCTGGTCAACTGCCAGAACTGTGGTTCAGGAGTTGGAGAATGTTGATTGGGATGATATATGTGCTAAAAGCTGGACCCCCTGAGAGCTTTCATAGACCCTAGAGAGCCTACATACTGTCAAATATATTGAAATTTCCACATTTCACATTAATTATAGTATCTTTACATAAAAATTTTGTAAGGGTTTTTATGTCTTGTTTTTGAAATTATTTGACTATTGTAACTTTATGATTTAACTTCTCAGCAGTCAGCCTGTATCTTTAGGGATTCTTGTGACTTGAGAAAATTCATCTATTCTAATCTAATTTGCAGATTTTTTACCAACATATATTTTTTGGAATTGATTTTTTTTAAGTTTTTATCTTTTTTCCGGTTAGTTAACATACAGTATTATATTAGTTTCAGGTGTACAATGTAGTAATTCAACAATTCCATACCTTACCCAGTGCTCCTCAAGAGAAGTGTCTTCCTTAATCCCCATCACCTATTTTACCCAACCCTCCACCCACTTCCCCTCTGCTAACCATCAGTTTGTTCTCTGTACTGAAGAGTCTGTTTGTTTCTTGGTTTGCTTTCCTCCTTTTTTCCTTTTGCTCATTTGTTTTCTTTCTTAAATTCCACTTATGAATGAAGTCATACAGTATTTGTCTTTCTCTGATTGACATATTTTGTTTAGCATTATACTTCAGCTCCAGACATGTTGTTACTAATGGCAAGATTTCATTCTTTTTATGACTGAATAATACTTCATTGTATGTATGTGTGTATATAAATATATGAATATATAAATATATGTGCATGTATATTTATAAATATGAATATGAATATAAATATAAATATATACACACATACCACATCTTCTTTAAAAAAAATTTTTTTTTAACATTTATTTATTTTTTGGAGAGACAGCATGAGCTGGGAAGGGGACAGAGAGAGAGAGGGGGAGTCACAGATTCTGAAGCAGGCTCCAGGCTCCGAGCTGTCAGCGCAGAGCCTGATGTGGGGCTTGAACCCACGAACCATGAGATCATGACTTGAGCCGAAGCTGGCCGCCCAACCGACTGAGCCACCTAGAAGCCCCTATACCACATCTTCTTTATTCCTCAATGGATGGATATTTGGGTTGCTTCCATTTCTTGGCTATCGTAAGTAATATTGCTATAAACATGCAGGAACATGTACACCTTTGAATTCGTGTTTTTGTATTCTTTGGATAAATACCAAGTAGTATGATGGCTGGATCGTTGGATAGTTCTACATTTAACTTGTTGAGAAACCGCCCTGTTTTCCACAGTAGCTGCATCAATTTGTATTCCCGTCAGCTTTGCAAGAGGGTTTCTTTTTCTACATATATTCACCAATATTTGCTGTTTCTTGTGGTTTTTTTTGTAGACACTGACAGGTGTGAGGTGATATATCATTGTAGTTTTGATTTGCATTTCTCTGATGATAAGTCATGATAGTATCTTTCCATGTGTCTATTGGCCATCTGGATGTCTTCTTTGGAGCAATGTCTCTTCATGTCTTCTGCCCATTTTTAAATTGGATTATTTATTTTTTGGGTGTTAAGTTGTATCAGTTCTTGCTATATTTTGGATACTAACCCTTTATGGGGTATGTCATTTGCAAATATCTTCTCCTGTTGCATAGGTTGCCTTTTAGTTTTGTTGATTGTTTACTTCACTGTGCAGAAGCTTTTTGTTTTGATGGAGCTCCAATAGTTTATTTTTACTTTCGTTTCCCTTGCCTTAGGGGACCTATCTAGTAAAAAGCTGATATGGCTTGTGTCAGAGAGATTATTCCCTGTGCTCTTTTCTAGGATTTTTACACTGTCTCACATTTAGGCATTTAATCCATTTTGAATTTATTTTTGTGTATGGTGTAAGAAAGTGGTCCAGATTCATTCTTTTGCATGTTACTGTCCAGTTTTCCCAATACCATTTGTTGAAGAGGCTGTATTTTGCCCATTAGATATTCATTCCTTCTTTGTCGAACAATAAGTGGCCATATAATTTTGAGTATATTTCTGGATTTTCTCTCCTGTTCTATTGATCTGTGTGTCTGTCTGTTTTTGTGCCATTGACATACTGTTTTGATTATAACAGCTTTGTAATATAACTTGAAGTCTGGAATTGTGATGCCTCCAGCTTTGCTTTTCTTTTTCAAGGTTGCTTTGGCTATTTGGGGTCTTTTGTGGCTCCATACAAATTGTAGGATTGTTTGTTTTAGTTCTAGAAAAATAGTGGTCTTTTGATATGGATTGCATTAAGTTTGTAGATTACTTTGGGTAGTACAGACATTAAATAGTATTTGTGCTTCCAGTCCATGAGCATGGAATGCCTTTCCATTACTTTGTGTCATCTTCAGTTTCTTTCATTAGTGTTTTATAGTTTTCAAAGTACAGGTATTTCACCTCTTTGTTTAGGTTTATTCCTAGGTATTTTACTATCTTTGGTGCAGTTGTAAATGAGGTTACTTTCTTAATTTCTTCCTGCTGCTCCATTATTGGTGTATAGAAATGCAACAGATGTCTGTACATTGATTTTATATCTTATGACTTTACTGAATTCATTGATCAGTTTTTGCAGTTTTTTGGTGGAGTCTTTCGGGTTTTCTATATGGAGTATCATGGCATCTGAAAATAGTAAAAGTTTTACTTCTTCCATACTGATTTTGATGTCTTTATTCCTTCATCTTTTCTGGTTGCCATTGGTAGGACTTCTAATAGTATGTAAATAATAGTGGTGAGAATGGACATTGCTGCCTTATTCCTAACCTTAGGGGAAATACTCTCAGTTTTTCTCCATTGAGTATGATGTTAACTGGGTTTTTCATATATGGACTTCATTGTATTGTGTATATTCCCTCTAAATCTACTTTGTTGAGGGTTTTTATCATGAATGGGTTACACTTTGTTAAATGCTTTTTCTGCATCTATTGAAATGATCATATGGTTTTTATCCTTTGTCTTACTGATGTGATGTGTCATGTTAATTTGCGAGTACCGAACCACACTTGTAACCCAGGAATAAAAGGCACTTGATTGTGGTGAATGATTTTTTTTTAATGTATACTTGGATTCAGTTTGCTAATATTTTGTTGAGGATTTTTGCATCTATATTCATCAGAGATACTGGCCTATGGTTTTTTCTTTTTTGTGTGTGGTGTCTCTGGTTTTGTTATCAAGGTAAGGCTAGCTTCATAGAATGAATTTGGAAGGTTTTCTTCCTTTTCTATTTTTTATAATAGTTTAAGAAGAATAGGTATTAACTCTTATTTAAATGTTTGATAGAATTCTCCCATGAAGCTATTTGGTCCTGGGCTTTTGTTTGTTGGGAGTTTTTTTTTGTTTTTTGTTTTGTTTTGTTTTGTTTTGTTTTGTTTTTACTGGCTTAATTTCTTTGCTTGTTATCAGTCTGTTAAAATTTTTTTATTTATGCTTGTTTCAGTTTTGGTAGGTTATAGTTTCTAGGAATTTGTCTATTTCTTCTAGGCTGTCCAATTTGTTGGCATATAGTTTTTAATAATATTCTCTGGCAAGTTTTATATTTCTGTGGTGTTGGTTGTGGTCTCTCCTCTTTCATTTGTGGTTTTATTTATTTTACAAAGAACCAGCTCCTGATTTCATTGGTCTGTTATTTTTTTTTAAATTTTCTATAGTATTTATTTCTGCTTGAATCCTTATTATTTCCTTCCTTCTGCTGGCTTTAGGTTTTGTTTAGTTCTTTTTTCTATCAACTTTAGGTGTAAAGTTAGGTTGTTTATTTGAGATTTTTCTTCTTGTGCTAGGCCAGTGTTACTATAACCTTGCCTCTTGATTTGCTTTTGCTGTATTTTGTTCAAAGGTTTTGAGCCATTGTATTTTCATTTGTTTCCATGTACTTTTTTATTTCTTCTTTTATTTCCTGGTTGAGCCATTCATTGTTTAGTAGCATGTTCTTTAACTTCCATGTATTTGTGGTCTTGCTAGATTTTTTTCTTGTTCTTGACTTGTAGTTTCATAGTGTTGTGGTCAGAAAAGATGCCTACTATGACTTCAATCTTTTTTAATGTGTTGAGGCCTGTTTTGTGGCCTAATATGAGATCTGTTCTGGATAATGTTCCATGTGCACTTGCAAAGAGTATGTATTCCACTGTTTCAGGATGGAATGTTCTGAGTATATCTTTAAATCCATCTGGTCTAATGTATCATTCAAAGCCATTGTTTCTTGTTGATTTTCTGTTTAGATGATCTATCCATTGATATAAGTGGGGTGTTAAAAGTCCCTTACTATTATTTTATTATTATGGATTATTTCCTTTATGTTTGTTACCTACTTTAATGTATTTGGCTGCTTCCATGTTGGGTACTTAATATTTACAGTTGTTATATCTTCTTGTTGGATTGTCACTTTATAATTATATAGTGTCCTGCTTTGTCTCTTATTGCAATCTTTGTTGTGAAATCTCTGGGAAACGTGGTATGAACAGGGGTTTTTGCTGGTCTTCTGGGGGCGGGGCTCCTGTATGGTGACTGAGGCAAGCATGACTGAGAAGGGCAGTCCCAGCAGAGCACAGGGTCTGGTGCATGCAGGTGACTCTGTGTTTGTATTGAGGTGACTCTGTGTTTGTTTTCCTCTTTGAGAGGAAAGAAATGGTGCTGGCCAACCTCTTTGTTCCTGGAGAGGTGTCTCTGTGAACTCTGGTCCTCAGAGACATGTTCAGAGAAGAGCTAATAATCTCCCCATTCTGTACCAGGTATTCTTCAGATCGCTGATTCCAGGCTGTCTGCCCCAGGATTGTTTGCCTGCCTTCTCTCCAGGAGCAGCACAATGCCCTCCTAGGTTTATTCTAGCCAAGCCAGCTGACCTTTAAAACTCTAGGCTTTAAGCCCTGATGGTTATAACTCAAGAAATTCAGCCCCTCTCTTTTTCCAAGCCAATGGCTTTGGGGACACGTTCTCCTTGTGTGTTCCTATGTGTGCTCCTCTAGCTCTTGCCCTTCTCTGTGACCCTGGTTCCCTCCTTTGGGAAGGAAGATAGTTCCCTATCTATTTGTCTCCAGATATTTTTTTATTTCCTTTTTAATTTTTTCATTGACCATTGGTTATTTAGTAGCATATTATTTAGCTTCCATATACGTGTGTTTTTTTCTTTGTTTTTCTTGTAATTATTTCTAGTTGGTTCATACCATTGTGGTTGGAAAAAAAATGCTTGATATCATTTCAGTCTGCTTAAATTTATTGAGACTTGTTATATGGCCTAACATATGATTTATCCTGGAAAATGTTCCATATGCTTTTGATCAGAATGTGTACTATGCTGTTTTTGGATGCATTGTTCTGTATATGTGTTAGATCCATCTAGTATAACTTGTCATTCAAAGCCACTGTTTTCTTATTGATTTTTCTATCTGAATGTTAGTAAAAATCCACTTCTGTACTACTGTCACTTTCTCCCTGTATGTCTACTTCTCCTTTTCTGTATTTAAGTGCTCCTCTGTTGGGTTTATAGACACTTAAAAGTGTTACATCCTCTTGTTGAATTATCCCCTTATCATTATGCAATGCCCTTTATTGTCTATTTTTACAGTCTTTGTTTTAAAGTCCATTTGTCTGATATAAGTCTTGATACCCCAGCATTTTTTTTTTCGATTTGAATAAAATATCTTTTTCCTTTCCTTCACTTTTAGTCTTTATTTGTCTTTAGGTCTAAAGTGAGTTTCTTGTAGGCAGCATATCGGTGGGCTTTTTTTTTTTTTTAAATCCATTCTATCAATCTATATCTTTTGACTGTGACTGGAGTATTTACACCATTTACGTTTAAAGTAATCATTGTTATGCACTTACTGCCATTTCGTTAATTGTTTTCTGGTTGTTTTTGTAGTTCTGTTCAATGTCCCTCTTTTCTCTCTTAATTTGTGATTGATAACTATCTGCAGTGTTATTCTTGGCTTTCTTTTTATTTTGTGTATCCGTTTACAGGTTTGTTTTGTAGTTAGCCATGTTCATATATTATGTCCTAAGTGTATAAGATGTCTATATTAAGTTGATGGTCACTTAAATTTGAACACATTATGAAAGCAATACATTTTTACTCCTCTCTCTCCACACTATTTGTGTAGAATATCACATTACATACTTTTGTTGAATCTCCTGATTTTTTTTTGATAAATTGATTTTACTATTTTTATATTTTAACCTTCATACTAGCTTTATTAGTAATCAGTCTTCTACCTTTATCATATATTTGTATTTCCCAGTGAAGTTTTTTCCTTTCATAATTTTCTTAATTCTAATTAGGGTTGTTTCTTTTTGGTTAAATTAGTCCATTTATAGTTCTTAGAAGGCTTGTCTAGTGGTGATGAATGAACTCCTTTAACTTTTGTTTGTCTGGGAAACTATCTGTCCTTCAATTTTGAATGACCCTCTTGCCAGTTAGACTATTCTTGGTTGTTAGTTTTTGCCTTTTGCATTTTGAATATATCATGCTACTCTGTTCTGGACTGAAAAATTTCTGCTGAAAAATCAGCAGATAGCCTTCTGGGGCTTCCCTTGTACATGATCAGTTGCTTTTCTCTTGATTTTAAGATTTTCTTTCTTTAATTTGTACCATTTTAATGATAATGTGTCTTGGTGTCACTCTTCTTGGGTTCATCTTGTTTGGGGCTCACTGTCCTTCTTGTATCTGAATGTCTGTTTCCTTCCCTAGATTAGGGAAGTTTTCAGCTATTATTTTTTCAAATAAGTTTTCTGCCCCTTTGTCTTTTTCTTCTCCCTCTGGGACCCCTATAATGTGAATGTTTACTTGCTTGATACTGTCCCAGAGTTCCTTTACTCTGTCATCTTTTTTTTAAATTCTTTTTTTTTTTTTTTTTTTTTTTTTTTACCATTTAGCTTAGGTGCTTTCTACTATTCCCTATTTTCCAGGTTACTCATGTGTTCTGCATTTTATAATCTACTGTTGATTCCTTTTAGTGCATTCTTCATTTCATTTATTATATTCTTTAACACTGGCTGGTTCTTTTTTATATTTTCTATCCCTTTTTTGAAGTTCACACTGAGATCATCCACTCTTCTCTCAAGTTGAGCAAGTATCTTTATGACCATACTTTCAACTCTTTGTCAGGTAGATTGTTTATCTCCATTTCATTGAGTTCTTTTTCTGAAGTTTTTTGTTGTTCTTTTGTTTGTAGCTTATTTCTCTGTCTCTTCATTTTGTTTGACTTTGTTCCTATGAAATAGGTGAAACATCTGCCTCTTTGTCTTGAAGGATTGGGCTTGTGTAGGAATTCCCTTGTGTAGACTGCATATGCCTGGCAGCTTTGGTTGATTGGCTGGATCTAGGCAAATGTGGGCCAGGGTCCTGGGTCTCTCCATACTGGGACCACCCTGCTAGGATGATAAGAGCTATAACCAAGCATGGGCTGAGGCATTCCTCATAGGGGCTGTTATGTTGGGATGGCTGGAGCTGAAATGGGTATGACCTGGCAGATCCTAGGGTGCTCCATGCCAGGCCCACCCAAGAAGGATGGCTGGGGATACGGCAGGCACTCGCCAAGGCCCTTTTTGCGAGAGACACCTGGAAGGATGGATGGAGTTCTAGTGGGTGTAGACTGAAGATTTCCCACTGTGTACCTGCACCAGGGCAGCCTTAGTGGGATGGCTATAGCTTGGTGGCATGGGTGAGGGTGTTGCCTTGAGGAGATGGCTGGGGCTGGTATGGGCTAAGCGACTGGAGCTCACTGAGGCAGAAAGCTAGCTAGAGTGCTTGGACCTTACTTCCATCTGCATTGTCAAGGTGGAGGGGAAATGTAAACATTATGCTCACCAGCACCTCCAACTCTGAAGAAAGTTGCAGCAGCTCTCACACTATTTAGGGGATGATCCAGGGTTGTAAACTGGTTTCCTTCACTTATAGTGTGCTTGCCCTTTAAACACATGTTTGTTTGTTTGTTTGTTTGTTTGTTTGTTTGTTTGTTTGTTGTGCCCCAGGTCAGATGAATCTGTGTGTGAGCCCCTCAGTGATATCTCTCCCTACTGCACTTTGTGGCATTGGGGCTGGGGGTACTGTCATTATTGTGTCCCCATGTCTCCTATTGCTCTCTGTGTAGTCTCTCTGTCCTTTGTTATACAGAAGCTGTTCATTCAGCCCTGAGTTCTTAGGGAGAAGTTGCTCTATATATGTGTATATTTGGCGAGTCTGTTGGAGGAGTTCAAGGTCTTGTTACACTGGCATCTTGGACCCTTCTTAATATGGACATTTTAACAATATTCTTCCAATCCATGAGCATAGAATATCTTTCCATTTATTTGTGTCTTCTGTATCTTTCATCAGTGTCTTACAGTTTTCATAGCACAGGTCTTACAGCTCTTTGGTTAAATTTATTTATAACAATTGTAAATGGAAATATTTTCTTAATTTCTTCTAGTTTGTTATTAGTGTGTAGGCATGCAACAGATTTTTTAGATTGATTTTTGTATACTGTAGCTTTGCTCAATTTGTTTAAGAGTTTTTTGATAGTCTTTAGGGTTTTCTTTATATAGATTTATGTCATCTCAAATAGTGATGGTTTTACTTCTTACTTTTTTATTTGAATGCCTTTGATTTCTTTTTCTTGCCTAATTGCTCTGGCTAGGACTTCCAGTACCTTTTGAATAAAAATGGCAAGAGTGGACATCCTTGCCTTACTCCTGAAGAAAAAAAAAACTTTCACATTTTCACTGTTGAGTATGATATTAGCTGGGGACTTGTCACATATGGCCTTAATTATTTTGAGGTATGTTCCCTCTATTCCCATTTGTTAAGAGTTTCTTTTAAGTAGATGTTGACTTTTGTCAAAATATTGATCCTTCTGGCATCTCTGGATGCCCACTCAATCCCACTCAATCATGGTGTATGATTTTTTAATGTATTATTAAATTCAATTTGGTAATATTTTATTGAAGATATTTTTAAAAATTTTATTTAAATTCAACTTAATATGCTAATTCACCATCTCTTCCATTCAAGGACTACCCAGGCTGGACCCTGTTTAGCTTCTGAGATCAGACAAGATTGGGCTCATTCAAGGTGGCATGGCTACAGACTTGTGGGGGATTTTTGTATCTACGTTCATCAGGGATATTGGCCTGTAATTTTCTTGTAATGTTGTCATGTGGTTTTGGTTTCAGGGTAATACTGGCCTAGTGAAATAAGTTTGGAAGTGCTCCCTCCTCTTCTGAGAAGGATTGGTATTCTTTGAATGATTTATAAGATTTATTAGGGAAACCATCTTGTCCTGGACTTGAGTGTTTTGGGAGGTTTTTGATTACAGACTCAATCTTCTTACTACGAATCAGTCTGTTAAGATTTTCTCTTCGTGATTTGGTCTTGGTAGTTTTTATGTTTCTAGGAATTTATCCATGTCTTATATGTTGTCCAATTGGTTGGTGTATGCTTATTGTTATTATAGATAAGGTAAATGAGGGTTGTAGAAGTGGTATAAAGTTAGTGTGCCTCTGAAGCCCATGCTGATTCTAATGGATCTTGCATCATTTGTTCATTTCTGTGTGGGTCTGTCTGTGTAACTGGGGACGGCTAAATTTGGGTGTGGTGTGAACCTGGCTGTTACTGAAAGCCTGGGGAGCAGCTAGGCAGGCGTCCCACATTTTCCTGTCTCCTATCACTACCATCTTCCTTGATGCTTTCCACAAACAACTTCAGATGAGGCCTGCAGTCTCAGAGCAGTGTTCTTGAAGGTTATGCAGTTAACACTGGAACATAGGAAGGAGGGATAAAGGCAGATAGTGATTGGGCAGGGGTATTGAATACAATTGTCTTAAAAAAGGAAATGAGCTCTTTATTAGCTCTTTGCCATTAGTGGTTGCCTGTAGACACCTTTGGGTGAAAGTGAGGTGTCATCTCACTTTTGTGAGGTTCCCTATCTAGTCACACCCAGGAAACCCTTCCTGCCTGTTGGCTTCATCCTCCCCAACTAGTGGGCACAGCCAGAGCTATGGCATAGACATAAGCCCCTGAAATAAAAAAAAAAATTGACTCCCCAAGACAGAAACCTGCCGGTACTAAAGAGGGGAGACAGGGCTTGGTGTCATAAGCCAGGGACCTAGAGCCTTAGGCTTCCCTCATTATCTTCAGTATGTTTCTCTTTAGACACATCATCCATAGCGTTAAAAGGACTGTAACCTGTCCTTCACCTCCTTGGCTCATTGACCCAGATGTACTTCCTTTCCCTCTTTTCTGCTAGGCAATGTGGCTTCTGGGATGTTTCATGAGCTGTCTTTGCCTTCTTGTTCTCCAGGACTAAGCCCCTGTCAGTCTTCATCAACATCAATGAAATTTTCCATAACAGTTTCCCATCCCAAGCTTTACCCTCTCTTGTCCATTCCTTGGTCAAATGCTAGAATAATCTCCTCACAGTAATTCCACTTTACCAGTTTGGGAGCCTGAAATGCTCCCAGTCTCATGTGATGACAGAAAACCCAGAGCTATCAAGCAGGGCAGTGACAAGGGAGGCACCTGTTCAAGCCCAGGATCACGTACCTGCACTGAATGCCTCTTTTACTTATGTGTCATGATGGCCTCATTTTAGCCCCAGGCCTGTTACCAACTCCTGTCTTTCCTACTCAGTTTATTTCTAACTCTTTGTGCTGTGGGAGGCCCTAGGGAGGCTGCCTGATATCTTGAAATCCTGACACTTGGATTATGGCATCAGGAGAGACTCTCACCTGCAGAATTATTTGCACAGAGCCTTGTTGCTTGGAAATGGGACTGGTTTGCTTTCCATGATTCTGTTGGAGAAGAGAGAATCCTGTTCAAATTTTGCTTCAAATTCAGTAAAAAATTTTGCAGGTAGGTATCAGTCTTGAACCTTCCTCCATTGAGGTTAGAGATCTGTGATTACAAGGCATTCCTGTTTCTGTCCTGGGAGTAGAAAAAGTGCAGGATAATCTCTCCCTCACATGTGACTCTGGACTGAAGATCAGTTTGACTGTGCCCAGCTTGGGAGTAATGGAGATATGACAATAAGGGTCTTCGATTGCTTGAGAAAATCACACTTTGGCTGTCAGCAGGAAGTAGGGCCCACAATAATACCTGCATGCTAGAGAGGTCAACAAAATTCCTTTGTCCAGCTTTGAAATTTAAATCTTATATGACAAAAAGATTTATAGCCGAATCTGACCCGTAGCTGTGAGGCAGCATTACCTTGAGAACAGTGTGCATATACGCGTCCCTCTCTAACTCGTCCATGCCCATAACTTCTTCAGAGTTTTATAGTAAGTTTTTTTCTTCCAGGAAGGCATGCCTGATGAACAGATTTTTGCCTGAATATAAAATGAGTGTTTTCCTGAAAATAATTTCCCCGAAAAGTGTCTCTTATTACAGATTATCTCTCAATTACTTTGAAAATAAGAGTGTTTGGGAAAGACCCATTCACCAAAATGACCTCAATCATGCTTAGTTCGGGAGTTTTGGTGGAGATCACCAGAAGAATTGCCATAAAAGGAACCAGAAGCAAACCCCAAAGATTGAGTAATTACTCCTTTGGTATGATATCACTATTAAATATATTTGATTTAAATTTAAACAAGTTTATTAAAGACCCTTTTAAAAAGCAAATGGTAAGCAGTTACCTTACGGAGATGATACATATGCACATCTGAGATAATTGGGTAACTGTTAGTATTACACAAGTGGAAACTTAAGACTTAGCAAACTGTTTCCAGTGACAGCTTCATCACACTGTGTCTCAGACAACTACGTGGAAGTGACAAGGATGAGCCCTGGAAAACCATGCTGATGATTCAAAAAGAGTTACTGGTGATGACAAGGAAAACTATTATCCATGAGCATGCAAAGATGTGGATAGAGTTATTTTATGGGTGAAAAAGTCATTATTTTATATTCCTGTTTTGGATATTGTCTAATTGAAAACAGCAACTATAGGTAGACATCCAGCTCTTTAATCAACATTTATAAAATTTATACATTCATGTTCAAAAATTTTCTTTAGATCTCACTGAAAAATAGGGAGATCACTCCATATTTGGGGCTGCACTATATTCAAGCCCTGAGGTAACTAAGAACCTGGTTTACTCAACCCCCACTTACTCTTTTTTAAGGCTAAGGCTAGTCCTAAGTGTTTATTTCATCTTCCTCTCCAGAAAATAATTTCTTAGGACAGGGCTATTGTCTTTTTCTGCTATAACCCTTCCAAATTGAGTTTTTCCCTCTTGTGGTGTGGGAACATTCACTTGTCTGTTTTCTCATGGTCCTCGTCTGTGGAATGAGGAGATAGAGCAAGATGTTCTATAAGGATCCATCTTGAGTTTTTGTTTTTCAACTCGCTGAGTGTATATGTTACTTTAAAAAAGTTTTTAAGCCCTTGGTGGATAAGAATGGGAATTAGGAGATGCTTTCATGTTGGAGGTGGAGAAGAGGGCAAATCTCAACCCGAGACAGGTGGTAAAAAAAAAAAAAAAAAAAATCATTAACAAATTTGGAAATCTCTTCTACTCATGCCCTCATTTCTTCCTCTAAGCAAGATTTACCAAGCACCTATATCTCCCTAGCATACTAGGTGCCAGAGACTCAGAGATGAAAACAAACAAAAAAACAGGGAACCTTCCTCCAGGGGATGTGGATCCTAGGTCAGAGAGAGGCAAAAACTGGCCATCATTGTGGTCTCAGGAAACAGAAGGCCCTTAAGTCTGGGAAGAAGGAGGAGATGAACAAATGGTCTCACTCAGGAGGATCCGTTTGAGTCTCTTCTTCGTTAAGAAGAATTTTCTCACTAAGCAAAGGACTGGAACTAGAACATTTGAGAAGAAATCACAGGGTGGGAGGTAAGAGAAAACAGTGTGTTCCAGCAACTGGAGAGTGTATATCTAGAGAGGAGCCTACATGAAGCTGGAAATAGAGGCACGGCAGACCAGGTAAGACGATGGAGCCAGAAAACCAAATGTTGGCCATTGGGTCAGAATAGTTGGACAGCAGCAAGCCTTTCATGTTGCCAGTGATGCCCCCTAGTGGATCGGCAGGAGATGGATGGGAGCAGCTGGAAGCCACCCTGAAGGAGAGGCCCCAGAGGTAGACAAATGCGGATGGTTATGTGCACATGGTGGCTGATGTGGGCAGTCTATAGCAGAATGGCGTGGGATAGGAGGAGTGTGAGCTGAGCACCCAGGAAAGGTGTCCTGCCTCCTTTTGTCACTAGCTGTAGGGGGCCAGATTCCACCATTGGATGACTTTTTCTTTGGCCACATGAAACTGTAGGAGTTTTGTTAAAATGCATTCTGCTGAGGAAAGAGGGACACATGTCCCTCCCATTTGTTTCGTTTCATTTCATTTCCTTTCATAAGTTTTTATTTAAATTCCAGTACATTGATCTCCCTTTTAGGTGTTGCTTTATGGGCTTAGAGCAAATGCATGAGCAGGGAGTGGGGGAAGGCTGGCTTCAGAGCTAACTCAGATGAGGACTTAAAGGGATCCTGATTGAGAAACATTGCTCTGGGCTAAGGGCTGGGGAGGGGGAAGCTTGAGGGCTATAGTTGGTGATGAGAAGGCAGGGATGAGGAAAAGGGAGAGAAACTCAGAAGAGTTAGCAAGGTTTAAGAAGCAAGTGAGTCACTGTGCAAGCCAGCCACGGGCATGCTGATCATCAAGGTTTTCACTAAAAGCATTTGGGGACAGTTGGTATACATAGCAAAGAATCTGGGCTTTGGGGTCAGTTAGAGTTGGGACCCCATTCTGCTTTTTGTCTAGCATACAACCCTGAGCAAGTTGTTAAACCTGAGACTGTGTCTGTCAATAATGTTGATACTTACCTTTTTTTTTTAATGTTTACTTTTGAGAGAGCACGCATGCCTGAAAGGGGGGGAAGAGCAGAGAGAGAAGGAGACACAGAATCTGAAGCAGGCTCCAGGCTCTGAACTGTCAGCCATGAGCCCGATGTGGGGCCCAAACCCATAAACCGTGAGATCATGACCTGAGCTGCAGTCAGATGCTTAACCGACTTAGCCACCCAGGTGCTCCTTACCTTGTGAGAGTTTTTAAGGATTTAATGACCCCAAATGAGTATTTTATAGATGGTATGTATTTGATCGAGTTGATATGCCCGCAGCAGCCTGTGGCACAGTAGGTAATGAGAAATGTCTTGGGTGTGCAGGGAATGTGCACCCCAGCAACATGAGGAGCCAACGATTTCTAGTCAAAATTGTAAATTTGGAAGTTTGAATTTTTCATGGGTCGTTTTCTAGGCTCTGATTTCAGCTGGGTAGCCTAGGTGTTTGTAAGTCTAGATTGAAGAAGGGGCCAAATCCACAGTGACTAAAGAGTGACTGCCCTTTTCATTCTTTGAATGCTCATGCTGAATTAGGTTTTCTGTTGTGAGAATCTCAGTGCCTTTGAGTGCCTTTTTACTTAAATATTGCTTTAGGCCATTAATTTAAAGACACGATCCCCTTCGTGGAAGCTTACAGAACCAAATTCCAGAGAAATTTGTATTCATTCATTTAAAAGCTATCACTGAACACTAGGCTTCTCCTGAATTTAGCCAAAACTGCATGGAAAAGAGTTTCCTATACGGACAGGATTCAAATGTACTTACTGGTTGTAGCACGGACAATTCATTAAGATTGTCCTAGCAAAGGGTGCCCAGTCTGAGTCCAAAGGTAGGTCTCTTGGGGAAAAATTGATGGCTGGGTTACTCTGCCTACTCTGTCTCTAAAGGATTGTACACAGCCCTGGATAAGGCGGTGGGAGAGACACTTCATCTGAGGTAGTTTTTTTTTTTTCCCCTGTTACTTTTGTGTGTGAGGATTCCTACTATATATTCCACCATGTTATCCCAGTAAGATTCCAGTTTCATACAAATGCATAAGTGGATAAAGAAATACCATTAAGTGGGAGAGAATTCTCACTAAAACACGTTCAGGAATAATACCCTTCTAGTTAGACCTTTCTGGCATGTTGACGTAACCATAGTGACAAAGGATAAATGTAAAAGAATCAGATTTTGAATGTCCACAGATTTCTGAAACCAAGCTACGCCACATCATTTGTTTAAAATCCGTAACAGTTGGGAGAGAATAATTATAAAAATAAATGTTGAACTTTGAATTTAAAGACCTATTTTTCTCCTCAGTGGACATAGAACCATTTTAAGCTATTGAGACTCTAAGCAGCAACAGGAACAAGGGCCTGGATTTGGTGGCTTGCACTTCCCTCTGCTTCCCTGCACTCTCTTCTTTTTCTACCTCTGTTCAGCTTTCATCCTGCTCTTCTGCTTACTTGGACAAACTAGCCAAAGCATAGGACTTAAATGTGTATGTAAAAGTGCATTCATAGTTGTACTAAGTTTTATATTTGTATTTGGAAACTGGAAGGCGTGTTTTATATTAACTTTAAAGAGAAAAAAGCTTAAAACAAAAGTTAAAGTTGTTTTCTGCCCCTCGGCTAGGGAAACAATGCTTTGAGGTAACTCTTTCTGGAAGCAGGATGTGTTGGATGCATAATATAAATTAGGATAAGACAAAAGGTACCACAAAGAAGTCAGGCTGAGCCTGGTAGAGCCAAATGAAGGATTTTAAACAAAGGAACACTTAGCTCAAAGCCAAGATATTATTTCTGTAACCTATAGTACACACATGAAAGGATGAAGTTAAGGGGTGAAGATGTACAAATCTAATTGTCCAGATTTTCTTCCAAGTGGAACTTTTCACTTAGTTTCACATACTACTACTCAGCAATCTTGGGATGGCAGTGTGATGTATGTCGGCTGGCTTCAGGCCTCATTGTTAAGAAGGATGAGACTCCAGCAGTGTGGCTACAGACTGGCCACTAGATGGCACATTACCTCTGTACTTGGTTGGTCCCTGGCACCCTAATAGAAAACAAAACAAAACAAAAAACAACCACTGGGAGGTGGCAGGATATTGGGATTCCAGAACTCATCTTGGAAAATTCATTTACCAGTTTTCCAAATTTACAATCTCTCAGTCCATACTTTGTTACTAAGACCAAGACAGTGTATCAATTTTCTTCTAAAACCTATTCCATTATGCTAAATGAACATTTAAAAAGCCACAGAACCCTCTGAAGGCATCTAGTTTACACTAAGACCCTAGAGCAGTAGTGACAAATACTGGTATCTCAAACATTATGTGTAATGACATCCAATTGTAGTGATCATACACAGAAAAAAAAATTAAACAAGAATTTATTTCTTAAATTTACTTAAAGGATTAGAGCGGATACATAGGCAACGTTTACAATAACATTTAGAGTTATGTCAACATAAGACCGATAGCTATGGTAACAATTAGCACATGCAATTCACTGTAGAGGTAAAAATACTTACTCTCTCTAGACAAGCCTTCTACACGAAGGTAGACTACGTAGGGGTAAAAGAGCAAGTGAACTTGAGAGGATTGCACTTACAAGTAAAAGGGACATAGCTAAGATATAAAGAGGATACATACCTAATGCTAATCACTGTATTGTAGTACTAGCAAATTGCACACTTATTTAGAGTATATTCAATAAACATGTTAAGACTAAACAATTTTCAAATAACTGCCTTTAAAGTAACCATCTGACATCACATTTTGGTATTCATGTTACACCACTTGAAACATGTAGTTACCATTCAGACAAAACTGGTCTTTAAGGGATAAAAGATGTAGAACATTTCTCTCCATGGTCTTCAATGCCTTTTCATCATTAACTTTAAAGCACTTGGTAATGAAGTTAAACTAGCCCACCTGAAGGAGCTACTGATGGCAAAAAGCTCTTAAAAATTTAGGAACAAATGGACAACACAAGAGCTCGTCCCAGGTGGTCTTCTTTTTCTTTTTAACGAAATGTATAGTAGAATATCACATTACTGCATAATAGTAGCACATACAAAAAAAAAGATTAATCCAAAAGACAGTACATTTGGCTCTAGAAAGTTGTTTTGACTTGCATCCGAATTCTGTTTATAAATATTCTGAAAAGGAACTGCTGTCAAAGACCAGTTGCTACTTTATACCTTCTTTTAAAAATAAAATTGGGTCATTGTCATGGATTTCAAAGTTTTTTTTTTTTTTTTTTTTTTTTTTTAGTTATGTCTTCTCTCAGCATAGGGCTTGCTTGAACCTATAACCCCAAGATCAAGAGTCACATGCTTTTCTGAGCCAGCCAGGCATCCCGACCATGACCAATTTTAGGTTAAACATAAATAGCTTGCCATTTTATGGCTCCATATTCTCATTTTATAGAAAAGTGCAATAATTTTTTTTTAAAGCAATCTTGGGCAGTAGAATTGAACACGACCTGCAACAGAAAGCTATCCCAGTAATTTTTAACAACTGAACTTTAAAATTTTTATGTAGCTTATTATATTGACATTTTACCCATTTCAACAAAACAACAGAAGTGTATGGTTTAAAAATTTGCTCTTAAACCAAACATAGGAGAATGACGTGGAATATAACAGAATGGAGGAAGAGCTCCTCCACTTGATTTATGCTTGGTCAATATGTGCCAGTTAAAAGAAATATTTTAGGGAATTGTACAACAGGATTATTCTACTTCTACATTGGTCATGATTTTAATTAGTTAACTATGTGGATGGAAACTAACCATTTTTAAAAATTTGACTTTTACTTACAAAGCTATTTTAGCTGTTCTACTTTAAGGATTGAGCTTTCATAAATTAATGTTTTACAAGTATATTTCTACTTCATTAACCTTTAACTTCACAGTAAGCTAGGAAGACCAGGTAACTTCATGTGTAAAGTTGCAATTAAATGAACAGCTAGGTAGATGTGAACACAGAATATATGAATGGTTTTGCTTTTTACTCTGCTTCTACTTACACAGTATGTTCTTGAGTGTCGTGACTGATCAGTGCTGGCTTGAAGTAGGGTACCAACATACCAGTAACTAATAGTCAAATTATAACAATACATGTGGCATATATGCTTATTTTTTAATCCTGTATGAGCACATCAGAAGCAGTGTATTAGTTTTGTCTACAGAGAGGCTTTTTTTCTGATGTGCCAGTGTTACTTTAAAGGAAATTTTGGGATAATAAACATCTGAGTAACCCATCCACTGCTTATATATAGACTAATTTTCACATAAACCAGATCCACTTCTCTGCTTACCTAAAATACAATTTACATGCCTCAAAACAAATTATCCTAAGACATGGCTCAGGAAGGTAATTTTGTTCTTGAAACAAGTTTCATGAATGCTTGTCTTTATCTGGGCAAAAGATGTACATCACATACTGGTAATCCAATCTACATTTTCTGATTGGATTATCTGTATAGTAACAATCTAGTATGTGTAAAGTGCTCTTGCAGCTGGGGGGCATTCACTCAGGGTACCATTTTCTATACAAGTTTTCCACCAATAGGGTTGCTTATATAATGTTCTTTCTTAAATGACTTCATTCTCCTCCCCCTTAGATTAGGAGTCTGCATATTCTAACTGCTCCCCATGTACAAACTTCACACTCGAATTCTTTGTAACACTGCTGTTTATCATGAGGAAAGTTATAGCTGAACATGATGCCAATAACATGACTACTTACTTGGAGGAAATGAAAAATATAACTGATAAAAACTTCTTGACAGATTCTTAGCAAGATAAATCTAATCCTGATTTGGATCAGGCTTTGACCAACTTAAATGGTGGCGGTGACATTATCTTATAGTGTGACTTCTCTGTAGATTTCTCTGTGCCCAGTCTTCCTCATCTACTTCTCATCCTGTCTTTCTACCAATCTCATGTTGCACCTGCCCTGTATCACAAAGACCCTGTGTATGAAAGAACTCTGAAACACATCAAGCAAGAATACAAAGTATAAAATGTTAACAGGAAGTCTAATATGTACAGAATCATATATAATGAGCAGAATTAGATTTCAACTGTAAATGTAGAGCAACTTCTTTTAGCCTTTTATTCTTGAATAACCTCTATAAACCATTTTAAGTGGGCCTGGTTTTTGTGACTTAAATATGACAAAAAACTGTAACATACTTTCTGCAAAACTACTTGATAACACTAGTCAACTACTAATGACGTATCAAAAATTTTCACTTAGCCCCTGTCTTTAGCCCTTGCCTCCTATCAAATGTGGTGGGTAGGGTAGGGCATAAATGTGAAAGTGTGGTTAGTGCTAAACTCTGGAGCCCTGGCTCACTTCTCTCTGGGAAGAAGAGAACTTGTGGGAAGAGGTTTAAAGTCTCTTTAAATCACAACGCGGAACTAAGTTCCACCTACCTCAGACCTAGCAGGTGTTAAAATACTATCTCATCATTAAGTGCCTCCACAACAGGGTGTTCCCTGTGCTATTAACTAACATCAATATGTACATTTTTGGATAGGGTTTTATTTTGGTAAGTAGTGCCCATATGTTCTCAGTTTGCTTCGAACATCTAGAAAAAAAAAACCTTCCAATCTTGGCCTACTTAAAAACAAAGCATATTAAAACACATTTTAAGTTGAAGATATATTGTATAAAGTGCTTCATCAACCAATTCTCTAAAGTTTTAACAAAAAGGGTCAATGTTTATATATACAGAAAAATGGCAAGTCTATAAATGGCAAAGAATTTTTAAAATGGTTAAGATACTTTGGCATTCATTGCTAGTTTTTTAACTGGGCACTCTTAACTGCTGAATTTGTGAAATGGATCTTCAAACAGATTGTGAATAACAACATAAAGCAAATTTTTGAAAATTTACTTATAAATGTTCAAAAATATATTTTTTAATCTGCAAAATTAAAACTCTAGAATTCCATTTATCTAGTAGCTGGCATCATTACACCAACAGAAGAGAATGTCTAATATTTCATGTTGGCAAGATTGTAATTCAACCCACTGTTTTTTTTGCTTTTGGTCAGACAACAAAAACTGGGTTCATACAGTTATGCTACCTAATACTCTCCTTACGCTGTCAGCTAAAGTAGAGGGTCTAGATCTTGCTCATCTAATTTTTTTATCTTAAGTCCATCTCAGCCACTTTATTTGGTGACTATTCTCATTAAAATCAGTAGAGCTGTGCTAAATACATCACTGCTTATTATTTAAAGACCATCTATAAATTTCAGACAAGCTTTCTGTTTTTCTTCAGTGCAAACATCCTGAAACAGCACAAAATCATTCAGCTATTCAGAGGATGAAGTCAGTTTATGTAGTGCTTGAAAGTAGAATCCCAGATATTCCGGAAGGGAAACAGCCCATGTGGGAGGACAGTTTACTGTTGTCCTTAAGGGCAAATGATCATCTTCAGTGAGCGAAGATTATTTTTCTCTGAAATAACAGTTAAAGTTAGCTTTAGTTTACAGGTACTGGTGAAGTTTTAACAGGAACCAGTCTTTCACTGAGGCATGTAGCCACCTCGTCTGACAGTTTGTGGTAAGTAGCTTTTAGACATTCCTTCATCAACTGCAGCCTCCATCCCAACTGTTTCAAATCTCTCTACCTGTCCCTCAGTATGTAGACCAAAAGCATCTGCTACAGAAATTTCTTGAAACATTTTCATTTGCCCAGATCCACAGGACTGTGAAATATCTGAAATCTGCTGTTTGAGTCTAACAAAATCTTCTTCATTGACTGACGAAACTTGCTTTGACCTTTCAAAATGTGAAATATCTGGACTGGTTTCACGCTGACTGCAGTTTTGTTTGAAATACTGTTGCCTGGGCAAATTGCCAACACTGCTATCTGTGTTATCTACCAGCTGTAGATCTTCTGGCCGCTCTTCAGAATCTAACAAGGGCTGGGTGGACTCGGATCTTGAGAAGACTTGGACCGATGGAACCTGGTGTCTGTAGCCACTGTGCACCACTGTGGAATACTGGACGGTGCCTGAAGTGTTCTGGGCAGACTCATTTTCATCACTGCTAGAAATGCTTGGCCTAGAGGAGGACATGCACGATGAACCTCCAATACCACTGCTGTGTCCTTCAGTACTGATTTTTTCCTTCTTGAATAAGTCCAGTGATTTCAGATCTTCTGGAAAAGGCTTTTTGTCATTTGCTGCTTCTATCTCCACGACACTTACATCAGTGAAATTGCCATCTGAGTAAATCTGATCTTTTGAATTAAAATTATGCTAAGAAAGAAAGAAAAAAATTTATTATTACCTATGGCAAAGGTTCATTTAGAAACTATGAAATATATATGGCAAATTCTAGTTAAAGCCACAGAGAAATGCATCTCTGAAACTTCTCAGTAATTTGGTGCGGACATAATCTGTATCACTAAGCACTGTCAACTAGCTCAACTACAGATACTGTGAAATGATTCTAAGAAGTATGAATCAGAGTGGACTTCCTCAGAATTCCCAATCAACTGTTAAATTTTGATAAGCTACTGGTGTATATACAGTATTTCATTACTAGACTACAGAGTTGAGGATTGACTAAAAAGTAGAAAACATGAAAGTTCAAAGAATTTAGTCTAGGTTTCTAGAAATCACTGCAACAGTATGAAACTGGTAGACTGTTAAATTTGATTTTAATATCCAATACAAAATGCTTGCCTTACAACATTTACCATATAGGAGTATTTACATATTAAGTTTTCAATTTGCAAGTTCAATGAAGTATTTTTCATGTTTACTGAATAGAATAAGGAATATAAGAATATGCTATGATAATATTTTATCATTTACTTTTCAATTTGGTCTTATCATTTGGTTCAACTCTATAAAAATACCCTGAAATGTCCATGTATAAACAAGTCAGAAACACTTTATCTTACCCTAGGAGGTGTATGAGGTGACCACTGGGCAATATGACTTTTTGAAGGATCTGGAACATTAGGCCAGATATGTTTTTTAATTCTGGAGAGAAAAAGAAATAAAGTATCTGTGGAACCACATGTAATACATAATGAACAGTCCCTAATTCCAAACATGAGCTTAATCTAGTCATAATGAAAAACTACTACTAAGGCTAGTAATCAGCATTCAATTTAAAAAACTGAAATAAAATTCTACAATAGAAACCAATCAAAAAGTGGAATAAAGTCACAAAACCTTAAAGTACACCCCTCCTCCCAACAACAAAAGAAGCAAATACGTTCAATTTCCAACTAAAACCACATAACACATTTTCACATAGCCACCAAGTAAAATATGATAAATTTGATTTTTTCACAAGAATATTTACCTCAGTATGTTCCTAGTCCAAAGTTAGAGGTCCCTAAGTGTGTATAAGTATACAGGAAGTGAGTCATCTTGAGAGTAAGTTCAAATACAAAAACAAAACGGAGTAATAAGATCCTAACAGACTGACTCTCCTGTGCAAACAACTATAAAATCTACATGTAATGTAAAAAATAATGAAGTTAACAACCTAAACAAAAGACCAACTAATGGATGAATTCCATGAAACAGACTTAAAAAAATTTCAGTTGTTTTACATAAAGAAATTGAGTTAAAATTTTTTTAATGTTTATTTTTGAGAGAGAGAGAGAGAGCGAGCAGGGTAGGGGCAGAGAGAGGGAGCCACAGAATCTGAAACAGTCTCCAGGCTCTCAGCTATCAGCACAGAGCCCAATGAGGGAGGGGCTTGAATCCACGAGCCTTGAGATCACGACCTAAGCCAAAGTCAGAAGCTTAACTGACTAAGCCACCCAGGCACCACATGAAACTGAATTTTTAAATTTACATTTTTCCCACAAAGAAAATCTCAGGCTCAAACTGGCTTTGTGAATTCTAGCAAACACTTCAATAGAAATACTATGAATACTATATAAACTCTCCTAGAAAATAGAGAAGGTAAGGTGTCCCCATTAATTTGAGGAGATCATTCATTTTATGAGGTAATCAGTATCCCCTTGATTTCAAAAGTAAATGAACACACCACCAAAAAGAACCCATATCACTCATGAAGCATAAATGCAAAAATTAACATACTGAATCCAGACAGTCTAAGAAATGCAAGGACAGTTTAACATGTGGAAAAAAACCAATGAATAAAATTCACCATATACATGTAGGAAAGAGAAAAATCGTATGATCATCTCAACAGATGACAAAAAAGCATCTGACAAAATTGACCCAATCATGACAAAAACTCTCAGGAAAAAAATATAAGAGAACTTCCTCAACTTAAAATCAACATCACATGCAATGGTCAGAGACTGAATGCTTTCTCCCTTAAAATTGGGAATAATGCAAAGTTACTACTTAACCACTATAGTAAGAAAAATAACTGAAAGGATAAACATCAGAATAACCATCTTTACTAAGCAGTATGACTATGTATGTGGAAAATACTTAGGGACCCAAAAAGGTACTAGAGTAAATGAACTTACCAAGGTCTGAGTATACAAGGTCATTATATTAAAACAAAATTAATTGCATTTCTATTTCTAGCAATGAACAATTAGAAAATAAAAATTTCTAACAATGCCATTTACAATTGTATAAAAAACATTTAGGAATAAATTTAACATAGTACAAGGCCTACCCACTGAAAACCATATAACAGTGCAAAAGAAAAAGAAAACCTAGACAAAGAGAAATTAACAAGGGTGACTGGGTGGCTCAGCTGGTTAAGCATCATCTGACTTTTGATTTCAGCTCAGGTCATGATCACGGAGTTGTGAGTTTGAGCCCTACACAGGGCTCCATGCTGACAGGATGGAGCCTGCTTAAGATTCTCTCTCTCCCTCTTTCGGCCCCTTCCCCCCTCAAAATAAATAAATAAACTTAAAAACAAAAGAGATTAACATGTTCATGGACTGACCCATGTGGCATAAATGTTGTGAACTCATGTTCAGATTGTATTTTTTGCCCTAATTTTATTGAGTCGATAAAATCTCAATTAGCACCGTACTCAGTTTTTTAAAAAAGACTCTCCTTTTCATATAAATAATATCAGCTTACCAAATAACCTAGTCAAAATAATTTTGAAAAACAACTTATTAAAAGAATTCTAACTGCTCTCAAAACTTACAGAGCTATAAAAATCAAGACTGTGTGGTGCTGGCATGAATAGACATATAGAACAGAATTGAGAGTCCACAAATAAATCCAGACTTACATGGACAATTGATTTTGACAAAGATATCTAGGCAATACAATGGGAAAAAAAGTATTTTCAGTAAATAATGCTCGAACAACTAGTTATCTATGGAAAAAAAAATTCCCTGACCTCACACCATGCACAAAAATTAATTCTGAATAGATCATAGACATAGAGCTAAAATGATTAAGTTACAGAGGAAAATAAAGGAGAACACAATTGTGACAATGACTTAGGCAAGAATCACAAACTGATAACATGCACCTCATCAAAATTAATAACGTGCATTTTCTAAAGTCACAGTGAAGAAAACAAGAAGCCAAAGCCACAAGACCAGACTTTCCACAACATATTTGACAAAAATTTTGTCACTAGAATATATAAAGAACTCTTACAGCTCAATATTACAGCAAACAACTCAATTTAAAAACGGGCAAAAGATTTCAGAACATCTATCACAAAAGAATATAGATAAATGGCACATGGAAGGATCCATTACTATTTACTAGGGAAATAAAAATTAAAACCACAGTGAGATAAAATTACACACTGATAACAAGGGGCTAAAATAAAAACCCTGACAGTGCCAAGTAACAGTGCCATGTAACAACTGGAACTCTCACGGTGCTGGGGAGAATACATGATGGTACACCTGCTTTGAAAAACAGTTTCTTATGAAGTTATATATGTGCTTCCTATGTTACCCAGCAATACCAATACTAGGTATGTACTTACACAAGATAAATGATAACATATACCTACACAAAGATCTGTAGATGAATGTTCATGGCAACATTATTCATAATAGCCCCAAATTAAAGACACAACCTGAATTTCCATGACAGATGAACAAATTTTGATGTATCTACACTGCAGACTACTATTCAATAGATAGAAAAATATTAGTATATGCAACATGGATGAGTCTCAAAAACATGCTAAATGAAAGACATCCTATAAAAAGACTACATATTATCTATTTATATGAAATCTCAGAAAAGGCAAAACTACAGTCACAGAAAGCATATCAGTGATTACCTTGGGGCCAGGGGTTGAGGGAGAGGAGAGACGATAAAATAGAATGAGGAAACTTTTTAGGGTAATAGAAATAGTATCTAACTTGATTGTGGTGGTAGTTATATATCCGTATGCAGCTATTAAAATTCATCAAACCATACACTTAAAATGAATGAATTTCACTGCATGTAAATTATAGCTCAATAAACCTGGAGGGAAGAACTGCAAAAACACAAATAGGGGTACTTACAGGTCTCGCTTATTAAAGCAGAACAATACTCCCAAAAGGGTTGTCAATAGAAATGCTAGGCAAACAGGAACAACTATGGCTTCAATTTCTCCTTGAGCTAAAAATCAGGGGTAAGAAGTAAAATAAATGTCAACTCATGTGCTAAGAGAAATAATGAAACTTCCCAACCAAATGGCTGTTGAAAAGATGAAATACCATCCCGTTTTTATAGCCTTTTCAAACTTAAAAGATTGTTTTCTGCCACCCCTGCGCCCCTTGGTAAATCATATCCTAGCTGCTTATACCTGACACAGTAACCTGGCCACAGAGAAAGCATAAACTCTATGTTGGTTAGGGGAATAAAATGACTAGTTCAGTTTTCTGGACAGATAATCTATCCAATAAGTTAGAAATTTCAAACCTAACCATTTATTACATTTATGATCTGCACCCAGCAGAATCTTAACAAATGCTTATCTTTGCGATCTGTGAGTGCTGGGCACAAGTGGAAATATGGAATCCTGTATAAGGAATAAAAATAAAAGGTTCAAGCAAAATTTTTAATAGATTTTCAAAAAGATAGCATATCTGATATACAGCTAAGAATCTGTAAGAATCTTAAGTACAAGGAGTGGCAGAAATAGGAATATTATCACCTAAAATCAACAAGCCTAAGATTTCTAAATAATTCCCAACCTGCATTTAAAAGAGGGCTTACTTGAGCAAATGAATCACTAATTGGACAGTTTATATTGGAGATATTTTTTAATGATTTACCTTATGGCTGTCTCTACTTAACTCCTCCAGCCTCCTTATAAGTAGAAGTAGTCTTTTATGGGAAAAATTTATAAAAGTAATACTGCAGTTATAAACTATTTACTCAGTCTAATCTTTGCACCACATATATCCCTTTACAAGTAACTTTATATTCTACAAAGCCTAATAGAAATCAGTAAATCAGATCAATGCTCGGAAATAAACTGGAGGCTGGCAAATATTCACTCTTGAACACTGAGGTTTTCATATAGGTGCCAAATCAAATTCAGGCAGACCCTGTTATTACTGTTGCCAAACTTACTATGTTTTCAAGTCTTGGGCCTTTGCTTATCTGTCCTAAGATGCCTTCTTCTTCCTTTTTATCCACATCCTAACTTTTGGGGACTCAAGTACTGACTCCTCTATATAATCTATGAAGATGAAATTCCCCCCTATAAATTATCTTTAAATTCCTACTCTATTTACTGTCTACATGGCCCAAATGCCTTTCCATTTAATTACTTTACTTATGTTGTATTTCTTCAAATAAAGTCCTTTGGGAGCAAGGCCCATGCCATATGAAGAAGCCATAATATGTACATAAAACAATACACAGATCAGTGAAAAAAGCAGATAATTAAGTAATCCTAACAAGTATGATCTAATTTGGGGGGAAAAATGTATGTATAGAAAATAATAGAAGGATATACAAATATGTTAAGAGATTATTCTGCATGAGGGATTAGGAGTGGTTTTTCTTCTGCTCTGTACTGTATAGTCTAAAGGCCTATATAGTACACAATCTACTCTTAAAATGAATATCACTTTCATTAGTTGAATATTTTAAAGGTTTATTTTTTTCTAAAGATCAATTTCAAGTATTACTTGTTAGATATTTATTTTACTAACATGTCACCACAAAATCTTATTCCAAAAACTATATTCATTTTTAGCAATCACAGCAAAGTTCGGGATCTTTTACTATCTATTTTAGATAGTCACTCATTCATTTTCTCATTCACCCATCATTCAATAACAAGGAATATAGCTTACTATTTAGCATTCACTGTGTTGGTACCTGGGGGGTGGGGGTTATAAATAAATGATAAAATAAGGTAATTTCTATTATGATTCAAAATGTAGGAAGAACAAGAAAGAATGCAGCTTAAGAATGCTTTAGGGAGGTCAGAGGAACTAGAAAAAGTGAGGACTTAATGTAGGGCTACACATTGGGAAAAGATGGAGAAAATAATGAGAAGCATATGACCAAAGAAAGAGATTACAAAAGGGCATGCAAAAGCAGTAATTAGAAGGCATGATCAATAGGATTTTACACTTGGCTCATGTAAGCAAAAAAAGACTCATGAAAACAAAAAAATTTATCACATCCTTATCTAAATTTGTGGGTTTGGCAAAGAGTTGGATGGCTGTGGCAGGGAACAAAGAGAAATGTATTTGGGAAAGAGGATGACTGAAGTCACGGACAGAGAGTTTAAATAGGCAGACAAAATACAGGGCTGAGAAGAGTGATATGGAAAATACAAACCATTTTTTAAAAAAGTGAAAAAAAGAAAAAGAGATCAAGAAGGAAGTATGAGAAAGGGAGAAGACTCAGGAGAGTGTTGTTATTATACACACACACACACACACACACACACACACACACGTGAGAAGAACCAATGGAAGAGGCAGTTTCAAGGATGGAGAAGCCGAGTCAAATGCTGAGAAGTATAAAAATAAGGAGACTGGGGCGCCTGGGTGGCGCAGTCGGTTAAGCGTCCGACTTCAGCCAGGTCACGATCTCGCGGTCCGTGAGTTCGAGCCCCGCGTCGGGCTCTGGGCTGATGGCTCAGAGCCTGGAGCCTGTTTCCGATTCTGTGTCTCCCTCTCTCTCTGCCCTTCCCCCGTTCATGCTCTGTCTCTCTCTGTCCCAAAAATAAATAAACGTTGAAAAAAAAATTAAAAAAAAAAAAAAAAAATAAGGAGACTAAAAAGCATGTACTGGATATGATAACTAAAAGGCCTTCCCTGAGTGACATTAGGGAGGTTTCAGTGGATTGGTGGGTTGGAAGCCTGATTTCAGTGGGTTAAAGACTAAGCTGGAGGAAGGGAAGTGGAGCTCGAGAAGGTGAACTAGTCTTTCCAATAACCTGCCTACAAAAGAAGGAGTAAGACAAGAAGGTAAGAGACCACATTTGACTTCTGCCAGTGAAAAGATGAACCCATTTAGAAAGATACACAAATTCTTTTGGCATTTATAGAGTACAGACGAAATCAGTCAGAAGCAGTTAATAACAGAGCTGAGTTTTGATAGTTTAAAGAAACAATCCAAATCAGATAAACAATACAATACCAACAATTCATTTCTATGGATCCAAAGATGCACTTTTAACAAAATTTTAGCTTATTAACTAAGTCCATATTTAGTCCGATTAAAAAAAAGAAGAAGAAAAGAGCAAATGTCATTATTTCTTACCAAACTTCGGTGTAGTAAAAGTGAATTCTGGGCCATCCTTTCCACCTTCGTCTGTGTATGCTGCCATTCGTACCATGTACAAGGTGTCACTGGTCAAAGAGGACAGTGTATATTCTGTGTGGGAGGAATCCACATTCACAGCTGGAAGAAATCAATAAGTCTGCTTTATTTAACTACTCAATGTTTCTGCTTGATTTGGCTTTTGACACTGCAAAAGTATTAAAAAGGAACATATTTTCCAGAAAATAATTTTCTTATCTCTGCCAGAATATTCTTCTATAAGCACAACACAGTATTTTTTTTTCCACAGTACTTTTTTAATAGGCATATTCTCAGGTGTCTCTTTTCTGAGAATTATATACTACACTTAAGATGTATAACATAAAAAGGTGAGACAACATTTAAAAGCTTAAGAAAAAAACCAATGATTCTTAATAACTGATAGAATTTATTACCAGTTTCATTTCCAATGATGGTTCTATAAAATATAGTATAATTTCGGATAAATCCGTTCTGAACATCAACAGGAAGTTGGTCCCACTCTAAGACAGCTTCATTTTTCCCCACTTTTTTCGTCCGAACAGTAGGTCCTTTGGAAGGTGCTAAAACAGAATAAAAGTATTTGATAACTAAAAATGACTATGATTTAGTAAGTCATTAGGATTTACTAAAATTTAATTATATTATTTGAACATTATGAGACATACCCTTATTTTAAAAAGAAAAAAATGTCTTTGTTAATACAAAACTCAACATATTTCAAAGAAAATGAATTTGGACTTACGAGCTTGTTTAAGGTATGCCTTTATAGACTCAGGGCTTCCTGGTCCATCAGTATATATTGGAGTAACTGTTATCAAATAACATTTGCTCTCTGCTAGGTTCCCTAAAGAAATAATGGGAGAGTAAGCATTTTTCCCCACATAACAAAAAAGTCTACATTCCATTATTAACTTTACATTATAAATTTCATGACTATTGAACTTTCTTTTCTTTTAAAACTACAGCTTTTTAAGCAAGCATTGCCTTTTGTGTACTGGATTCAAGCTTAATTGAATCAAGCTTTTCATTAAAGTAAAAGCTTACTTTTATTGCCAATACAGATTAAAAAATATATTGTTAGTAAAAGTACTTATTATATTTATATTCAGGACTTATAAAACTCTGATCTCAAATTATCATTGGTCTTATAGTTTGACATTGTACATCTTAACTAATTCTCTGAGAACTGCCTAATGACCCATTTATAAGAGCCAGGGAAAGCATTAATGGCCCTGGTTTGTCAAACCAGGGAAAAAAAGAATTAGTGCCATTTCCCCCAGAAAGTAATATTATTTTTTTTTTATTTACTATATGAAATTTATTGTCAAATTGGTTTCCATACAACACTCAGTGCTCATCCCAAAAGATGCCCTCTTCGATACCCATCACCTACCCTCCCCTCGCTCCCACCCCCCATCAACCCTCAGTTTGTTCTCAGTTTTTAGGAGTCTCTTATGCTTTGGCTCTCTCCCACTCTAACCTCTTTTTTTTTTTTTTTTTTTTTCCTTCCCCTCCCCCATGGGTTTCTTTTAAGTTTCTCAGGATCCACATAAGAGTGAAAACATATGGTATCTGTCTTTCTCTGTATGGCTTATTTCACTTAGCATCACACTCTCCAGTTCCATCCACGTTGCTACAAAGGGCCATATTTCATTCTTTCTCATTGCCACATAGTACTCCATTGTGTATATAAACCACAATTTCTTTATCTATTCATTAGTTGATGGACATTTAGGCTAAGAAAGTAATATTAAAAAGCCATCTTGAATACCTCTTTTATTTATAATCTCTCCATATTAAATCTTTTTTATACAGCCACTTTATCTGCTCACAACAGAAAATAAGGTATTTGTTATACCAAAGTTTATACTTTCAACAAGAACTTTTATTTCCTTAACTTAATTCACAAAGTTATATACGACAGCTCCTTTGCTTTCTTAAACAGAATAATTTTACTTTTTCTTGATGACTCAATATTATCAAGAAGATAAAGAATTTTTAGACTCTTTTGTAATACAGTGATGTTATCAGGACTACTGAGCCACTGGATCTACCTGTGCAACCTGAAGGTCTCTAGAGATTATGCGAGGCTTTATTAAAAACATTTCTATTGTCCAGTTACTACCAAAGTGTCTTCTCTCTAGCTCCACCTTTCTTTTAATTTGATAAGGCTAGCAGACTAGACAACCAAATTTATTAAAACTTTTTTTTTTTTAAGTTTATTTATGTATTTTTGAGAGAGAAAGAAAACAGCGTGAGGTGGGAGGGGCATAGAGAGGGAGAGAGATAATTCCAAGCAGGCTCTGCATTGTCAGCACAGAGCCCAATGCAGGGCTCAAACTCAGGAAACAGTGAGATCATGACCTGAGCTGAAACCATGAGTCAGATGTTTAACTGAGTGAGCCACCCAAGTGCCCCTATTGTTTTTTTAAATGATAGGTTAATGAGGGCCAAACAGCCTATTTCATAAATAAAGCTCACAAAATTTTATGGCAGATATGTCTTTGCTTAGAACTTTTCTTTCAGCAATCATATTATTCATAATTGAATTCTAACGGTTATCCTTCTTTACTAAATAAAACACATAAAAGCTGAGTGTTTTGTCTTTAAAGTTGTTCTCTTCAAAGCCACATAAAAAGTTGTACCTTAAAATGCAGAGAAATCTACCACTTTGGAGCTCTACGGTATCATTAGAACTTCCAGTTAAAAGATGTAAGGAAATCTGAATTCTAGTTCTGCTTCCCCTATTCAACAACTTTAAGAGGTTAACAAGTCATTCATATGCTATAGGAAAATATCTTCTCACTGAAGGATGAGGAAGTTAAATCAGGTAAAGAACCATTCAACTAATTACCAGCAGCGATCAGATTATCTTAGATTTGTCTTTTACTTTACAGTTTTGTTAGTGCTCCTTTGATGATCAAAACACTGAACCATAAACAGAAGATACTATTAACTCTGCTTTGTCCATAAACAGATCCTGTAGTTCATTCAGTGAGATTAAATGTGACTTGATGAGAGTCACACATCAAGAAAACTATATGTAACTTTTAACTATAATAAACTGAAACTCTTCAATAGACCACAATATCTGTAAAACAGACAAAAATATGTAAAAGAAAAATCTGTCTGAAGAGTTACACAAAGGATTTCAACTTAAGTTTTTTCTAGCTAGGAATACCTCTTAGAAAGGTGCGGTGTACAGTGCCATCTTCTTGTTGCCAGTCTGGGATGCACGGCGATTTATCTGATAATACACACCACTCAAGTATATACTTGTTTACAGATTCATTTGGAGCAGTCCATTCTACCCAAAGCATATTATCTTTGGGAAATGCTTTAAGATCCGTGACCGGGCGAGTAGCTTTAAAACAAAATTTGAAAACTGGTGTGATAAATGAACATTAAAAAATTTCAAATTTTAATGTTTTACATTTCCAAACTTGCTATCAGTTTTTGTAGTATATAATATTAATATATATTTCCATTAAAAAAACACTTTATTATAATTTACAAATAGACAGTAAATTTATTTTGAAACTAAAATTCTTCCTTTCCCCAAATTCTTCAAATGTTTTGTGTATGTAAATGGAAATATTTTCTTCTTTGAAAGCCATAAACAATATATTTAAGTCATATTCATATACGGCTCCCAAAGCTTTTAAATAATATTTAAGAAAACGAGGTAATTAGAAAATGAGTAAATAAATAAGTAGTTTACTTCAAAGTTTAAGTGAGCCACATGATAATGGAATGAATTATTTCATTGCTGACTGATTTCTAAAACTATTATAATCGATACTGAAGAGGCAGTCTCAGAATTATTATGTATTAGGTATTAGAATATGTATTATGTATATGTATTATGAACCACTTTTCCCATCTCACAGACACAAACCTTGAAAGTTATAGGCAGGGATAGTTAAAACAGCTGCATCTGATTTGCCAACCAGATTTCTTGCTGTCAGAGTTGCTATGTAACGATCATTTGTGAGGTTTACTGTCCATTTTGTGTCATTCACTGTATAATTCTGTAAACGTGATTTCCATCTTATGAGAGTCACTTCATAATCCAAAATTTTTCCATTGGCTTCAAAAGGAGGCAACGTCTATAATAAAATAATTTTAAAAATGTATTTAACAAATCTTTAATCATTTTTTTTCATGTTCACAAATTCTGCTGTTACGTCAAACCTCCATGTTTAACTGAAAGGCACTGGCAACCTCATTTTCAACTCACAACCTTAAGTAAAACTACTATATAGTGAATGAGTAAACACATGACTTTGACTAACAGGGAAAGTAAAGTAGCAACATTTTGTTAGCTTTTAGTTCTGTAAACTATTGTGCACTGTGACTATCTGGCCCTAAATCATCTTATGCTGGAGTACTTTTCTCTCTACCATTTCTTAGTATGGTACACCTTAACACTTATGGACTTGACAGTCATTGTGTAATTCCTATTACTGGCATACAGTTTGATTACCCAAAACCTTTATTAACTATTTTCTATGAGGCACTCAGGAAAGTTCAAGGACAGACAGGATCCTTCTTACAAACTTTCATAGAACTGTGAAGTATCTGTGAACTGCAGTTCATGATCCTTTTATGTAGTATATATAAAACTCTGTTTCTATTAAATGCTTTGCTGATATTAAGATGAATAAAAATCTAAGTTAAAAAAACTACACTCATAATGCCATAAAAATGTACTATGTAAGCAATAAAAGAATATAAACATGCATTTTTTTTCTTTACCTTCCATATGAGTTGCACAGATCTATAGCCGTGAGTATGGGATGGCTCTATCTTATACCAGAAACTTGGTGCCTTGGATGGTCCTAAAGAAATGATATAAACTTTTTACATTTTTTTTTTTTTTTTTTTAACGTTTATTTATTTTTGAGACAGAGAGAGACAGAGCATGAACGGGGGAGGGGCAGAGAGAGAGGGAGACACAGAATCTGAAACAGGTTCCAGGCTCTGAGCCATCAGCCCAGAGCCTGACGCGGGGCTCGAACTCACGAACCGCGAGATCGTGACCTGAGCCGAAGTCGGACGCTTAACCGACCGAGCCACCCAAGCGCCCCGATATAAACTTTTTAAAATAAAAGTTTTTATCATAGCAGTAAAATATAATCCTGAAAATTATTCTCTTATTCTCTTACTTTGTTCTTATTCTTGCCATTCAATCACATGATGTATCTTTTTTTACATGTTTATGTATTTTGAGAGAGAGAAGAGAGACAAAGGGAGAATGGGGGAGGGGCAGAGAGAGTGGGAGAGAAAATCCCAAGCAGGTCCTGTGTGGTTAGCATGGAGCCGGATGCAGGGCTTGAACCCATGAACCGTGAGATCACGACCTGAGCTGAAATCAAGAGTCAGAAGCTCAACCAACAGCTCCACCCAGGAACCCCTAAACTAGCATTTTTCCCATTGCAGCACACCATGCCTGGGTCTTCCTTTATAGAGGAAGATAGCTTGATGATATAGATTAGAATGCTTTTTTTTATGTTAAAATTGTAAAGCTACAAATATATCCTAAGGTATACCAAAAATGCATCACCATTTCTTACTGCTAAAAATTAAACCGAAAAACCGTATTTAAATATACACTTTAAACCCCTAAATGTGGGGCACCTGGGTGCCTCAGTCGGTTGAGACTCTGACTTCTACTCAGGTCATGGGTTTAAGCCTCATGCTGGACTTTTCATAGACAGCACAAGTCTTTGGATTCTTTGTCTCCCTCTCTGCACCCTCCCCCCACCAATCACATTCTCTCCCTCTCTCTCTCTCTCAAAAATAAATACACGTTAAGAAAAAAAAACCCTAAATGTACATATATGAGAATACAAAAAATAATAAATTGAATAAATATGGGCTAAGTTTATTATCTTACGGTGGGATGACTGTTAACAGGGTATAATAAAAATGAATTCAGAGTACTGTTGTGATAATCACCAAACATGTGAAAAATGAAAAAGCACTTTACAGGATCAGGGCGCGTGGGTGGCTCAGTCGTTTGAGCACCTGATTCTTGATTTCGGCTCAGGTCATGATCTCACGGGTTCATGAGATCAAGTCCAACGTCTGGCTCTGTGCTGACAGTACGGAGGCTGCTAGGGATTCTCTCTCTCCCTCTCTCACTACCCCTCCCCTGCTTATATGTGCATGTGTGTGCTCTACCTCAAAATAAATAAACTTATAAAACCAAATATCAAATGCCAGTAATTAGGTTTTCAAAATTCCTATAGGATCAACTGATTTTTCAAAAAAGGATCTGAGTAACATCTAAACTGTGATGTGCTTATTATAAAGAGGTAATTACAGAGGACAAAACAAAGAGGAAAGACAGACAAGGGAGGCTGGGGAAAAGACTGCCAGTATAAGGGGTTCAAATAGATACACACGCATCAGTATACAAGAAATTATAAAAAAAAAATGTTATAGGCCAGAAAGATTTCCTAACATGAAAAGAACCTGGAGGCATCATTCATTAAGTTGAAGAAATGCTGATCTAAATGGCTCATAATTTTCTGGGTATCTGTTTGATTTCACAAAGGTTATGTACCATCTCCCCAGAAAATGCACACAGGCACTAACTACAATATTTTGTCCACATTTTAAAGTAGTTCAGCAACCCCTGCCCCCCAAACTGACCCAACCAGTTTTCAAGACCTCTATGATGCCAGTTTAAGAATTCCTGGGGCACCTGGGTGGCTCAGTTGGTTAAGTATCTGACTCTCGGTTTCGGCTCAGGTAATGATCTCACGGTTTTGTGAGTTCGGGCCCCACATTGGGCTCTGTGCTGACAGTGTGGAGTCTGCTTGGGATTCTCTCTCTGCCTCTCCCCCACTTGCGCTGTCTCTGTCTCTCTCTAAATAAATAAATAAACTTAAATTAAAAAAAAAAAAAGAATTCCCAGCTAAGACAAAGGAATCTGGTTGAGGACCCAACTCAGGACCCAATTCAGCAACAGCAGGATTGCTTTCTTTCATATTTATGAGAATAAGAGAAAATTCTTAGTGGAGAGGGGTAGTTTACTATTCTACCTTTTGAGATTGTCACTTCACCTATCTAAATTGCTAGTAGACCTGGAAGTGAAGGGATATAGGTGGTACAGAAGGTTTTAAAGCCATAGTTGTTGCTATTGACATCTAAAGGGTGAAACTATAATGAAAAATGTTCAGAAAGAAAAATCTCTATGCCACAGGACTACTTCTTTTTTAAAATTTTTTTTTTTTTTTTTTTTTTTTAATTTTTTTTTTTTTTTTCAACGTTTATTTATTTTTGGGACAGAGAGAGACAGAGCATGAACGAGGGAGGGGCAGAGAGAGAGGGAGACACAGAATCGGAAACAGGCTCCAGGCTCTGAGCCATCAGCCCAGAGCCTACGCGGGGCTCGAACTCACGGACCGCGAGATCGTGACCTGGCTGATGTCGGACGCTTAACCGACTGCGCCACCCAGGCGCCCCAACCACAGGACTACTTCTTGATTGCTATACAATAAATAAGTAATGTTAGGTGTTTTGGGGAGGGGATCTTACCTTATAACATACACCCTTTTATAACTTTTGGATTGTGCACTATATGCCCTATATGATCGTGGAGAGGAAAAAAGGGAAAATGATAATAAACTAACCAACCTAAACTTTAGGATCCTTTTCTAGGGGTTTATTAAGTGATGGTAGGGAAAAAAATGAATAAAAATATAGTACAAATATATTTGTGATAGTGAGAGTCTATGGTATATTTTGTTAATGTTATTTTAATGACTCAGGATATGATTCTCTAGTTAGGGATACTGTGAAACATTCCCTTTTAATAAAATGTTTTGGATTTAACTGTTATGTCAATGGTTTTCTCAAGGTATCTAAAAAAAATTCCATGGTAATCTTCTTTCATTAGTAATCAAATAGAGTTATACAATCAATAATGCACATTTTATATCTTTATGTCCTTAAAAATAAAAGTGTAAAATATAAGTTTGAACAGAATGATCACAAGGTAAGAAGCAATGAGGTTTATACTATTAAGACCTGACACAAGTCATAGCCATAATTCCAAACCTTTACTTCTTCATGGATCTTAATTACTTACTGTCTTCATATGTGATCCCAATGGCTTCTTCACTCCAGTCACTCCAGAATCCTTTACCATCTTCCTTCATACAACGAATCCTAAACACATATTCTGTGAAAGGCTTAAGGTCCTGGACAGTGAAAGAAGTTCTACTGGATGCTGTATCTTCAGGAGGAATCTGAAATCAAAGCAAACCAACCAACAAAAAAAACCCCATGGAATTTATTATAAGTGTCCTAAATTCCATTAAGATCTTAGAAATTGATTTAATAAAAGAGAACTAACAAACAAACGCTGGAAAGAAATAAATGCAAGTCAAAAAGCAGTCAGAGTCAGTAAGTTAACAGATTTGGGAAGTATGGAACTATCTATTATTAATCCTTCCTTCCTTTTCTTGATTTTTATATCTTCCTTCCACGAAGCCTGTAACACATAGGGTCTCAGCAGGAAAGAGATGGCGTATTCCAATTAGACTTTAATTCAAGAAGGGTTTACTAAAGGAAATATGGGTAGAGTGTAGGGAAAACTTAGGCAGTGGTCAGTACTCTGGGGCTTGTCACTGTTACCACTCCTAGCCCCAAAGGGACGAGGGGAAGTAGCAGAAACTGGGAGAGGAGGGTGAGACAGGGTTAACTTGACAGGACCAGTGACCTTAGGCTGAGAGACAGCAGCTCCAGGGAGGAAGCAGGGAAAATAAATATGCTCACTTCACTTCACTTCTCTCCTCTCTTGTGCTAGGCCCTCTTCCCCCTCCTCCCATTAATCACATTCACTAGGAAACCAGAGACAATGTGAACCCACAGATGAAATTCATACAGGTCAGCATTCCAAGACAAAGAGTAGGGTAGAGAAGAACAGAGTATAACTCTGGATAGGCAAAATGAAGCCCAATCAAGAAAAATAAAAACTATCATTGCATATAAACTTGGTTTTCAGGAAACGAGAGAATAAAGATAAATGATTCTTTCTACTACTATGGGATTCCAATATTGAATACTTTTTAAAAAAATAGGGGCCTTTTTTTCTATCAGTGAATTAAGATTCTATGTTATTAAAAGTATTTTAAAGTTTAGGTATGTATCCTCTCTGTACAACATGAAGCATTAATCCATTTTTGTTTGTTGCTTTTTCTGGTTTTATTTTGAGCCCTTAAAGTGGAATGGAGAGCAGAAGTAGTAAGGTCATGGGCTCAAATCCCTTATGAACTCATTACTGCAATAAGAGAAAGCAAAAGCATACTGTTAGTGATAAATGAAATTACAACAAAGAATATTATGGGGAACACAAAGCTATGGTGACAGACATCCTTTTAAAAAGTTCTAAGTACTTCTTTTGGTGATAGCATCATCTCTGGGTACACTATTCTTTTCCTTTTCAGGCTTAGAAGTTCCCCAATAATTCCTTCCTCTACTAAGAGGTTGACAAGCTTTCTAAAAAGGACTAGATAGTAAATATTTTAGGTTGTGGGCCAGATACTCTCTGTTCCAACTCAACTCGTCCACTGTGGCACAAAGTAGCCAAAGACAATATTAAAAAAAAATGAGTGTGGCTTTGTTTACAAGAACAGATGGCAGGATGAAATTGGCCTCCAGATTTAGTTAAACCCTGCTCTCTACCTTTGCTATATAATCTCTTCATATACTCCCCCACTTAATTCTTATTTTTTGTGTTCCTTTCACCTCCCACCAAAAATACTATTTCTTGCCACCCTACATCCCTTCCATACTTCATTTAAAGGCTACTGTACTCAGCAAGACTATATTTTCTGTCCGAATGTCTTCCTGTTTGCCCTTGCATGAAATACAGATCAAGAAGAGGTGTGAAACAAAATATTACATATATTCACAACCTTAGTATATTGAGACTTTTAGGTTAGAGGGTTCTAAGACTATCTGCATAAACAGTAACTTGCAAGTTACCTGGCTCCAGGTTGAGGCATCTCTGGTCCTATATTGAATGTTATATTTCAGTCTTATAAAACTCTGAATACTTGAGTTGATCCATGTCAATTTTAAGATACTTGACAGTTCCTCTGAGTTGCTGACTGATAAATTGTGTGGTGGATTGGGCTTCACTGAAGAATAAAATAAATCCGAATTTTTATCATTTTTACAACTTCTTATACAGACTCAAAATATACTTCTTATTTCACTATATTGATTTACTCATACCATATGAACTAATTTTTCTGAAAACAGTACTTATGTCATACTACTATAATGAAAAGAAAACGTTTCTGAAGAAATTTTAGTTTTCTTTGTCAATTTATTATGCTTGTTAATTTTTTCAGGTTCCAATATCAAAAGACAAATATTTATAGGCAAAGAAAAACACAATAAAAATGGACCCCACGTACCATGATTACTATGCTATAAATACTGTTTGGTAACTGCACAAATACCAGCAGATAACATTCAAAATAAAAACTGCTATGAGTGCAGTTGGATTATGGATATTTTTCTTTTTCCAAATTATTTTTAATGTTGATAAAATGAATTTGTAAAAGTCACTAAGATAATAAGTGGTTGTTTCTACATTAAAATTGAAAAACTAATTAATAAGCCATTAAATCTAATAAATTCTCAAATTCAGTGTTATAACTACCTTTATCTACAGGATCAAAATTTATATGATCTGATGTAACCTTCCCAAGGGCATTCTCTGCTTCTACCCAGACTTCAATGTTGACAAAATACACAGGAGAATAATCAACAGTGCATGAGGTGGGGGTGTCACGTTTTGTTTTACAATCAGCAAACTTCTCCGTTGCCCTAAATACAAAAATGGAAGAACCGGTCATTAAAAATAGATTTCAAAACATTAGAGTGAAAAATGTTATTTGATGAGACCCAGATTATTACTGCTTAAAATAAATGAAGTAATTATAAGTATGAAATAAATTGTTGATCATTAAAAACAAATAAATTTTCTCTAAAACTTGAGTTTGATTTATACCTTACAACACAAAATTATTTTCAAATTTTTACTCCAAGGACATTACATTTATAATACCATCCTCTATCTTCAGTGACCTTTCTGTAAAAATCTATTTCTTGTAATCTTACTACCGTTTCTTTCCATTTCTGAAACAGGATCCTTACTGTACCTGTGATGTCTTTCTTCAAGCACAGTATGCCTTTTCTAAGCACAATATGTTATGAGGTGACAGGAGGATAGGGATAAGAATTTCGGTCACCCCGGAAAATTCCCTTAGCCTCTCTACAGTCAAACCCAGGCAACCACTTTCTAATTTTTATCACCAAAGTTTAAATGATACTATAATATTTACTCACCTATGTTTAAGTTATACATCAATTAAACACACACACACACACACACACACACACACACACACACACATTTTTTTTTTTTTAAATAGAAGGGTAAGTGAAATCCAAAACAAAACAGGTAACTTCTATGAATTACTGAGGTATACCTCCAACAGGATACTGTATATTATGTCAATTAAAAAAAATCCTAAAAATCAAAAGCAAAATGAAATACATGAACTATGATGTTGAGTTGGTGCTATAACACAGAGAAAATTATTTTAAGTAACTTTAAGACAGCAATTTAACTATATCCTTAATGAAAGAAAAATAATCTTATAATGCTTAGTATTCCTATTGTTGGTGCTGATATTGGCATTGTTATTCTGCAGCTCTTGTGTTTACTGTGAGTTAAAGCAAATGAATAATTATATTGGTGTTGTTGGAAACTAAGGTTTTCAGCAGCGAAGAAAGGAGATGTAGATGTCAGATGAATGAAATTAAGTAAAAACAGTCCAGATTTTAAATCGGAAACATTGGTATTAGTTCATGATGTATTTTACCTTAAAGACACTTCCCAGTACTTTCTGCCAAAAAAGCCAAGAAACAACAACCCAGTACCAGTAAGTTCCCCTAGCACCCAGACTGTAGTCCCGAAATGGTATTTCCCACTAAATGGAAACATGGCTACTTGGGAAATGGCTGATTCTAGGTCTGAGGCATGACATATGAACTTAGAAAATGAACTTGGAAAATCACATCATATCAGAAATGAAGAAAGCTGTCAAAGACTAATGAGTAAAGTCAAAGGAAGAGCCAACCTGAGGAAGTTCCTCTGAACCAAAATGGGATAATGTGAGTACCAAGAAAAATGGTAATGGACCGAAACACATCAAATATATTTAAATATGAATTCATAATGAAGGGATAAACCCTTCATTATTTACCTTTGGAGGATGCCAGGGAACTAAGTCGTCATAAAACTAGTTGTAAAGGGAAAAATACCAATACCATTTTCCTTCTAAGAACTGTGTACCTCAGGGTAACCAATGATTGATCAAAGGAAGTTTTTTTTTTTTTTTTTAATTTTTTTTTCAACGTTTATTTATTTTTGAGACAGAGAGAGACAGAGCATGAACGGGGGAGGGGCAGAGAGAGAGGGAGACACAGAATCGGAAACGGGCTCCAGGCTCTGAGCTGTCAGCACAGAGCCCGATGCGGGGCTCGAACTCCCGGACCGCGAGATCGTGACCTGGCTGAAGTCGGACGCTTAACCGACTGCGCCACCCAGGCGCCCCCAAAGGAAGTTTTGAGTATATCCACTTTAAAAAAAAGATGGAATACCACTATTTTGTACCTCATGTACAAATAATGATCACTGATGATGGCTCAAACCTTTAAGTGAAACACTAACGGGAAGCAACACGGTTTAATTCCCAAAACATCCTGCTGAGTCATAAAAACCATTCACAGAAGAGTACATACTGTATGATTACATGACATTCAGAACAAGCAAAAATCTACAGTGAAGAAAATCTGACAGGTAGCTGCCCTGTGGGATGGGGTGAGACAGGGTGGTAGCTAGGACTGACTGGGAAGGAGCATAAGTGAACTTTCTGGGGGTATGATTATGTTTTAAATCTTGATATGAGTCTGAGTTACATAGCTGTATGTAGTAGCCAAAACTCACTGACTAATAATAAAGTATGTATTTTTAAGATGCACATAAATTTTATGAAAACACAAAAGCTATGGGTGACTGTCTAGTTAATTACATTTAATTAATGATGTAAACACTGAAGCGTGTAAGGGTGAAGTATACTAATTTCTGCAACTCACTTTGAAATGCATTAAAAAAGGTGAAAAGAAGGATGCATAGATACACATCTGTGTGATAAAACAAATACAGTAAAATGCTAATTGCAGGATCTAGGTGATGGGTCTGTATAAATGTTCACTGCAAAGTTCTTCCAGCTTTGATAAAAACTGCTGTCAAGAACAGTTTGTTTATAATCAATTTTTACTTGCGTCTGCAGAGTGCATCAGTCATGTCAAAGCCAGGTCCAGTACACAAAACCTGTCTTTGCAAAAAAAAAAAGAAAAGAAAAGAAAAAGAAAAAAAGAATGGGAAATTTTATAATCAATGGATTGAGCTGACAACACACCTGAAACCACTGTTCAATCTTGGTATCAGAAAAGCAAAAATCCTCAACCAAAACATCTGTTAGATCTAATCAAGGAACTCAGTAAAGTTGGAGGATTCAAAATTAAAATACAAAAATCAGTAGCGGTATTTTTACACTTACAAAGAATTTTCTGAAAAAGAAATAAATTTATCCCATTTACAATAGCATCAAAAAAATAAAATAGAAATAAATTTAACTAGGGAGGTGAAAGATCTCTACTCTGAAAACTACAAGATACTAATGAAAGAAATCAAAGAAGACACAATAAGAAAGGTATTCTATGTTTATGAATTCAAAGAATATTGTTGAAATGTTATCACCACCAAAAGCCATCTGTAGATTCAACGCAATCGTTATCAAAATTCCAATGGCTTTTTTCTTTATACAAAAGTAGAGGAAAACACTCCTAAAATTTATGTGGAAACAGAAAAGATTTTGAACAGTCAAAGAAATCGACTTTTTTTTTTCAAATAAGTCTCAATTTTAATAAGATCCTCTACATACACATTTGCTACTGAAAACGGAACTACCACAAAAAGTTTTTATTGTAATTCCAATTTTTGAAAACCAGAAAATCTAGCCTATGCACCCTGCCCTAATTATAATTATGCTCTAGCCAAACCACCCAATATTCTCTATATATTCCTCCTGTGCAAGTTACTTGGCTTCCAATTTGATGTTAAGTTTTCTTGTTGTTTTTTTTTTTCTTTAAATGTTTTTATTTTTGAGAGAGAGTGTGTGAGCAGGGGAAGGGCACAAACACACACGTGCACACACACACACACACACACACAATCCGAAGGAGCTCCCAGCTGCCAGAACAGAGTCCTACTCTAGAAAGCTCTAGTCTGATTCCTAACCCAAATAAGCCACCCCGGAGCCCCATGTTAGATTAACCTATCTTAATGACTTCAGGCTTCTCAAACACATAAGCAACACTCAAAACCTAATAGTGCTTCCTTGGGTCATATCAAAAAGTGAAACTAAAGTATATTTAAGTCATTCAAATGCAAACTACAGGATTCCACTCAAATTACAGGTATCAAGGTAGAAAAGACAAGACAGAGCTAATATCATAGATTGTCAAAATCAACTAATTATGCTAACTAATACTTGAGTAGGAAGTCAAGAATACCTGACAGAGAAGACCCTCTTCACAATAAATAGTGCTGGAATAATTGGATATTCACATACAAAAGAATGAAATTATACCCTTATCCTATACCATTCACAAAAATTAACTCAAAAAATTGAAGACTTAAATGTATGGCCTCAAACCATGAAACTCTTAAAAGAAAACACAAGAATAAAGCTGCTTGACATGGATCTTGGAAAAGATTTTTTTGGATACGACACTCAAAGCCCAAGCAAAAATAAAAAATAGGTAGGCGGAACTACATAAACTAAAAATCTTCTGCACAGAAACCATCAACAAAGTGAAAAGACAACCTAAAGAACAGGAAAAAAATATGTGGAAACCACAGATCTGATAAGGGGTTAATATTCTTAATATATAAAGAACTCATCCAACTCAACAGCAAAAAACCAAATAACCCAAATAAAAAATTGACAAAAGACCTGACTACATTTTTCTCAAAAGATGATAAATGGAAGGGCGGCAGGTACATGAAAAGATGCTCAACATCACTTGTTATGAGAAGAATTTTAATTAAAACCATAATAAGATATCACCACATGCCTATTAGAAGGGCCATCTTCAAAAAGGTAAGAGATAATAAATGCTGGCCTGCATGTGGAGAAAAGGGAACTCATATGCACTGTTGGTGAAACTGAAAATTGCTACAGCCACTATGAAAAACATTATGTAGGATCCTAAAAAAATTAAAAATAAAACTACCACACATGATCCAGCAATTTCACTTCTGGGAATACATCCAAATGAATAAAAACTGCTAACTTGAAAAGATATCTGCACACCCTGTTCACAGCAGCATTATTTGTAACAGCCAAAGTATGGAAACAACGTACGGGTCCATCAATGGATGAATGGATAAAGAAAGTGTGGTTTATATACACAATGGAATATTATTCAGCCATGAAAAACAAGGATCCCACTGACACATCATTTTCTTTCCTTTATTCACAATGCAACTCAAATTTTAAAGTTTTTTTCTTGATGCAATAAAAGGGAAAAATCAGCAATTTTCAAAAACTTTTGTAACCACAAATAACATATAATTTGCATACTATCCAAGACATTTACAATCTAAATTAGATGACAAATAACAAACCCAAGCAAAAAGTATGGACATGGACATAATAAAAGACTGGTGACTAAAAAATTAATCTTTTCCTTGTTTGCGACAACAGGGATAGACCTTGAAGGCATTATGCTAAGTGACATAAAAGAAAGAAAAATACTTATTATTTCACTTATTTGTGGAATCTAAAACAAACAAACAAAAAGATAAAACTCACCCAAAAAAGAGATCAAATCTGTGCTTACCAAAGGCGGTGGGAGGAGCGAGGGGAAATTGGAGGAAGGTAGTCAAAAGGTACAAACTTCTAGTTTTAAGATACTAAGTACTAGGGATATAATGTACAACATGACCATAGCCAACACTACTGTATGATACACAGGGAAGATGTTGAATAAATCTTATAAGTTACCACAACGAGAAATTTTTTTTCCTCTTTAAAAAAATTATACCAATATGAAAAGATGGATGTTAGATAAACCTATTGTGGTAATCATTTCACAGTACATGTAAATCAAACCACCACGCTATGCGCCTTAAACTTACACAGTGATGTATATCAATTATTTCACAATAGGAATGGAAAAGATAAAAATGACTGTCAGAAATAGTAGACATAAATTGTCTAACTGCTTATTACTCCAGTTTAAATCAAGATAAAAGGTGGTGTGTACCTTTAGGAAAAAAAACAAAGAGGAAAAAGAGAAGAAGAGTCAAACACTATGTGGTGGTTCCTGACTGGAGGTATACACCACCCTTACAAATTACTTTTGAAAAAAAAAAAAAAAGAAAAGAAAAAGATACCACACACAAATCTGATTGTCTAGATGTAACAGCAATTTTTAGGATGGCACAAAGGAACATGTTAAACAATGTGTAACTGCAACTTTAACAACTGAATTGCAAAGAAGAAAGAAGAGAAAACCAGGTGGAACCTATGGTAAAGACAAACTTATAAAATGTTATTAATTTGCAATGCATAGAGATTATTTAGATTGTGATTTGAACACATGTAAAAATATATACGTATATTCATGACAGAGCACAGGTGATACAATGATAATGTCATAGTGTATGACAGATGGTAGCTATGCTTATGGTGAGCACTGCACAAGGTATACAGAATTTGAATCACTATATTGTACAGCTCAAACTATTTTAAAACTGTCAACTATACTAAAAAAATATTAAAAAGATGTATATGCTTATATATCATGAGACATGATACTAACTGAAAATGCAACGATATACTGAAGAATTTTCAATTCTATTGCAGTATAATAATGGTATGTAGTTATGGGTACTTTAAAAAAAAAAAAAGTTTACTCAGTTTTGAGAGACAGAGCGTGAACAGGGGAAAGGGAGAAAGAGAGAGGGAGACACAGAATTGGAAGCAGGCTCCAGGCTCTGAGCTGTCAGTGCAGAGCCCAACACGGGGCTCAAACTCATGAACAGTGAGATCATAACCTGAACTGAAGTTGGCTGCTTAAACTGACTGGGCTACCCAGGTGCCCTGGTAGTTATGGGTCTTAAAAAAGGGTCCTTATCTTTTAGAGATATGTACTGAAATATTTATGGATGAGATGATATGATGTCTGAGATTTTAAGATAATCTGGGGTGGGATATATATAAGATTGGTCATGAGCTGATCATTACTAAAGCTGGATGATAAACACAATGGGGATTTATTATACTATTCTTTCCACTTTTAAATGTTTCAGATGTTCTAAAATAAAAGCTTAAACAAAATGTCTAAAAATCTGAGACACCTGGGTGGCTCAGTGGGTTAAGTGTCCAACTCTTGACTTTGGCTCAGGTGAGAAGTTCGAGTCTCACATAGGGCTCTATGCTGACAATATAAAGCCTGCTTGGCTCTCCCTCTTTCTCTGCCCCTTCCCTGCTTGTGCTCTCGCTTGCTGACTCTCAAAACAAACAAACAAATAAACAAACAAACAAGCATTAAAATGAAAAAATGTTTAGAATTTTGCATTTAATATTTCTACTTGAAGAAATAAAAACTCCAGCACAAATGACTAATTTACTAAATTTAACATACAAAAAACAAGAACAACTTGCCATTCAGATTTTAAAGTGAAGTTTGTTTCCAGGTATGTTTCCCTTCCAGGATCCCACTGACACATCATTTTCTTTCCTTCATTTACAATGCAACTCAAGTTTTTAGGTTTTTCTGGAGGCACTAATAGGGAAAAATCAGCAAATTTCAAAAAGCTTTTCGACCACAAATAACATACAATTTATATACTACCCAAGATATTTAAAACCTAAATTAGATGATAAATTAACAAACCTAAGCAAAAAGTATAGAAGACTGATGACTAAAAAACGAATCTTTTCTATTTGCACTCATACTTTTTAGATTAAATAATACATGTTTTCTATAATAACTGTCATAACTCATGTTTCAAATTAATTGTCTACACAAAATCAATTTTCATTTATAACTGGATATCAATATTAACTGATTTCTCCATGAAGTTTATTTTAATAATACTGCATATGTTATTAAAGGCAATTAAATGGAAACAAAAATAATTATATTTCTCTTCCTATTACTTTCCAAAACTCTGCTGGAGGAAAAGCAAATCCCAAAATTATGGTTTTGGGTATCCATAAATTTGATAATCCACTCTTGGGTCACACTAAGTTTATTTACTCTGACATAGGACTTTCTCCAGTATTTCTTCACTTCCGCCAGTTAGTTGCTTTATATGTGCATCTTCTCGGCAATTAAGGGATACTGAAAGTTACTATGACTACATTCATAAACTTCAACAATGTTTTGTGGGTCTCATGTCAAAACATTTTTTTAGAAAACTGATGGATACCTGACTTTCATAAAAGAGAAAACTTATGTTACTCTTCAGGCTTTTTGTATATTATTAATGCAAATATAGTTCCGCTTCAAAACTTATTTTTTTAAATTATGTCCAAAAGTCACCAAGCCAACAGACTGCCACATTTCATAAAATCCAACAGACATTACAAATGTAATTCAACAGTCATAACAAAGTCTGAAATAAGGCAAAAACAAAACTTACAGCCTGAAATTATTCTGATTCCATAAACATTCTGATCAATCTGTCCAAATGTACGAATGTTGCAAGTGAGTTGAATATTTAATAAAGATATATCTGTAAATGTGACACTAGATGCTGTTCTGTTTATGATGGTATATTGTTCTTTAGGAACAGTAACATGGTTTGTTTTCCAGAAAATGTAATTAGCATTTACATGAAAATAATCCATGCATTTTTCCTTTAGCACACAAACTGCAGTGAAATTAGAACCAAGTTGTACAACTGGAGATTCAGGTTTGATATGACCACATGGCTCTAGAAGTTCACCTGAAAAGAAACAACAGAAAATATAAAAATGGACTGAATTATTCTGGTACAAAATGGTATTTTATATCAAAGCAGTCCCTCAATATTGAATAAATTATCTCTAAAGACAGGAAAAAAGGAACACACAGTAAAAAAAAAAAACAAAACATGGCCAGAATTCAATGCCTAAATTTGTAAAGAAATACACAAGTTATAAGGCTAATGAAAAGAAAAATGTATGTAAGCTTCAGCCCTTTTGATAGTTATTCCAACTTTACTTTAGGAAACACAGACTACCTGCAGCATGATTCAGACTTATTCCACCACCAATCCTGTTCCTTGATTCAGACCCAAGGTCTAAATTAAACCCTCCAGAAAAGAGGCAGTGGTAGGTTCTGCTCTCCAGTCCTGAATGGTGTTGGGCAGGTAGATGGGGGCAGGGAAGATAGTATGCATGGTCATTTAACAAAATTCAGACAACAAAGTAAACAGCAAGGGAACAAAAAAACCATGGAGACTAGAACAAGATGACCAAATATATGTTTTAGCAGTAAGTATATGGGATAAAATCCCATATTAAAAAACAAAAAAATCAGACTGCATGAAAAAATAACTATACCACAACTATATGCTTTAACTATACTCAATTCCACGCGGATGACAACTAAGTCCCTATCTCCAGCTCTAACTTCCTACTGTTTTCAATAGCTTGAAATACATACCCATGTGAGATTTTCTGTAAGTACTCTAAGGTGAACATATCTAAAGATATATGTACCACAGTTCCCTTTAAACTTATTATTTATCTCTGCTCAGAGCACCATGTGCATCCAGTGATCTAGGCCAGATACCCTGCAGTCACCTTCAATGTCTCTAATTAGATTCCTCCAACTTCCAACTTAACAACACTGCATTGAGTCTTGTTGGTTCCAGATTCTTAATGTTTATCCACCACTTTCTTACCAGTCCTATTTTGTCTGCTGAAGCTCAGGCCATTACACCACGGCCTGACCTCCTTACAGTTTATCCTGCATACTACTACCCGAGTTACTATTCAAAATGATCATGCTATTTCCCTATTTTAAATTATTTAATGGTTTCCTGCTACCATCAACATAAAATTCCCAACTACTTGGCATGATTCTAGCCTCACTGCCCAGAAATGTAAGGCAGCTTTCCCTAGAAAATCCCATTTGCCAATGGGTTCTTGGGCGGTTACCTATCCTAACTGAGCTTCAGTTTTTTTCACTTGGAAAATGAAGTTACTAAACAAGTGTTTCTGAGATTAAAAATTACTTACGTAAAACATCTATCTCAATGCCTGATATTCAACAGTCCCCCAATAAATGGCAGCCTATCATCATTATTATTAATCTCCAGAGACAATCAAGTCACACTGATAGGGTCTGGAAGGTTCTCTCAAAGTCATCAGGAAGAATTAAAAACAGTTTTTTGCAGTCAAAACTGTACTCCAAAATGGAATCCTGGACTCTCATAAAGCCTATAATGCCCAGAGTAGGAATATGTATTTCTTTGTTTCAAAACTCATAATGTGGGATGTTTACATGACCTTGCTATTATTTATTTACGTTTACAGTAAGTCCCAGTGCATTACTCTAAACTTCCAATTGTATGGAACTTCATCTTGTGGGGTACTAACAAGTTACTCTGATAGTGGGCCAGTCCTTACAAATCCCTAGACCTCACTTTATTCCTTGATAAAATCACTCCTATTTTACTTTCTCTAAAGTAATTATAAAGAACAGTAAGTACACAATACACTTTACAGAACTACATGAGACACAACTACAGGCTCAGTATTAATACTTTTTAAACACACAAAATAAGAGAAATACCAGAAATGAACCAATGTTCCAAAGTGAAATACAGGTTCATTAAAATCATCCTATGCTAAATTAATACCATTTTTACAGGGCTACCAGGTTATTTGAGATTAAATTGTTTAGAAAGAAAGCATTTTAATTTTTAAGCATGTGAGAAAGTTAGTTGGGGTAATTACATAGACAAGATGAAGAAATGTGGATTAGAATATACTATAACATGTAATATAGCATGAACATTACAAAACTGTTATTTGGTTGTTCCTGAGTTACAAAAACAGGAATTCCATTGGTTCAAACTAAAGTGAATCTTAATTGGTTGATTAATCAAATATAAAAAATACTACAAGAAAAGTCAGCGTGAGAAAGGTCTTGAGTTGAGTAGGCTCAAGTGCCTGCTCTTAGCCCTTGTGCCAGATTGTATTTTCCAAACATGGTCACACCTATATATTTATCCCATCCCACGTGCTCTTCTTACAATGTGACTGATACTCCTTCCACAAAGAAATGGGGTCAACTCCTGCCCTCAGATCTGTGTGGGTACTAATGGCCCTCCGATCTGCCTCAGCTAATGGAGTGTACTATGTGACTTCCAAGGCTAGATCATTAAATGAATACAACTTTTGACTAGCTCTCTTTTTCTCTTTTAGAACATTTGTCCTTGGAACCCAGCCACATGTTGCGGATGAGCCAAGGTCACATGGGGAGACTACATGCACTGTTCTGGCCAACAAGCCCAGCAAAGTCCTCAAACTACAGCCAGCATCAACACCAGACATATAAATGAATGTGCCTTCACATGATTCTAGTTCCCAATCTTAGAATACTCCAACTGAGGTCCCAGATATCATACAGCAAAGATGAACAGTCCAGCTATTTTATTCATGACACACAAACCGTGAGAAATAATAATGATTGCCATTTTAAGCCTAAAGTTTTAGAGTAATTTGTGAAACAGCAATAATGTGGTCCTGTTATTCTGAACATATTTATTGATAACTTGGCAGAAAACAGAGAGACATCCACACTTATCAAATTAGCAAAGGACAAGACCTGAAGGATTGACAACACTTTGGATCATAATGTTAGGATTAAAATTATATTGAAAAAATAGACCAGTAGGCTAAAACCAGGATAATGATATGCCAGAGAGGAAAATACCTCCCATTCAGGCTGATATGAAATAAATACAGGGTAAGGGAGAAATGGCTTAAAAGTAATTCATGTGAAAATAACTTAAGAATTTTCACTGGCTAGTAGCTTAACATGAAACTACAGTCCATCTTAGCTGGAAAAAACTATGTTGATTGAATAAAAATGATGTTTAGATCAAAGTAAATTATAAAATTACTATACTCAGACCAAGTCCAGTTTTGGTACATTAAATTCACTTTTTTAAGTGTATGTTATTCGAACCTCAATAATAATTATATAATTACTATCCTTTTTATAATGTTTACTATGGGCCAGGCACCATCCAGATGCCTTCTGTATAATAATTCATTTAATCTCCATAATAACCCTAGGAGATAGGAACCATTATTATTCCCATCTCATAGATCAGGAAACTGAGGCACAGATTAAGCAACTGGCCAAAGTCCTACAGCTGGTAAGTGTGAGAGGTGGGATGGTCTAGTATTTTGAAGGTGCTATGGGCAACCAAAGGAAGAATGAGAAGTGTAATCAGCATGTACAGGGTTAGAAGCCAAGGCTGTAAAAAATAATTAGGATAACTGCGTAAGTTCAATTTGGGGAAGAGAGGCCTCAAGAGACACATAAACACAGTCCTTCAATATGTGAAGAGTTGAACAGTGGGAAGAGAAAGTGGGAGTACTCTAGAACTAGGGTTAATGGGAAAACATTTCAAGGAGAAAAATTTGGGCTTCAGAATAAGGAAAGATTTCTCAAATAGCAACAATTTTCAAAATAAGCTTTATGTCACTTAAAGTGTTCAAAAAGAGCTGCATTCCTAGATTTAGAAAGGGGATGATTTATAGCAGTGCTTCTCAAACTATCTGTGGTGAAAAGATCAGTATGGCTTTTTCTTCCCCCCAGTCTTTCACAATCTTTGCTCTGTACCATTTTTGATGAGACAAGTCCAGGGATCACATGCTTGGGTATCATGGCTATGTCAAATTGTTAAGAACTTCTAACATTTATTCTTCATTTCTGTACTTAAGTGGACCAGTAACAACAACCAGTTCTCAGATGGGCATCACGTTGTGGTCTAGTTTGAGCAGTACTGCTCCAAGTGACCTCTTTATTCTGGTATCACAATAACACTCCTGCTCAGTGATACCTTTGGCCACTAAATGTAACAGACTTTCCCCTATGTATTAATTGAAAAAAAAAAACAAAACCAAAACCCAAAAAAACCAACAATATATTTTTTCCCCTCCCACCTTAAAGTTATTGCCAGTATACAGAAACAGCATTTAGGATTACTGGGTGACTGTTTCAACTCAAATTATAATTTACCAGGAGTATTTTTACATTTCAAAATCATTTTTAACAGCATTATTCTCTCAATAATGATCCTAGAAAAAAAATAAAAATAATTATATAATTATGAAACGTAAGATTAATTATAAAATTATATAAAAATATATAAACCTAATTTGTGATGCTGGGAGGAAGGGTTTTTCATGAATCTTACCTACAGATTCAGTGGTGAAGAAAATAAACAACGCTTGCACTATCCAAGTTTTCAATGTCAACATCTTGCATTAGATATTTCTGTAAAAGACATACAATGGTATTATCTTTAATATTTTTTCTCTTACAACACATAATAACACAATTTCTGAAGCTCTTGCTTCCACTGTATAATCATCTTCTAAACGGTGATAAAATTTTATGAGGATGCAGAAAACAAATTTAAGTCTTCAAAACATTTTTCTTTATTCCCACTGGAGTTATGGCTAATAAAATAGTGATGGAAAACAACTTACACTTTAAGATCAATTAAAAAAGCAATCCTGTTTCTTTTGATGTGTAGACTTGTACTATTAGTAAACACTATGTGAGACAATACTTCAAAGAGACAAATTTCTTCATGGCAAAACCCACCAAAACCAACCTCAAAAGATATTCGCCAAAATGGAAAAAAAAAAAAAGTTTGTAATTCATACCATGACCAAAAATATCCCCTGATATATGAAGAATGCCTACAAATCACTAAAAAATTCCAACACCTAGAAGAAAAACAAGCAAGATGAGCTGAACAGACAATTTATAGAAAAGGAAATACAAGTAATTTAAACATATGAAATGATACTCTCAACTTCACTCATAATGAGAGATGCAAATTAAAACTACCCCAGACAGGAATACAAGATAAAAGAGACACGCTGGAAAACAATTTGGCAGTTCTTTACCAAGTTAAAAGCACATAATAACACTGGGCATTTCCACTCCTAAGAATGTATCCAAGAGAAGTAAAAATACATGTCAACATGAAGACTTTTACTCAAATGTTCATAGCAGCTTTAGTCATAATAGTCCCCAACTAAAAAAAAATGTCTATCAACTGGTGAATGGATACACAAATACCCAAACAATCGTATATCCATACAATAGCATACCACTCAGCAATACAAGGGAATGAACTAGTGATACATGCAATAGAATGAATGAATCTCAAAACATGTGGAACGAAGGAAGCCAGACACAACAGGCTATGTACTGTATAATTCCATTTACAGGATATTCAACAAACGGCAAAATTAAGGTGACAGAAGGCAGATAAAGGGCTAACTGGGGCTGAAGTGGGGAAGGGGAATAAATGTAAAGAGGCACAAAGGAACTTTCTGGGGTGATGGGAATGTTCTATGACCTGAGTGTGGTGGTGACAAGACTACACATTTAATATTCAAATAGTCAATAGTCAAAATTCACTGAATTGTGTTAAGAATAGTGAAAGCTCTAAGATTTTACCCTACTTGCAAGCTAACAAGTTAGCCTGCCAGTTCTATGGATACTGGCAGAAGACCTGAAACTCCTGTTGTCAGAGACAAAGGACCTGATTACTCACACCAGGAGCAGCATTTTCAGATTATCAGCATTTTCTTGCGCCAGTTGCCTGAGCCCCAATTCCGACACAGCATTGTGAAGAGAGTCAGGTAACACCTGTACACACAGTGGGTTATGTTACAGGAGAGAAGACTGAGCTTAAAAACCCAGATCTTTTCAAACGTCAGTAAGCATGCTTGCCTTTTACTCTGGAGGAAAACATTACCCCTATTTTTCAAAGTTGTAAGCAAACCTTCAAGGGACCTATGAGGAATTGTATCCTAACAAACTGTACAGTAAAAATTGATAAATTTTATTCTTTATAAATTAAAACTCAATTTAAAAAACCCAGCAAAATCTACTTGGACAAGGTGTATACCCAAAAGACATCAGTGCCTCACTCCTCTGAAAGACACGTACAGGAATGTTCATACAAGTTTTAATCATAAATAGTGAAAAGTAGAAGCCCAAACCAGAGAAATGGCGGAACAGAAAAATTCAAGTAACTAAATCACAGTAATGAAAAAGAATTACGGGTACTCAAAACAAAATGACTGGGGCGCCTGGGTGGCGCAGTCAGTTAAGCGTCCGACTTCAGCCAGGTCACGATCTCGCGGTCCGTGAGTTTGAGCCCCGCGTCGGGCTCTGGGCTGATGGCTCAGAGCCTGGAGCCTATTTCTGATTCTGTGTCTCCCTCTCTCTCTGCCCCTCCCCCGTTCATGCTCTGTCTCTCTCTGTCCCAAAAATAAATAAACGTTGAAAAAAAAAAAAATTAAAAAAAAAAAAAAACAAAATGACTGAATCTCACATACAATAGAGAAGAAAGCAATCAGACACAAAAAGTATACATGATTCCCTCTATACAAAGCTCAAAATCTGACAAATGTAATATGTGGTGATAGAGATCAGAATAGGAGTTATCTTTTTTGGGGGGTGGAGAAGAGGACAGTAGAGAGCAATCTGGGATGCTGGACATGTTCTATATTTTGGACTATGGTTATGGTCTGTGGACTTCATTGCATGTAAGTTGCACAGTAAAAATAGTAAAAAAAATAAAACAAGAACTACCCAATATCATTTCTAGTTTTGGTCAAAAAATAAAAACTAAAAAATTATCAACAGTGTTATGACTGTTGAGACGTTGAGACTATGAGACTATGACATAAAGGCCGTCTCATACACTGCACATTACAGTATAAAATGGCATAACCTTCCCAATAAACTGTACACTTAAATCTGTGAATTTTATTATTTGTAAAGTAGAACTCAGTTATAAACCAAGAGAAGAACCTATGCACAAAAGGCATATGCTCAGTTTTGCATTATCCATCAAAATTAAAACACCTATGTTTGAATCTAATGATTATATTTCTAGTATTTTATACTACAGATACGAGCAAAATGACACATATAGAAGATTATCAACTACAGCATAGTAAAAGGCTGAAGCAACCTAAATGTTCGTGAATCGGGGAACAGTTAAATTATAGCACATCCAAATAGAGCATACATGTACCTACAAAAATGAGAAAGCTCTAGATCCACAGGTATGTAATGATATCTAAAATACTGTTAAGGTAGGGGTGCCTGGGTGGCTCAGTCAGTTGAGCACCTGACTTCCGCTCAGGTCATGATCTCCCAGTCTGTGGGTTCGAGCCCCGCGTCAGGCTCTGTGCTGACAGCTCAGAGCCTGGAGCCTGCTTGGGATTCTGTGTCTCCCTCTCTCTCTGCCCCTCCCCTGCTCATGCTCTGTCTGTCTGTCAAAAATAAACATTAAAGGGCGCCTGGGTGGCGCAGTCGGTTAAGCGTCCGACTTCAGCCAGGTCACGATCTCGCGGTCCGTGAGTTCGAGCCCCGCGTCGGGCTCTGGGCTGATGGCTCAGAGCCTGGAGCCTGTTTCCGATTCTGTGTCTCCCTCTCTCTCTGCCCCTCCCCCGTTCATGCTCTGTCTCTCTCTGTCCCAAAAATAAATAAACGTTGAAAAAAAAATTTAAAAAAAAAAAAAATAAATAAATAAACATTAAAAAAATTTTTTAGGGGCGCCTGGGTGGCGCAGTCGGTTAAGCGTCCAACATCAGCCAGGTCACGATCTCGCAGTCCGTGAGTTCGAGCCCCGCGTCAGGCTCTGGGCTGATGGCTCAGAGCCTGGAGCCTGTTTCCGATTCTGTGTCTCCCTCTCTCTCTGCCCCTCCCCCGTTCATGCTCTGTCTCTCTCTGTCCCAAAAATAAATAAACGTTGAAAAAAAATTTTTTAAATACTGTTAATGTAGAGAAATGTATATTTTTGTTATTTGTGGGAAGAAACCACAAAAAGGTAAAACACACAATCATTTCCGTATATATGCACAAAACACCTCTAGAAGGATAAAAATTCAAATACTGGCTGCCACGAAGTAAGACACCTAGGTAGGAGGGAGACTCTCTACCATATACTAGTTGCACCTTCTATGTGACTTTAGTACTTAATCAAAAAAACTAAATTAAAAAAATTTTTTATGTTTATTTTTAAGAGAGAGGGAGAGACAGAGCGTGAGCAGGGGAGGGGCAGAGAGAGAGGGAGACACAGACTCCCAAGCAGGCTCCAGGCTCTGAGCTGTCAGCACAGAGCCTGACGCGGGGCTCGAACTCACAAACCGCGAGATCGTGACCTGAGCCAAAGTTGGACGCTCAGCTGACTGAGCCACCCAGGCGCCCCCAAAAAACTAAATTTAAATTAAAAAATTCTTGATGCATAAACTCTCCCAAATAACACTATCAGCTTCTTGGTGAGGGCTTCAGAGTACTATATTTGGGACAAAGTATTCTTTTATTAAATAGTAATACTAACTTGATTTTATGCACTCCCTTACCATGTAACAGTCACTCCATAAACAATATGTTCATGAACTATTTAGATTCTCCCAAGGTAAAGGTATAAAAAAAGTTAAGGCGCAGGAACCATTTTCCTCCACCCGTTGTATCTCTTATTTGCCAACTTTAAATAGTCCCATATAAGAAAACTCCACATCACTCAAGTGTTCATCAAAACAAAATAAAATATCAAGGCATGTTAGGAGAGCGGTATGTGGTCATGCCATCCTGATCACCCCCACCAAGTACCTTGTTCACACTGTGCAGAGGATTCTCTATGGTTCCTGGAAACTGGCAATCTTTCTACTTTTGCACTATATTCTTAGAACAAAACTCCAAAAGAAGAGGTCCCATGAAAGTATTTATAGTTACCACAAAGCAACTAGATTTATCGAAGCGGGGCCACAAACACATTAAGTAAAGGAAAACAGGCAAAGTTAGGTTTTACATTTTTTAGTTAGAAAACAACGTTTCCTAATTTTTAAAGGATTATCATTGAGATGTGATGAAGATACATGCATTACGGAACTTAATTTCATAATTCAAACCTAAGAGATGGAAACACAGTAGCACTAACTAAAATATTAAATGCAATACCGCCAACTTAATTTTGGGGCTTATCTTGTTTTAAAATGTACAGAATTGACAGTATCCTGCTTACTTTTCCTGTCCTTTCAGTTTGTTGACAAGACATATTCAATTTACAGTTCTATTATTAGCATTATCCTCCTTCATCTCTTGCAGAATTTTCCACACATATATTATAACCACATTGCAAACAATGATTTTCCTTGATATTTGCATGTTATTTTGGAAGATTTTATGGAGCTAAAACATAACTACTAACCACAGATACAGGGAATGTTTATTCCAAGCAATGAGTCGTTCTTCTGCAGTGGCAATTCCTCAACTGTGGTGGTTCAACACAGTAATGCGTTGAAAGGTGCTATAAGATGCATCACAAGTAATTCACAACTATTAAAGTAATAAAGTTAATAAATGATGTAAAAAATAAAATAAATTCAACACTGTCTCTATAGTTGATTGTTCTTATTCACTTTGATTCCCATGGATTTTCTCAAGTGGGAGAATGCATGGGAATTATAATGGATAAATATTTAATAGCTTTGCTCTTTATAAATTATTTTTGTTATTTGTGGATTGTGATTTTTGAGTCTCTTGCTCATTTCCTTTGAACCAAGGACAGAATAAAGAAGCATGAATAATATGTATAGATATAGATTTCATGGGAGGAAGAATGTCAATATAAACTTAGTTACTACAATAACATTACTACTATAATTGCAGAATAGATGAACTACAGTTGCCAAATAGAAGGCAAAGTAATGTTTGTTGAGTAAGCTGGGCAGGGATGAAGACGGGAAAAATTTCAGTATGGTATCATGTATACATAGTACAGTGTTACTCTGAAAAATCTGCAAAAAATCCAACAAACTTATATTAGCTAATTGTTATTTTATTTATTTTTTAAAGTTTATTTTTGAGAGAAAGAGAAAGAGAGCACGTGCAAGCAAACGGGGGACGGGAAGCAGACTCCAGGCTCTGAGCTGTCAGCACAGAGCCCAATGAGGGGCTCAAACTCACAAACCATGAGATCATGACCTGAGCAGAAGTCGGAAGCTTAACTGACTGAAACACCTAGGCACCCCTAACTAATAATTATTTTAAAAATTATCCGGCTCGGGGCGCCTGGGTGGCGCAGTCGGTTGAGCGTCCGACTTCAGCCAGGTCACGATCTCGCGGTCCGTGAGTTCGAGCCCCGCGTCAGGCTCTGGGCTGATGGCTCAGAGCCTGGAGCCTGTTTCCGATTCTGTGTCTCCCTCTCTCTCTGCCCCTCCCCCGTTCATGCTCTGTCTCTGTCCCCAAAAAAATAAATAAACGTTGAAAAAAAAAATTAATAAAAAAAAAAAAAATTATCCGGCTCTGCTCTATTCCATTAGTACTAATTACTAATTCCTTTTTTTTTAATTTTTTATTTTATTTTATTTTTTTATGAAATTTATTGTCAAATTGGTTTCCATAACTAATTACTAATTCATAACTAACATTTTTATACTACTGTTTTACATTATAACAAGTGCTTTTATGTAAATTATTTCACTTGACTCTCCTAATATCCTAGAGAAGCAGGTAGGTAGGGCAGGGGTTACTATTTTTTTATTTTTTTATGAGTTTATATTTTTAGAACAGGTTTAGATTTAAACCAAAATTGAGAGGAAGGTACAAAGAATGCCCACATACCCTTGGCCCCCACACAGGCACAGCCTCTCTCATTATCAACGTCACTCACCAGAATGGTGCATTCTACCAAAGTTGAACCTACATGACACACTATAAGCAACTTAAGTCTATAGTTTACCTTAGGGTTCACTCATGATATTGAATTCAATGGGTTTCAAATGGCAAGGATTAACTACTGGAACTTCACAAAAGAAAAACAAGACAGGCTAAGTTACTTACCCAAATCACAAAATTAGGAAGTGAAGTAGGGATGTGAAACTAAGTCTTCTGCCTCCAAAAGTCATGTTCTTTTCATTGATTCTCACTATAAAGAGAGGAAAGCCTTATAAGCCTTATAGAGAAAGCTGGCTTTGATAATATTTATTATATGCTTACTTCTTAAATCCTTGCCTGGTATAAGGCTTTCTGAAAGTATTCCATTGTAGATACCTTCTGACTTTCAGTATAAAACAATCCCATAAACACCTGTATAACAATATTTAAACATCCCTTTTTTTTTCACGTTTATTCATTTTTGAGAGACAGAGACAGAGCGTGAGTAGGGGAGGGGCAGAGAGAGGGAGACAGAATCCTAAGCAGGCTTCAGGCTCTGAGCTGTCAGCACAGAGCCTGATGGTGGGCTCGAACTCACAAACTGCAAAATCATGACCTGAGCCAAAGTCGGACACTTAACCAACTGGGCCACTCAGGCTCCCCCATCCTACTGTTTTAATACATACTTGGAAACATTATCAGCCCCTCTGTGCCTAGTCCAAACTTCCCTGATTTTCATGTAATGTCACAGAAACATAAAAGGGACATTTTGTTGAATTTGACAAAAGCAGTTAAAACAAATCTTTAACAGAATCATACCTTTTTTTTTTTTAATTTTTTTTTCAACGTTTATTTATTTTTGGGACAGAGAGAGACAGAGCATGAACGGGGGAGGGGCAGAGAGAGAGGGAGACACAGAATCGGAAACAGGCTCCAGGCTCTGAGCCATCAGCCCAGAGCCTGACGCGGGGCTCGAACTCACAGACCGCGAGATCGTGACCTGGCTGAAGTCGGACGCCCAACCGACTGCGCCACCCAGGCGCCCCAGAATCATACCTTTTAACCTTTCACTAACAGTTAAGACTACTAACTCTTCAACTGCCAAACTATTTTATGCACACAAATAAAAACTCAGTTTAAAATTCAAAGCTAGGTTAAATCTGGTGTAAAAGTAATGGCAGTTCTTCTTTGAAATGTAAAAGATAACTTCAAACTTAGGAAAGGAGTTGAATCTTCCATTATTGTTTCACAAATATTAACACTTTAATATAATTTAATAATATATAAGAAACTGAATTTATAACAATGATATATTAAAATATAAAGGAAATAATTATTTTTAAATTTTCAAGTGAACAGCAGTTGAAAATGTCATGTACAAGTCCTCTATAATCCCCAGAGAACTACTGTCAACAATTTGATGGAAACTCTTGCAAAATTTTTATTTGTATATTCTAAAATTATACTGTATAAATACACTTTATTTCACAAAAATGTTCTATAACTTGCTTTTTTCCCCTTACTAAAGTCAATACATAAAGATTATTACATTTGCTCAAATTCACCTCTCATACAGGTTTTCCCTGGCCACCCAGTATTGCTTATCCTCCTTTCCTGTTTTTTTTTTTTCTCAATGGCACTTAATACTTTTTAAAACAGCTTGGCAAATATTTCTTATAAAGAATCAAATAATAATTATTTTAGGTTTTGTGTGTGTTAAGGTCTTTGTTGCAACTAGTTAACTCTGTTATAGATAATATGTAAACAAATGGGCACACTATATGTTAACTAACTTGGATTTAAATTAAAAAAAACAAGGGATGGCTGAATTCTAATAAAACCTTATTTAATAAAATAGGATGCATGTTAGATTAGGTCTGTGGACCATAGTATGCCAACACTTCAGAAAGTGTGCCAAAATAGTATTTAATTTACTTATTTTGTTTATTGGCTGTTATGGGTTGAATTGTGTTTTCCTCCTGAACGACATGTTGATCTCCTAACCCCCAGTATCTCATAATATGACCCTATTTAGAAATAGGGCTGTGGCAGATATAATTAAGATATCATAATGGAGTGGCCCTTAATACTGGTTGCTTGTCATTATGAGATAAAACACACAAGCACAATGCCATGTGACAACACAGGCAGGGATTGGCTACCACCAGAAGCTACGAAAAGGGAAGAGGCAAAGATTTTATCGAGAGTTTCAGAAGGACTTCTGGCCTCCAGAACCGTAAGAGAATAAACTTCTCTTACTAGAATAACTTAATAGAATAAACTTTTATTGTTTTTTAAGTCATCCAGTTTGTGCCACTTTGTTACAGCAGCCCTGGGAAACTAATACACTGTGCACCTAAAATAGAAAGCAAGCAAATTAGGCAAGAAATTCTGTGTGTTTTGTTCTCAACTATGCTCCTAGCAACAAGAATCATACCTAGCATGGTAAGTACCTCAATATATTTGTTGGATGGATAAACTGACTTCCTTGTTCTAAGCTGGTACATGATATATTAGTGGAAAAAATATACTATAATATAACCAGTCCCAAGTCTGGTGGGACAAAGCTTTCATTTCTCTTTGGGAAATAGCTAGTTTAATAGCTAGGTCATATATATGGTAGGTATATATTTATTCATATTCTTCTTCGGTGATGTGTCCAAATATTTTGCTCATTTTTAAATTGCATTTGTTGTTTTTTCATTACTATGTTTACAAAGTTTTAAAAATATATTCTAGGGGTGCCTTGGTGGCTCAGTCGGTTAAGCATCGACTTCAGCTCAGGTCACGATCTCAGAGTTCACGGGTTTAAGCCCAGCGTCAGGCTGTCTGTTGACAGCTGAGAGCCTGGAGCCTACTTCAGATTCTATGTCTCCGGCTCTCTGCCCCTCCCCCACTCACACTCTCTCTTTCAAAAATAAACATTACAAAAAAACCCCATCTATATATGTGTGTATATATATATATAGACGCCTGGGTGGCTCAGTCAGTTAACTGTCTGACTTTGGCTAGGTCATGATTTCACAGTTCATGGGTTTGAGCACCACGGTGGGCTCTGTGCTGACAGCTCAGAGCCTGGAGTCTGCTTTGGATTCTGTCTCCCTCCCTCTGCCCCCCCTCTGCTCAAGTTCTGTCTCTCAAAAATAAATAAATGTTAAAAAAATTTAAAAATATATATATATTCTACATATAAGGTCTTTATTAGAAAATTCTTTTAAGTATATTCTCCCAATCTGTGGCTTATCTTTCCATTCTATTAATTCTTTTTAAAGAGCAGAAATATTCATTCTAATGAAGTCCAATTTATGAATTAGTGTTTTTGGTATCTAAGCACTAATCTTTTGGTATCTAATTACTGTATCTAAGAAATCTTTGCCTACCTCAAAGTCCCAAAGGTTTTTTCCTATGTTTTCTAGCTAAAAGTTTTATAGTTTTAGGTTTTATATTCAGGTCTATCAACTATTTCAAAATAATTTCTATATATGGTATAAAGTAGGTATTCAAGTTATTTTCTTTACATATGAATAGCCAATTGTTTCCGAACTGTATGTAGAAAAACTATCCTTTCTCAAGTGAATTACCTTTATACTTTCATCAAAAATCAACTGTCAATATATGTGTGAGTCTGTTTCGGTAATCTTTATTCCATGGCTGGGTAAACATTTTATGTAAAGGGCCAGAGAGAAGAAATGTTTTAGGGTTTGTAGATCACAAGATATCTGCTGGAACTACCCAATCTGTTGTTGTGGCACAAAAGCAGCCATAGGTAATACATAAACAAATGGGTGTGGCTGTATTCTAATAATACTTTATTAAAAAAAGGAGGCAGCCTAGATTTCCCCTGTGAGCTCTAATTATCCAATTCCTGCTCTATTCTGTGGCATGATGTATTTGTTTATCTTTATACAACTATTCCAGTCTTGATGACCGTAGCTTTAAGTCTTGATATCAGTGTTCTGAGTGTACTTAAAAAGCAATGCTTTTGCTGGATGGAGTGTTATATAAATGTCAATCTCATTGACAGTATTATTCAAATCTTCTATATCTTTAGTAATTTTCTACTTCCTCTATCAATTATTGAAAAGGGGGTATTGATATCCCCAAATAGAACTCTGACTTTATTTCTTCTTGCAGTTCAGATTTTGTCCTATATATTTTGAAGCTACATTATTAGGCACATAAATATAAGGTCTTCCTGATGAACTGACTCTTCCATCATTGTGCAATGATGTTCTTTACCAATGGTAATATTCTTTGCTCTGAAATCTACCTTGACATAATAGACAATCTAACCTTCTCTTCATTAGTGTTATGGTATATCTTTCCCCATTCTTTTATATTTAACCTGTTTGTTTCTTCATATTTAAAGAGCACTGTTTGTCTTTTGTTGCATTTTATTTGTTTTGGTAACCAGGATACAGTTGTATCTAATCTGACAACCTCTGCTTTTATTGGGTATCTAGGCCACTTACATTTAGTATCATTATTGAAACAGTTGGGCTGAAAGCTATCATCTTTGTATTTGTTTTTTACTTATTTAACCTCTTGTTTCCCTTTTCTTCTTTTACTGTCATGTGTTCACTTTTTTTTTTTATCATTTCCATTTTGTCTTCCTTGTTAGCTTACAAGCTATTAAATCTTTGTTTTGTTATCTTAGTGGTTACTTTAAGGTTTATAGTACACACAGTATAGTATAGACAACTTATTAGTCTACAAGTGATGTTATAGCACCTCATGCACAGTAAAGTATAAAACAGCGTACATCCATTTCTCTCCTCTTCATCTTTATACTATTTTTGCCATACAACTTACTTTTGTATATTTTATAAACTTTACATGTAGTTTACAAATATTATAAATCATGCTGTCACTATTTTTTAAAATAATTATTGTAAGAGAAGACTAAATAATATAAAAATCTTGTATATTTATCCATATCACTACCATTTCCAGAGTTTTTCATCCTTTGTCTGGGTCCACATTTCATCTGATACTTTCATTCTGCCTGAAAGACTATATATATATATATATATATATATATATATATATATATATATATATATATATATGGCAGCAGACCCCCACTTGTAGTGGGTCTTGTAGTGTGAGTCTGCTTGTAGTCACACTTGTAGTGTAGGTCTCCTGGTGATTAAGTCTTTATATATCTAAAAAGCATTGCATTATTATTTCTCATAGATATTTTCACTGGGTATAGATTCTCAATTGATAGTTTTTTCTTTCAGTACTTAAAAATGTAGCTATTAACTTCCTGCATGCACTGTTTCTAATGAGAAATCTACTATCATCCTTGTCTTTCTTCTTTTGGATGAGAAGTCTCTTATTTTCCACTGGATGAATCTAAGTTTTTTGTAACTAGTTTATCACTAACTTTGAGCAACTGGACTATAACATACCTTGGTATAGTTTTCATCGTGTTTCTTACTCTTAGAGTTGGCTAAGCTTATTAGATCTGCTGGTTTATAGTTTTCATCAAATCTAGAAAAATTGTGGCCATTACTGCTTTGAATATATTTATCTCTGACCCTCCTGCTCCCATCCTTAAGGATTCTAACGTTTTTTATTTATTATTGAGAGACAGAGAAAGATGGCATGAGCATGGGAGGGGCAGAGAGAGGAAGGAGACAAAGAATCTGAAGCAGGCTCCAGGCTCTGAGCTGTCAGCACAGAGCCTGACACAGGGATGGAACCCACAAAACACGAGATCATTACCTCAGCTGAAGTTGGATGCCCAACCAACCAAGCCACCCAGGCGCCCCCATCCTTAAGGATTCTAATAACATGTATTATCAGGATGCTTGAAGTAGTCCCACAGCTCAGTGATGTGAGCTGTAAGTCCATTTTTTCTTTCTTTCTAGGTTTTATAATTTCTACTGCTATGTCTTTAAGTTTAATAATTTCTTCCTCTGCAATGTCCAATCTGCCATTAATCCTAACTTATGTATTTTCCATCTTACACAATGTAATTTGTCATCTCTAGAAGTTCAATAGGGTCTTTTTCATATTTTCTATAACCTTACTTAGATTTTTTTTTTTTTTAATTTTTTTTCAACGTTTATTTATTTTTGGGACAGAGAGAGACATAGAATGAACGGGGGAGGGGCAGAGAGAGAGGGAGACACAGAATCGGAAACAGGCTCCAGGCTCTGAGCCATCAGCCCAGAGCCTGACGCGGGGCTCGAACTCACGGACCGCGAGATCGTGACCTGGCTGAAGTCGGACACTTAACCGACTGCGCCACCCAGGCGCCCCCCTTACTTAGATTTTTAAACATACAGAACATAGTCATATAATTATTCTAATTTCTTTGGTAATTTTATCTGTGTCAGCCCTGGGTGAGCTTTAATTTTTCTTATTATATAATGTACTTTCATGCTTCTTTGCATGCCTGATAATTTTTGACTGTATGCCACTGAATTTCACCTTATTTGCTATTGGATTTTTTTGTATTTCTACAGTGTTTAGAAAAAAAATTTTTTTTAACGTTTATTTATTTTTGACAGAGAGAGAGAGACAGAGCATGAGCGGGAAAGGGGCAGAGAGAGAGGGAGACAGAGAATCCAAAGCAGGCTCCAGGCTCTGAGCTGTCAGCACAGAGCCCAACACAGGGCTCGAACTCACAGACTGCGAGATCATGACCTGAGCCGAAGTCGGATGATCAATTGACTGAGCCACCCTGGTGCCCCTAGAAAAAAATTTTTTAATGTTTATTTATTTTTTGAGAGAGACAGAGAATGAGCACAAGCCAGAGGTGGGGCGGACAAAGAGAGGGAGACACAGAATCCAAAGCAGGCCCCAGGCTCTGAGCTGTCAGCACAGAACTCGAGGTGGGGCTCGAACCAATGAACTATGAGATCATGACCTGAGCAGAAGTCAGATGCTTAACCGACTGAGCCACCCAGGTACCGTACCCTGTACTTCTATACTCTTGAGCTTTGTTCCATGACACAGTTAAATTACTTGGAAACAGTTTGGTCCTTTCACATCTTGCTTTTAAGATGCACGGGTATCTACGTATTTACCCAAACAATAAAAAAAAAAAAGATTAATACAAAGGAATACACGCACCCCAATGTTTATAGCAGCATTATCTATAATACCCAAATTATGAAATAGCTTAAGGGTCCACTAACTGATGAATAAAGAAGATGTGGTATAGATACACATCAGAATATTACTCAGCCATCAAAAAGAATGAAATCTTGCCATTTGCAACAGCATGGATGGAGCTAGAGAGTATTATGCTAAGCAAGATTAAGTCAGTCAGAGAAAGACAAATACTGTGTGATTTCACACATGTGGAATTTAAGAAAGAAAACAAATGAGAAAAGGGGAGAAAAAGAGAGGTAAACCAAGAAATAGACTCTAGCTAATAAACTGACAATTACTAGAAGGGAGGTAGGTGTGGAGACAGGTGAAAATGGGGATTAAGAAGTGTACCTGTGATGACTTCCAGGTGTTGTATGTAAGTGTTGAATCACTATATTGTACACCTGAAAGTAATATTATACTGTATTTTAACTAACTGGAATTTAAATAAAAATTAAAAAAAAAATACACTGGGTAGGATGGGAGCAGTGCTTATTCTAGGGCGATTTATTCCCTACTACTGAGGCAGGATCCTTCTGTGTACTCTCCAATGTCCCAGGAATTAGGGTTGGTTCCCAACCTGGCTGGTGAGGACAGGTACCATTCCTGTCTCTATGGAAGGATCAACCCTGTTATCTTTACCGTCTCCAGGAGGTTCTTTCCCTGGCATGTTTCTTTACATGCATGCACTGGTCAGTACTCAGCTGAACAGCTGAATGGGACATCTGAAGCTTTCAAGAGTTCTCTAGTATTCTGTTCTGTCAACTCTAGCACCTTTGTTATTCCAGGCCATTTCTGGAAATCCAAGAGAATCCACATCCATGGGACTTACCCTGCATTCCTACCTATGCCATGGCCTGGAAAGTTTCTCAACGTACTAGGATAGTGCAGTCATAGGGTTCATTTTATTTGTTTCCAATCTATCAAGATCACTGCCTTTCATTATCCAGTGTCAAGTGTCTTATCATTGCTTCATGTGTTTTTCCTATTCTATGGCTGTTTCAGGCAGGAGGGTAAATCTTATCCTTATCCTACTTTGGCCGTGAGTCCAAGGTGCACAGTCACTTGGATAACGAATCAAACAAGGATTACATAATAAAACTATTATCAAACTATGATGAGTACTGGTGTGAAAAATCCTAATTAAAGCATTTCAAGTTTATTCTAGCAATGTACATGAACACAAAACAAAACAAAAACCATAAATACTAACAAGTATTTAGCCTAAAAATATAAGTATAGTCCAATATGCAAAAAGATAACAATGCTATCCACCATATTTATTAAAAGAAGAAAACTATATAATCATTCCAACAGATGCTTGAAAAGCATCTGATAATATTCAAAAGCTTCACTTAAAGTTTAAAAATAACAACAAAGTGTCAGAAAACTAAGACTGAAAGAGACCATCCACTTGATGAAGTATAATAAAGAAGAGGATGGATTCTGGAATCCGACTGCCTTTGTTCAAATTCCAGCTCCTTAATTTTGTATAACATCTTAGCCAAGTTATTTGATATCCCTCACTTTCATTTTCCTTACCTGTAAAATAAGGATAACACTATCACCTACCCACATACTACCTAGGACTTTTGGGAAGACTAAGCAAGTCAATAAATGTGAAGTGCTTAAAACTTACCTGGCTGACAAGTATGTACTCAATAAATGGTCATCTGTGGTAGCACAGTACTTTATCAGAAGCCTACAATAAACATCATATTTAAAAATAAGAATTAGAGGGCTGCCTGGGTGGCTCACATGGTTAAGCATCCGACTCCTGATTTCCTCTCAGGTCATGATCTCAGGGTTCATGAGATTGAGCTATGCATTGGCTCTGTGCTCGCATAAGGGAGACTTCTTGGGATTCTCTCTCTCTCTCTGCCCCTCACATGCTCTCAAATTAAATAAACTTAAAAAAAAATTAGATGCATTCCTGTCAAAGTCAGAATTCAAACAAGATGCTTGAAGTCATCACTTATTCAAGACTGTTCTAGAGGGCTTAACTAAAAATAGAACAAATAAATATGATATAAAAATGGAAAAAGAAAAACGTATAAATACCATCTATTAAGCTTTAAAAAGAATGAGAATCAAATGACAAACTACCACAACTACTGAGAGTTTAATAAACAAAAGATCATCAAAAAACATAGACAGCTCTCCTATACATCACTAATAACCAATTAGAAATGTAAAAGAAAAAATCCTATTCACAACACCATCAAAAACTATAATACATCTAAGAAAAAAAATCTAATCAGAACTATGTAAAAAAACAACAACTATGTAATAACTTTATACAGAAAAGTATAAAACCTTACTAAACAGCTCATTAGGAAGACTTAAATATCATGGAATGAAAAACAAAATATATATAATAGAGACATCAGTTCTTCAAAAATTAACATATTAATGCAATACAATTTTAATCCAAATTGCAAAGTGGTTTATTACGAAAATTTACAAACCAATTTAAAATTTCATATGAAATATTAGATAATAGCCAAAAACCTACTTTCAAAAGGAAAAATAAACAGAATATTGCTGTATCACCTGTTAAGACATACTATGTTATAGTAATCAAAGCATGGCATTGGCATATGAATAATTCTACCAATGGTACAAAACAAAAAATCCAGAAATAACCCATGTACATTTAAGAATTTAATTATCTGATTTAAAAAAAAAAGCATCTCTTATCACTGGGGAAATAAAGGACTATTTAATAAATAGTATTGGGACAGCTGGCTCCACAAGCAAAAAGATAAAGAGCTCTACTTCATCACAGATACATACACTCCAAATTGATTACGGACCCAAACGCAAAAGCAAAATTTAAGAGTATTGGAAGAAAATACAGAGTATGTTTATGACCTTAGAGAAGAAGGCCTCTTACAAATTACCACTGTTTTAGACATATGAAAAGGCCTAAAGAGTATTGTGACAACCATGCATGCTCTCACTACAGCCTAAGAAACAAAACTTAACAAATAATAGCTGAAGACAAATAAACAACCTTCTCTTAAGAAATTCAAAGTTTACAGGGTAGACTATGCACCCAATGCTACAGAAGCATATAGAAGAACTCAATTCAGAAAGGGCCCAGGAAGGCCCAAATATGAAATATGAGTAAAGGTTTTTCTAAACAGAGAAAACAGCATACACATTAGCTATGCCATCTTTGACTCTAAATGTCAAATGAAGATTATCAATGGCAAAATTCCAGCACATGCCAGTGTACAAACCAGAGCTGTACTATCTGAAACATAGCTGTGATGAGTTTACTTTGTGTTAGGGAATAGAGGTGAGGGAATATATACTAGAGAACATCCAACAAAAAACAGATTGTGCAGACAACCTATATGAAATGCACTATTCAGAAGTAAATATAAAAATCTACCTCAAAGCAGAGGATGAAACTGAGTAAACAGAAAATGAAAATTTGGAGGTAGAACACCCAAATTTTAACCGGACAACAGATTTATTGTGCTGAAAGGAATAAAGCTCCTGCTCTGGGTATGTTTAACATACACAGCTTTGAAATGATAATCTATACTATAGGCACATTTCAACAGATGAAGCTCTCAAGTCATGATCAAGTAGCTAACTTCTCATTAAATCTCATTAAGATATACTAGTCAGACAGAATAAAAGAGAGTGTAACCATTGTGACAATATCTGAAACATTCCATATTGTTGACTATCTTTGCTTCCTGAATTTCTTTTATCTCCTGGTTTCTATGTAACAATATTATGTTGTTGAAATCTTTCCTTTGTCTATTTTACTGTCTCCTTCATTGAATTCTCTGCTAGGTTTTATCTCCTGGTTATGAATGGAGCCAAGACTATTTAGGATCTACTACTTATTTTTTAAGTTTATTTATCTATTTGTGGGGGGGGCAGAGAGGGAGAGAGAATCCCAAGCAGGGGTCCCGCCCTGTCAGTGCCCCAACGCAGGCCTTGAACCCACGAACTATGAGATCATGACCTGAGAGGAAATCAAGACACGGTCACTGAACTGACTGAGCCACCCAGGCAGCCCTAGGATCTACTATTTTTAAAAAATACTAACTTCTTTGAAGATGTATGACTTGAACTATCATCTTCAAACAAAGTAATTTCAAGAATTCTGGCTGGAAACTTTCTTTTGATTCCAGTTATATATCACTGTCTTGGATATTCTGCTTCTGACTCAAATAGAAAGGTCTAAAAACAATACACACATATTGTATACATACATACATACATACATACATACATAAATGCACCCGCTTTTTACAAACGTCACAGTACTCATCTTTTTACCCCATCTAAGACCACCCTCCTTGAACTGCCTAAGTCAATGGGGTCCATTGTTGTCCCTTATCTATTAAATTCTAGCTTGTCCAGTCTTCTTTCATGATGTCTTTCTCATTTGTCTCTTTTTTTCTACCCACTACCATGACCCATGTAATCTAGGCACTGACCATCTTAGTACTTATCACTGCCTTCCTGCTTCCAGTCTCTTTCCATCCTCCAAATCATTCTAACATTATAGGTGGATGAATCTATTTATGACATTACTTTAAACTTGTCATTCTTTTCCTTAAAAGAGGAAACTTAAATGGTGAATATTAATGCCAAATATTTTAGCTATTTAAGAGTCTAAATATTTGGCTTCATGTGCCTGTCTCACTTATCTTCTCCAATATTTAAAATCTATTCTAGAGAGGCCTGGCTGACTCAGCCATAGAGCATGTGACTCTTCATCTAGGGGTTGTGAGTTCAAACTCCATGTTGGATGTAGAGATTAAAGAATAAATAAATAAATAAAGTCTCTTCTAAAAACCCCCTCCACTCAGATTTTCCTCAAGCTATCCCACCATGAAAGACCTAAAGAGAAGAGCAAACAATCTAATGAAGCTTTCATTTTACTTGACCTCATCTTGCCATTCACAATCTGATCTACATTTTATCACTCCCGACTAGCCACTCCTAGCCACTAAGTTCAAGCCACTGCAAACTACTAGACTTTCTCTAACACAGTTATTTCAGAGTTTTTACATCTACATATCCTATTCCCTGCCTTTAGAATGTCTTTTCCAGACTCTGCTTTGTACTGTGTATAACTCAGATGAAACATCATCTCTCCTGTGGAATTTCCCCCCACTCCCACAAACATCTTTGCTCCCAATGCACTCGAGTACCGTTCGGTAACAGGACTAATAACACTGTACTTCGTGTGCCTTGATATTCTCAGAATCTAAGATACTTTGAGGCACAGAGAGGACAATTAAGAGTGGGTTTTAAAAGACTTTCTGGTATGGTCATATTATTCTAGTCACTGACATTCAAGTATACTACATGAAGAGACAGTATACGCATCACAGTTAAGAGCTCAGATTCTGAAGCCAGGCTGTCTAGGTATGAATTCTGGATCTACCTCTTATTAACTCTGTGGCATTAGACAAATTAACCTCTCTTGGCTTTAGCTGCCCTCCTTGTAAAAGGAAGATAATAACATTTACCTCCCAAGGTTATAAGGAATAAAAGAATTAATATGGGCAAAGAGCTCAGAAAAGTGACTGGCATAAAGTAAGCATTACATATGTGCTGGATATAATATAGCTTGGTTATTTCTGACCCTTTCTGCACAGACCTCTATTTGGAATGCGTTTCCTTCATTTTTCTCCTTATCCAAATTTTACGAAGTTTTCAAGTCTGACCTCTGCTCAGTCTTTTGTGATCATTCCAAACCTTAAATAATCACTCCCGAATTTATATAACCTACAGCATTTTCTGTATCATCCTGCATCTAATTAAAACTGCCTTGCACCCTTGCAATTTTTCATACATTTGTCAGCTCAATTTCTGTAAACTCTATCAATGTCCTGACGATATTTCCTGCATCTTTGTGAATTCCTGGAGCCAGTTGTGTTTAGTATTTGTTGTGTAAAATAATAAATAGACTAGAAACTTCAACTCTGATCATACTGCCTTTGCAATCAAAGAAATGGAGAAGGCTATGAGAACATTCCACACATTTCTCTAGGAGCCAAGCTGTATTAGGGCCAGGGAATCCTGACTCCTGTTAAAATAAGAAGCACTCAAATAAGTTTTTTTTTTTGGGGGGGGGGGGCGGGGAGGATGGGGAACCCTCTCTGCAGAACAGTTATGGGGGAGTCCAAAGTTCTCAAACTGTAGTAGTGGACCCTCCATGAGAAATGTGTCAGCATGACAAAATGACCAACAGCGAGTACAGGACTTGCAATTACATAGATCTAGGTTTCAACGGACCCTGAGCCTCAGTTTCCTTCTTTATAAAGTGGGTACTGCAACATCTCCTTCATAGGTATACAATAATCGGAACTGCCCTAACATTTAACTCCACTGCAAATTCCCTTAGGATAATGTTGAAATAAAGTGAAAACACTGCAACTCATAAATAAAAATGAGAACACTGTACACATTTTTCATTACATACGAAAATATCTTAAGTTAGCTGGCAGCAGTACTGTAATATTCTAAATTACCTCTGAGAAAATTAAACGTGCATAATATTTTCAATTAATACAGACATGCAAAGAGTGAAAAATTCCACTACAAAACTTATTCTCCTTTTCTCACACTTTCTCCATCCTGTAATTTTTTTCTTCCACTTGTGATTAAAAACAAGTGTTCAAAATTATCCCCCCCCCAAAAAAAAACAGCTGGAAAGCATGATTTAACTTAATATCAAGTTGGTTCTATAAATGTAAAATTCCATTTACAGTCCAAAAATACTTCCAAATGGGAATTATCATGAATTTAAGAAATTAAGATAATGGCGAACAGCTCATATGATGATCTGAGTCAGGAATTTCAAATTAAGAGTTGTCCAACTTGAAGCTGGCACTCACACAGTCTAAAGGGTTTGTTTACAGCACTGACTTAACCAAAGGCTTCAATCTTTTAGAAGAGTCACCCTGGCATTCTAATCACCACTTATTTTAAAGCAGTGTAATCGGTGAAATGACCCCATACCAACTACACAAATTAAACCGAAATGGGTGTCCTTTCTTAAGGTAAAAAGAACAAAAGTGGCAAGTCTTACTTCTAACCTGATATTTTTTTCAAAGAAAAAATAGTTATGAATAAAATGCTGTCCATCTCCTAAAAAACAGAACCTTGCTGCGTGGAATAACCTTTAAGCTTGGTGAGGAGGGGTGAAATTTTAAAGACGAATTTGGTGCTTTTTCAGATACAGCGTTAGGTGGGATTCGTTAGAACTGGTACACGTTAGAGATAAAAAGAATAAAGACGTCAGTTTAAAATGTTTTAAGATGAACTTCCAACAGTGTTGAAACATTACAATTTCAGGATGAAAAGACGGCTTTGGGGAAGAGAAATTAACCTCCAGGTAGAAAATGAAGAGTCAAATGCGGGGCTAGAGGAATTAAAGGGGCAAAAAGTGGGGATTTGGGGGCGAGGGCCTGAGAAGGGTACGTGTGTGTGTGTGTGTGTCCGCGCGCTGGAGGTAAGGTATGCACTTAGGGTTGAGAAATGTAGGTGACAAAGTTGTAGAGATCAAATTCGGAGGTGTGCGAATAGGGAAAGGAACGAGGAATGTGGGGATTTCCAGACTGGGATTAACAAATTTAGGGCTCGCGCGCTGTTGGGGCGCCCCTCTCGCGAGGGAGGGTGGCCCTCTCCAGTGCCAGGTCTCCGGGCCCGAACGCCCAGACCTATAGCCCTCACCCTCCCGCTACACGGCCCTTCACTTGGCCACGGAACCTCCTCACCTCAGGCCGCGGCGCCTCGCTCCTCCGCTTCTGTACAGCGCACGACTCCCTCGGTGCCAGGCCGGGCCCGGGGGCCGCGCAGCCGCGGCCTCCGGCTCAGCTACGCCCGGGCGTTCCCCGCGCGGCTCCACGGGCCTCTCGGTTCCTCGCCTCGGCTCCGGCTCGCTCCCGGCTCCTTCCCGCAGACGCGGCACGCGGCCCTCCTCCCACGGCGGGGCGCTGCGCCCCCTGACCCCGCCCCGCAGCGCCCTCGCCGCGCCCCGCCTCCGGATTTAGGGACTGTATGCTGATTGGCCCCAGAGAGACCCTGCGCGCCCGGGCATTGGGTCGGCTGCAGCCCGACGGCGAAGGGGCGGGACACCAGGCAGCTGCGATTCCCGTAACGAGGCTCCCGGCGTCCGGGATTCCGGTGGCTGCGCCCGCGTCGCCTCTCCTAGACCAGATCGAAGGGTTCCCCCCACCTCCCCTCTGCGGGCGGAAAGAGCGGAATGTTCCATTTTTCCGTGGAATAACGGGGCCGTGAACTGAAGCCCGGGTGCTTTTTATGCTTGCCGCCATCCCTTCTCGCCGCGGTTTCTTCGGCCTTCCTTCTCAGCCTTCCCTGAGGGACTCTGTGCCGCGAGGGACCGCCGGCCACCCTTAGGGACAGAGGAGGTGTGCGAACTCCCCGGGGAAAATGAAGAGTCCGATGGTCGTGACTGGACACCAGATTACCGCAAATCGTGGGGGCGCCGGCCTTGGTCCAAATCTTACACAAACGAACCTTGCCATGATATATATTTTTAACTTACTAAATGAGTTGGTTGTGATTGATCAGTGAACCCCAGAGCTGGTGACACACCAAGAAACTAGTTTTTCTTTGCGGTTTGCACCTCCTAATCTGTGATAAAAATACCTAGCAAAAACTAATTTCATTACATTCCTCCCCCGCCTGGGAAATGGGCCTTCAGGCTCACCGTGATTTTTTTTTTTTTTTTTTTTTTTTTTTCATTTAAGACAGGGAATACTTTATTCAAACCCATCAGAGAAATGGACAGCTTGGATCTATAACAAAGAGTTGTGTTTTAAAGCATAGGTCAGTAATTGTATATGAGAGTATACACTGCTACATACAAAGTAACTGATCAGAGCACAACTTTTCAGTATCCAAAACAGAATAAGCTTCCCTGTGAAAGCAGCACCTTTGTGACATTTTTAACTTTAGTTTTCCTCTCCTTCCTCTTCACCCTCTCCTTCAACAGAATCCACACCAACCTCCTCATAATCCTTAAGGGCAGCCATGTCCTCATGGGCCTCAGAAAACTTTCTTTTCCTGCATGCCCTCACCCACGTACCAGTGAACAAAGGCACGCTTGGCATACATCAGGTCAAACTTGTGGTCCACGCGAGCCCAGGCCTCAGCAATGGCTGTGGTGTTGCTCAGCATGCACACAGCTCGCTGTACTTTGGCCAGGTCTCCACCAGGTACCACAGTGAGAGGCTGGTAATTAATACCAACTTTGAAGCCAGTGGGACACCAGTCCACAAACTGGATGGTTCGCTTGGTCTTGATGGTGGCAATGGCAGTACTGACATCTTTGGGAATCACATCACCACAGTACAACAGGCAGCAAGCCATGTATTTACCATGGCAAGGGTCACATTTCACCATCTGGTTGGCTGGCTCAAAGGATGCATTGGTGATCTCTGCTACAGAAAGCTGTTCATGGTTGGCTTTCTCAGCAGAGATGACAGGGGCATATGTGGCCAGAGGGAAGTGGATGCAGGGATAGGGCACCAGGTTGGTCTGGAATTCTGTCAAATCAACATTCAGGGCTCCATCAAATCTGAGGGAAGCAGTGATGGAAGACACAATTTGACCTATCAACCTATTTAGGTTAGTGTAGGTTGGACGTTCAATATCGAGGTGTCTACGACAGATGTCATAGATGGCCTCATTATCTACCATGAAGGCACAATCAGAGTGCTCCAGGGTGGTGTGGGTAGTGAGGATGGAGTTGTAGGGCTCAACTACAGTGGAAACCTGGGGAGCTGGGTAAATGGAGAACTCCAGCTTGGACTTCTTGCCATAATCGACAAAGAAACGTTCCATCAGCAGGGAGGTGAACCCGGAACCAGTTCCCCCTCCAAAGCTGTGGAAAAACAAGAAGCCCTGAAGACCCATGCACTGGTCGGCCAGTTTTGAATTCAGTCCAAGACAAGGCCAATGATCTCCTTGCCAACGGTGTAGTGCCCTCAGGCATAGTTATCGGCAGCATCTTCCTTGCCTGTGATGAGCTGCTCAGGATGGAAGAGCTGGCGGTAGGTGCCAGTGCGAACTTCATCAATGACTGTGGGTTCCAGGTCTACAAACACTGCCCTGGGCACATGCTTGCCAGCACCCGTCTCACTGAAGAAGGTGTTGAAGAGTCATCTCCTCCCCCAATGGTCTTGTCACTTGGCATCTGGCCATCGGGCTGGAAGCCGTGTTCCAGGCAATAGAGCTCCCAGCAGGCATTGCCGATCTGAACACCAGCCTGGCCAGCGTGGATAGAGATGCATTCACGCACGGTTGCTGCTTCGCGGCTGCCGAGCAGATGGCAGAGAGGAGGAGAGGTTGTTGCTTCTTATAGCGCGACTCTTAGGCAGTCGATGTAAGAGAACCTTCAGATTTTTTTTTTTCCTAAAGCAAGATGAGGAACTTAAAAGATAAGCTGTGTGTGTGTGTGTGTGTGTGTGTGTGTGTGTGTGTAAAGAAACACATGAGAGGCCAGGGCCTTTTGCGGAAAAATGACAGTCTGTAGGAGGGCAATATACTTATAAATTAACAATTATAAAGTTTTTCATTACATTGAAGATCCAGAGTAAAATGCAGGATATACTATGATCTTTTTGTTGTTCAGATAATTTTTAAAAGACAGAGAAGTAGGTCTAGTGTTAAGGGAGTCCCAAGCAGTCCCAAGGGAGATGGAGCTCTGACATAGACAAGGCTTCAGTGTGTTCAGCTTGCTGCTCCTCATCATCCCATGGCTAATTTACAGAGTGTGGCTGGATTGTATTCTAGTTCTGCCATTTATAGGGGTGTTTAAAACAAACATATAACATCTAGTTAAGTTAAAATTTTTATTTAGATTTGGCAAACATTTATTTAGAGGCAATGTGTAGTGGTTAAGTGTACCTTCTGCTTCCAGATGACCTGAGGTTGCATCCTGGTGCTGTCCGTTACCATGTCTGTAACCTTTGGCAGGTCATCTTGGTTTCTTTATCTGCAAAATGAGAATAAGGGTACCAACCTAATAGGGTTGCTGTAGAGGTTAAATGAGTTAAAATAGATGAGGTGCTTTGTATATAGTAGGTGCTAAATAAATTTGTAGTCATTAAATGTCTGTTATGTCAATGCTTCCTAAATCTTTCACATCACAGCATATATTGAAAATGATATTTCTCTGGCACAGGGAATAAAGTCACAAGGAATAAGTATCTCACAGCACAGTAGTCTGCCTTGTGCACTGGTCAAAAAAGCAAAAGACTGAGTTAGTCCCTTTATGGGTATCTCTGTACTGCCTTAGTCCAGCCCTAACCTCTAAGAAACTCACATTTTGTGGGGATAAACTCCTGGGCTAAAAGAATGAATCAATATTGGAGAAATATTTTTCAGAACAGGAAGAGCCCTTCTGCCTTGGCTGGAATTCTAGGACTTTGCAAACATCTCTTTAGGGTAGTGGCCCAAAATGACCACTTTTACATTAAGGATTTGTCATGAGAAAGCCCTGTAAAAATTCATTAATAAGTGGGATAAAGTGACATATCAATCAAGAACTTTCCAAGTATGCCTTAGGATCATGTGGGATTTCACATGTATCAAAAGTGGAGAGTTGGGAAGTGTACAGTGAGAGAGCAACACGAGGACAATGAGGTGACTTGAGAGTAGGTGAACAAAGCTAGGAAAAAATGCTATGTGACCAAGGTAATATATGTCTGAGATAAATTTTGCCTGCTTGCTATTTGCATACAGTTGGCCCTCATCAAGATAGCCATTTACTTCCTTGCCTGTGCCCAAGTGTGTTTCCGAAACTCTGTGTCAGCCTTGGAACTATCCCCATGTCCTGCCCCAGCCTAATGATTTCAGCAAACATGATAATGACTCAGTTAGCACCCTGACCTCACAATTTCTCATCTTTCTCTGTTCCAATCATCTTCAACTTCACTCTATCAGAAACCCACAGATGTAGCCACTCCTTGAATCCAGTCATCAGATGAAATTACTCCACCTGCAAAATTTTCAATTGTTAAGTTTCTTTCTACCCACAGCCACCTACTCTTGGACCTCTCTTACTCCCTCACTCCCACTTACTCTGTGATTTGTCCTCAGCGTGACCTCTAGTCTTGGTTCTCAAAGTTTATTAGTTATTTCCTACCTTCACTTTATCTCCCTAAACTGTGGGAACCCTTTTAGCAACTTTCTTAACTGCATTCTTACTAGTATCTTCAATCCCCTTGACCTTCAGCCATATTTACCTTATCAATAGTATTTCCTAACTATCCCTTGTGCTTGAACTACCAGCCCCACCCTGACATTTATTCCTAGCACAGAATCTTATTTCATTATTCCCTGGGAAAAACCAATACCATCATTTGTGAGCAATCTTATCTTTTCCCCAATTTAGGAGGCAACTGTATATCCTTTTCTTCTTTTCCCACTGCCTTATTCCTTTAAAAGATTTCCTCCTTCTGTGTTCTGGGTCCTACTCTTACCAATTTCAGTCCCCTAGTTTAATGTTTTTCATTATTAGCATAAAATACTTTAGAAAGTTTAAAAATTAAATATTTAATTCAAACTATTAAAAATTTTTATTAAATTATTAAATTAAAAAAAATTAAATATTTAATCAATGGGGAGTTGGGGACATCTTGGGGACCCCAAATCTTTGTAACCTAATAGCATGTGATTCACCAAGAAAAATGAAAAGTAATTCAAAATAAGTTTAAAAATGGAGCAGTTTCAGCCACACTGTAATCTACTTAATAAGTCTGGGATGAAATATGAACTTAAATCAAGTTGCAACCAAATTTGCAAGCTCAAAAACATGACAAATTCGTTTCATAGCAACAAAACTAAGCATGAATGTGACTTCATTTCAAGAATTTTACTGAAGAATAATATATAATCACTGGGCATTCTGTAAGAGCACAACTTGATAGTTTTTCACAAACTGAGCAGAGCCATATAATGTGCATGTAGATCAAGAAAAAGAACATGACCAACACCTGCAAAAGGACCCTTCTGGTTATTGGAAAGTCACTGGTGACCACTATTCTAACTTCTAACACCACAGTTTTATGGCTATCGTTTTAAAATTGAGAATTTAGCAGAAACTTCTTAATTTATTAGTATTTGCTTATTCTATTTCATTTTAATGAATAACTATAGTAGATCAAGAGAGTTAGAAATGAAATAAATAGGGGCACCAGGGTGGCTGAATCGGTTGAGTGTCCACCTTTGGCTCAGGTCATGATCTTGCAGTTCGTGAGCTAGAATCACACTGGGCTCCCTGCTGTCAGCCTGTCAGTGCGGAGCCCGCTTTGGATCCTCTTTCCCCCTCCCCTGCTTGTGCTGTCCCCAAAATGAATAAATAGTTAAAAAAAAAAAAAAGAAATGAAATAAATACTGCTCTGTATAAAGGTTAAACAGAAATGCAAATTGAAACAGAGGGAGTCTAGCATCTTGTTACTCTAGACCTCTGGATAACTATCAAATAGTTCTGGGTTTGTCAATGATCTTGCACTACCCTCTTTCACAGGGAGAATGAAAGGCCAGTGCAGAAGTGTGAGCAACAGTCAGGTGTATCCTATTCCCAGACAAATACACAGGATAAGGAAGTCCGTTATTAGGACTACAGCTTTGCAGTGGCCCAGACTAGCTTTAAAATATCACCTTAAGGATTTTCACCATACTTTGCTTTTGTTAACGTTGACACAACACTTGGAGAAGCAAAGGTTTTTCCGCTGTTGACCCTCATATGCAAGAATACTTTTCAGTTACAAAACAGATTCCTTGGCTAGAAGTTTGATACTTAGTACTAAAACCAGATAAATAAGAAAGTACCAACATGAATGTTTAAAAAAAATATATTTTATTTTATGGGTTTGTATGGCCAAGAATTTCCAGCCCTTTGCCTAGAATTTGGATAAAGTTTCAGTACTAACTGTATTAAATAATGGCTGAGGCAAATGTGTGTCTGTCTCCTCAAGGGAAGCTGGCGCACTGGTGCCTACTGAAAAGGCAAAAATTAAATGAATATACTTGTAGGAATAGCTGGAATGTTTTGAAAATGGTCCTGATTTTTCTTTAGAATTTTAGGGTTTGATCATTTTCTGGGATTGACAAATAAATGGAATTTAGTGTCGAGTCAAATAAGAATGGGAACAAAGCTAATCTAGCTCGTATTTCAAATTATGAGAATCACTATTTTGCTGTAGGCGGGCATGATAAACAGACACTTAGTGTAAATTCTATGTACGATCTCTTGCTTCCCAGTGTTCTTTGTGTGATTTCCTCTCCGTGAGAGAAGGGCTGTAAAGAACTATGCTATGTAAGATTACAGTGACCATCTTGCTAGTGTCTCTCTGTTGTGGCTTTGAAAACTCAAACTGCCATATTGTGGCCTCTGTGTTATATGAAACTGAAATACTTGTCTTGTGAGGAGACTCTTTCTTGCTGGCTTTGATGAAGCAAACTGCCATTCTGTGGGCAGTCATATGGAGAGATCCATGTATCAAGGAATGGAAGATGGCCTCTGGCCAGCAGCTAGTAAGTAACTGAAGCCTTCAGTCTTACAACCTCAAGGAACTTAATTCTGCCAACAAAAGCAGATCCTGCCCAAGTGAAACCTTGGATAAGACAGCATCCTCAGCCACCAAACTGACTGCAGCCTTGTGAGACCCAAAGCAGAGAATTCAGTCAAGTTGTGCTCAGACTCTTGACCCATAACTGTGAGATAATGAATGTGTGTTGTTTAAGATAAGTTTATAGTAATTTGTGCAGCAATAGAAAACTAACATAGCAGGCAAAAGTTTAAAGCTATTTATATATATGTATACACTGAATGTTATTTTTACATATTCATATCTGGCATTTCTTAAGTCAATAAAAAGAGCTGGATCGAGAGAAGGGAATTATATTAAATAGGAGCTTGCTCTGATATTCCAAAGACCCAGGAATTAAGGGGATACCAACTGTTCCAGTTTATTCAATTCATTTATTCCATAAACATTTACTGAACATCCACTATGTGTCAGGCACTGAGATATGGATCTGAATAAGAGACATGTGTTGTTCTTGAGACTCTCAAAGTCTAATGAGAAAGGTAAACAAACCAGCAATTACAGCTACGTCATAGTGCTGTGAGAAAGGTGTTAAGAGAACATTTGGGCACTTTTTGGGATGAATACTGGGTGTCAAACGTAAGAGATGAATCACTGGGTTCTGTTCCTGAAACAGACTACACTGTATGTTAACTAACTTGAATTTAAATCAAATAAAGAAATAGACAACATCTGGAAGTGCTCGTGCAAGAATACTTAATGAACTGGGGATTATAATAACTCTGTACTTCTCTCTACCTCCAATCTCACCTCCTCAGACTCTGTGGTGGCTTAAAGATGGTTACAAATTCCATGATATCCCCTGTGGAAGGGTGAGGTCTATTTTTCTTCCTATTGAATTTAGGGAAGCTTGAGTATGGCATGGATCAATACAATACAGAAAAAGTGCCTCTATGCCAGTTCAGAGGCAGCTTCTTCTTCTCCTCCTTCTCCTTCTTCTCCCTCTCCTTATTCTTCCTCTTCCTCTTCTTCCTCTTCCTCTTCTTCCTCTTCTTCTCCTTCTCCTCCTCCTCCTCCTTTTCCTCCTCCTCCTCCTTCTCCTTCTCCTCCTTTTCTTTTTCCTTCCTCTTCTTCCTCTTCCTCTTCTTCCTCCTCTTCTTCTCCTTCTTCTTCTTCTCCTTCCTCCTCCTCCTCCTCCTCCCTCTCCCTCCCCTTCTTCTTCTCCTTCCTCTTTCTTCTCCTTCTTCTCCTTCTCCTTCTTCTTCTTTTCCTTTTAATGAACAAGCCCAACCTCACAACCCTGAGATCAAGACCTGAGCCACATCAAGTGTAAGACACTTAGGCAACTGAGCCACCTAGGCACCCAGGGGCTAGCCTTTAAGAAAAGCTTTCACCTTGGTATCTGGAAATCTTGAGCCCCTATGTCAGAAGTCTAATTTCCTTCTTAGACCATATGAAGAGGGCTGAGATGACATGGAGAGGGACAGTGGCCCACCTGCCCAGTTACCAAAAGTAAAACCATCTTGTAACATCCATACCAGATTAGCTGCCAGATGCATACTACCATGATGCCAATCAGTGCCGCAGAGAGCAGAAGAATTGCCTAGCTAGTCCTGCCCAATTCCTGACCTCCAAAACTGTGACATGTAATAAAATGTTATTTTAAATTACTAAGTTTTGTTAGGGAGGAATAAACAACCAGAATGAAACCCTCAAATCCATCATGCACAATGCTGAAAATGTGACCATCTCTTTCAAAGCCTTTTTATCACCAAGCCACTTTTGTGTGTCTTAAAAGTCTTCCATTGCCTGACCTCTCCTTACTTCTCCGGCCTTATCTTTAATATAACCTCCAACACCAGGCTGTCACATTACCAATTTGCTAATGGTTCCTGGGCCAACTTCCAATACACTGTTTCCTGCTTCCATGCCAAGAAAAGACAGCGTATGCTGTTCCCTTGCCCTATCATTGCCTGCTTCATTTTCTTTGCCTAACTTGATTACCATCTTTCAATATTCATCCTATGAGTTACTGCCTCCTCCCAGAAATATATCTGACTTTTCCCTGCTCTAGGCCATGAGAAACTTACAACAAAGAATGCAAATGACTCCAGATGATCTCTTCTACTTCCTTTTCTCCAGTGTTAGCTAACTTCTGGGTCAGCAGGAAAGGGCTTCTGTCCTTAGTCTTGACATGGCCTGGCATCTGTTGAGATGACCAATAGCCCCATGTGGTTCTGGGGTGCTACATTAGGTACCTGTGGAGATAATTTTGACACACCTGGACTCATGATGTGCACGTCGTATGCCACTTTCCACTTTTGTGATGCACTGTTATGGCTATTGGATCCCTTGGGCCCTTTGTCAGCTAAATGTTGTGCCCTTATTGAGAGTCTAGGAGCAATTTAGCTCTTCATCTGTGCCTCTCTGGGGCTGCTAGAGATTCAGAGGGGCTGCCTTAAGCTTTCCCTATCCATGGCACTCTATGTGACCATTTTTACCTTACTACTGTCACAACATTGTGTGCTAGGAAACACCGTTAGGCTGTTGCCTCCCAGGATTTTACATGGTAACAGATCGCCAACATCATCATGAGCCTCCATCATCTTTCCCCACCATAGAGCTAACCTCAAGGTAAAGGGCATGGTAAAAGAGCCTTTCTTATAACTCTAATACCTCTATTTCTCTTGCTTACACTCATTTCTCTACTTTTGTTCTCCCCAACTTGGGAAGTCTTTATTGGCCTGGAAGTGGGTGTGGGTGGGAGGTTGATGCTAAATGTTTGTTATCACAGCAGAAGGGAGAATTAAAACTGGGCAGCAAACCCTCTTCCCAAACCCTTCTGTCTTGTACTGGACCAAGGCTTTTGAATTTGAAAGCCAAGAGTTTGACACTTTTATTCCCTATTAATGCTGTGATGAGTTTTCTAAAGCAATGGGGAGAGTTAGTAAATGGGGAGTACAAAGAGAAAAAACATAATCTGGAATGAATTTTACTAAAATATCTTGACATATCAGAAGAAAATTTTTAGCTCTTCCAAGTCTATGCTCCCTCTTCTCACATCTGCCATGACAGTCATAGGTAAGACACCCCAAATTAGAATACAGCATATCTGCTGTCCTTAATGTGATTTTTGCTGTGTAGGGAATGAGATGAGGAGTGAGATCAACCATATGAAAACTTGCTTTCAAGTACCCAGGGCCAGAGCTTAAAATGAGGCATTTTCCCAAGGGTTGACTGACTTGGGAACTGAGCCTCAGAGGTCACGTAGAAAATTTCCAGGGACATTCAAGGCAGCTCACACTCTTGATTGTGGTAAATAAAGGGAAAAACTAAAAAAAAACCTGCCTGGGACTGAACTTTTTGTGTCCAGCTCTGATTCTGTCTATGGAGCTCTGTGAAAGAGGACCGCCAATGCCCCAATGTGCCATCACACATCTCCCTTCCTTGGCTCTTTCTGCACACCTTCCTTTCTCCCCTTTTACCTCTTAACATCATTATCATGGATGTTTTTTTCACACACCACCTTTTTCTGCACGCATGAAGGCAGAGCAAGAAATGAAAGAATGGACAATACATCCCATGTGTTTATCTGTAATGATAGGAGGAGGGAGAAGGGAAACCCAGTATATCTTTAAACCTCTAGCACCTAGCCACTCATGGACTAACTGATCCAACCTTATATCCACAAAATGATTCTAAACCATTTAAACTGTGATTTTGATTTTAAAAAGAAGAGAAAGTTATTTTTTCCAAGTAGGAATAAGTTATACTGTTTTCTCTAACTGATCAGAGACAAATTTTCAACGCCTGAATAACTAGTCATCTTAACTACCCTTCGAGTGCCAGCCAACTGACTCTACTAGGCACTTAATATCCCAAATAATCTTTCCAATGTGGAAGGTGTTCTCATTCACATTTTACATAAGGGGAAGCAAAAGCTCTGAGAATTTAAATAACACAGCTAAAAATTTGTTTGCGGGGACTGGAACCCAAGTCTTCAGTGATCTCAAAATCACGCTCTCTCATGATGCCACCTTGTCACCTCACCACATATTTCACAAATACCTTCTAGTGATTTTCATTATTTCGAGCTTGTCAAAAATGTAATGGGATAGAGACATTTGGAAGAAAAATCTTTTCTATCCCCAATGCTCTGCCATGCAGCTTCCTTTGGGGATTACTTTGTGTGGAAATCAAAGTGATAACAAACACTTAGTGTTTACCATGTGCTGGACATTTTTCTAAGTGCTTTATATCTTAATTATCAATCCTCATAAAAATTCTGTGCAGTAAGTATTATTATACACCTTTTTTTTTTTTTTTTTTAATTTTTTTTTCAACGTTTTTTATTTATTTTTGGGACAGAGAGAGACAGAGCATGAACGGGGGAGGGGCAGAGAGAGCGGGAGGCACAGAATCAGAAACAGGCTCCAGGCTCTGAGCCATCAGCCCAGAGCCCGACGCGGGGCTCGAACTCACGGACCGTGAGATCGTGACCTGGCTGAAGTCGGACGCTTAACCGACTGCGCCACCCAGGCGCCCCTATTATACACCTTTTAAAGATGGAAAAACTGAGTCCAGAGTGGTAAAGCTACTATCCCAAGGTCTCATTGCTATTAAATAGAGACTCTGGGATTTGAATCCAGAGACTGTGTTCTTAAACACAATGGGAATGGCTATTCATAAATTACAGAGTGAAAAATGACTTTCATAATTTAAAATACAGTATCAATTTCTGTATCAGTTACAGGGCTCCTTACACTGCAAGTGACAAAATAACCCAATACCACTTCTGACAAGTCCAGAGGCTCTAGGCAAGCTTTGATCCAATGGCTCAAATGATGTCACAAAGGACCTGGCTTCTCTCTATCTCTTTACTTGGATTGGACAGTATGTCTGGAGCCTTGGGCTCTACTCTGTGGTCACCTGAGTCATTATCATGCTTTCACTCTATGGTGACAAATGACTGTAGCAGTTTGAAGCTTAGCATCATACACCATTTCAATAGAAGAGTGAAAGCTTCCTTTCCACCAAAGTCTAGCAGTAAACATTTCCTCATGTCTCATTGGCTCTAATTAGGCTACATGTCCATGCACAGACTATGGCAGGGGAATGAGATAAGATGATTAGCTTTAGTGCACTGGGTTCCACATCTGTAGCTTCACCCAGGACACTTGTCTGAGAATGAGGGGAGGGTGGTTCACCAAAGCAAATATAGGGGATTATTTCCTGAAGGGAGAATGTTCACTGGGCAGGATAGAGCAGTAGTCCTGAGTACTTCCAGCCTAGAAGTGTCAATATTTTGGTGTATTTTTTTCAAATCTTATTTTCTAAGCATTTTTTTTTTACTTGTATATGCCCTTGGTTTTGTTTCTTATGGCCTAAGCAATTTTCCATGTTGTTAAAAGCTCATTTTATTGACCATACTCCTAATGCTTTTATTAGCTCAATGAAATCTTCCAGTAGATTCCACAGATACACATCTTGACAGTAGACATAGCTAGAGGGTATGGGACTTCAAATTAGCCTGGGTCTGGTCTTGGAAGGGAGCATATAACATACTGCTCCATAACTCTTGCCTCTCCTACAGCCACACCTCAAGCTCCTCTTGGCATGGTTTCTGGGATATAGCTTATAAGGGAGAGGAAGAGGGGAAGGGAGGCTCGAACTTCCTAGAAGCCTCTGGCCCACTTGGCCCTATCCTCATATTCTCTATGAGAAAAATTTTAGACACCAACACATACTCCATCATGACCTGAGAAACTTGCTACGTAGGGCAAAAAGCCCAAACAGTGGGGAAAAAACTGATTAGAAGTATGACAGATCCTGGGTAGAAAGAGTTACCATTGCATGACTCTGAAAACCCTCAGCATAGCCTTGGCCCTGTCTCTGAAAGTATACAGTATTGCCTCTGTGCAAGGTGTTTTTCATTTTGGTTGGAATTTTCACTTGTAAGACGGCCAATTTCTTTAGAATTTGGCCAGAATATTTAGATCCTGAATTTGTGGATCTAAACTCATTTGTGCTTATTCTAAGTAGAACAGTCAGGTTGAACTTGTGGATCAACAGTCCACATTGTGCCAAACAAAATATTTTCTTCTTTGAGACAAGTAATGAGTTCCAATATTCTTGAGCCTTTCTCACATAAGGAAATGGGTCACATCATTAAAGCTGCCTTAAAGGAAAATCTATGATAGCATTTGTAAAACTAACATTCTAGAAGAAAAGGAACAACACCAATATAGAGAATTATTAGTTGCTGTTTCGTGCCTTCTGATGACTTCACGTTTTGTGTTAGTCTCTCAGCGAAGTTCCCAGGTGTCACATTATGTATAAGGGTGCAAAGCACTGTTCATGGGGTAGGGCGCTGCTGGTTCAGGTTTCTGTTCTGCCAGGCCTTGGTGGGAGCAACCAGTTAGGCAAATTGAGGCAGGCACAACACCTTTTACAAACTGCACAATTGGTCATGGTTTACTGTGTAAGATGATGGGTTGGAGAGGAATCAAGGTGAGGGGACAAAAGACCACATGGTTCTGCCACTTACTAGCTCTATAACCTTAGGCAGGTTACTTGTCTCATCTGAACCTCCATTTCCTTATCTGTAAAATAGGAATATAGCCTATTTCAGCAAGTCATTATGAAATCAAAATTATATATATGTATAGTACATTATATATATGTATATTATATTATATATGTATAGTATATTATATATATAGTAATTATATATATACTTGCTTTATGTGCAAAAATATTTATAAATGTAAAGGTATGTTATTATTGCTTTATGATTATTACTATGATTATTACATGGAAAGACTTACATGCTGACTAGTAAACTGTGATAGCTTAGTAGCAGTCTATAGTTTAGGGTCTCAAAATAACAAAAACATAAATGTCAGATCTTTACACACACACACACACACACACACACACACACACACACATCAATTTGTTTACTAGATAACCCCTTGGTGAAGATGAGGTAGATTTTTTTCATTTTTCTAATTCTTGCTACCCATTTGCCCAGTAGTCAAGGTAGGATTTGTTCTAGATTCCAGAGTCACAGCTTTAAAGAATTGGTAGAGACTCCAGAAAATTGACTATATGTCCAAACTTCTTTGCAGATGAGGAAATTGGGACCTGCCAATGAGTTCCAATTAGTCCTTGGTTCAAACAAATAGTTCATGGCAGAATTGGGATGGCATCAGGCTTTTCCACTGTCTCAAGTAAAGGTGATACAGCACTTAATGACTTGGAACAGCCTGGATCTGATGTTAAAACCCAGTGATCTCCTCATACGGAGATGCAGAATCTTTCCTCTACAAATAATTGAGGCTCTTGAGTAACTAGTTGAACCCCTGGGAGGCCAGAGAGGGACTGTTCAGGCTGAGAACCATTAATGGATTTTTGTCATTTTGCTATTTTCATTAAATTGTATTATCTATAAGGATACTGTTTAGAAAACACGGCCATGGCATAATTCTTAATTGCTTAAAAAAAGAACTCATACCTACCATTTATTAATCGTCCATTACGTGCCAGATATTCTATTTAAATTGGATAACTTAATCCTCCCACCAACTTGGAAAGTTGGTACTACTCTACGATTTTACAGATGACACCTAACTTCAGAGAGGCTAGGGAAGTTACCTAAGGTCACAGAACTGGTAAATGTCAGAGGCAGGATTCTAAGCTAGGTCTGTAAGATCGTGAAGCCCAGGCTCTTTATACTCTTTATACTTACAGTAGTGGGTATGGATGGCTCAGAGACTAAGACTGGTTGTTCCAATGGTGGCAGTATCTTCAGTTCCTAGCCAGTCTGAGAATAAGACTTCTGCACAAAATTAGCTGTCCCAAACCAGAGTTGCTTGCTTAACATGATTCACACTAAGATTCTCTGTTTCAGGGGTGCCTGGGTGGCTCAGTCAGTTAACCATCTGACTCTTGATATCAACTCAGGTCATGATCTCATGGTTCATGAGATCAAGCTTCCCCCTCTCCCATGTTGGGCTCTGTGCTGGCAGCATGGGGCCTGCTTGGGATTCTCTCTCTCCTGCTCTCTCCCTGCCTTTCTACTCGCGTGTGCATGCACATTCTGTCAAAATAAATAAATCAATGTTAAAAAAAATTCCTATTTCACACAAGTGCTTAGAATCCTTCCCTTTTGCAGTGAATTCCCACTATTTTGACCCCAGGTCTCCAGATCTTTTCATTTGATTTTGTCCTCTTTTTGCAATTTCCATAAACACTTCAGGTTCCTTCCCTGAATGTTGAAAGGAAGGAAGAGGATCATGATATATGGACAAATATGGGAACTTTGGTTTGAATTAGCATAAGAGGTAGAGATTTGGGCAAACACTCAAGTGACATAGGATTTGGTTACTGCTTAGGGTTCAGGCATGACAGTAAATACTTTCTGCATAACTAACAGAAAACAGACCTTTCCTCTCTTTTTCCTGGGAACCATACACATACTTGAACATGAAGCAAAGGATCCTGAAGAAAGAGGTGAAGAAGTTTTTCACCATTTGACACTTTGGCTGAAATAAACTTACATGTAGAACATACAAATTATGCTTTTCTTTGGAAAACGTTTTTCCATGAGCTGGGCATAGGGGCCATGAAGAGGGAGGGCAGTTGACTCAGATGGAGTCAGAACATCTTTCAGTCCTGGCTCTGTAACTTCTGACTGTGCAGCCTTTGGCAAGTCACATAATCAATCACTCTGATTCCTATTGGGTAAAATGGGGCTTATAGGGGTTACCCTTGGTTACAGCACAAGCAAGGTATGAGGGCCAAATGAGACAAAAGATGGGACAGGGCTTTCTAAACTGTAAAGGTGCTGGGCAAATGCAAGGAGTTAATATCAACCACAAAACTTCCCTGCTTCCCAGAGGGCGGTGGCTAGGGAAGGTGGGGCGAAAAAAGTGTTGTGCTAAGGAGGACATTTTCCATTCATATGCTAAACCACAGCTGCTGGGCAGGCAGAAAGCCAGGGCAAAGCCTGCTCTCTAGAGCTGCACTTGAGATTCTAATTTCCTCCCTTCTCTCTTCATTCACTGACCTGTCTATGAATAGGCAAGTATCAGGCCCTCCTCCTCCCACATCCACAGGAAGGAAGGAAACCAGCACTGAGCCACAGAGAGGTTGAGTTACTAACAATCACTACTATTTACTGAGTGTTTACTATGTTCCAGGCATGATACTGAGTGTTTTACATACATGATCTTATTTATTTCTCCTATAAGAAAATGACACATGATTAGTATCCCCATTTTACAGATGAGGACACTAGGAGTCAGAGAAGTCAAATAACATGCTCAAGATTGTAAGGAGACGGAACACTCCATCAAGGATCAAATCCAGGTGGTCTGATTCTAAAACCCACATCCTCTAGCCCTAAGCTATGCCGCCTTCTTAGGAGCCAGAGTAATCTCTGGCTCACATCCATCCTCATTCAGCTTCCTGCCACCAACATAATTCCATTGGTGGTATCCAGCTTTTGAAGAGAGTAAACATGGAGAGGGGTACTAACGATGGTCTGGCAACTCCATTTCCTACTTATTGCATAGACCCAGTTCAGTGCTGTGAAGTCCTGTTCTGTGCAGGGGGCCAAGCTTTGACCTGTTAGCCTGTCTCTTTTTGCTCCTGGAGTTTCTGGCTCATAGATGCCAAAAACGTGTCTAACTCTAGTTTTGGACCAAGGGAGGATTAGAGTTGTAATTAAGGCAGGGTTTGACATGGGGGTCATAGCTGAGGAACACCTGTGACCTGGGGATGGGAGCCGTTGCTAACAGCGGCAGCAAGTGGTGCCACACCAAATCCCTCACCTTCGTGATCTACCACATCTACAACAAGATCCCTAATCTCCATCTACAGCAAATACTTCCTGAGCATCTTAGAGTGCCACACCCAGTGCCAATGCCAGGCTCCAGGTACTTGTATGTGTACTTGTACCCTCAGGAGACAAAGCAGTAGGAGGCATTATATGATGAAAACAGATCAGTGGTTCAGAAAGCAAGGGAAACTGAATTCTGACAAAGAGACAAGTTGGGGTAGAGCAGTCAGAATGGCCTTTATGAGGGAAGGAGTGAAATGGACTGAAAGAGGGGTGAGATCCGACTATGAGAAAAGGGGTGGGGAGGGAAGGGAGAAAAGTGAGAGAAGATGCAGAAGATAATAGTGCAAAGGCAGGTTCAAGACAAGTGGGAATGGGTGCTGGTGTGGAAGGATGCTTTCAGCTGGTTGAAACAGAAATGGCTTCAACAAATGGATCCTTTCACATAGTGCAGAGGTTGGATGGACTTCTGCAGAGGTTTGGCTGATCCAGCAGCCAAACAGTGCTAGTGTCTTTCAAGTGAACTCTGTCTATAGTTCACAGAGTCATTTGTCTTCAGTAAGGCAATATATTCCCTTGTTCAACAAGAGAGAGGTTGATTTATCTTTCCCAGAAATTCCCAGCTAGCCTCATTTTATATTTCATTGGCTCAAACTGGCTTTAGGTCTGCCTGATCCTAAACCCATCACTGATAAAGGAAATGAATATTATGATTGGCTTACAGCAGTGGATCTCAAACTTTAACCTTCCTTGGAATCAACTGGAAGCCTTCTAAAAAACACATATTGCTGCCCAGCCTACTTTAGAGTTTCTGATGCCATAGGTCTGGGGCCAGAATTTGCAATTCTAACAAGCTGCCAATTAGAATTTGCAATTCTAACAAGTACTCCTGGTCTGGGACCACACTTTGAGGACTACTATCTTAGAATGGTCATTTGGGGTGGAATAGAGGTTGGGCCATCAACCACAATGTCTTCTGTGATATGGCCACCAAATATCCTGGTTTGCATGGCACAGTTTCTGCTTATGTCTGTTAAGCCAGTGTAATTATGTCCCCTTTCACTTTCAAAAGTGATCATTTTCACATATAAATCACATGATTGCCTTACTGTAGGGAGCTATGAGTTCAAGTTCAAGTCAAAGACCCTTATTTACAAGTCAGCACAGGCTGATGGACTGCGATTCATCAATAAAATGTGTTCCAATTTGAAGATCTCTTCTTTGCCCTGTGTCCAATGATGTAAGAGAGACAGACAGAGACAGAGACAGAGAGAGAGAGAGAGAGAGAAAAGCCATCATTATGAACTATATTTTATGCTTTTGGATCCTGACTGATCTGTGTTGGAAGCTTTGCTCTTAATTTGTATGGAAACTATTCTCTACTCATCATAAATACAGCTGCTGATATCCTTTTTGCTGAACATTCTTAACAGTGTAACTCATTTTACTTAATAGTAAGGCATCAACAGAAACTAACTCATTTTGTCTTATGTTAACATAATTTTTAGGGAAATATGAAACATATTTTATATGAAGCTAAACTATCGTATTTTTAAAACTTTGACCATAATGCAGCTCACAGTAAAACAGAGTTCAGAATTAATAAATAAAGTGTTGGTTGCCAAGTATTTTGGTTCATCCAGAACTAAAGTTTTTTACTGAAAATTTACTACATCTGGCAGTCATACCAGGAGGCCATGTAATTTCTGGAATAAAAGTAGTGAAAGAATATTCCTATTTTTCTTTCTTAATCTAGTTTCTCTCTCTTGGCTTTTTCTACCTAGAGGTTATCAAACACTAGGTATGGAATGATATTACATATGAGACACCTCCAATCTTATTCATGGAATCCAGTGTGGCCTCTTCGAGATTCTTAAGAAACTGATAACACACAGTGTTTGGGATGCAGTTTAAGAATTTACTTAAACCACTTCCTCCTAAGCCCACACAAAGTCATAAACCCAAGCAAATCCAGATGAGAATCATAGACATATCATTGCTCTCTGCAAAACCAAGAATTGTGAAATTTTACTTAATCCAAAATTGTTTGAATTCTGTTGTTTTAAGCCTTTTACTAAACTTTACTTATGCCAAAATAACCACATATGGTTTTAATCCTTCGAGAGGACAGTTTTGGGTGAATCTGGTGGAAAAGCAACATTTAAAAAGTTTAAATATGGTAGAATCTTCAAGTTGGTGAGACCCTAGCAGTCTTCTGTTCTAAACTTCCATTCACTGTAGTAATCTCCTCCCCAACATCACTCAGAGAATGGTCCTTTTAACTGAATTGTGACTTCCAGGGATAGAAAGGCCACAGCTTCAGGGGGTGGGCAATTGGTTTCATGGTTGAACAGCTTCAGCTAGAAAGTTTTCTCACAATGGGTTACAGCATACCTCCCAAAGTATTTCCTTTAGAGGGCTACAGACTGTTCTGTGGACTAAACTGTGTCCCCCCAAAATTTGTATGTTAGAGCCCTAACCCCCAAAGTGATTGTATTTGGAGACAGGGATTTTAGGAGGTAATTAAGATTAAATGATGTGATGTGGGTGGGGTCCTAATCTGATAGGGTTGGTGTCCTTATAAGAAAAGGGAGATAAAGAGCTCTCTCCATTCCAAGCAGTGAGAAAAAAAAGGCCACGTGAGCACACAGTGAGCATATGGTCATCTGCAAGCCAGAGAGAGAACTCTCCCCAGAAACCAAATAGGCTGGCACCTTCATGTTGGCCTCCTAGCCCCTGGAACCATGAGAGATAAATTCCTGTTAATTAAACCACCTCATCTGTGGCATTTTCTAGAAGCCTGAGCTAAGACTATGTGTACTGCCTTTTCTATACCAGAGCTCTCAGCTATCATGCCCATTTAACACTTAACAGTCTTTAAAATGAAAATTCATGTGAGTTCCAATTTTCTTTACCTGATAAAATTTCCAGATTGCGTCTAGACTGTCCATTTTGAGATCACTCCAGCTTGTGTCTGTCTTGTCAAAATAATGTTGTCTAGAATGGAACATAGAGTATTCTACATTCATTCTGCCCAAGTAGTATACACTGAAACATTATTTTCTATGAGCTAGATTCCATAGGTTCTTATGGGCTGTATATAATATAATGTTGGTTTTGGTTTTTCAGAAACACATCGTATGCCAGTTTAACTTGAGGTCACCTAAAATTGCATTTTTTTTTTTTCTTTTTAGATGAGCTTCTTTCTGGGCACTGTAATCCAGGAGGCTCTTAGTTTACCGAGTATGAAATCCTACAGAAAAATGTAGAAGATTAAGGAAAACTGATATTTCACTATACAAATGTGAACTCCAAGGACCGGTTCATTGACGGAATGTAAAGTCAGTTATACACTATGTTGGCAGGTGCTAAATGCTGTGAAAAACATGAAAAAGTAGCACTTGGTAGGGGGTGTTGGGCCTACATTCTTCTGGTATCCACAGAGGAGGAATCACTGGATCTCATCAACATGGTTGTTGCTTTTTCAGTTTCTGCTGCCTCAGTTCTAGATACGTGACCCTGACCATACACCCAAGCCATGAGTAAACTGATTAACTTGAAAATTTATTACATATTTTACATATTTAATATCTCTAATGTAGAGTTGTTGGAGACTATGGTAATTAATTCAGCTTAGGAAGTATTCACCGAGTTAGAATTTAGAATACTAGCCTGTGATTTTATTTATTAGTGGTATATATGATTTTGAAAGTGCCTTCATTTAATCAACTGATTAATCACCCATCATCTCGTCCACAAATTTTTATGGACTGCTTGTTATGCAGAAGTGTGGATCATATGTACATATATTAAAATGAGTGTTACAGAATTACTAGTTCTAGAATTCCTGGGTGTTTATAAAGTTTGAATGAGACACCTAGAAATATTATTAAATTTATTTATTTATTTATTTATTTATTTAATGTTTATTTATTTTTGAGAGAGAGAGAGAGAAAGACAGAGCACTAGCAGGGGAGGGGCAGAGAGAGAGGGAGACACAGAATCTGAAGCAGGCTCCAGGCTCTGAGCTGTCAGCACAGAGCTGATGCAGGGCTTGAACTCACAACCTGTGAGATCATGACCTGAGCCAAAGTCGGACACAAATGACTGAGCCACCCAGGCGCTCCAGAAATATTAAATTTAAAAAGGCAGTATTTTCTAATCAAAAGAATATAACTGTGGTATGAACATTTTTCTTTTCTTGCTTTATGATTATGTAAGAACATGTTAGTTGATTTTATAATACCTCTCTAGTAGATAAATTAGCATGTTTTCCTAACTGTATATGTGGGGAAACTTGAGATTCCAGGAAGATAGATGGCTTACCCTTAGTCACTTAGGGAGTGTTAACATTGGAACGGAAACCTTAGATTTAAGTGTCATTGTCTAGCAACATCTAATCTTGATCCAATTAGTGTAAGAGGTTGCACACCTTTGGCTCCAGACCTCTCTGTGATCCAAGGGGCCTTAACTGTAATAACTCACTCAGACCTTGCTTATTTTGGGGGTCCACATCCTTGGTGTCAAAAGGCCTCAGGTCTGAGAAGTTCTCAGGGTGCTTGCTATAGGCTATCTGTCTTAGCCAGTAGGGTTCAGGCCTCCTTCTGGTCCAGGTATCAGCAAGCACAGAAGAAGGTATGTGGGTAAAAGTTGGGGCAGGGGAAGAGGCCAAAAGAAGGAATCAACCATGTTCATTTCAGCTCCTTTATCTTACTGCAGCTCCCGACTTTCTACGTAGCCTTGTCCCATGCAGTTAGAGGTGGGAGAAAAAAGAAAAATGATAATCACAAAAGAATTCTAGATATGTGACCCTGACCATTTCGCTTTTGGGAATGCCATGTCCAGGCTTTAACTTTAGGACATTTTTATCTGGGGATTTTCAGCCTAGTTACAAAATGGGCAGAAGGAGTATTACTCCATGGAAATTTATCATAAATATGTGAGGGAAGGGTGTGGAAACATGATTTTCTGCCTCTTACCCCTGCCCCCCACCCCACATCCACCCCCGCAAAAGGATCTCATGCAGGCAGTTTCTTAAACCTGGCTACATGTTAAAATTACTTGTGGAATTAAAAAAAATTACCCAGCCCTGGGTCCCACCTCCAGGCACTCTGAGGTCTTTGGTCTGAGGTACAATCTTGATATATTTTTTTAAAGCTCTACGTGTTTTGTCTTTTTAAAAAAGTTTGAGATAGAGAGAATGTGAGCAGGGGAGGAGCAAAGAGAGAGGGGTAGGGAGAGAATCCAAGAAAGCTCCATGATCTCAAGAAACCAAACCATGAGATCATGACCTGAACAGAGATCAAGAGTTGGATGCTTAACCGACTGAGCCACCCAGGCACTCCTTAAATCTCCATGTGCTTTAATTCTTTTATTTTTAAAAATTATTTGTTTTTAATGCTTACTTTTTTTGAGAGAGAGAGAGAAAGAGCATGAGTGGGGCAGGGGCAGAGAGAGAGGGAGACAAAATCTGAAGCAGGCTCCAGCTTTGAACTGTCAGTACAGAGCCTGACACGGGTCTCAAACCCACAAACTGTGAGATCATGACCTGTGCCAAAGTCGGACACTTAACCAACTGAGCCACCCAGGCATTCCTCCATGTGCTTTTAATATGCAGCTAGGATCACTGCCTGGTGATCCCCTGTTACTGACAGGAGAGGGTCCCATCCCCAGCATCTTGCCACCTAGAGTGTTAATGTGGAGAAGAAAGCATGAGAGCGATCCAGCCAGTCATGCTCAAAGTGTTTCACACACCACCAGCATCGGCATCACCTGGGAACTTCTTAGAAATTTAAATTCTCAGGCTTCACTCCAGACATATTCTTAAGGGTACAGTCGACAAATCTGTTTTAAAAGGCCATCCAGGTGATTCTGACACATAGTAAAATTTGTGATCCATTGTCCTAACTTAACCTAGAGCATTCTGAACTTGTAACTTGAATATAACCAAGTTAAATACTTGTCCTTTATGATAAAGAGAAAATTCTAGTTATAAACATGAGCATAGATAGGGCTTTGTTTAGCTAAAGATATTTTTTTTTTAATTTTTTTTTTCAACGTTTTTATTTATTTTTGGGACAGAGAGAGACAGAGCATGAACGGGGGAGGGGCAGAGAGAGAGGGAGACACAGAATCGGAAACAGGCTCCAGGCTCTGAGCCATCAGCCCAGAGCCTGACGCGGGGCTCGAACCCACGGACCGCGAGATCGTGACCTGGCTGAAGTCAGACGCTTAACCGACTGCGCCACCCAGGCGCCCCTGTTTAGCTAAAGATATTAAGTGTAGCACAGAATTGTCAGACATTAACTAGGGAGGACTCTGGGTATAAGGGCAGAGGTTGTGTATATATATATATACACACACATACACACACAGTTTGTTTGTTTTGAGATATTAGCTCCTTCTCAGGAAATCACATCATATGGGCAGCCATCTTTTCACCTTGAGCTAAAGCTCTTTTTGCATTGACTATGAGTTTATATTTTAACCTAACCTGGGCAGGCTCTTCCCCATAATCAAATAGTGTTTTCAAAGGCAATAAAGATCAGCAAACAAGGCCCAACACTAGACAAAGGGACTGGCAAACACCCAAAGCCACCTCACCCAAGATGTCTCATGGGAATCTGTTTGGTTTTTTACTACAACAATAACATAGATGATGTCATGCCAGAATCCTGTGGTCATGAGAGTCAGGGCAGAAGAGTGAGGTGGTGTCATCTACCATGCCCCTCAGTGACCCCTGTGGCTTTGAGAGAACCTTTAGATATGAGGCTGTGGGGGAGGGATGACATGTGGTTTTGGATATCCCTCATATCATCTTATTTCCAGCTTTCAATCACATCGATGAGGATGTGAGCAATGTCCGAAAGTAGGAGAACTGTGGCATCGTAAGAAAAGCCTCCTGGTTGGCAAACGCAAATGCAGGTTCACAATTCTTTCTTATGGAGGAATCCATTATAATATCAGAGACTCAAGGGTTAGATTGCTTCAGAGCTCACTTGTTTCAAAGATCTCATACATTCCTGAGGGATAAATCACTCTTACTGGGACTGAAGACAGGCTTAAAGTAAGAATGTGATAGTAATGATTCACTCTGAGATTTCATATCAAAGCCACAGGAACTAAAAATGCAAGTATATTTCCCAATGTGAAACGTGGCCTGCAATCTTAATCCATGTTACTTCCTCATATTGCTGTATTACTCAAAACAGCCTATTTCTTCATTGAACACAGATGAATTTCTTCTGTGGCAACTGTCACCATTTGCCCCACTGATATGTCCATGCTCTCCTCTCCACCTGTGTGTTCTCCTTTAAGGAAAAGTCATCAAGGAAGCAGAATAAATCTGGTTAAGAGCATGTGCTTGGGACCAGACTACCTGTGTTCAACTCTGCCAACATAGCTTGTTAGGGGTGTATATTTGGATGGATTTCTTCACCTTCCTAAAGTACTATTTCTCCACCTGTAAAATGGGGAAATAACACTACCAACCTCATAGTATTAGCAAAAGTACAGAATTTGATATACAGGGAGTGCTCAATAAATACTAGCTCTTATTTGAGGAGGCTATAGCATAATGGTCAAGAGCAGGATTTGTCTGGTTCAAATACTTAGACAAGTTTCCTAATCTGTGTTTCTCTGTCCTTGTGTGTAAAATGAAGATAGTAATATTATTACACAGGTTGCTGGATCAAATGAGGTAATCTGTGTAAAGTGCTTAGAACAGTAATTGGCACATGGCAAGCCTGGATTAAGTATTAGTTATTATTGTGATATAAGAATCATGACATAGAATTCCTGTCAGGAATAGTAGTGAGTCAAGAACCTGATTGCAGGTAGAATCAGACTAATATTACAGTCCTTAACTTCACTACCTGGTTAACACTGGCTAATTCATCAGAGTTGGAGTTTGAAAAGGAGTCCAGGAACACCTGGGTGGCTCAGTAGGTTAAGCATCGGACTCTTGATTTTGGCTCAGGTCATGATCTTATGGTTCATGAGTTTGGGCAGCGTAGAGCCTGCCTGGGATTCTCTCTCTCTCCCTCTCTCTCTCCGCCTCCCCCAGGCTCTCTGTCTCTAAAATAAATAAACATTTAAATTAAAAAAAAAAAAGAAAGAAATAGGGCCTGTAAGAAATAAGTAGTGTTGAATAAGGTACTGAGGTGGGGCCCTGATATGATGGGATTAGTGTCCTTACGAAAAGAGACAACAGAAAACTTGCTCTCTCCGTCTCTCTGCATGGAGGAAAGGCCATGTGAAGACATAGATGGAAGGTGGCCAACTGCAAGCCAGAAATAGAGTTCTCACCCAAAACCATCCACACTGGCACATCACTGATCTCAGACTGCTAATCTCCAGAACTATGAAAAAATAAATTTCTGTTGTTTAAGCAACCCTGAGTCTGTGGTATTTTGTTATGATAGTCCAAGCTGACTAACACAGGGGGTGTGGTATGGACTCCTGTAGCAGGGTGGAGGGGTTGTGTAGGGTGCATCCTTGGCTTGGCCTGCAGGCTCCTTGATCTGTGTGGAGGAAAGGCAACCAGAGAAAAGCTATAGGCCCTCTAAAGAGACAGCCTTAGGGCAGGGATCCCCTTGGGCTCCAAGGATGATACCTTTCCCCAAAGGAGCTCAGGGAAAAGTAGAGAGACTGAATTTTATTGTACTGGTCTAGATAGACTCAGTGTGGGAATTTAGGTCAAAAAATAAGTGGCCCTTGACAGTTATGGTTATGGTCTATTCTGCTAGAAATTACCCTAAGGGTCATCTAGCCCTCATTTTACAGATGGGGAAACTGAGGTCTACAGACTTTCTTCAGTTTACATAAAACCTTGCTAAGACCTTGGCTGTCTGGAATCTTAGGCATATAGCTTTTTCTTTGTTAGGTTAAGCTTTCCAATTTGTGCATTAACTTCCAGAGTCCTCCTGAATTTGCTAGGACAACTATGGAGAATGCTTTAAGAATTCTTGCCTTATTGCAGCCTAGAACCTGTTTTGCCTGGGCTTGATAAAGCAAAACCATTTGGTCAAAAACATACATTGGTGCCTCATAAGTATATTCTCTCAAACTTATTAACTAAAGAAAAAGTGGATAATAACATTTTTTGGGTGAGGCTTTGAATATTTACAGACTGTTATTTACCCCAATCAAACAAACATATGACTAACAGCAAATATAGTCCTATGAGGTTCAAACGTAATGTTTGTTTGTATTAAAAGTGTATTCAGGTCACATGAAGGAAGCACTTTGAAATGGGGCAGAGGTGGCCAAGCTGTAGTTCAGTAATGGAGCTCATATTTTCTCACATTCCTGGGGGCCTAGGGTACTGGGAGAAGGGATGGCGGGCTTCAAAAGATCACAGTGTAAGGCAGTAGACTTAGACTACTTAGTAGTGTTGGTATCTAACACACCTGTCATTCGCTGCAGCTTCTGTGCTTCCTTTGACAATAGAGGATCTATTCTACAATGACAGTTCTTCCAGGCAGGGACAAAGGTCTAATTATAATATAATTTCCCTTTATGTGGGTATTTTCAATTTCAAATGACTCCTACACATTTGAACACACTTGAGTTGACTGGCCATGCACTTTTATTGTTCCTATGTGAGAAGTGACAATATTAAGATTCAGAGAGCCTAATTAAACTATTGGCCCAAAATCATACAGCTGATAAAACAAGAGTTGAATTCATGTCTTCTGGCTACAATTCCTCTGTAGTATGCTTTAAAAAGAAAACAGTCAGAATATGAATCTATCTTATTAAGACGTTGGCCGCACTTACGGAATAAAATTATTTTCTCTCAGTAGGGCTCTAAGTGTGAACATCCTTTGCTCAGAGCTTGGGCAGTCCAGGTGGTTCCCAGCTCTCTCTCTTTGATTTCCAGAAGGAGAGAGTAGTGACCCCTTTCCCTGTGAAGCTCTGCCTTTCATGGAAATGATCAAGGGCTGCAGCTGATGCTCTTAGGTTTGAACAGATGAGACTGGGGGCGTACCTCAACCAGTATCCAGCTTATCTCTTGAAAGTAATAAAAGTCATCCCAAATAATCCTGCTAAAACAAGTAATTCTTGTAATTCTGCTAAGTAATTCTGCTTTTATTTAATGTCCATTGCCTTTTTCCCGGTTGTAAAAAAAAATCTTAGAGATTTCTATGTGGAAAATGTATACAGTGAAGAAAAGTGTAAAGAGAAAACCAGGTTTACCTGTAATTTTACCTCTCTGAGATAATCACTGGAAGAATCTTGATGTGTTTCCTCAAGTCTTTCTGTCCTATATTTAGAACACTTTGATCGTACTACAGATACAATATTTTATGGATTGCTTTTTTTTGTCATTTAGCATATTTTATTGCATTTTCCCATGTCATTTGGAATTTTAAAAGACATGTCTATTTTATGGTTGTACTACCATTTAATGGCATATTAAATAAAATCACTTAATTTAAATGATTTTCTGTTCTTGGACACTTGGGTTTGTTCCCAGTTGTTCAATTTTATAAATAATTCTGTTATAAATACTCTTAACATGATTTTTTATTTCTATCTTTACTATCCTTAGAGTTGAATCATGGAAGTAGAGTTACTGGATCAAAGACTACAAATCTTTTTAAGATTTTTGATACTTGGAGTCAAATTGCTTTTCAAAGAGGCATTACCCATTTATTCTACCACTGGTGGTGTAAAAAGTGCCTTTCATTACCTCCTCTCGACAGTGATTCCTGCCTGATGGTTCATCCCTGGTATCAGGCTCCGGAACTAAACTGTTTATAACTGAATCCCAACCGGACCGCTTCCTAGCTGTGTGGACCAGGAGAACTTGCTTAGCTGCTCTGCAACGTGGTTTCCCTTCTATTACATGGGCATAACAATACTACTTAATTTGTAGAATTAAATTACAAGTAAATATTACAAATATATTTTACAAGCAAATATATTATTTACTTGTAAATATATAAATATATTTTACAAGTAAATACTTAGAAGTGCCTATCATACAGTAAGTACTTGGTGCTGTAAGTGCTGGTTTATTATTATAAATAAACTTCTCTTCCAATTTGATAGAAGAAAAACTATCTCAGTGCTGCATGACACTACATGCTTTTACTAGGGATGATAAAGGTTTTTTATGCTTAATGGCCAATTTGTATGTGTATATGTAAATTATCTATTCCTGCCTATTGACTACTCTCAATTGTGGTTGGTGTTTTCTTGTTCTAAACTTGTTAGAGACCTTTGTATATTAAGAGTATTAACCTTATGCATGTCATCTATACTGCAAATATTACTCACTGTGTATGATTTGTGCTTACATTTCTATGTGGCCAAATACAATCTTTTCTTTGGTATTTTATTCTACTGCTTTTGTGCTTAGAAATCCAGCTCTCCTCCCACATTGGTTTGTAATACATATCTATCATTCATAAATTGAGTTTTTATATGTTCTAAGGTCTGTTTTGAGATTCACTAAAAGATTTCATTTTTTTGCATGAACACAAGTGTCTTAACTATTCTAGCTTTATAATACGTTTCAATACTTGATAGCTTTTCTCTTTCAAAATGTTTTAAGGAATTTTTGAATGCTTATTCTTTTAGTTTAACATTGTGTTGTCAAGTTCCCATGTATAAAAAATCCTTTTAATTAAATTTGTATTAAGCCTATGAGTTAATTCTATTTTAGGAATATGGAATATTTCATTGATTACAATTTTATTTTTAAAATTTTACACATTTGCTGTTTTGGTTTTTGTGATTGTTTTCATAAAGGCCTATGCATTTCTTGCCAGGATTATTTCTATAGTGTGTGATATTTTTGTATTATAAATGGACTTGTTTCCCACTCTATATTATCTAACATTCCCAGTATATCGGGCATATACAAATTTCTGGATACTTTGTATTTGACAACTCTGAAGAACTTTCTTAGGAATCTAAAAGGTTGATTGTTGAGACAGTTGGGTATTCTAAGTACATAATCGGACCATATGGAAATAATGCTAATTTTTTTCAAATAATCTTATCTCCTATTTCTATTTCATGGATATTATCAGTTGTTGAAAATGTGTGGAAGATGTAATGTCTAAAGTAATCTCTCCTTCCTTTTTCTCTCCACACCCACAACAACCAGAGTGGAGGATGAGTGGGGGCCAGCAGGAGAGAGTGGGGAGAGACAGTGCTTATCTGAGAACAGGTAAAGGAGGCCTCTGGGGAGCAGTTTCTGTGGCTCCGAGCTGTGGCTCCAGATGGACTGTGATCAGTCATCTGCCACCTTCCTACTCTCCCTTCCCTCTGCCTGAGCCCACTCCTCTCTCCCCCTCCTCCCTCTGTAATGATCTGGCAGCACTGACCAGTGCTCTGCACTGAGGACAGAAGTTGCTAACGGTAGGAACTTGTTCATCTTCGGCCGGAAGACTGGACTCCAGGTCACATGCAAGAGGCCTTTGTGCACCTGCCCTCATGCATGTCCTCCCTCCTCTCCATCCTTACTCCCTCCCTTCCCTACTCGCACCTTCCTCTGAGGAGCTAGCAACTCCCACTTTGATTCCTACAAGAGGTTTCTAAATGGCTCCCCACCAATCCCTTCTCCTCATAGGCTGATATTTTACTTTTTTGTTTTTTTTTTTAAGTGTACTTATTTTGAGACGGGGTGGGGGGCGAGTGAATGAACGCACGAGCAGGGGAGGGGCAGAGAGAAGAGACAGAACCTCAAGCAGACTCCACACCATCAGCACAGAGTCCCCCCACCCCCCATGTGGGGCTCATACTCACAAACTGTGAGATCATGACCCTAGTTGAGATGAAGAGGTGGATGCTTAACCGACTGAGCCACCCAGGCACCCAGGCTGATATTTTAAAAACCAAAATCGGAATGCACTCCCTTATTAAACCCTTTTCAGTCGCTTCCTGTACCACTTAGGGAAAAAAAAAAACAAAACAAAACTCCTTAACATGGTTTGGTCACGTACTGTCCCCAATACATTATACCATGTCTCTTTCCCTGATTCTCTGGGCTCCCACCACTCTGCCTTCATTTGTGTCCCTAACACACATCAAGAGCAATCTGCCTAAGATTCTTACTCCAACCCTGGCACGTGTTCACTTCCTCATTATTCAGGCCTTGTATCCAAGTTCCAAATCCCTACTCTCCCCAAGCCAGAGCATCTCGTTTGTGCTCTTCATGGCACTCATCACAATCTAAAAATTTAGTTGTTTCCTTACTTGCTGTGTTTGCCACCTGGACAATAAACTCTACGATAGCAGGAGATTCTGTTGTGTTTATATCTGAATCCCTGCTATCTACAACTGTGGCATGGAAGGGACTAGAAAAACACTGCTTTAGCCTGAGTTCCTCCTAGAAAATGGAGTCTGCTTCCAGGGTTTGCATGCATTTTGGGAAATGAGCCCCATGGAGGAGGAATGGAGATACTAATATCCATTCTTATGTGGTCACTACAGTGGACCACTCAAGATGGGGGGTCATGGTGCCGGGCATCTTCTGTGCAACTATGTAGACTCTATCTCAGAACTGTCCATTTAAGGGACAGAGGAAGCAGGTACCTACCCACCAGATTTGTTCTGCAGCTCTAGTCAAGAGCTCACCTTTCCATGGGCACAGGCAGGATCAAATATACAAACTGGGAGCCCCAGTGCAAAATAAAACAACAGATCCTTGTTTTAAAAAAGTATTAAGAGGGGCACTTGGGTGGCTCAGTCAGTTAAGCGTCCAACTCTTGGTTTCAGCTCTGGTCATGATCTCGCATTTGGTGAGTTCAAGCCCCATGTCGGGCTCTGCGCTGACAGGATGGAGCCTGCTTGGGATTCTCTCTCTCCCTCTTTCTGTCCCTCCCCTGCTTGTACTCTCTCTTTCTCAAATAAATAAATAAACAAACATTAAAAAAAAAGTATTAAGAAATTCCAGACAGTGATAGCAGAGCCTTAAACCAAGTGTGGGGCCATTTTGAGCACAGGCCCTGTGCCATTGCACAGGTCTCATGACCAAGCCCTCAAGCCTTCAGTACCAAGCCTTGGGGGCCAAGCAGTTGCCTGCAGGCATCCCGCTGTGCGTCAGGCTGTGGAGAAGATCCGGGAGTGGATGAGCTCATGATGAGTTACAGCTGAAGCAGGACCTTGCACAGGTTTCTTATGCAAGCAGGTTGCTCAGCAGAGCCTGGGGCAAACGGTAGGCAAAGACGGTGTCAGGCTGGGCCACCAGACTTATCAGATCTGCGAAAGAGTCAATGAGTTCTTTGTTGATGCTGCTCACTGAAATATGTCTAAAGTTCCAGAAAACCTAAATGATAATTTGGACATTAAGAATTCTTTTATTTTTGATGGTAATGGATATGTCTCTTTCACTTCACTATTAAATATGATCTTGGCATTGGTTTAAATGAGATTATGCTCAATGGGAGAAAACACCCTATTTGTAGCATTCTGTGCAATTCATTGTTAAAATATTAAATAATAAAATAGTGTTGTTCTCTTCTGTTCTGGTTACTTATTGCTATGTTACAAAAGGACCCAAAATTTAGTGGTGTCAAACAACTCCCTTTTACTGTAGTTCATGATCTTGTGGTCAGGAATTTGGGCAGGGCTTGGTTAGGTCTTTCTTCTCCTCTATGAGGTATCAATGGAGTCACTTGATGCTATTCACCTGTTGTGTAGGCTGATAGGGGGAGAACCTAGGGTTTGCTTCCATGTCTGGTGTCTTGGCAGGGTTGACTAGAAGTCTGGGCTCATCAGGGACTGTTATCCAGAGAATCTACACATGTCCTTTCTAGCACAGTGGTCACAGGGTAGCTGAATTTCTTACATGGTGATTCAGAGCTTCTAGAGAGAGGGTTCAAAGGACCCTTGCAGCTGCAAGACTTTTTGAGACCTAGCTTCAGAAATTATAGAATGAGGGGCACCTGGGTGGCTCAGTCGGCTGAGCATCTAGCTCTTGACTTCGGCTCAGGTTATGATCTCACGGTTTGTGGGCTCAACCCCACATTGGGCTGTATGCTGGCAGTGTGGAGCCTGCTTGGGATTCTCTCTCTCCCAATCTCTCTGCCCCTCCCCCCCTCTTATGCTCCATCTCCCTCTCTCTCTCTCTCTCAAAACAAATAAACTTAAAAAAAAAAAAAAGAAATTATAGAATGTAACTTTGACACATTCTATTTGTCAAGGGAGTCACCTAGGCCAGCCTAGATTCAAAAGGAGGGAAATTCTCAATGGGAGGAAAAGCAAAGAATTTGTGGCCATTTTTAACTTAGCATACTCCTATTAAAATTTCCTATAAGTCACAAGATAGGATGACTGATCCCTTTAGTGTGGAACTACTGTTATCTTTAGTTAGGGTTGTCAGATAAAACACAAATATTACATGAGATGTATTTATACTAAAAAACTATTTGTTGCTTATCTGAAAGCCAATGTGACTGGGCATCTGTTTTTTCTTTCTAAATGCAGCAACACTGTTTTCATCATTCCTACATATACTGTAGATGTATCAAAGTCTACAGTATACATGGTAGCAATTCCTCAGCTTAGACAAGGGAGATGAGCCCCTACGAAGATCAAAGAGAGAGGAAGTCTACTATATAGCAATCCCAGAGCAAAGTGCATGGCAGGAAGGGCTGGTTTACTTTTCTGACCAACTGAGAATTAGCTAGAATGCTTCTGTTTTTAGACCTAGTTTCTGCAAAATGTCTTAAGGAAGGATAGCATTCAGCAATAGATAAAGGTCCAGGTTATGGAGTTAAGCACATCTGGACTCAAGTGCCAGCTTGCCCTTGACCAGCTGTGCCACTCCAGAAAACAAGTTAACTCCTCGGCATGCTGTTGCCTTATTTATAAAAGAAGGATAACAGCACCTTACAGGGTTGTTTTCAGGGTTACATGAATGCACGGAAAGTACATACCATGGTGCACATAATGAGTACTGAACCTGCTATTATTATTATTTTAAATCTTAATAAGCAGAATAGGCTGTATAACACAATTTTTCTAATTATTGAAATTTGGATGAAAGTCTATTTAGGCAAGACTTATAATTGTTTTAAAAAAAACTCTTAGTATTTTCATGGAGTTAGGCACAGAGCTCAACAAATACTTGCTTATCAGCCTCACTCACTTATACATACATTTTATTTATTTATTTATTCTATTTATTTATTTATTTTTTTTATTTAAAAAAAAATTTTTTTTTCAACGTTTATTTATTTTTGGGACAGAGAGAGACAGAGCATGAACGGGGGAGGGGCAGAGAGAGAGGGAGACACAGAATTGGAAACAGGCTCCAGGCTCTGAGCCATCAGCCCAGAGCCCGACGCGGGGCTCGAACTCACAGACCGCGAGATCGAGACCTGGCTGAAGTCCGCGAGATCGTGACCTGGCTGAAGTCGGACGCTTAACCGACTGCGCCACCCAGGCGCCCCTATACATACATTTTAAAGAGAAAGGGGAGTTAATGGTTCCAGTGAGTTCACTATGAGGTAAATGAGAGACTTTTCAATCTTTAGAAAAATGCCTCTATAGCATTGGTTAGTGCTATTGGTCATGTGTCAGTTTTTAGCTCTCAAACCCCAAACACCTACTCAGCCTCAAATGACTGCTTCTTTTTAATGTTTGCAAGAAGATAAGAGAGTTAATCTTCTGATTTTCCTCTTTCTGAGCTTTATTCCCCAGGGCGTGAAACCAACCATAATGTGGTCAACCATTGAGCCTGCTTTAAATATCAATTGGCTAGCACAGAGACAGTTCGACACATTATTCTTCAAGGATTAAAAAGCATGCGCACAAGGGGCACCTGGGTGGCACAGTTGGTTAGGCGTCCGACTCTTGATCTCAGCTCAGGTCATAATCTCAGTTAGTGGGTTCAAGCTCTGCATCAGGCTCTGTGTTGATGGTGCGGAGCCTGCTTAGGATTCTGTCACTCCTCTCTGCCCCTTCCCTGCTTGTGTGTGCTCTCTCTCAAAATAAATAACTAAATCAAAAAAAGAAAAAGTGTGCACAAAAACACAAAACAAAACAAAAACAGTGGGCCACTAAATGAACAAATTTGCAAAGTAACCAGTACTGTGGGTTACATATAAGTGTAAGTACTTTAATAAGCATTAGCACGATTTTCTGATTCCTAGATGGCACTCTGTCCAACAGAACTTTCCAAGATGATGATAATGGTCTAGGTCTGTGCTGTCCATTAGGGTGGCCAACAGCACATGTGGCTACCAAGCACTTAAAATATGAGGAACTGTATTATACATTTCATTTAGTTTTCAAGTTTGTTTGTTTATTTATTAGTAATCTCAACGTGGGGCTCAAAATTACAACCTGAGATCAAGAGTTGCACGCTCTACTGACTGGTCCAGCCAAGTGCCCCAAATTTCATTTAGTTTTGATGAATTCAAACTGCTACATGTTGCTAGTGGCTCCTCTATTGCAATGCAGTGACTGACAGTAAATGACATTTGGATATTCTACCAATGTTAAAGTCATCAAAACTTCACTTCAGCTTCTCTATGAACTTCATTGACTAAGTTATTACAAGCTTGCTTAAGTTTAAGGCATTAGACTCTAGATCCACAACAAGAAGTTCCATTTCTCTATCTTGTACCCAAGGTGACATGGAACATGGCATTTTTTGCCTCTGAGCTCAGAAGGAGCTTTATAATCTTTCTCACTATTAGGCTCTGGAAAGCCATTAGTCATTGAGAGAAGTTAACAATAAGCTAATACTTACTGAGGGCCTACTATGCGCTGAACAGTTTATCACAGGTCACTCAGGATTAAATCCTGATCACTCCAACCACAGATCTGCACCTTTTTCTTTGTGTCAGGAACCAAGATGTTCCTCCTCATTTTTTCCACTATTCTAAGAAACATTAAGTACTATAGGGACTTATTCTCAGAATGAATAAAAAAGATCAGTAGGTATTTACTGAATCTGCCCCAGTAAGTTTATAAGCATACAAAGGAAAAGAGATTAAGTATATATTCAACATACATTTGCACAAAATGATTAAAAATCTGCTAAAAAGGTATGAAGGTGCCAAGTTTACACCTCTGAATTCAAAAGGCTGGGGGAGGGTCAGACTTGGTGAGAAAAAGCATAATTATGAATTTAAGCTATACTGCTTGAGGGAGAACTGCAAGACTTATACAAAGCCATCAGAAAAAAAGGAGCCACTGTGCTCTTTCATATCTTGTTCTTAAAAAACATAAGTGATCATTCCTGGAACTCTGATAAGAAAGGTTCCAGTAGGCAGGTCAGCTGAGGTTCAGCCAGGAAGGCTATTTACTTAACATTGTGCTGCTGGGATTGAAGGGAAAGAGACACTCTTAGTTTCAAACTCAGACTAGGCTATAACCCACGGGAAAAGGATTCACACATTTTCTAGGGAGAAGTATATGTTAACAATAATAATAATAATAATAATAATAATAATAATAATAATAATAAACAACCCTGCATAGTTATCACTGTTTAAAAATTCATGTATGAGAACTCTTATCATATTCATATATGATAAATGACATTTTCTTTACATAAAAGGTAACAACACATTTTCTAATTATCAAATAGCTAAAAAAATATCTGATTTGTCAAAGCCTAAGTTAGGAAATGAATTCTCTGGGGCTAACAGGTACCTATTTGAGGCTCTTACATGTACAGGTTTCATTTCATTGCAACAAATGCTCATCAAGTGAGTGCCAGGCACGGTGCCAGATGTACACTGGGGGACGAAAGAGACACAGTCCTTATACTCATTGTGCTTAGAGTCTAGTGGGGAACCACACCTAAAAAATAAATACTATAATAAATATCTAATTAATGTCTTAAAGGAAAACAACAGCATGTTATAGGAGACAAAAATGAGAAGAATCTAATTTGGGTTTAACAGCCAGGGAAGTATGGATTCTGGCTGCTCTTCCACTTCCAGTTAAACAGACCCCATTCAACTGTCTACCAGGGATTTCTCTAAATAAAATAAAATAAGAATTATTTCAGGCTTTTGTGGTCAGAAGCATTATTAAACTTCCACGCTTGACATGTGAGTCAAAAACTTTTTTTACTCCCGAACCACATAAAAATAACAACATAACCCACATGTCATTCCCTTCAGATCTAGATAAGGTTCCTAAAACCTCCCTCATTCCATGCTCTGCAGAAGTCAAAGCCCATTCCAACACTTCTGTAAATTCCTAAGGAGTTTATGGTCGCATGGTCATCTCTGGCCTTGAACTCCTGTTTTGCAAACAGGTTTAGATTATGGAATATGTTGCTTCCTGCAAATGTGGTTTCTTTCTTTTTTTTTTTTTTAATATATATATATATACATGTGTATGTGTGTGTGTGTGTGTGTGTATATATATATATATATATATATATATATATATATATATATATATATTATTGTCAATTTGGTTTCCATACAACACCCAGTGCTCATCCCAACAGGTGCCCTCCTCAATGCCCATCACCCACTTTCCCCTCACCCCCACCCCCGATCAACCCTCAGTTTGTTCTCAGCATTTAAGAGTCTCTATGATTTGCCTACTTCCCTCTCTGTAACTTTTTTTTCCCCCCGTTCCCCTCCCCCATGGTCTTCTGTTAAGTTTCTCAGGATCCACATATGAGTGAAAACATATGGTATCTGTCTTTCTCTGCCTGACTTATTTTACTTAGCATCACACTCTCCAGTTCCTTCCATGTTGCTACAAATGGCCATATTTCATTCTTTCTCATTGCCCAGTAGTGTGTATATATTCCATTGTGTATATAAACCACAATTTCTTTATCCATTCATCAGTTGATGGACATTTAGGCTATTTCCATAATTTGGCTATTGTTGAAAGTGCTGCTATAAACATTGGGGTACAAGTGCCCCTATGCATCGGCACTCCTGTATCCCTTGGGTAAATTCCTAGCAGTGCTATTGCTGGGTCATAGGGTATTTCTATTTTTAATTTTTTGAGGAACCTCCACACTGTTTTCCAGAGTGGCTGCACCAGTTTGCATTCCCACCAACAGCTTCTGTTCCATGCCACGCTAACCCAGACATGAAAGTCGGTGTCCTTTATGATTGCCACAGAATTCCCACTCTCATAGCACATTTGTATGTATAGTAGACATTTTTGAAAGTCTGAGAAGGGAGTGGGGGAAGAAGTTTGCATTGGTCAGGATAAATCAACTGCTATAACAAACAAGCCTCTCCTGTAATAACTTAACAAAAGCAAAAGGATATTTTCTTACTCATATCATAGTCCAATGGAAGTAGCAAGGGGCTTGATCCATACAGTCCTTCATAGACAGAGGCTTCTTTCATCTAGTGGCTCCATCATCTGCTGGGGTCATGGAGTCCTTCACCTGACCCTATGCAGCCAGCCTGCAGGAGAGGGAAGAGTGTGGGAGTTGGATAAGCCAGGCCTGGAGGTGGTGGTGTCATTCCTGCCAACTTTCCATTGGTAAGAACCAGTTACATATGAATGTACCTAACTGCAAGGGAGGCTGGGAAACATAGTTTCCAGGAGGAAAAGAAGACCCCAGGAGGAAAAGAAGACCCCAGGAGGCAAAGAAGATGGGTTTTGTAGAACACCTAATCTGTCTCTGTCATAGGATCTAAACCACAGCAACACCAACAACTTCAACTTTAATGTTACATCTCCTTATTTTAGGAACCCTTTGGCCTTCTCACTACTGGGGATTTTTAACGTAATGTCCAGGCTCACGATGACCCTTTCTTCTCTCTCACTTTACTCCTTCCATCCTTTTTCCTCTTTCTGTAACCCAACACTCTGGTTATTTTTTCTAAAAAGGGTTTTTAACTCTCTCTCATTGTCTTGTATCCCACAGATTCCTAAGGCTCTCACTGTCCATCAATAGTCCTATCAGAGAACAAAGATAGTCTGTCACTAGGGAATTCTTCACACGCCATGAAATTTAAGGCTGTCTGAGATACCGTATGACATATGTCTGTGCTTCTCAAACTGACGTAAATGTATTCCGAAGAATATGAAGTCTCAAGATAAAAATAATATGTTTCTGGCTCAGAACAATTCCCACAGGAGACACGTCTGTGCTCTCCATCTTCTTTTGGGAGAAGAGTTCCTTTATGCCCCATTGCTCCAATATGTCGTCTGAATCTTCCAAATACAATTGGTGTGTATGTGTGCGTGAATGTTACCTTCTTTCTTTCCTCTTTTCTGGTCAAACTGAACTGTGGGTCCCCAAATTCTGCCACGTCCTTCACTTGCAGAGAAAAGCAGAAGCAAGAGGCAGAGAGGAAAAGTGTACGAGGGGTCTCAGGCCCTTGAGTCACTCTTTCCCTCATCCATCCTGGTTATATGAGCCAATAGATGCCTTTCTCTCTCTGACCTAGTTCACTTATGGTCTGTCACTTACACACAAAAGAATTCTGACTTATATAGCATACATGGCAATTTTCCTGAAGAATCATTGTTTACTATCTAATTTGTGCAACTCCCAGCATCATTTTAAAATCATACACATGCCCACACACATAAATCGAATAGAACACCTGCCTGCAGCTAGGTCCCCAAATCTGTACATACTCCTCCCTACTTAGAGGAGCTTAGGTGGCAAAGATAAAGAAACACTCCCTATTCTTACTTAGAGGAAGGATCGAAGTCCTTCTCCATGGAGGAACTTCCCCTCCCCGGGACCCGTGAAATAATGAGTTTTTTATGCACCTCCTAGCTGGATGTCCTTTTGGGATTTGGGGCAATAGAAGCAGGGATGTGCAATAGAGTAGCAACATCTGAAAAGTCTGCTAAGCCATCTGGCATCAGGTGAATTTGTCCAGCTTGCTTCCTGGAGGTTGTGATAAAATTTATAAATAATTTATAACACAAGGATTTCAAGAGAGGCTTATAGGAAAGAAAACTCAGTGCTATCTCAAGCTGTTGGAAGCAAGCTGCTAGTCCTCAGCTACCTCCCCCACTACAAAAAAGGGCCAGTTTTGAGTGGAAAGGAAACACTTGTAGCTCCATTTCCTCCCTCTCGGGCACAAGCAGCTCTAAAAAAAGAAGCAATGTGAACAGAACGCCTCAGAGAGAGCTGTAGCGATGGTTTGCAAAACGACGAGGAAGAAATAGTGTTAGAAGTAGTTTGAGATTAGGGCAAGCAAAGAAAAGTGCAACCTAGAAAATAAACTCTACAGGGACAGAAACATCAGATATGATCTACCTCACTACATGTTTTGTTTTGTGGTGTTTTTCCCACCTTTGTCTCACGGTTGAAATTAGCATTATCTTCAAATCTAACCAATACCTACTTCTCGCTTCTTCTTATACCTGGGAGTTTCTATTTGTATTTTACCCACCTTGAGTAGATGATCAGCCACAGCAGGATACAGCTTTTTTTTTTTTTTTTTTTTTAAGTGCGATTGAGCTCAAGGCTAGCCCCGCAACTAATTGGTCTGGTTTCCAACAGAAACATCTCCCTGTGATTTTCATTTGTTTTCCGTAGTTTTTCACAATAAAGGGATCCAGACTCTGTGAGGAGTCGACTGTCAAGTATGTCATTCATTCACTTTGGATCTTGTTTTCCTTTATGTACAACAGGTACCAAATTTTAGGAAAATAACCAAAATGACCTATCCTGGAGTTGGTTAGGATCAATGGATTTATCATAACAAAACTTGTTTTTGATTTCTGATTTGGGGTTGATTTTAACAATAATTTGTTAAGGGGCGCCTGGGTGGCTTGGTCGGTTAAGCGTCCGACTTCGGCTCAGGTCATGATCTCACGGTCCGTGAGTTCGAGCCCCGCGTCGGGCTCTGTGCTGACAGCTCAGAGCCTGGAGCCTGTTTCAGATTCTGTGTCTCCCTCTCTCTCTGCCCCTCCCCTGTTCATGCTCTGTCTCTGTCTCAAAAATAAAAAAACGTTAAAAAAAACACAATAATTTGTTAAATGTGACGTTTTGTTGAACATGATGTTTCAGCTGTTAAACATGACGTTTTTGGGAAATTCATAGGTTGTATTCTAATCCCCATTACTGGAAATGATTTCCATATTATTCTGATTACAATTAATCTAAGAGATGAAGTATAACTCGTATTTTTAAAGAAAGTCCTAAAGTCGCCACATTTGAAGTGGTGGTTTTAGTCTGACAAACCCTGAACACCACTACCACACGGCCCGTGTCCTGGGATCTGTCACATGTTCCAGGGCACAGCGGGTTCCTCCTGTACTTCTAGTCTGCAGAAATGTCCATATGCTGTGACGAAAACCAGGGAAATAGTAATGGTAAGTTGGCTAGTCCCAGGTGTCCAAAGTGCAACTCAAATGGGTTATAGAGTAACTAGGTTGTCTAGCATTATCTATGTACTGGTCTCTCAAACAGGCCACACATCATAAACACCCAAAGGGGTTCAAAATGTTTCCCAATTTATTTTTAAATTTAAGTAGATTAAAATTCACTTTTAGGTGTCAAGTTCTACGCACTTGGACAGATGCCTGTTACCAACATCACAGGCAAGATGCAAACCCGTTTCCTCATCCCTCCCCAAATCCCTCGTGTGACCTCTTTTTACCCCCAACCTGCCCCCACCCTTAAACTCGAAAAATCACTAATCTGCATTTTCCATAATGTAATATAAATGGAATAACGTATGGAAAGTGGATTCCTTCACTTTGTGTAATGGACTAAAGACTCTTCCTTGTTTTTGTATCAAAAATTTATTCCTTTTAGTTGAGTACTATTCCATTATAGGGATATACCACAGTTGGTATTTATGTGTATAATTGAGAGATATTAAGTTATTCCTAAGTCTGGATGATGATGAATAAAGTTGCTATAATCATTCATATATATCTCTGGTGGACATACATTTTCATTTCTTTGGGGACAAGAATAGCAAGGAAAGGGATACTTGGAAACTTGTGGAAAACTTTTGTATGTTCACTGGATTACAGTATCTCGGGTGTAGGACTTTGGAATATGTACTTTGTTATTATTTTTTTAAGTGTATTTATTTTTGAGAGACAGAGAGACACAGCGTGAGCAGGGGAGGCACAGAGAGGAAGATACAGAATCTGAAGCAGGCTCAAGGCGCTGAGCTGTCAGTATAGAGCCTAATGCGGGGCTCAAAGCCATGAAATGTGAGACCATGACCTAAACCAAAGTCAGACACTTAACATACGGAGCTACCCAGGCACTACTTTTAAAAAATGGTTATTTATTTATTTTGAGGAGTGAGGGGAGGGGCAGAGAGAAGGAGACAGAGTATTCCAATAGATGTCGGCACAGAGCCTGATATAGGCAGGGCTCAAACTCATGAATTGCGAGATCATGACCTGAGTCAACATCAAGAGTAGGATGCTTAACTGACTGAGCCACCCAGGTGCCCCAGAATATGTGCTTTTAAAATGCTCCCCAGGTATGACTTCTTAATGGGTACAGAGTATCCTTTTAGAGTGATTAAAATGTCTTAGTATGGATACACAACACTGTGAATGTATGAAATGCCATTGAATTGTACACTTTAAAATTATTAATGGTTTACCTGAACTTAAAAAAAAAATGTTCCCCAGGTGATTCTGATGTTTGGAAGTCCTGATCTTGGGAGGTTGTATCTAGGTGGGTTTCATGTTCATGAGGTCTGTACTTGTTAGAGGCTGGTCTCAGTATAATGGACTTGGTCTTGGGACCTATCTTCAACTCATGAATCTGTAACAAACTGAATTTTCTTTAGAAAGTTTTGGAAGTCTTAACAATTCTTAGTGGTTAAAAGGTAAACCTGTAGTTTAAGCACCCTCTTGGAGGTTGCTTCTGGCTTGAGCAAACCCAGAATTCTAGGTCATCACAATTCTGCTGTAGTCTAACCCGAGCTCTAAGGAATCAGCATTAAGCCTGTGTCCGGCTTCTTCTGGAGTAGAGCATTGCGGCTGAGATTCTTCTTACGTAGGATTACCAAGGACACGCCAGCCCTAGAGTCTGTGGAGACATTTTACATAACCATTTTGGATGCTTGGGATTGGCTGCCTATCAGTTCCCATTACTCTGGGGTTTTTACTTTTCACCAGTAGAGAGACACCTGTTTACTGCAACATTTGAATAGATCACACCACATTACTTTGGCACAAGATATGCCATACATGACTATATTCATAACCCTGACTGTACCTGAGTATGACTAGCACTGCAGATGTGAGCCAAACCAGCCAGACAGGGTTGTGAGATTTAAAAAAGCATAGGACAATGCACTGAGTGACCTTAGTTCTGGAATTATTGTTCTCTGTAAAGATTAAAGCAGAGGCACAGAGAGAAGACTCTTCTGGGTCTCTCCAGTCACCCATCCCTTACTCAAATCTTGCTTTAGACTGTTTCCCTAGATATCCCTATATCCTTATGCTTCCTGCTTTTGTCTTTCCTGTATAACTTGTATTTCTAGCTACCTTTGAAACCAGAAGACCCTACATGAACACCTTCTTGTGGGATTTGTGTTCCTGGCTGCTTTGTGAATGAGGAACAAGCTAACAAAAGAAGATAGCTGCGAACTGGAGCTCCGAGTCAAGCTCAGTCGCTGGTGGTTTCCCTAAGCTACCACTGCAGTGGGCTATGGGAAGTCCCTCTGAAAGGCAGGCATCATCCCAAGCTCCAGGCATCTCAGGGAACAACTGAGTCTTATTATCTGAAAGAGACACAGTTTGGCCTTCTTATTACTTGCTCCAGAGGACCCTGTCATAGTATTCCAGGGGAGTCTTTTCTCTACCTTCTCCTTTCTCCCTGGAATGGAAGCCTCTTTAGATAGACTGGTATGAGTATTACAGAATTTTTGACACTTGTCTTCTCCACTTGCCTGGCCATTGTTGCCTTTTACTTATTAGGTTCCATGAACTGAAACATGAAAAGGAGAAAGGCAGACAAGACTGCATTCAAAATAAAGCAGAGGCAGAAGGCCCAGAGGAAAGGTATTTTGTAAGATGTGGGGGAGGGGTAAGGAGACGTGTGAGATCACATGCAGGTTACACGTTAGACCTAAACCAGTGAAGAAGAGATCAATGACTAAACTTCCTGTCCCCCTAGACTGCATGTGACAATGAACAAAAAGGAATTTATAGCCCTCTGCATACACCTTGCCTTTCCCGCCGGCTCAGGAGTAATTCCTACAGACTTAACAACCTTGACAGACAACCAGGCAAACTTACAGGGAAGGTAACTTGTTTGCCTGCCTCTTTATCTTCCTTTCTGGATGTCCTCCCCCAGAACTTGTCCTTTTTTTTTTTTTTTTTTTAATGTTTATTTAGTTTTGAGGGTGGGGAAGGGACAGATAGAGAGGGAGACAGAGGATCTGAAGCAGGCTCTGCACAGAGAGCAGAGAGCCTGATGCAGGACTTGAACTCACAAACTGTGAGATCATGACCTGAACCAAAGTCAGATGATTTAATGACTGAGCCACCAGGTGCCCCAGAACTTGGTGTCTTTATAGACTCCCAGGGTGGAGAGTTTTGTGGCTGTCTACCTCAGCAAGACTTTATGTACTTGACCTTTTTTGACTACTCCCCTGTCCCTAATCTTACTTTTCTTGTATCCTATCTTCCCTTTAGAACTAGTGTGAAATTGGGCGTCAAGTATGGTGAATGGCAGAATCTTAACATGTTCACTCTCTCTCTATCCTTGCTATCACCTGAAGTGTGAGGAAACATGGTAGAGTGGTTGGCGGAGATGTATTTTTGGATGGGAGAACATAATGCATAATACATAGGAAATTGACTTGACTGTACTGAGTTGCATATACGAAAGGTCAAAATTCCAGAGCAATATATGGAAGCAGAAAGATAACATGCTTATCCATCCATTCAAAATAATTATGTAGCCCTCCTATGCACATACTATTGTTCTATATGATTACAAATTATATGCGGGGGAGGAGAGGGGGAAGAGACAAAGATAAGAAAGATAAATGACTGCCTTAAGGCAGTTATTGTCTGGGATTTATCATGTGAGAGAGAATTTTGAAAATCTTGGCATATACAAAGATGATCCCTAAGGAATACAATACAAGTGCTTCATCAGCTGTAAGGGAGACCAAGAAAGTAAATAATGACATCTTGGCAAATTGTACCTCAAGGCACATTTCCCACAAGGTTGTGGTTATCTGGGTCCACACACCCCTTAGTTCTAAGAGTGGCGAGCAGGCCATGTTGTGTCATTAGTAAAAGCTTTTTTTGTGGGAACAGTGGTGTACTTGTGGACAGAAGTTCATGCTGAGTTCTATTTATAGCTTCTGATGACTCATTAATATGTTACCTTAGCAAAGGCTAGCTCCAGAGCCAGGCTTCTTGAGTCAAAAATATTCTCACTGGAATATTCTGATGACATAAAAAACAAATTGTCTGTAAAACACCCGAAGCAATTTGCATGTCAGCTTTTTAATTGGTATAATATTAGCCACACTTAGACTCACTACTGCAAAACTATAGCTGTCAAAGTTACCTGCATCTCCCAGTGTTTACCAACATGTAGATTTTGTGTTAAGGAAAAAAAAAAAAAAAGAATTCACTGGTAGTCTTCTGAGGAGTTAAACCAGTAGTTGATCTGGAAAATATGTCAACCAACCTTCAAAAGTATTTCCGTTCCCGGAAGTCTTCACACCCTTTGTGACTATGCCCTTTGTGACATTTCCACACATGTGACCTTCACAACTCACCACTTTGATTCCAACAGACAAGTCGTGGTCAGGGCTTTATAGAGACGTTAAGGTAGGCTTTGAAGCTGCTGTACTTCATCAATTCAGTTTGAAAAACAATCTCTGTGGTTTAGTATGTTAAATCCCCCTTTGCTTTCATAGGAGCTGGCTGAAGGTTGTTGCTAGGAAGGCTTGCAGGGGGAGACCAGGCACTCTCACGGAAATGAATTCAAAGGAGTTACTTATATTCTGTGCATTGATTGATTGATTTCAAATAATTATTTAAATTCTACTTAACATATATGGTAAAACTGATTTCAGGTGTAGAAGTGAGCGATTTATCACTTACATAAAACACCCAGGGCTCATCACAACAAGTGTCCTTCTTAACGCCCATCACTTATTTAGCTCATCTCCCACCTCCCTCCCTCCAGGAACCCTCAGTTTGTCTCTAAGAGTCTCTTATGTTTTGTTCTTCTATGCATTTTAACATAACCTTATAATTAGATATCACTCTATGCTTTGTTAAAACTACAGCACATCATGAAGACTAGCAATGCCAAGTGCTAGCGAGGACTTGAAGAAACTGGGACTTTCATACACTGCCGTATAGTATTGGTACAGCTACTTTGGAAAACAACTGGGCAGTTTCTTATAAAGTTAAACATACACTTAACATATAAAGTAACAATCTCACTCCTACGTATTTACCCAAGAGAAATGATAACATATAACCCTGGCAGGGAGTGGTGTATGTGGTGGAAACAGAGCTTTCCGACAGAGGAAGTGGCACCTTTGAGAACATGACAAGTTGGAGGAACTAAGGACGTGCCGGATGGAGGGCTAGGGCAGGTGACAGTAGTGAAGCCAGAGACCTAGTCAGTGTGGGGCTTTGTGGGCCGTGGTAGGCAGTTTGGTCTTTATTCTGAGATTGATGAAGACTATTAAAACGTTTTGTGCAGGAGGGAGACATAATCAGATAGGACTTTCAAAAAGATAAGTCTGGCTGCAGTGTGGAGAAGAGACTGGAGGCAGGCATGTATGACTGTGGGGAGGCTGATGTATTGCCAGAGAGGATTCTCGATGGGCCATGGGCTGGCTTGTGGCCTTGGTGATGTTCTCGTTTATCCCCAAACACCCTTGAGATAGTTTGCACTTATGCCTTTTATAACATAATATTTCTAATAGAAACAAAAATGATGAGTTGTTCCTCTTAAAATTTGTTATTATAAAAATGCTCATTAAAAAGAATTCATGTTAACATTAAGATAGATGACATAAGAAAAAGTATTCAGTCATCTCCTTATTTCAAGACCACAATGTTATCATTTTGAAAACCTTTACACAAGACTCTGCTCAATTTTAAAAAGCAACTGAGAACTCTCCTTGGAATGCAGTGATATCAGGACTTTCTAACAATCAGAGCTTTTACACAATAGGAGAGGCTGCCTCTGGAGGCCACGGGAGGCCAAAATGCTGTCTGTTTCAGGGTGTGGAGGAAGAAATCCCAGAAGGAGAGGAAAATTGGTAGTGACTTGGCAAAGATGCCCATCCCAAAATTTTCTGCCACAATGCAACAAATAGAATAAATACATTAAGAGCAAAGCTTTCCAGGGGCATTTAAAACCCTGGGGTGTTGGCTCCTCAAGTTAAATGTGGAACTGCAGCTACTTTTTTGGTAATCCTTTGATATTTGGAATAAGATGGAACTGTGTGCATACATACATTCATATACATAGCAATATAAATGGCTGATGTATTTTGAGTTCCTGAGCTCTCAAAGCAGTGGATTAGGAGCAAGATGAGGAGTTACATGGTCTTTTTGAATTTAAAGAAACAGTTGGAGTAACTCCAATTTCTATTCTGTAGCACAGACTGGCAGGCAACTGCTTTTGAGCCAAATACTGCTTGTTTTTCTATGACCCACGAGCTAAGAATGGGTCTAATTGACCCATTTTGTCTGACTGACTCAACTTTTATTTATTTTTATTATTTTTTAATTTTGTAAATGTTTTTTTTTAATTTTTAATTTCTTATTTTAGACAGAGAGAGATGAAAAAGGGCAGAGGGAAAGAGGGAGAGAGAGAGAGGGAAAGAGAGAGAATCTTAAGCAGGCTCTGCACTCAGCATGGAGCCTGACATGGGGCTTGATCTGATGTTCTGGGACTCAATCCTATGACCTTGGGCTCGACTCTGAGCAATGGATCATGTCTTGAGCCAAAATCAACAGTTTGATATTCAACCAACCAAGCCAGAGCCACCCAGGGACCCCCAATTGACTCAACTTTTAAATCTGAGTTAACTGTAGAGTCACATGCAGTTAGAAGAATACAGAAAAAAAGTTAATAAACTGGTTTTATTAAAATTAAAAACTTATGTGCATCAAAGGACTATAAAGAGAGTGAAAAGGCAACTCACAGAAATGGAGAAAATATTTGCAAATCATATACTTGATAAGTTATTAACATCCAAAAAATATATTTTTAACCAACAACAAAACTCCCCAAACAATCCTATTAAAAAACGGGCAAAGGATTTGAATGGACATTTCTCCAGAGAAGATATAAAAGTGGCCAATAAGTACTTGAAAAGATGCCCAACATCCATAATAATTAGGGAAATACAAATCTAATCCACAGCAAGAGACCCTCTTACACTCATTTGGATGGCTACTGAGGAAAAAAATCAGAATATAACAAGTGTTTCCAAGGATGTGAAGAAATTTAAACTCTTGTGCACTACTGGTGGGAATGTAGAATAGTGTAGCTGCTATGGAAAACCTTATGGTGTTTTTTTTTTTTTAATGTTTATTTATTTGAGACCAATAGAAGAGAGCTGAGGAGGGCTTGAGAGAGAGAGAGAGAGAGAGAGAGAGAGAGAGAATCAGAAGCAGATTCTATGCTGCAGTACAGGGCCCGACTCAAGGCTCTAAGTCACGAACTGTGAGATCATAGCCTGAGCATAAATCAAGAGTCAGACGCTTAACCAACTGAGCCACCCAGGCACCCCATGGTGGTTCTTCTAAAAATTAAAAATATGGTTACCACATGATCCAACAATTGCACTTTGATATCCAAAAGAATGGGAAACAAGGACTTGAACATATATTAGCACACTTAGTATCATAGCAGTTTTATTCACAATAGCCAAGACAACTCAAAAGTCCATCAGTGGATGAAAAGATAAACAAAATGTGGTATATACATATAATGGAACATTATTCAGCTTTAAAAAGGAGTGAAATTCTGATATATGTTAGAACATGGATAAACCTAAAAAAACATTTCATTTAAATAAATCAGACACAAAAGGACACAAATTGCATGACTCCACTTATTCTAGGATATTTAGAATAGTGAAATTGATAAGGTCTAAAAAGGAGCTGCAGGAAGGGAGGAATGAGGAATTTTTTTAAGTGGATATAGTTTCATTTTGGAACGATGAAGTTTTGGAGATGGATAGTGGTGATAATTGTACAACATTGTGATATACTAAATGTCATTCAATTATAAACCTAAAAATGGTGAAAATGATACATTTTATATTATGTGTATTTTATCAAGATAAAAAAAAGGAATTCAAAGAGATCCCATGTATACTCCAGTTTCCCCCAGTGGTAACATCTTACAAAACTCTACATTATATAACCAGGAAGTTGACATTGATATAATCCACTGATTGTGTTCAGATTTCCCCAGTTTTACATGCACTCATTTGTGTGTTTTTTATATTTTTTAATGTTCGAAAACAATCAAAAGAATAATATTGTGTGACAAGTGAAAATTATATGAAATTCAAATTTCAGCATTCATAAATAAAGTTTGATTGGAATATAGCCACACTCCTTAATTTGTGTAATGTCTACTTTTGTAGCTCTAGTGGCAGTTAAGAAGTTGTGACAGAGATATATGGCCTAAAGAGCATAAAATGTTTACTATCTGGCCCTTCACAGAAAAAGTTTACTGACCTCTGTTCTACAGTATAATTAGATGCCCCTTAACCCTCCCTCCCCCCCGCCCCGCAAAAAGCAGTGATTATAAAATAACTTGGGGAAAACTACTGAAAAGTATGTATCACTTTAGACAAATGAAGCATAATGAAAATGGTAGACTGTCAAGGGTGGTATTTATAAAAAATAAATAGGTACTACTTGGCTTTGCTGGGAATCTTAATTGTTCCCAACAAGCATACTCTTACCTCTTCTCACCAGGATGAGTACTGATTTTTTGGTTCTTATATTTTTGGTCATTATACCAATGAATATGTTTTTGATTTAAGAAACAGAAAATAGAACTGAATGTCATCTAAATAATAGGAAAATTGTATTACCTTTCATTAAAATTTGAGAAGCAAGGGTACTCCAGAGTTGACTAGTTCAGTCGCTCAAAGATGTAATCAAGGACCCAGGTTCTTTCTACTTTTCTGCTGGGCCATCCTCAATTTATTCTCAGGCACACCACCTCATGTTCTCAAATGGCTTCCATAGCTCACTGTGTCCTAAGGTTGGAAGAGGGAAAGAGGCATGTCCCTTCCTCATGTGTCATGGTGAAAATGATCAAAACTCTTCCAGAAGCCCCCTGAAAGACTCTCTTCCTGAATTGCTTCCAAATCCTATACTAGCCTTGATAAGAGGAAAAGAATACCATGACCAGACTAATCTAATCAGGATCTGTCCCTGGAATAGGGAAGTGTGCTATGTTCTGAAACACATGGTCATCTAACGTGAACAAAAGTGGGACTTTGTTAGCAAAGAAAAATGTGGGGGAATGAATACTGGAAGGTAAAAAATAAGTGTGTCATAGACACAGTTTGGATGGCTGCAACCTTAATTGTGGAGTGGATGAACCAGAAAGTGGGCTTTCACCAGACATCAAATCTGCCAACACCTTGACCTTGGACTTCCCAGCCTTCAGAACTGTGAGAAATGAATTTCCATTGTTTATAAGCCACTGTGTCTATGAAACTTTGTTATAGTAGCCCAAACTGACTAAGACACCATTCACTGTTGCTCTTCATCTGAGTCTTAGAGTATTTCTGAATGCTGACTTTCCTTTCTTAGATGACAAAACTCAATAGTAGTCCTCTAAATTTGTGGGTGGAAATAAAACACTCACATCATCCTGATTCATGTAGGATTTCAATTTTACCCACAGTCAACCCACACCCTCTTTTTACAAATAGGAGGAAAAGTATGAGAAAGGTATCTCTGATTGAAATTGAGTACAGAGGTCAGCAGTATCAATGAGAGGGCTTCTAAGGGAAGTATGAAGGGTGGGGAATGCTACAGGAGGGCAATCTGGGAGCCACACACCTAATGGTAGGGACATTGGTGAGGAAAAGGACATTAGAACTAGAAATTTGGAGTAATGGTAAGTGTTTCTCCTTTAGAATCAGTTGTCATTCTGACCTGAATCTGAAATCCTGAGTGATTAGAAACTTAAAATGGGGGTTATTAAATTCAGACAAGTCCAGAGGAAGACTTTCCCGGCTAGGGTTCATCCTAGCCAAGTTGACCCTTGTTCCTGGTAAGCAGGGTAAGGTTGTCCCCATCTTCAGGCCATGTGGGCCTATCAGCCCTTGCCTGCTTCTTCTAGGAGGCCCAGTGTCGCTGAGATGATAGCTCAAGTCTTGCCAAGGGTTCTGGGAGGTTGGGCCTACTGCTCCCACAGATTTCTTTTCTGTCTAAATCTACTTGTGATGGCATTCGTAGGGCCAGAATGCCCTAATCCTCTTTTGCAGACTTCTGAAAACCTTCCCTGAAACTTCTTTTGTATCCATCTGTCCTGAGTGCATTTGATTGAAATCCTGAGTACAATTTCAATCTTGGTAACTACTCTCAGAGCATCAGGGACTTTTCAGAAATGAGGGTGCAGAGAGATGGGGGAAGGACAAATTTGGAGTGTGGCTATGAGGAGTCAGAAGGAAAGGCCATCATTAGTGCCCCTTGACATTAAGGAACAGAACACTGGGATGATGCAAAAGGCACACCTAACACTGTTGGTGAGAAAGCACAAGTATGAGCGCGAAGACAGGAAAGTGGGAACAAACAAGAAGGATGCTTCGTAACTCAATTACTTTCCCTTCAAAATCTTTTGTTTGGTGTGGTAAGTAGAGAATTTTTGCTTCTAATTCATATACCTAAGATAAAACTATAACCAGAATGCTCTGGAAAGAATGTTTTATGAATTCATATCCCTATTCTCTCAAGAAAGGAGACATAAAATCCAATAGTATAGCATGAATAATTACTAGAAATAAAGGGAAAAAAAGACAATCTAAAATGGAGCCAGAAACGTAACTATAAGAGCACGCCCTGAGCACTAGGCATGACTCAGCTGCACGCCGAACCCCAGGTTTACCAGCAGCCAGCTCAAAGTGGAGAGTACCACTCACAGGTGTTCACATAGCTGTTAAGATAAAAAGGCCAGCGGCCAAAAATAAGTCAATAATTCTTGGTACTGTTGGAGAAATGGATAAAGTACACCAAAGATGGCTGATTGGACTAAAACAAACTCTAGCTTAGAGACCCCCTCCTACAGGTTCTTCTTCCTTTGTTTGCTGCGCGCAAGAAAACCACCTTCCCTCCCACAAATTTGGAGGCTGATAACTATAAATTACCCTTTCCGCTCACATTCGGGGCTCACATCTTTGGAGAAACGGTCTCCTCTCAGCCTGCCGATGTTAAATAAATCTCCAATCCACCAAGGTCTCCGAGTGCCGCTTGGTTTTTCTGCCAGTGTTCCAGCCTGATTCGGTAACAGTACTAAGACCAGACAAATGCTTTGGAGAGTCCCTTGGAATAGGACAAGGTGAAATGCTGAACAATGTGGTCAACCACATCTATAGGAGATACAATGATAAACTCTTTCTAATAGCATCCTTTATTACAGCAAATTCTACTGAGGGGAAGGGTGGGTGGTGGTGGCAGTTACTTTGAAATAACATGTGTTCTTAACATTGGAAAGTCAGAAAAGTATTGCCAGTTTAGGACATTTCAATGTTTCAGTGAGAAAAAACACTAATAAGAATTCATCTTCAAGAAAAACAAAGTCCTGGGGCGCCTGGGTGGCGCAGTCGGTTGGGCGTCCGACTTCAGCCAGGTCGCGGTCTCGCGGTCTGTGAGTTCGAGCCCCGCGTCAGGCTCTGGGCTGGTGGCTCGGGGCCTGGAGCCTGTTTCCGATTCTGTGTCTCCCTCTCTCTCTGCCCCTCCCCCGTTCATGCTCTGTCTCTCTCTGTCCCAAAAATAAATAAACGTTGAAAAAAAAAATTTTTTTTTTTAAATAAAAAAAAAAAAAGAAAAACAAAGTCCTATCTTTGGAAGCCCTCCTATCACTGTTCCCTTTCTCCACTGACAGACAGACAGACAGACACACACACACACACACACACACACACACACTTCTCTTAATTCTTATTCCATGGTTTTGCTGAATAAAGGAAAGATTATACTATAATAACTTTTAAAATTAGGAAGCCACCAATTTAAGAAACCAGGCAATAAATTAGAGTGAAAAATTATTGATTCTTATATAATAGTAGTAGAACCAGATTTTGTGGGCCCTGAAGCTTATACGATTTGAGGCCCTCTCTTTAAGGACAATAATAGAAAATTATGAATATAAAAATTGTATGAACATAAAGACAAAATAAATCACAACAAATTACTGGCGCCATGGAGATTTGAGTCCTTTTCTTCTGAGATTAGGCAATTTACCAAAAATGCTTACAAAGAAAAGCTTCCTGATTGCAACCTGCCCTCTCCTTCCCACCAGCAATGAACTCCCAGATCTCACAGGGGCCTGGGCAAGTGAGGGGCCCTGCAGCTTAACCTTCATTAATTCATGGCTTTATAGAAAATCATCTGAGTTCCCGTCACTAAGTCTACCAGCTTTTCCTAGAAGAGGAAGCTTCTCTCTTCCTTTGATAATGCAAAATTTGAACTGTTATTGACAAGACCCCAAAGAAATCAATGTCTTTTTTTCTTTGAAAATGACTCCCTACCCATCTGGAAGAAATAATAGCTTCTAGTCTTGTTCTTTTTAAAATGATCGTTTGCCCTCACTCATATGTCAGGCTCTAAATAAGGGGTATCCTTGGCTGTCATGCAAGAGAATTTCCAGAGAAGTGTTTGGGGCCAAAGAGAAGGAATGTGAGATCTGTTCTCTGAGAGGCAAACAGCAGGAAGTTGGGAAAGTCTGATATTTCTGAATGTATTTTCTGTACATCTTGTCCTTTACTCAAATTAATTTTACTTTGCTTGCTTGGATGAAGATCTGGGACAATTTTGACTTCAGCTTTATAACTAATGAATTTGAAAGTAGAAAAGCCAGATGGAAAAACCATCTCCAATCTAAAAAGAAAAATTTACTTCTAGAAAAATATTGCATGTGACTCAGAAAAATTAGTATTATTTAAAAATGAAACCTCAAGGACACAGGTTTTGCTGAGAGTGTTTCCTCTTTGCTTCTTGTAATTTTACTCTGGAATTTGAGCAGTGTTAGCATTTTTGGTACACAATGGATTTCCTGTAGTGAGAGGAAAGAGTCATAGGTTGAGTTTAACTGAAGGAAGGCAAGGCCCTTTGATGATTAACACAAGATGTAAAGTGGTCAAATTTTTAAAAAGTCAACAAAAGGTTTAACACAGCAAGATTCCCTTACATGCATGCTAAGGTGCTTTTGACTAACTGAGCTCCAGGCAGTTGCTTAATGGCAGTGATTTCCTCCAGGTCCCTGGAAGGTGGTGTGTGATGGGAAACTGGGTGAGTGGGAGTGCCCAGGGGGAGGCCGGGCTCTGAGCCAGGCCTGGAAAGCAAAGCCTGGGGTTCTCAGAGCAATTATTCAACCTCCTGGCCCAGGGGGCTCTGGAGAAATTAGGGAAGCCTTTTAGAATTGATGTCTTTGCATAGGAGGCTGTAGAGCCAGTGAGAACCTATCAAGTTGACCCACAGGATCCCTGTGCACAGGAAAGGAATGGGAAATGATGCATAAGAAGAAACAAAGGCAAGAAAAGAAAGCAAATATAAGTTCAAGCCTTCTGTATGGAGAACAAACACTGACAGACTGTTCTGAGCCATATGACTACAGCGAACTCTCAGTGACAAGAATAGTGTCAAAGGGGTCTGATGTGGATGAAAAGAAACTATAAGTTAATTTTTATTTTTATTTTTATTTATTTATTTTTTTTAATTTTTTTCTTTTTTTTTCAACGTTTTTTATTTTATTTTTGGGACAGAGAGAGACAGAGCATGAACGGGGGAGGGGCAGAGAGAGAGGGAGACACAGAATCGGAAACAGGCTCCAGGCTCTGAGCCATCAGCCCAGAGCCCGACGCGGGGCTCGAACTCCCGGACCGCGAGATCGTGACCTGGCTGAAGTCGGACGCTTAACCGACTGCGCCACCCAGGCGCCCCTATAAGTTAATTTTTAAAGGAAGCAGAAATTTATGATTTTAAGACATATTGTTTCATAGTTAAATAGCTGAGGAGGCAGGCAGAAATCCTCCTGGGAGTGTTTACATGCTTAAAGGGGGGGAAAGAGTAACTGGGTCAATTAATTGTTATTAAACAGATGTTGCTAAGATTACTTTAAGTACCTGAAAACGGTTTGTTTCCTTCAGAAGGCTATAACATGATTTCAGTGTTTCACAAATCCTGTTTTTCAAAATATTGCTTTGATGGAGTCTATCTCTTGAACTTATTCTATACTCTTCAGCAGGTGAGAAAGAATGTGGTCTTATCCTGGGTGGAATATATTAGTGTATTGCAGCAATAATATAACAATTTATTTTGTATATACTATATACCACGCTCTCTACAGATCTCTTTCTGCAGGTGCTTTTTGAAATTTTATTTTAAAATTCTTTTAAATTTCTTTGTTTTGAGAGCAAGAGAGTGAAAGAGTGAGAGATTGAGAAAGAGAGAGAGAGAGTGTGTGTGTGCATGAGCAGGGGAGGGGCAGAGAGAAAGGAAGAAAGAGAGAATCCCAAGCAGGCTCTGAGTGGGGAGCCTGATGTGGGCCTCAAACTCAAGAACCACAAGATTATGACTTGAGTCAAAGTCAGACACTTAACCGACTGAGCCACCCAGGTGTCCCTGAGAATTTTTTTAATTGATAACCTCCACCCACTAAAAATTTTTAAAGAAATTTAAGGGCACAGAGTGAGATGTACATAAGGTTAAGTCTTCAATTCTGGTTCCCTAAACATTCAGGCCAGAGTCACCACAGTTCACTAGTTTCATATGCTTGCCTTCCAAGACAGTGTGCTGAGCATTAAAAAATGCTTACCTCATGGGATGGCTGGGTGGCTCAGTCAGTCAAGCGTCTGACTTCAGCTCAGGTTATGATCTAGCAGTTCATGAGTTCGAGCCCCGCATCGGGCTCTGTGCTGACAGCTCAGAACCTAGAGCCTGCTTCATTCAGATTCCGTGTCTCCCTCTCTAGCTGCCCCTCCCCTCCCCCTCTCTTTCAGATTCTGTGTCTACCTCTCTAGCTGTCCCTCCCCCGCTCTCTCTCAAAAATAAATAAACATTAAGAAAATTTTTAAAAAACACACACATCACCTCATTTACTCCTCACTACAACCCTACATGGTGACTACTATTATTATTTTTGTTAACAGCTGAGGAAACTGCAGCACAGAGTGTCCTTGCCCCAAATCACAAGATAATAGGAGAACCGGGATCAGAACTCACATCCGTTTTATCACTGCTGTACTTCCTTCCCATTATCCTCACTCCAGATGGCCTCCATGCCTGGACTCTATTCTCTCCCCCATTTGTTTGTCTAAACCCTACCCATTCTCCAGGGCCTTGCTCAGGATACTACTATTAGCATTCATTGAGGGCTTGCTGTGTGCCAGGCACTTGCACATGTGGTCTTACTTAATCCTGACAGAAGTTCTACAAGGTATGTTGCTATTATTATCCTCATTAACAGAAGTGAAACCGAGACTTCAAAAGTCACACAACAGAGGCAACACTCAGCCAGGACAGTCTCATCTGAGGCCCCTGCCTCCCAGTTGGGACACACCCACTCTGCAAAGCCCTCCCAGACCCCCCAGCTTTCAGGGATTTCACTCCTCTGGGGACAGCCTTCACACTTCTCCTCACCAACCAAGGTGGCATCTATTTGCTTGCAATTCATCCTGGCAATTCAGCATTCTAGATTCTTCCAACTTTGCTGTCACTCTCAGAAAGCAAAGACTATTTTTAATGCTTGGTCCTAATGCTTCGTAACTGCTTGGCAAACATGAAGTGTGCAATAAACAATTGGCTTACTGTAAAAAAAATTTTTTTAGCTCCATGTGAGCATTTGCAGAAATCCTAGTGAGACTTTACAAAGTGGAACAAGAAACTGGACTAATGAAAATCGAACTCTTTAAACTTCTGTCTGGAATTATGTCATCAGCATATTTAACTTCTGAAAAATCAAATATACGTGCACTAGGAAAAATGAAAGAGGAAAAGGGCAATTGAATGGTGTGGTGATATTGCCTTCCACTGCTCTCCCGGCACTCTGGCCTCCATGTGGGCATGCCGCTGGGTGCTGTGAATCTTCCAGTAAAGCAGAGAACCTGCATGGTTCCCCCTATAGCTGCCAGCACAGCCACATGAAGTCCAGAGCCCATAAAACAGACTGAGGAAACATAGTGATGAAAGCAGGGGGTGTGAGCTAGAAATCCTGAGGGATAGTTTCCTCCAGTCCAATATGAATGTTGGGGTTCTGACTCTTCATTATGGGTAGTAAGCAACCAGAAGCCACTGTTTTTAATGCAATTAAAACACTCTCCTAACTTCCATGAACTCAACAGCCTGTCAGATTTATCCCAGAAAAACAACCTGTGTTCCAAGTGATGGAAGGTCCAGCAGCACCAGCCCCCAACCCTCTTGCCCCAGACAGACAGTCTGTCTCCAGGCAGTAAATCGTTCACCCTGGCTGCTCCTGCCAGCAAACAAACAAAGTAGAAGAAAAGAAAGAAGTCATTTCCATTGATTCAACTGAGAAATAGGAGGGATTTTGGCCACAGTCTCTGCCATAATGTCTATAGGGAATTGTCTTGGCTGAGACACTCCAGCCAATCAGTGAGGAAGAGCGGGAGCTACTTCTCATTTCAGAGGGAGGTGAAGAGGTGGGCAGCTTGGGGCAGGGAGAGAATGGAGTTGGTGGCACATTGTGGAACAGCTGTGTGTTTAAATCAGAGGCCCTGGGCCAAGGGCAGTCAGAGAACATGAAAATTCCAGGCACAGAGAGGATTCCTAAAAGGGTCAACCCCTCTTTAGGCAAAGAGAGAACTGGAGGAGTAGTGATGAAAGCAGGGGGTGTGAGCTAGAAATCCTGAGGGATAGTTTCCTCCATTCTGATATGAATGTTGACTTTGGTACAATGGATTTCCGTGTGTGTGTATGTTTTAAACAAGGAAAAATCCAATACCTACATTTCTAGTGCTGCAGTTGGTCCCATTTCATTCTCCCCAAACGTGGTAAAATGTCTGATAGGTAATAAAGGGGAGAAAAGAGAGGACTTAATACTTTCATACAAAATTCTTAAATTAGGGGTCAGTTAAATGTTTTTTATTTTTTGTTTCTTCCTCTAAATAGTTGTTTCCTGTTTTCCCTTTTGTCCTTGGGGCTCTCCTCTTTGCATCTCCCCTGCCCCCATTTCCCACCCACTTCCACTCTCTTTCTCTACTTTCACTTCAGTGGCTGACAAAACCAGAACGTTATTTGGCTTTGAAATAGTCACTGTGGAAGTTTATGAAATATTTTTATCCAGAGGTTTTACTAAGACAGGCGTTAGCCTCTCTTTTTTGAAATAGCTTAGGGAGAGTATGCATGCTCACGTGTGTGTATGCACGTGCATGCTGGGAGAGGGGCTGGTGCTGGTGTACCTCCTTGTGGTACGGAAAAGTCTGATCCCTAGAGTAGGGGCAGAGCACAGAAGTAGGAAAAGCTTCTCTGTTTCCTCCTCAGGATCCAGTGGGAAGCCTGGCCATTTTGGCACATGACTTGGCCACCACTTTATTATGTGGTTGATTTGGAAAGCAGATTGCTCAGAACGGCAAGGAAAGGCAGAACCTTGAAAACTGCTTTAAGCAAGGGCCCTCCTGATGCACACTCTGGGATGGGTCTATGTCACCTGTGAATGGAGGGGTACTTGCAGCCTTTTGGTGTCCGCTATGTGGGGTGGACAGTCCCCTTCCTGTGCAAAGCCACACTGGTTCTGAGGCAGTTTTGGCTTTCTGAGAACATGTCATGAAAGCAACTAAGAAACAGGAAACCATCGTTTGGGCTGTAAAGCAGATTGGTGCTTTATTGAAGCCAGTGAATACAGAAAATGGTCTTAAGAATCACGAAACTAACATCAACCTGAGAGAGGAGGGAGAGAGAAAAGACAAGTGTGCATCTTCAAGTCTGGATACGGTACACTGTTTGACTGTGGTAGTCTACGAGTGGACTGCATGTGCCCCTTCCGGACTTCTACCTCTACTCAATTTTCCTTTTCCTTGCCCTCTGCTTTCCTGAGGTCAGCCCCACTTCGTCAGTAATCCTTTCCTTGGGCTACCAGATCCTCTTGGGCTTCACAAAACCCTCCCTTCTCTGCCCTTCTCCAACGTTCCAGTGATTGGAGGCTCCCTAGGTACACAGCAATCACACTGATGATCCGAGGGGGTGCCCAGGATTTGTTGATAGCTGTGATGGTCCCCACAATGCTCAGTGAACTTGGCTGAGGTCTGCCCTGACCCTATATTTAGTGCCTGAGAGTAAGACCTATGTTCTATTCGATTCGATTCAGTTCTGAGAGAGAGGGCACAAATGAGCAAGGGGTAGAGAGAGAGGTAGAGAGAATACAAGAATCTCACAAGGGGCAGAGAAACAAAGAGGGAGAGAGAGAAAGAGAGAGAGAGAGAGAGCACGAGAGAGAGAGAAGTGGGATTCACTCCAAGTGGGGCTCAAGCTCACCCGGTGCAGGGCTTGTGTGCACCAGAAGCGGGGCTTGAATTCATGAGCCATGACATCACCACCTGTACTGAAATCAGATGCTTAACCAACTGAGCCATCCAGGCGCTCCAAGACCTACTTTTTAAAGGAAAGAAAGAGAATGACTGAATGACAAGGTTTGTTTTGTCATGTCTTCTATTTATAAGTGAAACCACATTTAGAGAAAATTTGTGACCATAAAGTTGGCATCTATCTATCTATCTAACTATCTATCTATATTTTTAGTCAGTCTTCTGTTGGGGAATTTTTCTTCTACTTTTTAAGAGAAAATAAAAGCCAGTGGAGAGAAACTCTCTCAAATTCTTGCCACATACCTTTCTTCTGCTCCCTCCACCATAGTTGAAAAGATTGCTCACTGCCACAGTCAATTCTAAGGCTTTCCCTTGCAGTCTGATAGACTTAGCTCCATTCTACATTCCTTCTTCCTGTTGCCTCTCTCCAGGTTAGCTAATTCCTAGAAACATAAAACAACTCACCCGGCAGTGAATCTGTCCCATGCAAACTAACAAATTTGGAATCTGTACCCTAACCACCTCTTTTCTGTGGTTCTCACAGGGCTGTTACACTTGGCCCACTATCCTCCTACTCTAACTACCACAGGGCTGGGTAGCAGACAGCTAGAGACAGGCCCACTGCTTCCAGAGCCTGCTGGTTATTCCTGCTAGCTGGTCCTAAACCTGTTCACGCTGCCTTGCCTTCCTATAAAAACCAAAATAAAGCCTTCTGCCCATGTTTCTCCCCATCTCTCTCTGTTTCCTGACTGACCCTGGTACTTCCCCCATGTGGCCCTGTGTGGCCTGGTGTACCCCTCTTCTACTGAATTGTAATAAACTATGTTTTCAGTGGCAGGGGTCTCCTGATCTGTGAGCTTCCTATTATTGGAATAATAATGAAACCTAATTTTAGACCATCTGCTCACGTCCTTATCTGGTTCCTTTGGCTTCAGTCAAGCATATTGAAATAGGTATTTACACTCTCCATCACCACTTCCCTACCACCCTCCACTCTGAAATTCTCCTAAAATTTGACTTCTCTCCCAATAGTCCCCTAACACTGCTTCTGTCAAGATCACAAATGATCTTGTTGCTGAAATTTAAGGTGGCTTTTCTGGCATTACTTGATTTAAGCTCTAAGCAGCATCTCATACTTGGTAACCCCTGTGCTCATGAAAATGACTTCCTTGGGCTTTAATGATATCTATCTTTTTCACCACAATGTCTGATAATCTTTTGTGGGTTCCATTTTGGTTTATTTGTTCACTGCAGAATCCATAGAAAACTCAACAGTATACTTTTCATTTCCACATGGACATCCACCAGCATTTTAGAATGTGGACATCCTAAAATTTTTTTAAATATTTATTTTTGAGAGAGACAGACAGAATGTGAGTGGGGGAGGGGCGCAGAGAGAGAGAGAGAGGGAGACACAGCATCTGAAGCAGGCTCCAAGCTCTGAGCTGTCAGCACAGAGCCCAATGTGGGGCTCAAACTCACAAACTGTGAGATCATGACGTGAATGGAAGTCAGGTGCTTAACCAACTGAGCCACCCAGGCTAGAATGGGGACATCCTAAATCAAGATCACATCTCCATCCCAAGCCCACTCTCCTACTGTATTTTCTTTCTCAATGAATGGCACTGCCATCCCTGTAGTTGCCCTAGTCAGAACCCTGATGGCATCCCCAGCCCCTCTCTGCCACATTCCCCACATCCAGTCAGTAAGGCCTATAACTTTTACTTGTACTTATTACTTTTATTTCAAATCGATTTCTTTCTCTCTATTTCCATTGTCCCGACATTTAGTTCAAGTTATTTTACCTCTCACCTGGTTAATCCAACAGTTTCCTAACTACTCCCTGCCTCCATCTTTGTCCCTTTCTTTCCATTCTTCTCATTGCAGCCAGTGCTCTTTCTAAGCATTCACATCAGGGCAAACAACCACTTTTCCCCACTTAACACTCCTTTGCTTGTGCCTCACTGCCCTTAAGACAAGGTCCAAATTTTTCCACATGGCCTTCAAGGACTTTGATCTTGAGTTCCCTGCTTGCTTCTCTTGTCTCTGATCATCCTTACTACGACCCCATCATACTAAACTATTGCAGTGTCCTGTCTGTGCAGTTCCATGAACTCTCTTTCCTTCTCCTGTTCCTGGCCAACTCTAGCTCGTAATTAGATCCCAGGTTAGAGATATGAATCCTGCATTAAAGCCTTTTCTGATTTTTAGGTGCCTCTAGAGCCAATAGAATACCTCCCTCAAAAGTCTTAATACGCTATAGTCAGTGCCTTCTCCTTGCCTGTTTCCCTGGTAGTTATAAGCACCTTGAGGGCAAGACCATCTCTGGTCAACTACACCATTTCCAATGTCCTACACAGCGCTGGCTGGCATAAATACTTGAATAAATGACAGTAATTCCAACCAATTCTTGTGGGCAAGAGTGGTTCAGTGACATGGCCTGTTCTGAGCACACTAACATTATTGTCCTCACATTCCTTTCGTCATCAAGAATAATATTCATTGAGTGCTCACTGTGTGTCATGCTATTTTCCAAGAGCAGGGGAAAAAAGCCAGACCACTTCCTTATTTATTCCATTGAAACAGTATTTAAATAAAGTCACTTTCATTTTTCTTTTATTTCAGTGGTGATTAAAACTGAGATCATTCTTGTAGGGGCTGCTGTATAAAAGCCCGAAGAACTAATCATTGGCCTTAAGCAGCACTGACTTCAGGAGGTAGATTTCTTAGTTATCCATGATATATTTTGACCATATGCATCTAACCATTCATTAGAAGCCTAAAAATGTTTAAGGTCAAATCATCAGCACTTAAAAACATACTTACTTGTTCAGGGATTGTTTTCCAACTGGTTGAACTGGACCACATGTTTATCATCTCTAATTAATTCCCATAATTAAATAATTGACAAACTAAAGCCATCTTTTGGTTTGCTTATAGAAATGCAATTGTTAATATATGTTGATATTAATGGCTAATATTAGCAATTAATTGCTAATATGAGGAAAAGGAGGTCACTTTAGGACACAACGAAGTCACTATTTCTGAGTTACTGGAATTTTTGATGATTTCCTAGAGCAAACAAATGTTTATATGTCTGACATTTTGAGCATATCTGGCAGAGGCTATAAATAATATTGTAACTTATGTATCTGACATTTGCCATTGCCATCTCCAGAGACTTTGCCCACATTTGTTATCAGTTTGCAAAGACCTAACAGGAAGAGGCAGACATTCCTGGATTAAATTATTCCATTTCATCTTCACAGAGAAGAAATTGTAGCATTTTCATTGCCATTTTGTGACTTGGCAGGAAAGGTGCTGCCTTAGTCCACTTGGGCTGCTATACCAAGTATCAGAGACTGGGTGGCTTCTATTTCTTACACTTTCTCAGTCTGAATAGACTAGGACAAATGGATCTTGCCCAAGAGAATTTCCTTGAGAGGGGACCCCAAAAGAAAGGTGGGCAGTTAGTATCATGGGGCTGGTAGGAAGACATAAGCTGCTGGCCAGAGGAGAGCTGTTCTCACCAAGAGAGACCAAGTTAGATAAGCTAGAAGCAGTCCCACTGGCGAGAGGCAGCTATGTCACACCTAGCACCCCAGGGAGGGAGGAGGGGGGCAGAGGCCAGAGCACAGCCTTGAGGATCCATCTTTGCTCCCTCATCCCCTCTGTCCACAGGGTGGCCCTGAGGGGTCTAACACATGTGCCAGGAAATTGGAGAAGCGGTAGATAAAGAAGGAAAGAGGAAGCTAACAACACATCATGGCAGGCTCCAAGCCTGAAGCCAATGTAAGCTACAAGTTTAGAGGAGAATTAGATTGGAGTTGAGATGTTAAACTGTTCTGCACTTTTAAAATGAAAGACTGTTCTTGGGCCTGAAAAGGCCCCAGGTTCTATGGGACCTGCCTGAGATTTTATCTAGGACCTGGAAAAATGGTCTCTGCTTACTATGGAGTGGTGGGCAACACTAAAACTGCTTTCATGTGCACAGTTTATTGAGACTGACTTCTGAAAAGAAATGAGTCACATATACATTTTGGAATGTTTCCTAAAAAAAATTCTATGGCTTCTTTTTTTTAATTTTTAATTTTTTTTTAAGTTTATTTTCGAGAGAGAGAGAGAGTGTGAGCAGGGAGGTGCAGAAAGAGAGAGGGAAACATACTCCGAAGCAGGCTCCAGGCTCCAAGCTGTCAGCACAGAGCCCCATGTGGGGTCTGAACTCATGAACGGTGAGATCATGACCTGAGCCAAAGTCAGACGCTCAACCAACTGAGCCACCCAGGCATCCTGACTTCTTTTTTGTGTATATGGGTATGTACATACACATATAACATATACACAGAATCGTGGACTTTTACAGTTGGAAGGATACTTAAAGATGTTCTAGTCCAACATGCTCATTTCACAAATGAGGAAAATTCAGTTTCTTTAAAATCTCTTTCAGTCCCAAAGTTCTATGATTTTGCAATATTGACAGCTGCTCATAGAAGATATTGAAATAAACCACACTTTTCTCTAACAGATATGCATTCGACTTTTAAAACAGAGCCAAGTAACCTGTGATGTCAGAAAGGCACTCTGAATACCAGTTGGTTCATTGCTTCTGCAGGAAACTTGCCTTTTTTTTTTTAATAGATGGGGGATCTGTCAACCTAAATAACTGCATATTTGACTAAGAGCCAAGCCTCCAAGTCCAAAAACAGAGTCCAAATTTGCCCGTGTTTTAGATAAAATCATTTCTATTCACCTTCAGAGAACCTTTCAGTCCTACCTGTCCAGAGATTTATGCATATAGGCTTACACGATGTCAGTCTTTCCAAAAAACCTTGGTTCTGCGCCCCTGAGCTTTCCCCCTACCCCGATGGCAGAGGCAAAGGTAGAAGGATATTTCAAAGATCTTCAGGCAGGAAAACAGAAGAGTAGGCAATGATCACAGTCCATTAACCTCATTCCTTCTGAGTTCTTGTACCACTCATGAGCCTACCATGTGAACCTCCAGGGACTGGTCCCGCCATCTTCTAGGACCTCAGAGTTCTCCACTGGGGCCTCTGCATCTTATTCGTGGTGAAGGAACAGAGAGAGTATGAATGGCTCTAGACCTCTTAGGGAGGTCAGACACATCACAGCCACTCACATTCAGAATCAGCCCACGCCTCACCTGCTGCAAGAGCCTGGGAAATGTAGTTTTGATATGTGCCCAGGAAAAAAGGACATGATGGTGTTGGTGGCCATCAGTGGTCTCAGCAGCAGCCTGATATCTCTGTGCCCGATATCTCTGTGGGGGATCAGTGTGTGCAGGGACTATGCCCCAAATGGCTAGGCAGGGAGCCTGGCCCTGCCACATGGAGCTGTAAGGCACAGTGATGGTACTTACCTCACAGGACTGTTGTGAGGTTACACAAGAGGACTCTTCAGAGTTCTAAATTTAGAACAATGGCTGCTCTTAGTAAACAACTGAGGAATAGTAGCTATTTTTGAATGGAAAGCACCTCATCAGGTCTGACAAAAGAACATTAGAGGCTATTGCTTCTCCTTTCTCTTATTTATGGCTTCAACTAAAAATGTTATTTTCTAATGTTTGAGGTCCTTCAATGACCTCCACCTGCTTCTCCTTTTCTTTCCAGCTTTCTTCTTTGCTGCAGCTTTGGATGGCTGTTTCCCTTCCGGATTTTTATTTCCTCCATCACGCACCCTCTGGCTGTAAAAGTCTCCTTTGCTTATGCTCTGTCCTGTGGCCTCCAGTTCCTTCCCCACCATCGAATACCTCCTGAAAACTTCCTCTTAATGAAACCTTCTCTTTATTGCCCATTTAAAGATTGTTTCTAAATTAAGTGGAGTGCTCCCTTCTGGTTTTCTACTTTTCTCCCTGTATATTTTATCAATTCTCACAGGAAATAAAACCCAGGAGAAACAGAGCTATTAGCAGCAGCAATACCAGTAATTGGCAATCAGATTTTATGGAGTTTCTTGGATACTGATGGAACAAAGTCAGAAAATAGAACCCATCTATGTCACTGCTTTACCCATGTAATCCAACCTGGAGAATTTTGGTTGGCATCCTCATCGACAATGAGCTTTACAAAAGGAGGCGTTTTGTTTTATTCCAACTGTAGCTTCCTCACCCTGGAACAATGTACATAATGGGTATTCACAACTTTTTTGCTAAAATAATCTTCAATTGGAGAAGGGAGAGTTAACAGCAGAAAGTGGTACATGAAAACAAGGTAATATTTATTAAAAACTACTTAGTTTCTTCTGATATTCTCTACCACAACTTTTTAAGGAATTTATAAGATTAAAGTCATTATGAAGAAGTATTCTTCTTAGAATCAAAAAGTATATTTACAGTGTTAGAAGGGCTAGCACATTTCATAAAAATGTTGGTCTTAGGATCTAAGTGGCCATTCTTCATCACATTATTTTCTCTTAGAAACTGTTAATAAGATGGAGCCCCTGGGTGGCTCAGTCCATTAAGGGTCTGACTTCGGCTCAGGTCTGATCTTACTGTTCATGAGTTTTAGCCCCGCAGTGGGGTTCTGCACTGATAGCCTGGAGCCTGCTTCAGATTCTGTCTCTCTCTCTCTCTCTCTCTCTCTCTCTCTCTCTCTCTCTCAAAAATAAATAAACATTAAAAATTTTTTTAAAAAACTGTTAATAAGACACCCTTTCCAGATTCAGTTTAAGTGAAAGAAGGCAATTACCCCTATGTTCTTGACAGTGAAATTTTAAGGTAATTAAAAAACTCAGAGCAAAGCATTATGTCCTGTTAAGTTAAGCCTTATTTTAAAATGGTTTGCACCATTTCAATTGTTGCAATTGTTGAAGATACCTTTCAATTGTTGAAGATAAAACACACATAGAAGCTTCCTGACATTTTGTTCTAAGCTTCTTTTCTCGTAAGAACCAGCATTACACTGAAAACACAGAAGAGACAGATGATTTTTAACTTTATGCTTTAATGTCTGCACGTGCACATATTTAGGTCTATGCTACTCAAAGCCAATTCTCTATCATCAGGGGACTGCTTTGAAAGTTGACAGATCCTGCAGGCCTCTTTCCCTCCTTCTCACTCTTCCAGAGTTCATAAGCATACCCACAGATGGGCTAAGAGGTTAAGAAAAATGGAATCAGGGAAATCGGTTTGTTTTGCTTCTTGTGTGCAGCTGTGTTGAAAAGGTTTGTGTGAAGAGAGAGAAGGTAACAGATAATCCATCAAAAGAGCTGTGCCTCAGGAATACCAGTAACACCTCTCTACTTTTTGCTGCATTAAGTACCTCTGGTCCTCCTGTCCCTCCACCCTGAGAAACTCTCATCTTGGCCCCTGTGTTGGGCTGAGAGTGGCAGGGGCTGGGACTGGTGAAAGCATTAGTTTCAGTGTCCACCCCCCACCCCCCATCATCTTCACACTTCCTACAGAGTCACAGAAGTTGGCTCTCTTTTCCTGAATAGATCTACTGATGAGGAAATATGGTCAAATTAGCAAGAAGTATCATTTTGAGAAAGAAATACTCAGCAATGCCAATGCTTTTGAGAATGGGGCAACTTTGTCAAATATGTAAATTGGTTTTTTCTTCTGCTGAACCAGTGAGGTTACCACTTTATAAGAACTAGTCCAGATTTCCTCATACTCTGACCCTGTACCAGCTACAAAAAGACCCTGGCTTTCATCCTCAGGACCTTTAAGAGGTCCAATGTCAACACTCTGGATTATCATTTCAATTTGAATTCAAGTTTGTTCATGTCTAGAATTTTGTTTTTGATTTTTTTTTTAAGTTCTGAGACTGTGACTCTGGGGACTCTGTAATTTAGCATGGAAGAATAAAAGTAGCTTCAGTAGAGAGAGGGACGAGTCTCCGGAGGCTGTCTTGTGTAGTGCCCAAAGAGGCAGAGCTCTGTTTCTACAGATGCCAGTGGTCAGACGTGCTCGTGCTCACGTGTTAGCATTTCTCCAGGTCCGACCTGCCTCAGGATGGTGGAAAACACAGCACATTCACCTGTCACCCAACCACCATTGTGGTTCCTAGGCTTCATCTCTCAGCTTGACTGGTGAGACGGTTGGCAGTGTTTTGCTCCTGGGCTTAGTTCCAGCTGCTGATTTGGACCATGGCTCTGTGAAGGACTACTCCCTGGCTGCAGCCCTCACTTTTCATAGTCACTGGGGCCTTGGACAAGTGGTTACTGACTATGTTCGAGGGGATGCTTGGCAGAAGGCTGCCAAGGCAGGTGTTTTGGCATTCTTGGCTTTAACCTTTGCTGGGCTTTGTTATTTCAGCTTTTATCCTATGGGCATCTGCAAATCTGTTGCCATGATGTGGAAGCTCTGACCTCTTTGACCTAATACCTTGAGAATGGACTGTACACCTCTTTTCCTCTGCTCTGTTAAGCCATTTAACTCACAATAAGGAGGAAATAACAGTTAAGCCCACTGGTGAGACAAATCTCTTCTCAACACCTGGTTATTTTTAGAATTTAGTCTTTGAGGAAAAAGTTTGAGAGGAATTGTATCCAAGAAATCTGGAGACTGAGTTCCTTACTCTGGTGAGTTTATGGGGTTGTCTCCCAGCTTCTCACAAGACTCATTGTATAACTCAGCATTATATATGAGCTTTTCCCTTTTAGTTTATCCTAAAGGGAATTCCGCTTTGTTCTATCAATACCTGATCAAACTTCTGTATTTGTCCTGGGAATGATGGAGAAAGGGAAAGATTGTTACTTTCTTTAAATGTTTTTTTTATTTATTTTGAGGGGTTGGGAGGGACAGGGAGGAGAGACACAATCCTAAGCAGGCTCCATGATGTCATTGCAGAGCCCAACGCAGGGCTTGATCTCACAAACTGTGAGATCATGACCTGAACCAAAATCAAAAGTCAGATGTTTACCAACTGAGCCACCCAGGCACCCCAAAGACTGTTACTTCTTAAGTAAAGACTTCCCCAAAATTAGTCAGTGTTCAATTTTTGAAAACTTGCCTCTCTGTTCATTCAATACCAGTAACTGATGGTTACATGTTCTATGGAAACTTTAAAAAATCAGGATATACTGGGGCACCTGGGTGGCTCAGTCAGTTAAGCATCTGACTTAGGCTCAGGTCACTTTTTCACAATTCCTGGGTTCCAGCCCCACATTGGGTTCTATGCTCAGAGCTTGGAGCCTACTTCAGATTCTGTGTCTCCCTCTCTCTGACCTTCCCTCTCCTTGCTTGAGCTCTGTCTCTGTTTCTCAAAAATAAAGAAACCTAAAAAAATTTTTTTTAAATAAAAATTAAAAAATAGGATATACTGTTATTTCACATTACTAATTTCTTTCTTTTTTTATTTTTGAGAGGCAGAGGGCACAAGTGAGGAAAGGCAAAGAGAGAAAGAGTGGGAGGGAGAGACAGGGAGAGAAAGGGGACTCACCTGAGGTGGGGCTCATGTTCACCCAATATGGTACTCAAACTCATGAATTGTGAGATCATTACCTGAGCTGAAGTCAGATGCTTAACTGACTGAGCCACCCAGGGGCCCACACATTACTCATTTCTAACTCCTGGGAAGAAGAGCCTGAAGAGCTTCTGAAGTGTAGAGAAATCCCGTGTAGGGAAGAGGCCCCCTTACAGATGTCTCAAAAAAATTACAGATTCTACTGGGGACTTAATCCTCCTAATATATTTATCGTACTTACCCTAAATGTATCCTTATGTATTTATTTTACCTGTCCTAAAATCTCTGTCCACAAATATAACACTGTAAGTAATAAAGTATTATTTTTCCCACTGTGGGAATCTCTAGTGTGAAAACATAGTTTATGAAAATCAAGTTTTTTAAAACAATAAAATACTATACAATAAAAAAGAATAAAACTAGAGAAATAATTTAAGAGTTAACATTTGGTTTTACTTGTGAAAATCCTTAAAGGAAACCTGATTTCAAGTGTAGTCAGGAAACCCTGAAGGGGGAGCTGTCACACTCTACCACTTGCCCTTGTTTGCAGAGCCCACCAAGAAGAAGCACAGCTCAAATGTCCCAGTAGGAAGAGGTTTACTTTACTACCCACAGGGGGTAGCAAGTTTTCCCCTTGCCCAGGAACAACCCAGCCAATAACAACTGCAGCAACTCAGCCAATGAGAAGTTGTCACAACCCCAAACTCTTGTTTTCTTCCAAAAGACTTCAGTTCCCAGCAGCCCTTGCCAACACCCTTCTTTCCCCTACAAAAGGCCACTCCTCTCCTTAGTTCTCTGGACTTGCCTATGGTTGCTGTGGTTTGCATGTCAGGAATTGCCATTCTTCTATTCCCCAAATAAACTCCTTTTGCTGGTTAACTGGCTAGTTTATTTTTAAGTTTCACATATTAAGGGATAATCTATTGGTTTCAAATGACCAAAACAGAGAGCATACAGTTTAAATGACTTTTTTTCTTCTAATAAATACAGGAAAATCCTCACAACTTAACCTCATATAAATTTGTTGTACCCTTAATATTTTAAACATTATTTTTCCTACAGCACCTACCACAGTGCAGTTAAAACATGTTTGCTGACACAATGAACGACAGCATGAAAGCATTACAATCAAATACTTCAGAGCCAGAATGCACTAAGAACAGAGAATAGGTGCTAGAAATGGAAATAATTTCCAGATCTGGACATTAGAATACTTAAGAAGTCTTCCTGCCCGAGTGATGTCAGAGCTCTTGGGTCACATGATTTAAACTAACCTTTTTCTTTACCAACAGTGATTGGTTATATAACCAGCCAAGGAATTCAGCCCCATACACATCCATTTCTGTACAAAAGATGTATGATTTGCCTGGCTTATAAATATAAGGAGAATATCTCCTTGATTCCAGGAGAGTTGACCTGAGGAAAGGCACTGTCACATCCATTTCCTACCTACCATGATTAGTATTTATCTTTTGACTAGGAGGGCAGTTAAGGGGGAAAACATACATTTCCTGAGTATTAGAGGGTGTTGGGGTAACTGCAAGATCAGGCGTGAAATTAGAGTGTACTGCCTACATTACCACCAGGATACCTACCTTGAACAGAAAAACTGATTAAACTGAGCTGTGAGCTGTTAATAGGCTCACAAGGTAACACGAAGAAACAGTGTTCATCCATGAATACTCATTAAGGTGTGATGTGGCTCATGATATGCTCTAAGGGGAAATCCCATTCTGAGTACAGTGCTGAGTCATGCATACACGTATTATATGGGTTTCCTTAACCCTTGGATTATATTCTATCCCATGAAACATCACAATTTAATACAGTAAAACCTAGGCATGATTCCTGTGCCCCAGCATCAGTGCTTGCAAAAGGGTATGTCTTAACAATATTGCAATCTGCTGCACAGTTTCGGGTATCTGTCTCTTGCTTCAACCCTGCTTGGAAGGAACAGACAGACCCCAGGAGGCCGCTTCCTCCAGCCTCCCACCACTCCGCAACCTCTTTTGCAGTCGCAACCTTCAGAACCACCTTCTCAGCCATCCTGTGTCTCCCCGAAGAGCCAACACCGATTTCCGCACTTGGCCCCTTTCCTGCGCACCAGCACGAGCTCCCACAAGCGTCAGAATTATGCCACCCGGGTGGCAGCCGCGTCCACCGCCTGGCCCACCTGCCTTGCGCGTCTCCCGCACTCACCTCTGTCTGGGCCGCTGTTTCCACGGGGAGGACGTGGCTCTGTGGACGCAGGCCACGTTGCGAGCTGAGAAGCTCCAGGGTCCCCGCGTCGCTGGAACAGGCCAGCCAGGCGGGGCCACAGCACTTCTTCCAGGACGTGCAGGAGCCACGCACGTGAGCGGGATCGACCTCCGGACGCCAAGGCAGCGGCCCCGGCCGGGAGGATCCCGAATCCCGTCCTGTGCGTCCGCGGACGTGGCCTCTGCCCGCACCCACCCACCCGCGTCTGCGGGCCACCTGCGGGACCTCGGCCAGCTGCGCAGGTGCCGCCCATCGCGAAGATGGACACCACCTGCCTGACCCCGTGGGTCGGCCCGCCGGCGGGGCAGGGGCACCTCCTCACCTGACTCCCCCCTCAGGCACCACCTTTCTCTGAAGGGCCCCCTGGCTCTTCCCTGGTGTCAGAGCTTCTGCCTGAACCTCTTCCTGAGGCCACCAGGCAGCCCTTCAACCACCCTGGAGCCCTCTCCCAAGCCATAGACCAAATGGAAACAATAAAGCTTTTGCAGAAGATAAAATTAATTCAAAGAGCTCTTAAATCTGAAAGATTACCCCCCCCCCCAAATGTTATACCCAGTGGTATGGTGGTAAACCAGATCTCAAATAAAAGAAAACCCTGATTTGTAGTGTTTTCCAGTTTCCATGGTGTAAATGTTTCCACCAGGGCCAATTTCAAGCCACCAATGGTGGCTGACAAGAACTGGCTTTAGCACATCCAAGGAAGCAAAATCTTACTCACTATATAAGCCTTTGTTAGAATAGTACAAAAGGCTTTATGGAACTTTGACTCTTCATCCTGCCCGGGTAGAATGTGGCAACGGGGAGGTGATGCTCCCCAATCTCACTGCTATGGAAACTGAATGGGCTAGCTCTCAGGAACTAGAGAGTCAAAGGAGGGGAAATTCTTTAAATCTTTTCCTTTTTTTTTATTTGCATTTATATTTTTTCCTTCCCCAAAGTCACTTGTTCAGAGACCACTGGGGTAGATATCTTAGAGTGAGCTACGTTGACACATGAGAACAGTGCCTTGTGTTTTTTAAATTTTTTAATTTGTTTTAATGTTTATTTTGAGAGACAGACGCACACACACAGAATCCAAAGTAGGCTCCAGGCTGTCAGCACAGAGGCTGACATGGGCCTCGAACTCAGAAACTGTGAGACCATTACCTGAGCCGAAGTCAGATGCTTAACTGACTGAGACACCCAGGTGCCTGAACATTGCCTTGGTTTTTACCTTTTCTTGAATTCAAAGGCTTTCTTGGCTTTGTCATAGAGATTTGAGAAAAGTCTGATAGCCTCCTCCTACCTGTAAACCACGATGCTGACTGGCCTAGCCTTCTGTTTATTGTTATTCTCTAACATACTTCCAGAAACTTCTCATCTAAGTCTGCAGCTTGAATGAATAGCTTATACTTTCAAATATGGTTAGTGTTTGGCTCAGTGGTGATCTCCCTGAAGTCCTTTTTTAGGCCCTTAACCTTCCTTTTTAGCCTCTTGGAGCATAATGCTTGTAGCTCTGTATCTCAGAGATAGGTATGATTCAATCAATTCTAGTGTTTGAGCCCTGATGAAGTAGAGGAGATACCATTATGTCCTGGGACATCATGGAACAATGTCTTAAGTGTTAGTAAGGCAAGTGGGTGTTATCTTCTGAGAGTGAGACCAGTCCTTGATTTGTCTATTGCAGGGAACAATTCTTTGGGCTCTAAGATGTGGCTTTGCTTCCTCATAAACTGTCTTTTTATTATCAGTAATAGTGAATATAATTGGTTTCTTTTTAAAAGCTTTCTTGGAGTACTTTTATAAATCACATTAATGGAAATGATGGAGATAATTTCCTTCCTTCATTCCTTTATGTCACTCACTGTTATTCGCTTTCAGTGCACCAAAGATATTGTTCATGGTCATCTGTATCTGGGCTCAGCACTTGCTTTCATTGCCAGTGCACAGCCAACTACAGTCTCCTATACCATCCACTCCACCTTCTCACCTTATAGCTGGCCCCACATCTCCACATCTCCAAACTCCAGCTTCCCATCATTGAAGTCAACATGTTAGATTCTACCTTGTCCCCCTAAGGGAATTGGCAGTCTTTCTTTTGCTCTCCTTTTTCCTAGTTGTGGACCACTAGCAATTGCAAGGTAATTTACGTTCAATGTAAATAAAATTTTTACTAGGGACTTAATAATTAACAAGCTATTTCCTATTTTTCACACATTAGTGTGAAAACTACCTTTGTCCTTCTGATGACAGCTGTGCATGCTGACTGAAAACTTTTGAGCTTTTATTTAAGTTTATTTATTTACTTTGAGAGAGAGAGGGAGAGAGAGAATCCCAAGCAAGCTCCACATTGTCATAACAGAGCCCAATATGGGGCTCAAACTCACACACTGTGAGATCATGACCTGAGCTGAAATCAAGAGTCAGATGCTTAGCCAACAGAGCCACCAGATGCCTATTGAGATTTTGATACAATTCGTTCATTGACTTTCCATATTTGGCCTTTGGGGATTTCTTGGAACTTATCTGCTTAAAAGACCAAGATTGGACAAAATAGAGGTCAGAATCAGAAGGCATTTTCTTTGAAAACATAATAGTTTGATAGAAACATACCATTTACTGATAGTCTTCATCTACCAGTATTAATGTTTCTATGCCAATGTCTAGGGAATTGAATCTGATGGAATTTCCTGATTTCAAAGATCATTTTCAAATAGTAAGCATTTTAAAAAATACATCATTTTCCCTGAAGGCAATAAGAAAGGCTAGCTACTACATGTGAGAGCTGCTACCATGTTTTTTTTTTTTTTTAATTAATTTGGTTTTTTGTTTGTTTTGTTATTTTGTGTGTGTGTTTGAGAGAGCATGAGCAGGGGAGGGACAGAGAGAGGTTGGGGACAGAGGATCCAAAGTGGGCTCTGTGCTGACAGCAGCGAGCCTGATGTGGGGCTTGAACTCACAAACTGTGAGATCATGACCTGAGCTAAAGTCAGACGCTCAATGGACTGAGCCACCCAGGCACCCCTTATTTAGTTTTTAACTTGAGTGTTATATATCATGCTAAGGTCAAATATGCTCCTTCCTAATTACCCCATTTAATCCCTAGGGTGGATTCCAAATGGTTCTTTTCAAAAACCACTTTTAAAATGCCAGGATGCTTAGAGACATGCTTTGGAAAATTTCAAAGAGTAAGGGCCAAAGCAAAATCAATGGTTATGTTTGCCTTTGTGGGAAAGAGGCACAATATTTCTAATCAGTCACTTAGTGAGATTTTCTAAAATTGTGTATCAAGCTGTGATTTAACAGACTTAGGAAGGATAATAATCTGGAGTCACAGAAAGCTATTTATATTGGCTGAATTCTATGAAGATAAGAACATTAGAATTTAGTGTTTACTGGGAGAAAGGACACCTGTGTTAAACCAAGTGATTACTGAAGGAGAAAAGGAAAAATTGGGGGAAACCCTGGCTTCCAACAACTGTAATTGGTTAGTACAAATTACTGAATTGGTCTGCTCTTTCCACAAATATTAACCTTAGCTACACTATGCCTGTACAGCATATAAGCTAAATAAGTAAATTCAGAAAGGGAAGCTTTGCCAAAGATGTATCACACCAATGAAATTTCTGGAACAGGAAAATGATGATTTGGGAATTATGTATGTGGACTATGGGACTAGAAAGACTTCACTGCTAAGGCCTGTTCTGCCATTAGTTGTGTGACTTTGGGAAAATTAGTTCTTTCTTTGCCTTGGATTCCTTGTCTGTACTTGAACAATATAGGTTGATTTGATATAATGATTCCAATGAAATAATGTATGCAAAGTTATGATGTTTATGTGTGTGAATAAATGAGTCCTTAGCAATGAAGGGAAATATAAGTGGCAAAATAAGAAAATAGTCATTTTAGAAAAAAAAATTTTCTGGACATTTTTAAAGTTGGGCACAAGTTGGTGAATACCTACCTAATATCTGATTTGGTCAGTAAAATATTGGCTGAGGATAAATCTACCTCAAACAAGCAACTTTACTTAGTGGCAAAATGATAGCTCCTCTACTGATTTATTTATATTTTTTATTTATTTTTGAGAGAGAGAGAGAGAGAGAGGGAGAGAGAGGATCTGAAGTAGGTTCTGTGCTGACAGCAGAAAGCCTGATGTGGACCTCTAATTCCTGAACTGCAAGATCATGACCTGAGACTAAGTCCAATGCTTAACTGACTGAAACACCCAGGAACCCCAAGGATATCTGCTCTATTTAAAAAGGTGGTATTGGGCAGCATATTACTTCTTCATAGCTAGCAAAAGATCCTTAAATCAACTTTGATAGAAAGGCCTAGCATTAGAGAATGCTATGTGTGTATATATGTGTTGGGAGGTGGTGGCTTATTCCATAGCTGTACACAGGTATTGTTTTGTTTTTGTTTTTGTTTTTTAAATTGTTTTGGCCTCTTAGCTATCCATGTGGTAAAGAGAACTTAAATGATCACTTAGGGACTGAGCTTTGGTTAGTGTGGTAATCTTTTGGATAGTTCATAAATATTCCAATTCTCCCCTTTTCTGACCCATGGGAGGACTTTATTTCCTTACCCCATTTGGAGTTAGACATGTCCATATGCTTGATCTGGTAAATGAAATAGGATAGGTGGTGATAAGACTCACATCGCATTTCTGCTGTTTTTGTCACCAAGGAGGTGCATGTTGAAGTGGAATCTACGTGAGCCAACTCTGCCAGCTGGTATGGAGCATGTGTTGTGAATGAGAAAACAAAATTGTCAGCCAATGAGATTTTGGTGTTATTATTGAAGAAGAGGTGAGCCTATGCTGACTAAGCCAAGCAGGACAGGGCCAGGTGTCTACTATGTCTACTGTGGATGAACACAGATTCTGAAGTAACCAGGTGACACAATAGAACTACCTAGCTGATACTTAACAGAGAATGATTCTTCAAAGATGCAGCCCACAAACAAAACAAAACAGAATAGAAAACCCTTCAGTATCAATGTCCTGGGAGCTCTTCCATTTGCACCAGGATTTGCCCTCCCTATCAACTACTGTCTAGCGTGGGTGATTGGTCACAGGCTTTTTCTTATATAATCCCTAATTCAGACTACTATCATTGTCAAAACGAGATTGTGGAAATAATGACCTCTTTTTTTATCACTTTCTACATCTCTCGGTCTTGCCACATCCCCCTCTACATCCTGACTTCCTTCCCTTCCTTCTTTTACGGAAAAAAAACCAAAACTGAGTGCCTACTATGTGCCAGGCACTGTACACACTTCTATAAGCACCAAGCCAAAGAACTATGTTTTGGCTTCAGAGGAGCTTCTATTTAGTTAATGGCATAGTCTGACCTCTCTAAACAAATAATGCTAATATCAAATGATAAGCATTGTACTTGAGATATTTACAGATAACATGTGGGCTTAGAAATAACATGGAATGACTATAATCTTATATGGCTGGGCCTTGACATTTAAATCAGTCTCAACAACACATAAACATCTTAAGTAAGATCTACAGTTAGTAGTAGCCTTTCAAACTTTACTAAGTCATAACTTTGGAAACATTTTGAGTGGGCAGAGACCATTATTTTGAAACATAAAAAAGAATGATTAAATACATAGAGTATTTGAGGAATGTATGAGAAGTGCCGATTTCATTCTGTTAGGCCAGGATGTAGACCCTTCCAACTCACATGATCTTCTCACTATTAATCACATCTGAAAGTGACAATAGGTGGAAATAATAAAATAACAAAGAAGATACATAAACATTGGCAAATGATTTGGGCTGTTACCAGGATCAGATGTTAGAAAATATTCTACAGAAGCTTGTACATTTAAAAGCCAAAAACTGTGACTAAACTGTGATTAAAGGAATTTGCTACTTTAATTTTAATTAAGTTTCATCAACCAAGGGTAGAATTACAATGAATGTGAAGAAAACTATGGAATATGCTTTTTGTTGTTTTTTTTTTATTCAGCAAAGCATACATTTTTAGAACATAAAATCGTTCAGGCAAAAAAAATCTCTGCTGATACCACAGTGCAAGCCAAACATAGCTGTTTCCTTGCTGATAACATATTCTGACTTTTAGTTTTGGCATGTAGAGGTCAGAGCAACTCACAGACTTAAAATATATATATAATCAAAGATTCCAAGTGCTTGTTTGGGAAATGTCATTAGGAAGGAGTTGTAAAACTGTGAATGGCTTCTAGAATGCAATTTACTGCATCAGTCTTTGTTCTCACAAACTAGAGTAATCTCATCCCTTGACAGTTGAAAATATATATAATCCCTATTTTTACAGTCAGTGAGCCACAGCTAATTCTCATCATTGGTGGGATGGACAAAGTTTTCACTTTCTTTGCCTGCTGTGCTGTGTCCCCGTTGGCTTGGAATAGCAGGTAGCACTCGGTTTGTCCTCAGAGATTCTCCAGATAGAACTGAGGAGAAAGAATAGAAGGAGAGACTTTCAGGGTTTGCTTCTGTGAGAGTCTCAGGAGAAATGGTGGGGGGAAACAATGTTATGTCTTAAGGAGTGGAGGCATTTCTAAGAAGCTTGTCTGGTGAGAGCCTGGCTGCAGGAGAAAGCTGTATATCTGTATCTATTCAGGCTCACCACGTGCCATCAGGGATGTCAAATATGTACAAATACAGGGCAGAGCCAAGTTTGATCAAAACATGATTGGGCTGTACATTCCTGGCAGAGCTCTCTTTTCCTGGGGTGGAGCAGCTGTTGATGGCCAAGTCAGCACAATGCTTTAAATGAGCCCCAAGACATTTGTACTGCACTTCTATGCAAGCCTCAAAAGGTTCTCGGTTTCTTTTAGGAAAAGCACTGTGTAGCTTTCCATTTCTTTTTCGCAGAGCTAAACTTGATCAAAGTCTTTATCTTCTCTTCCGTCCTTAAATTTAATTGTGAAGACCAAAGCTCCTGGGCTCTGCCAAAGAAAATCCCCTCTCTGGCTTCTCCAAGCCTCACCAGGATTCGAGGCTGACCGGCTACTTAATTAGATGTCTTTGTGAGTACATTTCTGTTTAAAGACAAGGTCAGGCTTGAATTTCATCCAGTGATTGAATTCACACCATCCAAAACTCTCACTTTACATAAATCAGAAAAAGCTGAGGAATGCATTTTGGTTTCTGCTACTAACTCTGTGTGAATTTGGACATGTATCTCCACCTCTCCCTTTCCTTATCTGCATAAAGACAGGGTAATACTAAGACCCCGTGGATTACTGATTTTACCTAAGGAATCCTAGAGCTCTCGATTGGTACCATCCAAACTACAGCCTGGGGCAGGAAAAGACGTATTGGATATTAATTCTTTGCAAATAGTTGCCAGTATTTTCCATATGTTATCTTGTGTAACCCTCCCAACAACCTTATCAGGCTGGCACTACTCTTACAGGCCAAGGAAGGAAATTGAAGGTTAAGAAACTTGTTTGAACAGGGCAGTTCCTAAATCTTTCAACCTCTGCAATTAAGAGGTTATGGCGAGGGATGGGGAAGATAATACATTGCGTGTCTGCATACATGTTATAAATGAGTGGGCTGGGATAGAAAGAAAAGGAAGGAAGGAAATTAGAATCCAGTAAGTATTGCTTGTTTTCATGAGGCAGCTGACTCATAGTCCTATAGTTTTGCTCCTGGCTCTGCTACTTACTACCTAAATAATGTTGGGAAAATCATGCAACCTTTCTGAACTCAAGTTTTCTCATCTGTACAATGGGAATAATAATAGAACCTGCCTCATAGTATAGATATGAAAATATACAAATTCAGAATTTTTGGGTGTGGGGATCAGAAATCTACTCTATAACAAGTACCCCAGGTAATACTTAAGTACACTCAAACTTGAAGATCACTGGCTGAATAGAATATTTTTAGTATTTTATATTGTGAGAAATTTTTGTACAAAATATTATAAAATAGATCAACAATGTCAGGAGTAATATAGGTGAACAACATCTACTTGATTATTCCTTTCTGTTTAGGGATGTGTAGCCTCTGAGTACAAAGATGATACATATTTCCATCTGTTCATTGTAATAGGGAAACCAATGTCAAGAGACCAATCTTAAGAATTTTTAAAGCACCTTCTTAAACACATTAAATAGTACATAGCAAAATAAACTTCCGTTGTTGTTTTTATAATCCAAACATAAAAATTCCTCAAGGGAGGGAAGTATTCTTTTTTTTTTTAAATAAGCATTACCAAGTTGGATGAAGCTTTAAAGAACTGTCTCTATTCTATTTTCCTGTAATTTACAAGTTTTGGCACCTGATGTTCCCTTGAAAAATGAAAGTAAACTGAAATAACAGTTAGTTGTGTTTAGACATGTTAACACTTGCAAAGGTAGCTGAAGAAGATTCATAATACTTACATTTTTGGTCTGGTAAGGGAGCTAGGTTGTTCCGGGTGAAAGGATGATCCCTGATTTGGGGTCTGTTTGGGGACAGATGCTGAAAATTTTGTCCTGGGGACAAACATAATTGTATCAATAATTTGAGATGCAACCAAGTGCAAATTGTAAAATCCAATGGATAAGATAATCATAAAATTGTTAGTGATCACTAAACTTAAGATACTAATAACAACAGGGGCACCTGGGTAGCTTAGTTGGTTAAGCGTCTGACTTCAGATCAGGTCATGATCTCGAGGTTCATGAGTCTGAGCCCTGCATTGGGCTCTGCGCTGACAGCTCAGAGCCTGGAACCTGCTTCAGATTCTGTGCCCTGTCTCTCTGCCCCTCCCCTGCTTGTGCTTTGTCTATCTCTCAAAAATAAATAAACATTTAAAAAAATTAAAAAACAGATGCTAATAACAACAAAAATAATAGTAGCTACACCTTACTGGTTTTTATTATATGCCAATCACTAGTTAAATGAAAGAAAAGAACATCGGAAATCATTTCTTGAATAAATCAGTTTAAATATAACTTCATAAACAAGCACAGTTGGCCACCCACTCTATAAAACTTAAAAGCTTGAAAAAAAAATAGGGTACAAAGTACAACTCATCAGTCAAATCTGTGCTAAATGATACAGATAAGTAGGGGATATTCTTCCAGACCAGGGTTTCTCAATGCTGGCTACACATAAGAATTGTCTGAGGAGTTTTGCTGCCCTAGCCAAATCCCAGATCAATTAAAAAAGAATCTCTGGGACTGGGATAGGGCATCAGATTTTTACTGGTTCCCAAAGGATTCTACTGTGTGGTAGGATTGAGCGTCACTGACCCAGAAGATGGATCTGGGTGAAGTCACCTGGGAGACTGCTATTCTCTAATTTAGGCCATAAGTAGTGCTGTGCTGGAAACATGTATACTGGCTCTTGGGAACCGATGGTTAAAATTTTAGGAATTTAGTGAGCTGGTTGACATCACAGTGGTGGCTCAACATTGGCCATAGTGGAAGTATTTATACCATGAAAATCAGCAAGCACTGATTTTTCTCCCAGAGAACCAGCTGTTAAACATTTATCAACAGACTACTGATTACAGGAGATAGATCTAAATATCTGAAAATAGAAAAAATACCCAAGTTATTCAGGTCCTTATACATAGTTGACCAAATGGGACAGGATTAGACTTTTTGCCAACTTGGACAAGAGATTCTCCCTCTCTAAAATTTCCTTATGTACAAAATGGTGAAAATAATTGTGTCTGTCTTTTTCACTTGTCCTAAAATTTAAGTAGGAGAACAAATGTAAAACATGTAGCTTACAAGGTTAACACTCAATAAGCATTAGCAATTATTACATTTTTATTCTGTAGCGTGTTTAACACGATCTCTGGGAGAGTAGGGAATGTATTCATTTAATTTGTTGCCTCGTAGTCTTGAAAGAATCAGAACAACTACAGTACTGCTCATAGGTTTAATTCTTCTGTTTGGACCAAGTCGTCCTTAGATAAGGGGAAACAGAAAAAGCATTAGCCAAGATCCACTGTCCATCTGCTTAGGTGAGTCCAAAGGCATATTATAGGAGCAGTAATCTGAGCACTGCCATTTGATGAAGACTGAGCAAAACTTCCAGTCTCTCTGGTGGATATTATATTTTCATTCCTTTGTATCCTAAAGGCCAAATAACTTCACAAACTATTATTTAAAAAGAAAACATTCCTCAGTAGAATAACAGTGAGCAATTACAGTAAGTAAGTGAGCACCCTTATCAACTCATACCTTATTTATCCATGAATTGGGCAGAAATTTGCAAAACCAAGAAATGAGATAATGGTAATTATGGATAATGTTTATTGGGCTATTGTCGGGGACTGGGCTCAATCCTATATGCATAATCTCATTTAATCCTAACAATCACTTTCCCTTGTGAGATAGATACTATTATCATCCCTGAGGATACTGTGGCTTGGAGGAGTTCTCAAAAGTGCTCAAGGTCATATAATGGAAAGTGACAGAGGCTGGGCTCCAATTTAGGTCTGTCTGACCTAGAACCTATCCTGCCTCCCTAGCAGCCAAAGCAATTTTGGCAGGATGAGAGAAGTGGGCAGAAACAGGGTATGGCAGTGATTTGGGAAGTGAAAGCAGAGCTCAACTTCATTCTGCACTGGCATTTGGCTCAGTTTTGAAGGAGGAGGTGGAGCTGTGTGCAGTCCATCTGTGCTGCAGGCACTGAAAGGGACCTCCAGCCTGTGGGGACAGGGTTGAGGACCACTGTCCTAGACTTCAAAGGCAGAAAAGGTTTTCAACTAAATCCCTTTGGTTAACAACTAAATAAATTCAGCACTCCTCTGTTGTGTGCTCACCATATTCCTGAGCCTAGAGTACAAAGAGGAGAAGGCAAGATGCTCAGGAGGTGATTACAGTGTACGTTGGAAGAAAAACAGGTTAACGGATACTTTTGGAGCCCATGAGCAGTGCCGTGAGGGCATCACACAGAAAAGAGGGGTCCAGACAGGTGGAGGTGTCTTAACTCCCATAGAGCTCACTTGAATGTCTGCTCTGTCACTTCCTATCTAGCTCTGTGACCTACTGAACGGTGGGCTAACCTCTCTATGCCTCAATTTCCTCATTTCCAGAATAGGGATTAAAGACTCCTCTTCTGCAGTATTATTGAAGGGGAAGTACGCAGTTCAGTTTGCCATCTGCCCCCCAGGAGGCTCAACAAGGTAGAGCTATTCTTCTATGATTCACAGTAAGAAAGAGCCACACCTCCTATAGAGGTCAGGGTGACTTTCAGAGAAGTTTTGAGGTGGTTCTTAAAAGTCTGTACAAGTCTGTTAAGCCGACAGTGGACAGAAGCTAAAAATAACATGGGCACTGACGTCATAGAGTGAAATGTATGGGTTGTCAGGGAACTGAGAGATATTCAAGGAACTGTTCAGGGGGATGGGGGAAAGGATTAGAGATGTGAGTCACAGAAGCTGACAACAGAAAGTGAGGCCCTGCCATGCTGGGAGGATTTTGTTTACCAGCTCAAGAATCTGGCTTTTGTCCTGGAAAAGATGTAGCACCTGTGATGGGTTTCAACAGAGGGATCACTAGATCAGCCATACACAGGGAGGAGGCTGCATTGTTGCTAGGATATGTTAGAAAATTAGGGAGAAGGAAGTTCTCTCTTAAGGGAGAAGGGAAGCGAGAGCTTTCTTGCTTTCTGTGTGATGGCTTGTAAATAACCAGGCTGGTAGCAAACACCTCAGAGCTTTCTGTTCCATTTTCTCTGAAAGCTGTTTGCAATGAATTAAGCTGATGTGCTCCAAATTTCCTCATTAGGCTAAGTGCCTCACCCCCCATCTCTCTCCATCTAGCCCACTGACAGGTCTCAATGAATGTTAAGCAATAATCATTACAGCTCAATGTTCAGGGTTGCTGATGCAAGCACAGGTTAATGGCTGCCAGGAATTCTAACAGTGGCAGTGCTAGCTAGCCCTTATTATTTTTACTAAATCCAGGGCAGGAAAAGAGAAAATCCTATGCTAAAGCTACTATCCAAGTTCAAATCAGTGGTGTAATGGTATGACTTAGATTATCCAACTACTTTACTGTATTAGGCTTTCATATCACACACGATCTTAGCCAAAAGGCTGAGAAGCGATAGGCTTTCATATCAAATATGGCAGCTCAGTGTAGAAATCTACTGTTTCAACCTGCCTAGACTAACACTAAAACCACCCAAGTGAGTCTCCTAATCGTAGTCCAGAGCCTCGGTAGTTGCCAAAACATTTCAAACTGAGTTAAAAATGTCCGCAAAAATAAAATCCGTAAGGCAGGAAAATCTTTTTTGTTTTGGGGAGGACAACGTCATTTCTCAGACAAGTACACTGTGGGTAATTGGTAAGCTTACTACCAAACTGGACTTTCAGAGAAATACATTGCCATGGTGATACCTTCCTATTTTGGAGATCTGGGTTCAAGTACAGAATATGTCATCAATTAGTTGTAAAACTTGGAGCAAACTGTTTTAACTCTTCTAGGCCATGTGAATTATAACTGAAAAGAGCCTGATGAGGTATAATGGTCCCAGCCTCTGGGTGAGTAAGAAACTGTGGCTCAGAGAGATATGTCTTGTTTTATAAGTTGGGGCTCACCCAGGAAAAAAGAGACCTCTCTTGGTTTTTGAAACAGAGGGAATTTCATACAGAAACTTGTTTCTATTTGTGTTAGAAAAACTAAGAAGCCAAACAGAAGAGAGGGTAGAGGACAATCCAGAGATCAGCCACTGCAAAAAAAAAAAAAAAAAAGCAACCATCTCTAGGCTGGAGAGATAAGGGGAAAGGATGGTGTTAAAGCTAGGGGGGGCCAGAGCTACAGAGTAAGCAGCTGTGTGGAGGGAGCATGAAGGAGATGGAACCACTGTGGGAGCTTCCAGAAAAAGCACAGGGCCATTGTGGACAACTACACTGTTTTCCCTCCTTCTCCTGCTCTTCCTCATCTGCCAGTGCCTCCTGATAGTTGGCCAAAAGTACCTGGAAGCAGCTGCAAGGGAGCTTGGGAAGTGTCATTCCCTGAGAGACAGAATAGGGCTGTAGGGAAAAACTAGACGTGAGGGCAATCAGGCAGTTGACTAGCACATTTACTTAAGTTTCATCATCTTTAAAACAAGGTGATTCCTACTTGTAACTAAACCATAGTGCTTAGTATAGGGCCTGGCACATAGTTTTAAAAAACCAAATACGTTCGTGTGGGTATAACACTTTGTTCAAATCACTGTTCTAAGTACTTTACCTGTATCACCTCTTTTAATTTAACAGCAACTCACAACGTTATAGTTAGGTATGGTTAGGTATTTTCTCCCATTCTTTTCAGGTGAAGAAACAAAAGCCCAGAGAGATTAAGTAACAGCACCTAAGTGACAGAACCAGAATTTGAACCCAGATGTCTTAGCCCTTGTAGTAATCCGCCTCTTGACAAATTAGAATGGCAGACCCTCTAACCATTTAATGAATAAGGTCCTTTCCATTTCAAAACCCTATGATCTTGTAACTAAACATGATAAGAAAAGTACCTTGAAGTCAGTTGCATAACCATTTTAGCAAATCCATATCTTTTAAAACTCATTTATAGGCTGAAGATCTTGGGAGATTTATCTTACCACAACTCAGTTGCCTAGAATGGCTCCTAGCTATTATCAGTGCTTAAAAACATTGGTTGAAGGGGCACCTGGGTGGCTCAGTCAGTGAAGCATCTGACTTCGGCTCAGGTCATGATCTCCCGGTTTGTGAGTTTGAGCCCTGCGTTGGGCTCTATGCTGACAGCTCAGAGCCTGGTGCCTGCTTCAGATTCTGTGTCTCCCTCTCTCTCTCTCTGCCCCTCCCCTGATTGCACTCTGTCTCCCTCTCTCTCAAAAATAAATAAACTTAAAAACATTGGTTAAAAAATAAATGCTTTGATGTAGCCACAGCTAATTATTTAAGATTCTCTTGGAGAATTTTACTTCTTTTCTACTATTCTGCCACTCCAGGACTTTTCAAGTCACTTCACTGGCAAATGAAGCTAATTTTCAAACCGAGTTTATTGAATTTCATTTTATTTCCAATAATACAGAAAGTTTTAGATAGTACAAATGCCATAATCTACTAGTTCTTTATCCACTATCAAATCTCTCTTCTCTCTTAGAAACAAAAATCCAACTTTTGAGGGACAGCCGCATGCTGAGATAAAAGACTGCAATGGGGTGCCTGGGTGGCGCAGTCGGTTAAGCGTCCGACTTCAGCCAGGTCACGATCTCGTGGTCCGTGAGTTTGAGCCCCGCGTCAGGCTCTGGGCTGATGGCTCAGAGCCTGGAGCCTGTTTCCGATTCTGTGTCTCCCTCTCTCTCTCTGCCCCTCCCCCGTTCATGCTCTGTCTCTCTCTGTCCCAAAATAAATAAACGTTGAAAAAAAAATTAAAAAAAAAAAAAAAAAAAGACAGCAATTCCCACTCTCCCGTGCCAATAGGCGTGACCATGTGATTAAAGTTCTGGCCAATGAGATGTAAACAGATGTGTGGACTTAAGGGCAATGATGTCTTAACGGGAGCTGATTCAGCTGGGAAAATCCATGTTTTCCTTCTCTCTGTTTCTTTCCTCCTTCTCTGTTAGCCTTAATGGACCGTGAAATAACCTGAAGAATGGAAGTCATATGGTAAGCTGTGGAGCACCCAGGAGGAAGGAGCCTAGGTTTTTGGTGATCATGGAGCTACCAAACACCTGGGAACTACCTACTTCAGACTTCTTTCCTATTAGAGCAATACATTTCTATGTTGTTTAAGCCATTGTTACTTTGGTTTCTTTTACCGGTGGCTGAGCCCATTCCTAACTGATAGAAAAAGACAGGCTCTCTTGGGAACAGAAAAAGAACGAGATTTTCACAAATTTCAAAAGATTTTCAAAAGAGGAGATATTAGCCAGGACAGGACCAACTCCAGAAAGGAGGACGGGTTGAGGCCCTGGAGACCACTAAAGTATCAAAAGAAGACTAATATCTTTCCTTCCTGATCCTTCAGTAGAACAAAAGCAAAAACATTACCTATGGCACTAACCACATACTTTAGTGCTTTGTGGAGGAAGTAAAATGTTGCGTGGAGTTTTTCTCAGACACCAGGATGTCTGTTTCTCACACATACATGTAAATATGTATGAGGGGAGGGGCGCCTGGGTGGCGCAGTCGGTTAAGCGTCCGACTTCAGCCAGGTCACGATCTCGCGGTCCGTGAGCCGTGAGTTCGAGCCCCGCATCGGGCTCTGTGCTGACCGCTCAGAGCCTGGAGCCTTGTTTCCGATTCTGTGTCTCCCTCTCTCTCTGCCCCTCCCCTGTTCATGCTCTGTCTCTCTCTGTCCCAAAAATAAATAAACGTTGAAAAAAAAAATTAAAAAAAAAAATATGTATGAGGGGAGTCATACTCTACCTCTACCTGTTTCAGACACCAGACCAGGCACACATAAATGAGGGAAGAGAGCCAGGCTCATGCTGCATATTAAACAGGAAGGAATATTTCTTTCTTTTTTTTTTTAGGAAGGAATATTTCTTATTTCCAAATATATATATTCCTCCATTTCTTTTTTTAAAAGATTTTATTTCTTTATTTTCAGAGAGAGAAGGAAAGTGAAAAGTGAGTGTGAGTGGGGGAGAGGCAGAGAGAGAGAGGGAGAGAGAGAATCCCAAGCTGTCAGCTTAGAGCCCAACACAGAGTTCAAACCCACAAACTGTGAGATCATGACCTGAGCCGAAACCAAGAGTCGGATGTTCAACTGACTGAGCCACCCAGGTGCCTCATCCCTCCTCCACTTCTTACAATACACATAGCCCTCTCAGTATTTCATTCTTCTATGTTTGACAGAAATGCGGGTTCAAGATACATCATTTTTTTCTCTTAACCCTACTATGAGAAAAACAACAGAAACACATTAATGAAGAAAAACTGACACTCCTTGGAGAGATACTAGAGACTGTTGTGGACTGGGTTGAACTGGGGACAGTGATGTCTAGCTGGTGTTCAAGGGGACAGTGGGTATTCATATCTGGCCTATTATTACCAAGTGGAATTTGGGTTCAGTGTTGCCAGGCTTTTTAATTTTTCAGAAAAGGCTAGAATTTTCTATTTTTTTATGTAATACTTGATGATTTTTAAATATTGGCAATTAATTCACTTAAAAACAAAACAAGATTCTGTGGCAATGAACTAATTTTGGAAGCTGTTTTGCAGCCTCTGCTTTAAAACAATGTTTCCCTTTCTCCAGTGTGCATCAGAATCACCTGTGGACCATTAAAAAATATATATATATATATATATATTGCTTATATGTGTATAAAAACAAATTCTTTAGTGTGATACACTTATTTAAAGGGGGATATATACTTACTTATACCTATTTTGTGTGTGTGTGTGTGTGTGTATGTGTGTATACACGTGTATAAAATATCTCTGGAAGAATAAACAACAAATAATATTAGTAGCTTTGGATGAGTGGCATTGGTTGGCTTGGGGAAGAGACAGCAGGGAGAATTACAATGTAAGCCTTTGGTATGTGTGGAAACTTGAACCATTAATGTGTGAATGTTACCTAGAAGGTATTGCCATTTCCTCTCCTCCCTCACCAAAATTTTGCTTCTGTAGGTCTGAAGTAGGGATTGAACACCTGATTTAAAAGCAAGCCATCACACAAACAAATCAACCCCTCATAATTGATATTGCCACTATCCCTGGTTAAGAATCTTAGCTACTGGAAATAGCAATATCTCTGCTTTAATCTTCCAATCACTACACATATCTGCTGGGAATATAAGAAGGCACATACTTTAACTCGATGATTGCCCTCAGGGTGGAAAAGCAGAATGTTTCAATAGCCTAGAGATCTTGAGTCCAGTAGACTCAAGGAAAAATGTTGGCCCTAATCATCCATTTTGTTCTGGCCCTGCCTTCTAGGCTACTGTCATCCCAGTTCCTAGCCCAGAACTATAGGAAACATTTCTTGGAGAGAGCCTGCCAGGAATGAGGAAGAGGGAAGCAAGGGTAATACCTGATGAAGGATTATGTAGATGAGGAAGATGTGGCAGCCCAAAGACCTCCTGGTGACCAGAGCCACTGGTGAGCAATCTGTCCAGCAGTTTATCAGAAGAAGACACAGTCCCAGCCTTACAGAACACCTGGTTAGAATCGCCTCTCCAAGGGTTATCTAGCAACGCTTGGCAACCAGTTCTATTATGCAGTAAGTCCTGCTCACTGTGGCTTTTCTGAGATCGCTGGGCCATATGATGACTACCAGAGCTCAGACCAGTATGGGAAGTGGCCCCCTGGGAAGCTGTCAGGAAGTGACTGCCCACGGTGATGGGTGGGAGACTCTGCGTTCTGATTGGTGGAAGCCCCTTGGGGCCCAGAGGCTTCTTTTCTGGCAAGAGATATTTTGAATTCTCTGAGGTCCGCTTCTTAAGGTCAATCATAGCCACCTGATCGCCTGGCCCTTCTTGGCAGTTGGTATCCACGATGCCGTCAAAGGTGGTGATGATGTCATCGACTTCCGAGGTGTGCTCCCCCCTGTGTCGATCCCTGCTGTGATCCTTCTGATAGGCTCTCTGCTCTTCTTTTTTGTTTTTGCAGAAGATTTGGTTGAGCATGCTGAATCGTCCCTCCTTCTTCTGGGGTCTACTGCTCTGGGAAGGAAAGGGTCGAGCAGGGTCTGTTCTATGGGAATATAAGATAACAAGGACTCTGTAAGAAGCTAGGAAGTGGTCACAATCCCCCAACCAAACACTGCCTCCCTCTATTTCATCTGCTTGAGAAGGTTGTCTTAGGTAATCCAAAGACACCCCAAAGCACTTTCAAGTCAAAGGTCAGGTGGAAGAACTCGCAAAACCCTTTGTTACTCCACTCCTTGCCATAGTTAGACTATTTCTTAGATTCCTCTTAGTCCCTCAGGAACTGTCCTTTCAAAATCTACCTCTAGATCATCTATTTTCACCAAGGGATAAACTAAGTTTAAAATAGCTTAAAGCATTACTGTTCTCACTTCTCAAGCACAGTCAGTAGGGGTATAAGTTTTAAGTCACAGAGATGAAGGCTAAGGGTGAGTTCAGGCTTCAAGTGGTAGAGGCAAGGGGAGCTTGTAGAGGCAGGGGAAATGTGGTTTCAGGTTTTCTCTGAAAGATATCTCATAAGATCCAGGCATAGCTCAGACATTATCTACCTCAGGAAGCCTGCCCGTTTTATGCTATTTGAATGTTCTTTGTTTCCCTTTCAGTTTTTACTAAATTTCCTATTGGAAAATACTTTTTAAAAAAGGAAACCGAGGGAAGAAGCTTTAGTCTGGGCTTTAGCTGCCCAGGAGGAAGTGTTTGTCCCAGAGATCGGGTGTGGCAGCAGAAGAAAAGTGAGCAATGCCCAATGGGCAGGCAAATTCTAAAGAAAAAAAGGTCAGCAGTTGTCCGACGGGCTCCTCTTATGTGGACAGTTTCCCTGAGGCACGATTCTGTTTTTCTTGCTTGGAAAATTCTGTTACTCTCTTTTGAGGCCACAATTGACTTAGTGTTTTTTTTGGTACGAGTTAATGATGAAATCTGACCCATGTGTGTGACCTAAAAGCCAGATTGCAACATTACTCTTCAGAGTGAGATACTGTAATTTGTAATTTGAAAACATCACCACTTGACTGTATATAATTAGTGTTTTTCTTTACAGGTCACACAGTGTGTAATTGAATCTTTATTTCCACGATGTATTTTTATCTTCATACTTTCACCTTCCAATAGGCTTTGTGAACTATTGAATACCCCTTCTAGACCCCTAATATTATCCCAAGGGATCTCTAACATTTTTTCCAAGTTGACCTCAATAGAATATAGCCCTGTGCAAATTAATGCTACTTTAGTATCTTCTATAATCTTTCCTCCTTCGGTTATAGATTGTGATTTAGGCCAGTGGGGTCTTAAAGTGTGGTCCCCTAAACCCTGTGGGTGGGGTCCCCAACAGTCTGCAGTTGCTTTTGTACAATATTCATGTGCTTTTGTACAATAGAGATAGTGGGTCAAAGTATGGGCTCCTTGATACAAATCAAGACAGTATCATCAATGGACTTATGTTAAAAAATTGTCATTTAACTTATTAATGTCTGGTAAAAGTTACTAATTTTATTAAATATTGACCTTTGCGGGGTGTCTGGATGGATCAGTAGGTTAAGTCCTGGCTTCAGCTCAGGTCATGATCTCACAGTTCGTGAGTTCAAGCCCCAGGTTGGACTCTGTGCTGACAGCTCACAGCCTGGAGCCTGCTTCGGATTCTGTGTCTCCCTCTCTCTCTGTCCCTCCCCCACTCACTCTTTCTCTCTCTCTCTCTCAAAAATAAAATAAACATTAAAAAAAAATTTTTAAATGACCTTTCAGTATACACTTTTTGACAAAACAGGAAGTACCCATAAGCAATTCAACTATATAACAAAATATGACGGTTGTCTTGAGGTAAAGCACTTGTATAATTGTTTGAGTTGCCAGCTAACCTAGATACTGTTTTTTCACAGAACACCATTTTTATGACCTACAGACAAACTATGGTTATTTGCAATTGGGTATTTTCAGAAAGCTTCTCAAAAATGAATAAAATAAGCCTGTAATTTCAAGGTAAACAACTGACAGCAATTGCTGCCAATGAGAAAAGTCCGGTTTTCAAGCAAAAATTAGAATTTTGAAAAACTTGTGTGCATACTGTAAGCTTGACAGCTTCCTGATACATAAAGGCTCTTCCAATAAGATCAGTGGTGATATTAACAAATGTGATTTTTTAATATTATATAATGCAATGTGTCATCTGGATGATATTCCTAATTAAGTGAACCAATATTTTCCAAATGACCAAAGCAAGATACTATAAAATCCTGTATGGGTATAAGACCCATTTAAAGTGCAAGACAGACTAATGGATTTTAACACAACAGAGTATAAAAAGTTCATCGATATGCCATTTGTCAAGTTTGGATGTAATAGCAAAGGAAAAGTATCCACAATATCTGAAAATGCTACTGAAATATTCCCTTCTCCAACTGCATATTTATGCAAAGCCAGATTTCTTTCAGACACTTCAATCAAAATAACATATTGCAAGAGACTGAATACAGGAACAGATGTGGGAATATAGCTGTATTCTACTATGCTTCTATTAAGATATCGAAGAAATTTGCAAAACATTGCAAAGCTCTGCTGTTCTTCTCATTACAACTTTTTTTTGGTTTTGGACAACAAGGTTATTTTTAGCTACAAATATGGTATTTATGTCAACATGTATATGTAATGAGGTTATTATTGCTTTAAATGAATAACTACATATTTTATTAAAAATTAGTTTTAGTTTTTAGTGCTATAAATACAGAAAGGTGTAACTCCCATAAAGAAAACCCCTCGGGGTTCCCAATTTTTGAAAGTGGAAAAGGGTGCTGAGAACAAAAAGTTTGAGAATTGTTGATTACGGAAAAAAAGAAGATTAAGAGAACATGGCATACAGGGAAGAAGAAAGGGAGAAACAGGAAAGAAGAAATGAAAGTCCAGTGGATGTTAGGGTGATGGATTTGGGCTCACTACTATAATTTTGCTCCATAGAGTAGAGAACGTGTCACGATATATTAGACGGTGGCAAGCACAATATTAAGTTAGAGCTGGATTTGGGCATCGGCAAGCGAAAAAGTTTCATCCAAATTTATAAATGTTTGAGAGGAAGAAAACAATGAGTGCCTCTCCTCTCCAGTGCACTCACCTACTCTCTTGGGAGAGGAGTTGGACACAGGCTGTGTGGCCACAGTACAGGGCGTAGGCCAGGGGTGTGCTCTCCTTGGTGTCTCGCAGGTTGCTGTCCATGCCCAGCTCCAGCAGTGACTGCACACAGTCTGCCTTCCCTGCAGCTGCCGCCCAGTGCAGCGGTGTCCTGGGGGACCACATGGGAATGGCACAAGGGTCAGAGCACAGAAATGGCACAGGGTGCTCAGCTGGCAACAGTTGTTTAAAGTCTGGATGTGGCACGAAAAATGTGTGGCTATTTGCAGTGTGGAAATGGTAAGTTAAGTATCAGATGGGGCTTCAGGATGATGCAAACTGTCCTCCAGCTATAAGCATTCTGGAGCCTTGTACCCTTCTCTGGCCTTCTTGACGATGTCCTAGAGGAGGAAGTAGTGCGTCAAAAGCTATGGGCAATTTTTTTTTAAGTTTATTTATTTATTTTTGAGAGAGAGAGAGAGAGAGACAGAGCACAAGCAGGGGAAGAGCAGAGAGAGAGGGAGACACAAAATCCAAAACAGGCTCCAAGCTGTCAGCACAGAGTCCGATGCAGGCCTTGAACTCACAAATTGTGAGATCATGACCTGAGCCAAAGCCAGCTGCTTAACCTACTGAGCCACCCAGGCGACCCCAAGCTATGGGCAATTTTAAGGCTCTTTATACATAGTGCAAACTGTCTTCTAAGAACATTGACTCAATTTCTCCCCCTACCAGCTGTGTCCCTATTCCTTCCCTAAACTGAGTGTTATCATCACCTTTAAAAATCTTTGCCAATTTGGTAGGCAAAATGATACCACAGTGTTATTTTCTTTTGCATTTCTTTAATAGTGAGGTGGAAGTTTTGAAATACATTTTTATTTGTCATTTGAGTCTTCTGACTGAAATGACTCTTAATGCCTTTTGGCCATTTTTTTTTTTCTGTTATATTGTTAGTTTTTCTTACTAATTTATGTAGGCTCCTTATATATTAAAGATATCAATACTTTTGCAAACAGTTTCTCTAATTTGTTACTTGACTTTTAATTTTTATAGTGATTTTCCATAAAAAATTAAAAATAACCACATTTAATTATCTCTTTGCTTTTGTTTCTTTCAGCATTTTATACTTAGAAAGTCCTTCATCAGCCAGAAGATAGATACATATTCCTCAATAGTTAAGCCTTTATTTAATTGTAAAAGCAGTATTCTCTTAGGTAAAAAAAAAAAAAAAAAAAAAAAACAAAAAAAAAGCAGGAGGCTAGGAGAAAATATTGTCATTTTTAAACTGCCCTGGGAAAGGCTCAATCCTGAGGCAGGGAAGGAAGGCATGGAAAACTTCTTGGCTTTCTGGTGGGGCCTGAACCCTGGGCAGAAGGGTGGCCAAGCAGTCTCTCAGACAGGGAGGCAGCCAAGGGGCTAGACAGAGAAGGGCTCAGTTGGAGCTATCTGTTAAGGTGCATGGGCCTTAGTACTTGGGAGAGTAGTCTTGTCCTCAGTGTGGTCAGGATCCCCATGCGTGGATTGTGTCTTCTGTCAATCAACCATCCTCCTCCTCAGGTGATACTACTTCCCGCAATTTGAGAATACTTCATAGGACTGTGTTTCTTTTCAATACAGTGATCAATCACCCTGCTTATTTGAATAAGTGGCAGATGTGACTGATTCTATTCTACTTGAGAGAGGTCTCCACACAATATCTATTATGAAACAGGATGAGGCTCCAGCCAGATTATGCCATCCTGTTTAGAGGATATATTGCCAATAAATTCAATAGATGAAGGGTTGGGCATCAATCTCATCAGGTTCACGGACACATGACAACTCACTTTGGAGCAGTGTGAGATACTTCTTTACAACAATTGTGAAGACTGAGTGTTTTAATTCTTCTGACTGCCAACATGGAAAAAGAGATCCGGAAGAACAAGGGGAAAACATAAATTATTTTGCAGAGAAACGGAGTATATAGAAAACTCCTAACTAATACACACAGAGCCTTTGTGGGCAATCTGTAGTATCCAATTTCAGGTTATCTAACCTGTAATTCCTTTCTTATCTCTAAATTTCCGACAAACACAGCACACAAACACACCTTTACACTGTGATAGCTGAAACTATCAAAATGTGAAGGTGGAGGGCCAGGGCCCATGACTCAGAAAAAATTCATTAGAGGTGGTTGATGAGGTAGTGTCTGAAGAGCAGGAAATGATTGATATAAGCATGCAGCATTGGTTGAGATGTCAGTAAGGAATGATTTATAGGACATGTAAACATTCCCGAGAGAATTCCCAGAAGCATGTAGGGAGAACTTGATAAAAGACTGTCTTTCCTGAAGATAAATGGGTTGGGTATTAAAGTATGACCTCACAGGTTGATGAAACTTGAGACATTTATGCTACATGAGCTACTTCTGAGTTATGTGTTCTGTGCCATGGATCTTAGGCTAATTACACCATGTTTTAAATATCATTCATCTGGGGCGCCTGGGGGCTCAGATGGTTAAGCTTCCCACTCTTGATTTTGGCTTCAGTCATAATCTCACAGTTCCTGAGATCAAGCCCCAAAACAGGCTCCATGCTGATAGCACAGAGCCTGCTTGGGATTCTCTTTTTTTTTTTTTTTAATTTTTTTTGTTTCCAACGTTTATTTATTTTTGGGACAGAGAGAGACAGAGCATGAACGGGGGAGGGGCAGAGAGAGAGGGAGACACAGAATCGGAAACAGGCTCCAGGCTCTGAGCCATCAGCCCAGAGCCCGACGCGGGGCTCGAACTCACCGACCGCGAGATCGTGACCTGGCTGAAGTCGGACGCTTAACCGACTGCGCCACCCAGGCGCCCCATGCTTGGGATTCTCTATCTCTCACCTCTCTCTCTCTCTCCTCTTCCCCTGCTCTCTTTCTCTTTCTCTCTCTCTCTTAAAATAAATAAGTAAACTTTTAAAAAATAAATATCACAGATCTAGAAAGTACTTTAATATCTAGGAGGACTAGTGCCTGCATATTTTCCCTCTCTCTCTTTTTTTTAAACCACTGCCTTATTTTTCTTCCCTTTGCTTCAAACACTTTCTCTCCACTAGGAGAAGAAGCATAAGGAAGTCACAATTCCTACAAATGGTTAAAGCATTCATACCTATGAAACTTCTGAAAAATTCTACTAAGACAAGCTCACAGTTTCAGTGTGAAGGTACAGCTGCAGGTTGCAGAAAACAAAACAAAACGGAGGGCAGGATTTGGCCTCTATTGGCCTCAATTGGCAACAATTTGGCCTCAATTTGCCTCAATTGGCAACAAGTGAGTTGAGCTTTGGAGCAGGAACTAGATTCTCCTGGAGATTTTACTTCACTTTGAACTCTTGTACGATCTTATCTTTTGTACTTTTTTTTCCTACCTTGGTTTTACTTTCTTCCCTGAGGCTTGGGGAACTGGATTTCCTTTGCTAAGTGTATGATAATGCAAACTGGGAAATATCCTATTTGGAACTGGTTGTGAAAGTATTTTAAAGTCGGTAAACTTTTCTCCAGCCCTCCTTTCTTAAATGTGTTGCTTTCTTCTTTTTTTTTTTTTTTTTTTTTTTTTTGGCTCATTAACCTTTTTCTCTTCATGTAACTTCAGTCCTGTTACTGTCTTACCTGCTCAAGATCAATATCTGACCTTGGGAAAAGGTCTACATTCAATGATCTACACTTCAATTTTAATTAAAGTCATCATGTTAACCATCTCCAAGTCCTGAGACTCATGTGCAACTCAAGAATTTTTCCCAGGTGTTATAAGAATTTCAGGTATAGCAGAGTAGGAGGTGCTTCTTGGTATTTACCTGAAGTTAAGATAAGTAGGTGGCTAATTATGCACTTCAACAGAAGAGGGCAAAAGACCCATACATAGCATGTAAGCCTTTTACTTATTTTCAATAGTCTTGTTTGTTGTTATATTATTCTTGTATTTCCATTGAATCAATGCCTAACCAAAACAAAGATTAGATAAGCAGTGTAATTGAAAAGCACTAATAGTTGATTATGGATGAAAAGTTTTTCGTTTAGAAGAGGAGGGTACAAGTCTTCTTTTACTGCTAACTACCTCTGGGATAAGTCTCTTCTCCTTTCTGGATCCAGCTTCTTTTTCCTTGCCAATGTATTTTTAATGGTTGGGAAAAAAAAGAAAAACCTGAAAAATGTCACATCTAGTTCTGAATACAAAACTTCTCTTATGCTCTTGTCTGGATAACAAGAACTTATAGACTTTATGACATAATCCAGGAATGATGAAAAAAATAAGACTTACTGTTAAGAAATAAAAAGTGCATATATAGCAGGAAGCTGACATGCAGAAAGCCTTCTGAGAACATTTAGCAAAAAGTGGAAAGTCTGACAATACTGTACAGTCACAGCATTTCTTTCCATAACAATGATTTTTCCTGCCCTGACTAAAATAGAGCAGTTTTTATTGTCACAAGCACATGTGTGAATATTACCGGCAGTCAAGGATATAGTCATATAGAATAACCCCTTAACCATGTTCTTTATTTTAAGATAAAGGGAAGATGGCTGTTAGTTCCCAACACTTTGAGTTGCTACCAATACCTGTCGTCCACATCCAGAGCCTGCAGGTTGCACTCAGGCACTCTCGCCAGTTCGTTAATAATGTCGCTGAAGCCTGCTGCTGCGGCGATGTGCACACATGTCTTCCCACTCTCATCATCGTAGTTGATTATGGATGGACCCTGGTGGTGGCTCAGGATGATGGAACACAGAATTCTATTTCCACTCTGGAGGAGAGAGTCAAAGGAAGCTCATTATGTATCATCCAGTGCTCTTCCCGGTCTATGAATGTTAAGATAAAATACGAAGAAAAAAATGCAAAAAGAAAAAGAAAGGAAAGGAAAACTAAAAAGGGGAGTAAACACATTTTAACAAACCCTCCAACAAACTCCCACTTGCCTCTTGTCACTGGAAGGATTTTTGTTTCCCATAAGAGCTAAATTGTCTTCCATCATTAGCCAACTAACAAGGACTTAAATTAAATACAGGTGTGACTGACATGCTGGGGGGGGGTGGCTACTAGACAACAACTGGTTCATCAAATCTATTTGTTGTTTTTTTTTCCCCAACTAGGGCAGAGGTTGGCCCCTGAGAAACCAGAAGAGTGAAAAAAATTTTTAAACAATGATTTTTTTAATGTTTATTTATTTTTGAGAGAGAGAGAAAAAGAGAGGCAGAGAGGGAGGCAGAGAATCCGAAGCAGGCTCCACGTTGTCAGCACAGAGCCCAACGAGGGGCTCAAACCCACGAACCCTGAGATCATGACCTGGGCCGAGACTGGACCTTAACTGACTGAACCACCCAGGTACCCCAGAGTGAATTTTAATGTTAACAAAATGACCAGGATGAGTACTCACTGGTGGCAAAATGATGACCAAGATGATCCAGTAATGATCAGATTGCTACAAACTGCATGAAATTTAATCTCCAAAAATCCTTGGTGAAAGTAAATGGATCATAATTAAGTAGTTAGTCAATAAGAAATCAACAAATATGAGAAAGAAAGAACTTCAGGCAACCATCTAAATTGGGTCCATCTCTGTGTAGATCTATAATGAACTTTTCATCCTATCTTTGAAAGGAGGCTATTCTACACTTTTTTAAGTAGCCCGTCCAAGTCTTAAAAGTTACCAATTCTTCCTTGATAGTGTCCTATATCTCCTCAGCTTGCACAAATAGGTAAGTAAAATCTGTGCATATTACTGGTGTTGAATACCTTTCATTGACCTGAAAAAAAAAAACTGCATGAGCATTTACAATTTCAAATGACAATAAATTTTCATTGGCCAATGAAAGAGATTCTCATTTTATATCATACAATAGAAACTCTAATCCTTCAGATTCTCCTGATATCTCTGGAAAGATTATAAAACAATCCAAATAATTCATTAGCATTTTAATTTTCTGATTGAGTCCACAGAAAGACCCTGTAACTCCATGCACTAGGACTTATGGGTAGAATGGAGGTCCCTAGGAGGATTAAGAGCAGGTTAAGGAAATAGAGGAGCAAGGTATAGTTCTGGAAGCCCAGAGCAGGACCACAAGCTAGGGTCAGAGACCTGGGCAAGAAATAGAGTTGGATTTTTAAAAAGCTGCAATTTTGATATACTTCAAATGCTGTTCAACAGCTACCTCCTGATACATTTTTCCATGTAAAATTTCCTGTTGGTCTTCTTCGCGCTGTGTTATCCTGTTTATTTGACCCCACGGCTGGAGTCAGTTTTCACAATTCCATGGAACAGCACTCATTCATTTCACCTTTCCTCTTCCTTTCCCTCCCTTGTCTCTGCATTCTCGGCTCTCCGGATTTCCCATTACTCAGCTTGTTGCTGGCTCACAATGGGCAATTACACTGTGAACCCTGGAAATGTGCTTCCACTGTATGAGAGAGGGCAGCTGACATGAGTTCTACAACCTCTTGCAGGACGAGGGCCAGGGGCCCTCACAACTCTCAACTCTGAGGTGCAGGAAGAGAGCTGAGTGGGTGTTAAATGCTGCAACCAGGGCCAGATACATAATGTGTGAGGCTCAGGGCAAAATGAAAATGTGGAGTCCCCTGTTGATATGGCAGGAAAGAATCTCAGTCCTTTCTTCTTGGTGTCTTTCTTGACATGGCACAGTGATTTTTATTTGCTATTTATTATTGTGCTCCTTTGGGCTGGAGAGTCTTACTACTAGAGCAAACCCTCACAGGTGCCTGGGCCTTCCTCTTGTAACCGGGCACATGCTTGATCCTGACCCTCCTCATGTCTGTGTCCAGGTCCCTTGCCAGGAGGCTGAGAGTTTGTACTAGAGAGGTGGGTAAGCAGTACTGTGTGAGCCATGGTACCATTGTCCTTTCTGACTTCACTTACAAAACAAAAATTCAAAGATAAAATTAATGAAAATTTTCAGATGGCGGCCACAGAGCATTATACCCCAAGCACAGGGATCCCTTTTGAGCATGGGACCCGCTTTGGCTGTACTGGTCACAGGCCCATAAAGTGGTTCCTACCCTCAAGCTTCTTCCTTCTCTTCCTCTCATCTTCCCTCTTATATCCTCTTGCTCCTTCCATCCTTCCTTTGTCTACAACAACTTTTACATTATTTGGATCAATTGATGAAGTTCTATGGCATGCCTGTTACCAGAAGTTGTTTACACTGAACACATCCAAGCTTCTGTGCCTGCTTTATCAACTTTTCTAAGATTCTGTCACCTGATGTTACTTAACATATTTTGAAGGAGTCTAAAATACATTTAAAACAATCAAGAGCACCCCACCCCCAACATGCACACCTTTTAAAAAAGTACCATTTGAGGGAGAAAACAGAAGCAAAGAGCGTCAGTTCAATATATTTATTTTGTTTATAATTTCCTGGAACAGCAAAAGAATTCAGGTTGCCAAGGTGATTCAAAGGGCAAAGTGCCCTGTCACAATTCTCTCTTTGTGTGAAAGGGGGAGTGTCAAGCACAGATAGAAAAAACAGTACCCATCTCCTCACCCTGTGTCTTCCTCCCTCCTCGCCTGACCCTCAGAGCAGTCATTTTTGGAAGTCACACTGAAATTGTGTTGCTTCCCAGGACTCTGCACCAGCCTATTCCGGACCCTGACCAGGCAGGCCCAGTCAGCAGTGCCCCTGAGGACTGAAGTGTCACACAACTTCTCTAGATGAGAACTCCAACCTTATCCTTTTCCTCCAAAATATCTTCTGAATTTTCCAGGCAAGGCCTTTGCCTCTATACCTAGATCTCACTTCTACAACATTGTCACTGTATTTCCTTTTCTTTAAGAAGAAGGTGCTCCCAGGAATAAGGGCGATAGCTACCTTTACTTTGTGTAGACTTTGTGTGCCTGGCACTGTTCTAAGCATTGTCACATGCCAGCTCATTTAATCCTGGTAAGAACCCTGTGAAGTAGGTACTCCTATGATCCCCATATTGTAGAGCAGAATATGGAGGCATGTGGGAATCAAGTAACTTGGCCAGGGTGACAGTCAAGAAGGGACATGGCCAGGATGGATAGCCTGTCTGCAGAGCCCTTGCACTTCACCACTACACCATTCTGTCCCTGAGAAAAGGAACGGTCTGTTTATTTGATCCTGCATATTCATATTGGGGAAACAGAAGTAAAAATGCCTGCTTAAGACTGCAATGTCAGAAGCAATGATGTGTGCCTGGCCAAATGAGACCTTTTACAAAGTGAAACATGAGGTGCTTTAAAAGCCTTTGCTCAGAGGGTTGCCATGGTGCACCCCCACAGGAATTTGAGGGGCTCAAGAGAGCACTAGTCTATGAGCTGGGGCCTCAGGCTCAGTGGTTTCCTGGTGACAGCATTTCCTTCTTGGCAAGCTGGCCATGTCAGCCAATGGTAGGCTCCAGGCCTGGGAGGCTAGAGAGGGTTACAATGACCAAGGAGCACCAGGATAGAAGGAATGGGGTGGTGCTTAGAAGAGCCCTCAGGAAGAATGGAGAGTGGGATTCCTTTCATTAAACAGGGGAAGTAACAAACTGTACAGATCCTATTCTTACGGAGCTCTGGAATTCTGCATTGAGTGGCCAGATGTGGATTGTGGATTTATGTGTTTTCTGTTGTATTTGTTTTGTTTCTGTCCATGGATAATCCATACAGTTGCCTTCATGTGCTCTGAAAACTGCTGGGAACTACCAAGTGCTAGTCATTTTCACTTTACACCTCGTGAGGGAGGGTTCATAAGAGGCTTTGTGTGATATAATTATTTATAAGAAATGTATATATAGTCATTCAGATAACCAAAATATATTTCTCAGATTCCTGAAAATGCTTCAGAACCATAAAGGTGAAATGAGTGTCTTGTTATTAATGAAGGTGACTTTTCAACCCCACCCAAGGGTGGGGCTGATAGCCAAGAGGACCAACCATGTGATTAGAGGTTTGCAACTGCCATTATCCCCACCCTAAAACCTCCAGAGAGGGGAGAGGGGCTAGAAGTAGAATCAGCTGATGGCCCATGACTTAGTTAAATCATGACAATGTAATAATGCCTCAAAAACTTTTTTAGTTCTTTTTCAGAGCTTCCATGCTTGGGGAACCAGAAGGCTTCCATGTGCTACCAAGCCAGGCCTCAAGGTCCATGAGGATAGAAGTTCCTTTCTTTTGGACCTTACCCTATGTATCCCTTCAACTGGCTACTGACTCCTATGCTTTATCACATCCTTTAATAAAATGGTAAATGTTAGTGTTTCCCTGAGTTCTGTGAGCTGCTCTAGAAAATTAATCAAATCTGAGGAGGTCAGTGGAACTTCCAGTCTTTCGCTGGTAGATCAGAGGCACAGGTAACAGCCTGGGGCTTGAGATTGGCATCTGAGGGGCAGCCTTGTGGGACTGAACACTTAACCTTTGGAGTCTGATGCTATATCCAGAGATATCTGTCTGTCTGTCTGTCTCTCTCTCTCAAAAATAAATAAACATTAAAAAAAGAATTTTGCTATAGGCAGATTGCTAAAAAACATTACAATATTCTTACTGTAGACCCTTTTTATTCTAGGTGACCTTCCAAAGAGTCTTTGTGGAAGATTTTGGACTAGTTTTTATTACCACATGTCTGGGGAATAAGCTCTATGGTGGCTTCTTCTTGGAGGGCACTCCAACCACCTTCCTTCTTTCGGAAGCAGTGGCATATTTGCATCACTTATCCCATGATGGTGATTAGATAAATCATCGCTAGGGTTGTAGATCATACAGCCCTCTTAAAGGTGAAAGAACTAGCCCATCAGTTAAGCTAGAGCCAGATATGTCAGGCTGAGAATGAAACTCCAAGGAAAGATCTACTCATCTACATGAGGTGAACATTTGAGAGTTGAGAGTCTAGGGCTAACCAGATTAAAAAAAAAAAAAAAAAAGAAAAGAAAGGTGCCTAACAGCCTAGCTCAAAGTCTGGAACTATCTTCATGGTTAGCCCCTTTGGACCCAGGCTTTACTGCTTGGCCTGACTCCAGAGGCCACTATACCCCAAAGCCTGGGGCTGACTCTCCTGGAGAGCTAGTACAAAACAGAAATCGGAGGGATGGGGCATGAGGCATGGTGACCCTCGCTGCTGAACTACTTCATTTCATAGGTTTTCTGATACTTTGGAAAACAAACAAACAAACAAACAAACACAAAACACAAAACACACACACCAAAAAACTATAGGAAAACAAACTACTATAGTATAGGAAGCAAAGAAACAAACAAAAAACAAAAAACAAAACTCCTTTCTTGCTCCGTTAGTGTGTAGAAAGGGGTTAAATCCCACTTTTGTCTGATAAGATGAAGGTCTCCAGGATATCTCTACCCTGTCCTTGCTAAATGTTATGACTAAGGATCTTTCTGCTGAAATGAAGCCTAGCAGAGAGTAATACTCAATAAATATTTACTGAGCAACAAATAAATAAATGAGTAAAACAAGCCTTACAAGCTACAAGCAAGGCCAAACAGAATACCCATCCTTTTTAGCTTCTTTGTCTTCTCCTCATTGTCTTCTTTCTTTTACTATTTCACTTGTGTTCACTCCTAGGTGAATCCCTGTTATTTTCTCCTTTTACTGCATCCCTTCCTCACTATAACCAAGCACTGGGGAGCTGACACATGTGGCCACTTAAACTTAGGTTGCCCTTCAAGACTTCAGTTTCCTAAGCAGGTTGGCCTTTGCTCCCAGAATGATGGATTTTGCAAATATTTTCTTTGCTTACTTTGGGCTTAGTGGCTTTGTAGTCTTCCCGGGAGTCATATGGCCTGGGTGCCTACGTGGGCACTGGGTGTATCTGGTCAAATGACAACCTCCTGGTGCACTAGTTTCTTTACTCATGAATTCAATAGTGGGATTACATGATTTACTTTGGTCCCTTGCAGCGCTGAGATTCTCTCACCTTAGGAATTAGACCCCACTGGTATATGACACTTATCCATTGTTATTCTGAATATATTTAGGGTAAAAGTATATTTATAAGACTTTGATTCAATCCAGAAGGCTGACCACAGGTCTTCACTACAGGAAGGAGGAGGATTCCATATTGAACCAACTGAACCAAACTAGTCTCAAGCACTAGAGGCTTAAAGGTTATATTAAAGAGCTATTAGGGTGTGTGTGTGTGTGTGTGTGTGTGTGTGTGTGTGTGTGTGTGTATTTAATTTCCTTAACCACATAACTACATACTGAATGACAAACATGAAATAGTTGTTTTTTATTATCATAATTCTTTTCTTTCTACCCTCCCTTGAAAAATGCACTGAAAGAAAAGTAATTCTGAGGAAGATTCCAAATAAATACATTTTCTAGTAAGCAGAGGAGGGAGCTAGTGGCAAGATTTGAGGGACAGTAGATACTTGCCACCTTCACTGACCAGCCATCATATCTATGCTAGAAATCCTACGATTAGAAAAACCTCCCTGATATTAAGACTTTTACACTCCTGCAAGACTCAGTTAAGGTAACAAATGGTGTTCTAAAGAAAGAACCCAATAAGCCATTAATCTCATTGATTTGGGATGGGTAAGTTTATTGGACAGAATTCAGTGAAACCTCTTGGAGGACCTAAGATTCACAAAGATCTGTTCTGGGTCTTGAGACACATCTACCTGAATAAGGCACAATACCTTTAAGCACACAGTCTAGAAGGAAAGAATCAGGCATCCCATTGCCTACGCCACCAGTCCTAGATGTTTAAGAAAGCACTAGATGTGCAACTTGGAGGGAACAATTCTGGAAGGGAGCTTAATAAAGAAGGTGGCATTTAGTTAGGCCTTCAGGAATAAGAAAGAATATGTAGAAATTCTTCAAGTGGAAGGGATGATGTGGGGAGTGCAAGAAGGATTTCACCAAAAGAGAAGAACGTGATTAAGGTGGAGACAGAATGAATCTCTGGGAGTGGGTAGGGGGTGGGGAGTGGTTGTTCACAACAGTATGTGTTAGCCCAGGGAGTTTGTTCTGCACCAAAAAATGGAACTCTTTGAAGCTTTTTAAGCCAAAGACCAACAGTGACCATAACTGTTTTGGTGGGATAACAGTTGTATTCATACATTCCTTTGGGATTTGTTGAAAGAGCACTGGGTGGCAATGTGAGAACAGAATGGAGAAGAAAAGGGCTGAAAGTAGGAATACAAATACTGAAACTGTTCAGGTGAAAGATGGTAGAAACCTGAGCTAAGGAAGTGATGGCAGGTGTACAAAATTGTCTCTACTTTCTCTTCCAGGCTTACCCTCCAAACTTTTTCCATCCGGCTCTTTACTTTTTAGCCTGTATGAATTGCATCAAATGGACTCCTTTGTTTTCCTGTTGGGTTTGGCCAATGAGTGGCACTGACAAGAGATGGGTGTAGGAAGACAGAGACTGAGGTGTTTATCATTCAGTTCTCTCCCTGCCAGGCCACAGTTTGTTCATTCCATCAAAGGCTACCTGTACTGTCCTGGGACCTCTCCTACAGCTCTAGCTTTTTCTGTCTTAGTAACCGCTCCCTTCCATGCCCTCTTAGGCCCAGATGCCCTAATGGCAACGTACTGTGGTATGGAAATAGCCTCTTCATGACTCTCTACCCGATTTATCCCATGCAAATGGGCTGTTTCCTGGTACAACAATGACCTATACAGTGGGGATAGAAAGTAGGTAACAGAGATGTGGGAACGGAGGAGGTAGAATTGAGGAGTCTTGATAATGAAGGGACAGTGAAGGGAGATAAGAAAGGAGGGTTCATGGACCATGCAGAGGCCTTTTGGCTTGGGCTACCAGGAAGATGGGAGTGTGGCAGGAAGGAGAGATAACGGGTTAAGTTTGGGCATGACCAGTTTGAAGTGTCTGGGAAATGATGTAGAGAGGCCCAGGAGAGCTAGAAATATGAGTCTAGAGTTCAAAAGAGATGTCAGATGGAACTCACTGAAGGTTTTTAAGCCAAGGACCAACAGGGACCATAACTGTTTTGGTGGGATAACAGTTGTATTCATACATTCCTTTGGGATTTGTAGAAAGAGCACTTGGTGGCAATGTGAGAACAGAATGGAGAAAAAAAGGGCTGAAAGTAGAAATACAAATACTGAAACTGGTGAGAATCTTCTGATGGGAATGATAGCTGAAGCGACAGGCTTTCTGAGGAACAGAGTGAGAAAAAGACTGGGAACTGAATTTCTGCCTTGTGGAGGAGAGACACCCATGTGGACTCCTGATAAATCGGTGTCCTCACATGCCCTGAAGGGACTGAGATGCCATCAAGAGAGACTGGATGGGGTCAGGGCTCTGCTCAGTGCTAACCAAGACAGAGGCAAGCAGCAGGGTCTCCTGGGAAGACAGGAGGGGCGAATGAGGGCAGTGGGCCCACAGGAGGGCACCACCAGTTACCAAGAGACCTTAGAGATGGGGCAGAAGCCCAATTCCAGATCACTTCATGGACCTAATGTTTCCAATCTTTCCTGCCTTGGTTAATCTGGATCGAATACAGAGGCTTTATTATTTCAGAGTGCTATAGCTTTAAATGTGGTCTCATGTGGTCCAAGAGAAGAGCAGGAAGTTCAGGGAAAGGAATAAATGACAAAGGGAAATAGACTCATTCATGTGGAAAAACTGTAAATGGAGCACAATGCTGGTCCTGTACTATAAATTAACAAGAAGTCTAAAGCAGGCAAGTGTCATCGTGGTTTCAGCTGACATTTGGAATTACCCTTAGCCTTCTTTGCAGAGTAAAGGCCAGGACGCACCACTTCTGAATTCCACTGCTAACCACAAGGAGACAGAGGGTGCATGGTTTTCCCACAACTGTGATTCTTAACCTTTTGGGGGGTAGTCACTGATCCTCACTGAGGAAATGAAGAAAGTCATGGATGCCTTCCTCAGAAAAAAGTATGCTAACATACACTCACACTCACACATAGCATATTTCATACAATTGTAAGGGTTTTAGAAGGAACCTGCCTTGTTAATCTTTTTACACCCAATGCCAGATACACGGTATGTGCTCAAGAAATATATATTAAGCAGTTGAGTCAATAAATGAGTGACACGTTATGCTTATACAAAATCATGGTCAAAAATGCAAATATCTTATGTAGGAGTAGATAAGGTTTTAGTACCCATTAATATGAATTCATTTATCGTAGTGTTTTTGATGGGGTTTTGGAGTGATGGGGGTCTGGAGCCGACCAGAATTCCTGAGATGTCTTTGGTGCAAAAAAGTTATTAAAGCATAGGGACAGGACCTGTGGGCAGAAAGAGCTGCACTGGGGTTGTGAAGAGTAACTGGTTATATGCTCTGGAGTTAGGGGAGATAAAATCAAGAGGAAGTTTCTTAAAGGGATTTCCATGTGCTAAAGAAGACTCACAGATTACTGAAGCCTTAGCTATTGTCAGGCTAAGGTTGTTTTTCCCTCTAGCAAATCATTATCAATAATAATAGGGAGTTCCTGGAGATTAGGCTACTGATAAGATTGCCTTTCTTCTTGTAATTTACTAAGATATTTGCAAACTGATGGAGACTCAGGTCCTTTGATCTCTATCAGTTCAACCATTTGTTCTCAGTCCTTTCCTTTGTTCTTGGTCAGCCAGCAGTGCCTGAGGAATATCACACATATTCCACCTGTGGGGGTGGGGGGAGGAGAGGGGGTTTGTGAGGTGTCAGCTTGCCTTATGCTCTCTCATCAGTTTTCAACCCTACGTGCATATTGCAGTCTGCTGGGATGAAGCAAAGCTTTAAAAAATATGGATGCCGGGGCTCTACTCCAGGCTGAAAATCTAAGGATGTGGGGCTTGGGTATCCAATATTGCTTAAAAGCTCTTCAGATGATTTTAAAGTGCAGACAGGACTGCAATCAATGTAGCAGGTTAAAAGCTATATCATCTAGTAGGGAGAAAGAATATGATGATGTGGGTATGATAACTAAGCTGTTGTGGAAGAAATCAGGAACCATAATAAAAATGGTTATCTATTCCAATTACCTAGCACATTACATAGTGCTGTCATATGCGCAATCTCATTCATACCCCGAAGATACACTGATAGTTAAACCAAGAAGGTATTGGTGATTTTCCTCAGGTCAAAACCATGTCTGTCAATACAAACAGATTTTCTGACTTTTCATTTTGCCAAACTGCCTCTTAGAGGGTGAGAGCAAGGGTTCCCACCCCTGAAGAGTCCAAATTAGAAGATGTGGAGAGGGGGTCTGGGGACCTATAATTTTACAAGCATTGCTGACGATTCCATTGCACGTGCAGGACTAGAGCAGCAACTCTAAATTGGGGGTGGGGTGGAGGAAGTGGGAGCAGAGATGTGAACCCCATCAGAAATCTGTGGGATTAAAACTCAAGTGTGATGAGGATGAATACAGGAAATGCTTGATTTGGATACCACTTTCACATCAGCTGAGCATCAGCACACATGGTTGCCCAACCAGAGGACAGCACCCCGGGGGTTAGGGTGGGAGATTAGATACTGAAAGTATGTAGGTGGATGCTACAGACAGGTGGGGATGACAAAATAAGTTTTGCTCACTTCACAGTTTTGCCCAGGGCTGGTGCTGGTACAGAGTAACTGAAGCCAGAGTTGGAGGGACAAAACCAGAGCAGTTTCCAAATCACTTCTGTTTGCCTCTTCCCTCAGGCCTGAAAGTGCCAGGTGCCCATCTCTGGTATGCTTGGCATGTGAAACAACTGAATGTAACCGTCATCAAGGCAGGCAGAAACTCCTCTTACAAGGATCCTGGCAGCAGTATGGCAAGAGTGCCTTATTGAGCTGATGAAGATAAACAGTGGAGGTGTCTATGCTTGGGTATCATAAGACAGAAAAGGCTAGCAAGTTTGTTGAAATGATGCATACTACTGCTCTCCTCTGAAGGATGGAGGAAATGACTCTTAGTTGATCATTCCTCTTGCAAATAGAAAGCACGTCACTAAATGTTAGCCATGATCATTCTTTCACCTTAGTCTCACTTTCCCCCTCATTGGGCTATAGATTTCTTGGGCCTATTCTGATTTCTTCAGTCATGTGTACTGATATAGACTGCCTTTTGTGATCATGAGGTAGCATTATAAGGCATGATTTTCATTGCTCAGGACAGAATTCAGGGTCATCTGGAATAACTCTGCTTTGGAGGATTTGGAAGGAAGAAGAGAGTTATGGTTCAAAGACTTTGAAGAGATTTTCCTAGTATATCTTTGAAGGTTTTTCCTGGTGTGCTGTGAGCTACTAAGCACGCATGTGGATGGAGAGAGCAAGAGAGCAAGGGAGAGAAGTGTTATGTGTCTGTTTACATGTATGTGTGCATGTGTGTGTGTGTGTGTGCGTGTGTGTGTGTGTGTGTGTGTGTGTGTATGTCTGTATATAACATCCAAAGCAGGCTGTCTTCCTCCTCTGTATCTTGGCGTGGTTTCTTCTCCACAAGTGATGCACTCACATCTTCCAAATGGACAGGTTTGCTGTTGCCCCTCTGGATATGAGGGATGGGAGGAGTGCAGAGAATCTTACTTGCTCTAGCACACTAATAACCTCCATATCACTGCAGTGGCTGCACCTTTGATAATTCCATCTTTCAGTTCTGACATACTCAGAGAACTGTTAACATTGCTTCACACCATCTAAACTTTAGACAAGTTTGCTGGCCAATTTCTCACCTGGACTGCCCAGTGCAAAGCTGTTTTAAAGTCTTTATCCACAAGAGTAGGGTCTGCTCCTTTCTTCAGCAGCATTTGGGTGTGTTGAGGCCGGTTGTGGAAAGCTGCCCAGTGAAGTGGTGTCATTCCCTATAAAACCACAGTCAGAAAGGGGAGAGGTGAGCAGAGGCTATCAGGAAGGAAAATGAAACTCACATAGTCTCCTCAGGCCAAGGGCCCTCACCACATAAGTTGGTTGCTGCCTGTCAGTTCACTCATTCCTTAAGCCATTCAATCAACAGATATTTACTGAGTTTCTGCTTTTTGCCAGGAAAATAAGTGTTGAAGATACTGTAGTGAATTAGATAAAGAAGATCCTTGCCCTCATGGGAATTGCAGTGTGGTAGAGGAAGACAGACAACAAATGCAAATGAGCAAAAGGATTTTCCAGATTGTGCAATGCTATCAAGACTGCAAATGGGGTACTGTGAGAGAGTAATTCTGGAGTTAGTGACTATTCTACATGGGCCTCTATGAGCTAGGCTGGGGAAAACAGAACAGCAAGCACCAAGCGACAGAGGCAACCACTTGTAACTGGGGTCACGCTAACCTGCCATATCCCACCACAAGGAATTTTAGTGCAATATCTCCAGTGGCTACAACAGAGACTAGATAAATAGCTGTTGAATAAAAGAAGGAATGGAGTGGGAAAGATATCCATGTGAGATGAGTCTGGAGAGGGAGGCAAGGCTGATCCTGGGAATATGGGTTGGGGATACCAACTCTGAATAAAGCATTCACAGTTTATTCTAAAGTCACTGCAAAGACACTGAAGGGTTTTAAACCAATGTTGACATGATCTGACCTACATTGTTTAGAAGAAACCACTCTGCGGTAGCTTGGACGAACCTATATGGTGAATCCCAACTTCTTTTAGAGTTTAAGGTCACACACTTTAGTCATCATTTAATAATAAAATGAGCTTATGCTTGGAAATGGTAACCAAGAGGAACCAGTATTATTTGGGAGTGTACTGTGAAAAGATGGCCTCTTCTCCTTCCTCACACCTCTCAATTACACAAAATATATCTAAAATGACTCTAGATTAAGATGACTGGTAAAGGAGATAAAGGGTATGGGCATCTTTAAAGTTCTTTTTATAGTCATCTCTGCAGATAAATAAAGATATGAGTAATATTTATTGATCCAAAGACCTTTATGAATTCTTATGTATATTATTTCACTTAATTCTCCAAACAACATTCTGAACTAAGTACTATGGGGAAATCTGCTATGTGTTCACCAAACTCTATTTCCTCTCCCTCCAAGCCACCACACTGGGTACATTCCCCAGCCTTCTAGCAGATGGATATGGCCATAAGACTGAGTCCTGATCATTGCATTGTGGACAAAAGGGGTGGCCTGCATAGAAAACAAAACCCACGTGGTCTTCCATACCTTCTCTCTTTCCTCATTCAACAAATGCAGAGGACAAGGCTAAAGAAGATGCTAGAACCACATTTAATTATGAAGTCCAGGACCCTGACTGTTGAGGGGGAATAAGCCTACCTTGTTGACCAGTATTGGACTATGATTCTAAATAAATAAGCTTTTGTGGCAACTGAGTGACTCAGTTGGTTAAGCGCCCATCTTCGGCTCAGGTCATGATCTCACATGAGCCCCAGGTAGGGCCTCTATGCTGTCAGCACAGAGCATGCTTCGTATCCTCTGTTCCCCTCTCTCTCTGCCCATCCACTCATTCTCTCTCTCTCTCCCTCTCAAAATAAATAAGTAAACTTAAAAAAAAAAGAAGTAAGATTTTACTGTATTAGGCCACTGAATTTTTGAGTTAATTGCTATAGCAGCTGACCAACGTTAACAGGTACCACTGTCCTTCTCATTTTATAGAAGAGGAAGCCCAGCTCTAGAGAAGTTCCCAAGTCTGTGAATGAACACGGAACTGAATCTAGGGTGTGAGGTTTGTGGGGAGCTGGGATTAGAATGTTAATCCCCTTGGGGCACCTGGGTGGCTCAGTTGGTTGAGCGTCTGACTTCGGCTCAGGTCATGATCTCACAGTTCATGAGTTCGAGCCCCGTGTCGGGCTCTGTTCTGACCACTCAGAGCCTGGAGCCTGCTTCAGATTCTGTGCCTCCCTCTCTCTGCCCCTTCTCTGCTCATGCTCTGTCTCTCAAAAATGAATAAAAGTTAAAAAAATTAAAAAAAAAAAGAATGTTAATCTCCTTGACCAGGTTGAAAATTCTAAATCATTATATTACAGTTTGCTTTCAAGCTATTGGTGACATACAAGTGAGTCTCCCAGTATATTCTTGAGGATATTTTAAGAAATTGGTTCCATATGGAAAAGAATGCTGATACTAAAGCAGTGGAACTTCTTGTTATTATTCTGACAGCTGAATATTTGCTTGGGATTTAGAATAACTCAATGCATTTCAAAAAGCCCTCTTCATTATAAAATTGACCCACTGGAACTAGAAATCTGGACTCAAGGGAATCAGATTATTCTTATTATGCATGGATTTCCCCTTCCCAGTGCTGATTCTTTTTGCTTCAGAGTCATTGGCTTCATCATGAAGGGCTATCAGTATCCAGCGTTAAAAGACATCAAAGGAAATTTTAAGTCACTCGAGTGTAAACTTCATTAGAGTAGGTCCTTATCCAATGTCTCAATACCTGGAGCTTAGAACAGTGTCAGGAACAGTGTAGATCGTAAGTAGTCAGTAGTTACTTAAAATGGATGTCTTAACGGTCCTTGATTGAATTTTCTGCTTTTGTAATATCTAGCTTTGCTTTTAAAAATTATATACATTTTTAAAAAGGCAAAACACTTCTCCTTTACAGAAAATGAACTTTTCTGATATGGTCATTGTTACTAACTCTTCGACTGAAACCTGGTAGAATTTTTGATGAGTTCTCCAGAAGGTAGATGGCAATCACTGTGTGTATATGAGAACTCTGTGTGAAATGTGGTTATGAATTAAATTGTGATCATGCACTGCTAATCATTATCTCCTAAACAGAACTGCTAAGCTTCAAGAGTTATTTCCTTAAAACAACACCACCCCCCTGCCAAAAAACCCTTAAAAGCCCAACTTCTGCATGTTTTGGTAGAGTGAATGGGGTGGGGAGGAGCATTACCATTTTTTATATACCTACTTCCTGTCAAGAAATGTATATATATATTACCTCATTGAATATTTATATACATATATAATCCTAAGAGGTAGGTATTTTTAGGCCCATTTTACATTTGAGGAACCCAAAACACAGGTTAAGTAATTTGCCTAAGGCCATGGGCACATGCCATAGTTGGGATTCAAATCCAGGTCTCTCCAACACTGCAGAATAACATTCTTTACACACATCATGCAGGTAGGCTTTCATTTTGGAAATGAGGTCAAATGTTGGAAATTCTTTTCTTTGTGATTTTAACACCATTCAGGGTCTTCTAATTTTCTGGAACGGTGGTTTTCATTAGAGTACATGTTGCCATCCTATATTATTTGTTTCATTTGGCATTGCCCCTAGGCTCTTACTAAATACACAGCTGGCAAGTATTTATTTTTGTAAGGTATTGAACTATGTATTTTCTCCCACCCCCTTCCCCCACCCTAGAATTTGGTGATCATCTGAATGACTCTAAATCAAGACTTTAATCATTCCATTCCTTCTTGAAATAACAATTACACACACACACACACACACACACTGTTTATATCACAGTATATAACATTCGGTTAAGTCAAGGGAACTTTTCTGTTGCTATTTTTTTTCAACTGGGCTAATGAGAAATAAAAGTAAATCCTCTCATAGTAATAAGAAAACCAAAACTTTCAAAATCAGCTTCAGTGCAGCCACTGGTATTGCACAACATACTTCGTTTAGGAAAGTATACTTTTTTCTTACAACTGCCTCCTTCTCTTTCCTCCAGCTTCTGTTGAGCCAGCAGGCATCAGAGTTGTGTTATGTTAAGACTGGTGGCCATTTAAGGGGTTGACTTCAGTCTCAGAGGTTGGTGTCTGCACTGAGTGGTGACAGGTCATGGTTCAGCTGTAATGCACTTAAAGGCAGAGGCCGTGGCTTATTTGATGTGGTATGCCCATAGCACCAAGCACACAGTAAGTGTTCAAGAAATATCCACAGGAAGAATTAGTGGATTACTGGTTATCAAAGCTCCCTTGGACTCATGGTAAGCATAAAACACCAGGGTCTGTTGAATGCAAGCCAGCCATCTGTGTCCAAACTATGGAGACCTTTTCTACCAGCTGCTTTCTGGAATTTCACTGAGGACTCAATGGGGCCTTGGAAGCATCTAGGAGCTGAAAAGCTAGCAGTCACTTGTAGACATGTTGCAACAAATGCCCAGATGGCCCTGGCGACAGGAGAACCCACTTTCTTGGAAAACAGAAAGTCTTGGCTCAATGGCTGAAAAGTAACTCATATTCAGTCATGAGCACAGCTCTCCAGAATGCTTTGAAGGGAAATGTTAAGTTTTAGTTGGCTTAGAATCCATTCTGAGACTGCTGATAGGATTGAATGAATGTCCTAACTGTTGGATGGTAGCAGGGTTGCTTTGTAGCAGTGCTGTTAGGAAGATGAGTAATTCTGTGCTTGAGCCTGTATCACTGAAATTTTATTTAAGGGCTTACAAGTCCTAACAGTGTCTCAGAACTTTTCTTTTTTTCCAAAACCACCATAACTTCTGTGTTTTCTGAACCAGAAATCTGATTAAGTGCTCAGGATTGCACCTTTAGACTGACTCTAGCAGACACTGAAAGGCACAGAGAGAGAAATGTGTGATGTGACCGGGTGCTTGCCATATCCCTCATCTTGGTGCCCTGGGGGGGTAAAATTATAGCAAGTGCTGAGGAGTCAGCCAAACAATTCTAGATCCTTCAGGGAATCTAGATCTTCCAAAGGATCTAGAATTTCACAGAAGTCCAGCTTGGCTCAGGCTGACATTTTAAAATTCATGTACTATTAATTTCCCAATCACATATGACTACTCACAAAAGTTGTTTCCTGTAGACAAAAAAATAGGAATAAATGCATCAATCATTCCTACTTTTTGTCTATAGGAGACAACAATAACTTTTGTGTACTTTAAAAGATTAAAAAAAATAGATGGTTGTAAGTACAGGAATGAAAGTCATTTTCTTCAATTTTTATTTTGAAAACATTTTATAATTATAGTTCACAAAGATTAGTAAATTATTTCATTGTCTTTGTTTTAGAGTTTTCTTTTTTTAAAAAAATTTTTAAAGGTTTATTTATTTTTGAGAGAGAGCATGAGTCAGGGGGGGAGGTGCAGAGAGAGAAGGAGACACAGAATCTGAGGCAGGATTCAGGCTCCAAGCTGTCAGCACAGAGCCCAATGCTGGGCTCAAACTCAAAACTGTGAGATGGTTACCTGAGCCAAAGTCAGACAATTAACCCACTGAGCCACCAAGGTGCCTCTGGAGTTTTCTAATCTGGATAAGTAGTGCACATCATAATAGCCACAGATTATAACTGATAACTAAAAATAATTAGATGTTGGGTTTCAGGATAGTAGGAATGGCTACTAGTGATATTCTTCAAAAACAGTCACTTTTTCCCTTTAATAATGACAAAATGTTTCCAACAAAAATACAAAAACCTTCAGGATGGAAGTTTTTATAATTTAAATGAGGCATTAACACAAGAGAAGCAACATAGATTAATTTAAGTCATGGAAATAAAGAGCAAATTCCAACAAGAGCAAACTTATAAAACAAAGCCTTTAGGGGTGCCTGGGTGGCTCAGTCGGTTGGGCTTCCGACTTCAGCCAAGGTCATGATCTTGTGCTTTGTGGGTTCGAGCCCCATATCGGGCTCTGTGCTGACAGCTCAGAGCCTGGAGCCTGCTTCAGATTCTGTGTCTTCCTCTCTGCCCCTCCCCTGCTTGCACTCTGTCTCTCTGTCTCCAAAATTAAACATTAAAAAAAAATTTCAAAAGCAAAACAAAACAAAACAAAACAAAGCCTTGAGAACAGAGACCTAAGTTGTTATATTTATTTTTTCAAATAAACAGAGCATCTACATTCTGCACTAAATTGTGACCTATTAGAGCAGGAATCAAGCCTATATGAGACAAGGTAGGTACTTAAATATTTTTGAGCGAATAAAATGACCATTTTCCCATTCTAAGCAGATCACCTTGGGAGGCCTATAATTATTCCACTTGTTGATCAAAATGTTTTTGGGAGATTTTTTTTTTTTTTTAATTACCACCATAACAGGGGTTCTATCCATGGATAGGAATCAGGCTTAGATCAGAGAAATAAATTACATCTTTACTGGCATTAACTTCAAATTGAAATTCACCATCTTATTTAAATATGAATATAGGCAACAAGCCACAGTACTGTTAACACAATACCTGTGACTTGGCCAAAAATACAAATCACAGATACTTTTGTATTGCATTAGTTAGTGCAGATATCTCAAAATATGTTTTGTATGTATCCCTAGTACAGTAGTTATTGGTCCTACCACTAAATCTTAATAAATGCATTAACAAGCAAAGCTTACATATTACCGTTACAAATTTGATCTTTATAATATTTTGGCAACTTTTTCAATATAATTGGTTTCTTTTGTAATCCTCTATATTTTATTTTATATAATTTCAAACATTTTTCTGAGGAGGGATCCATAGGCTTCACCAGCACACCGGCGCACATGAACAAGGACTCCTGGCCTAGAGTCTAGAGTCCATTTTTTGAAGATCCTAAATGAAATAAAATCTTATTTTTCTGAGAGTAGATTTTGGAAATAATTAAAAGTCACCTGGAGAGTTAAGTGTGGTAAATAAAATTGGTAACCAAGTTGGGTCAACAAAACAAAGAGAAAGGGCCAATAAAATAAAATATGACTTTCCCTTAAAGTGAATAATTCTCTATCTATAATATATACATACATCTATACATAAATATATATTTGGGGTTGGGGCTCTACTATGTACAAGTTACTGAGCTAGATCTAGGGATCCAAAAATAAAAAAGACATGGCCTGCCTTTAGACTCTTATGGGGAAGGGGCAAGTGAGGGTTTGTAAGTAGCAGTGACTGTACTCTTATTTTTATAAGCAGGTCATTTTCAGAATAAAAATTCTAGAGCATTTAAAAAATTTACTTTATTATTTTACCTTTTGCTAACTGTAAAGTAAAATGATTTCTAGAATCAGGCACTGTTTCGTTTTTGTTTTTGTTTTTGTTTTATTTTGCCATTATAATGCATAGTTTCTGCTTATGATTATGCCTTAGGAAAGCTGTAAGTGAATTTAGGACTAAGAATTATATCCAAAGGTTCACATCTGTTTTTGCAACTTGGATTTATTTTTTCAGAGTATGGTTATAATGGAAGTTTGGATTGTCAGGCCCCTCACAAAAATCTACTTAGACCCGAATTTGCATGCAATGTAGGATCAACAACATTGTATCCTAAATACAATGCAAAACAGTCCTTCTCTGGATAAATGCATTTCGGTTCTAACCCAGATGCCATTAGTTCACAGCCCCTTTTAATGGGGTGCTCTTGTCAAAGCTAAAATGAGAGCAAGAGAGGTTAGATTCCAGGAGTTTAGCTACTTGTTAGCTCCCGGTAACTACATTAGACAGCCTCCCTCTATGCAAAGATTCCTCTGAGGTACAAAAAGACAAAGGCACAAAGGACAATCTGGCCCATTTCACCTTTCCTACAGTGTGAAACTCTGCAGTGTGGATAGCTTCTAAATAAGTCACTTTACAATTAAGCTCTGTGGTTAATGAAACATGAAAAACAAATAGATCATTAGCACAGAACAATTAAACGCAAAGTTAGCATAATGTAGTTATGTCTTGTGGGGTTAGGGAGGGCCTTCTTTAAAAAGACATCAAAAGCAAAAGCAGTAATGAACAAGAATGATCACTTTGATTATATCATATTTTAAAATTTCTGTACTAGAAAAGACATCACAAACAGTTCTAAAATGAGCAACAGACTATGAAAAACTATTTGCAGTCCAACAGCAAAGGATTACTGTTCAGAATAGAAAATAAACTATGAATCCATATAAAAAATGACAAAGTAACCCAACAGATGAATGGACAAAAGATCTAAACAGGCAAGTCACAAAAGAAGTTATAAAAATGACCATTATACCTATGAAATAGTACTCAATCTCATTAGTTATCAGGGAAATGAAAATTAAGACAACAAGAAAACGTGACAAGCACGCTATTAAACTGCAGGTGGAACGATACGTTGACACAGCCATCTTGGAAAAGCACCAGTCATGTGTATTAAAAATAAAAATGTATACCCTAGTGACCAACAATTATTCTCCCAGAGAAATGATTGTGTAAAATACTCAAGGAGGCTTGTACAAGAATACTCTGGAAGAGTGTTTCTTATGGCGAAAAATTGGAGACAGCCTAAATATACATTCATAGGGAAATAGTAAAATAAAAGAAGTATTTTCCTAGTGTGGAACATCATGAAGCCATTAAAAGGAAAGAGATCTATATGTATCAACATGGATAGAGCTCTAAGATATTGTTACATGAAGAAAATAAAGTTGTAGGGGCACCTGGGTGGCCCTGTCGGTAGGACTTCAGCTCAGGTCATGATCTCATGGTTCTTCAGTTCAAGCCCTGCATCAGGCTTTGTGCTGACAGCTCAGAGCCTGGAGCCTGTTTCTGATTCTGTGTCTCCCTCTCCCTCTGCTCCTACCCCACTCACACTCTCTCTCTCTCTCAAAAATAAATAAACATTAAAAAAAAAGAAAGAAAGAAAATAAAGTTGTAGAACAATATACAGAGTGTGATACTTTTTATGTTACAGTCCACATTTGTGAATATATAGAAGACATTGGGAAAGATTACCTGGAGGCTAAGATGGTAGGGTGGAAGTAATCAAGGACTTCCTATCGTTACTTGTAACATTTAAATTTTTCAAAAGCAAATGTGTTCATATATTACTTATGCAAGTAAAAACTAATAATATAAAAAACTGTTTTAAGTCATTGAGCTCAGATCAGGACAGCCGCTAAGGTGATAATCACTTCCCTGATACAAAGTACTATCATATTTTGTTTTACTTGAACAGTTATAGGAGAGAGGTTTTCTTTCTTCCTCTCTCAGTTCTTTAGTTTCAGTTTATAATCTAAATCATCTCTTAATGAAGTTAAATTTCTACTAATTGATTCTTCAATCTTTAATAATTTATTGTGATAAGCTTGTTAATCCTACAGTTATTCTTGGAATATAATTTCATTTGGATTCTGTAGAGGTATGCCTTGCTCTTTCCTCTTGTATTAGAAAACCATAAGACTTCAGTAGCAGCATTAACTTACCTTTTCCCTCATTTTTTTTTTTTTTTTTTTTTTGCCTTCCATCTTTTTTCCTTCCTGTTATTTAGCAGATATATGGTATGTGTGCACTTACACTTTGTTATCCCCTCAAACCTAATGGAGACTGATTATGCTTGGAGCTCACTGGCAAAGTGATTTAGGGAGAGGAAGAGTAGGCCACTACTCTTAAAAAGGAGGGAACACTACTTGTTCAGAACACTGAGAAACCAAATGCAGGAAATCTACCAAGCTAATGTTCCTTCCATTTCACAGCTGTCCTTACTTCCCAGTGCTAAAGAGCTTCTAGCCCTTATAAATTTATATGGATTGACCATACTGGCAACAAAACACAGGCAAGCATTAGCAGTTGGCTTACATAGGTTTCAGACATGCTATGACATGGTCCAAAGAGAAAGCTGCAACACTGGATGTAAATGTCCTTTATGAGGTCCCTTCTCCCTGCACACAAAAGCCACTGAGTCACAACGCTGGTGTAACATTGGGAGAAATCTCCTCTGAGAGGTCACTGTGTGTGAGAAGGAACTGGAGGCATTTTAATATTTAGTACACAATATTCAGACAGTATAACAATTACCACTGTTAGAAGGAGCTGGGTCTACTTTAACTGTCCCCACCAGGCAGGGGCCTCCCAGGGTGGGGAAGAGTACAGAAATAACACTTTGCTTTCAGCTGTTCTTTCAGGATGTTCTTTCAGCTGAAGGCTGGACAGAGGGGGAGGTCTATAAGAGGAGTTAAACTTTAGGGTATGAATGACTGAATTTCCCTCCTTTTTAAGACGCCCCAGTTTTGGTGAGTGAGGGTAAGAGCTGGAGGTGGGGGAAGTGGTCATCAACTTTCCCAAGCTCTAGATCAGCCGACATAAACTGCACCACTCAAGTTCCCTGCTTTCATACCATAGGCAGAGTGATCAAAGTGTGCTTTCTCATCTCTGGTTCTCATTTTTAAAGCAGAAGTTTAAAACAATGAAATCCTCTCTTAGGATTTTGCTTTAAACCCCTAAAGACACGGAGGGTAAAAGTGGCGTGTGACCACTGAGTCAGGGTGGTGTCCAAACTCAGAACTAGGCTGTGAAGCAGGGGCTTTCTGGTGTGGTCATTAATGCCAACCCAGCAGGGAAGAAGCCTGTAATCAGAAAGTTCAAGAAAGACAAGGGGCCCAGCCTCTGTTAGGGCACTTCCTCCCACACTGTTGTTGCTGGCCACCTGGCTTCCTTGAAAACAGTGTAATTTGGTATTTGGAGGCATATGCACTTTCAATGCTATCAGACTTTCTTAAAGTTATCAGACATTCTTAGTAAAGCACAGCCAAACCAAGCACATATTATATTAAAGAAAAATAAAATGGAAACCAGGTATTTAAATCAGTTTAAAGAAGCTTGTTAAAGAAAACAGGCTGGGTAATGAAAAATCAGTCCTGCTTTTTCAAAGATTTAAGCAGTTAGAATAAGATCCTAAGCTACTCTGGGGCAGCTCTGCCTGGTATCCAATAACACTCCAGCAGGAATTTTGCTTGAGAGTGCTATACTGTCTTCTTGGAAGCCTTATACTGTCTCTGCAACATAAAGGAAACAGCAATTGTGATCACCGGCATTAATAATGTGGCCTCCAGAGCCTGGAATTATCATCTATCTGTCATTTTTCATTCAAAGAGAGAAAACTGGCAGCCACAGCTTGCCATTGAAGTTTCTGGGACTCAAGAAGACAGGAAAGAGCAATATTTATTTCTCAATGTCCAGAGGGAAATTACAAAATTTCAGTGGTATGATAAAAGCTTAAGTACTTAATGCAAGAAATTCTTCCCTAGTAGAAGATACCCATACCCATGGTGGGGAAAAATTTCTGCCTGAGGGTTAATAGTAAAGACACAGGCTACCCCGTCAGGGTAGGATCCCCAAAATGTGCTCCATCCCCTCCTTGACCTTTATGATAGGAAGCACTGGTTCAGAAAAGCCCTTCCTGCCGTCCTAAAATGCACAATGGCCAACTGTTCCTTGAGATGTTTAAAGAAGGCTCACCTCATTGTCCTGGTGATTAATCTCGCTGAGATTTGACTGTTGCACCAACACTGTTAGGAGCCTGTGAAGAAAAATAGAAGAAGAGGCTCAAAAGAACAGAATGTGTATGAGAACATAACATTATAAGTACAGTCCACCGAAGGCCTCCAAGTGAAGATGAGCCCTTTCTGTTTATCAAGGGGGAAAGATCCATAGAAAAGAAGACAGTGTGATTGGTAATAAGGCACCTGAGGGGATTCCTCTGTCTCTTCTCGTCCCACCTCCTCTCCATCTTGGTGCTCTGGAGATGGGGACAGGGACAAAGGGAATGGAGAAAGTGAATCTGTAGGCTCATCTTCTTCACCAGACCTGTGTTCTTATGTGTGCACTTTAAGAACTAAATTCCTCTAGGGGTGCCTGGGTGGCTCAGTCCGCCTTCGGCTCAGGTCATGATCTCACAGTTTGTGGGTTTGAGCCCCGCGTCGGGCCTGTGCTGACAGCTCAGAGCCTGGAGCCTGCTTCAGATTCTGTGTTTTCCCTCTCTCTCTGCCACTCCCCCACTCACACTCAGTCTCTATCTCTCAAAAATGAGTAAACGTTAAAAAAAAAAAAAAGAACTAAATTCCTCTAGCACTTATTCTTCATTCTTTTACATAAACATATGCAGTGGTTTCAAATTGCTTCACCACTTGGTACATGTGTCACACCTTGTAAATGTATAGATTATGCTAGGAGACAGCATTTACGACTTTGCTTATTTTTTCGAAAACATGCAAATGTCTAGGCATGAAATGACAGTAATCAGTGTGAAAAAACTATCAGTGATTCTCAAGCTCAAGTTTTTATCTCACTTGGGTCCCACACTTTGTTGACTGAGGTCTACATTGTGGGAGAGAAGCAGTTGATTGTAGTTGGTAGGGACCCAGAATCTGGAGCCAGACCACCTGGGTTCACATCCCAGCCCAGCTACTCGCCAGCTTTATGACTGAAGGCAAGTAACAACCTCTCTGTGCCTAAGCTTCCTCATCTATAAAATGGGGGTAAAAAAAGTGCCTACCTTACAGCTCAGTGTGAGGTTAAATGAGTTAATGCATACAGCACTTATAGCATGACTGGAACACAGCAAGTGTTATTTCTAGAACACTTAACGCTAGAAGTTTTAAACCCTGGCTCAAATCTCAGAATCCCAGGGGAAATTTTTTAAAACCACAAATACCTGGATTCTGTATTCAGTATTTCTGACTTCGTAGGTCTGGAGAGAAGCTCAGCTTTCACAGTTTAAAAGGGTTGCTCGGGAAATTCTGGCAAACAGGTCTGAAACCACTGAGACAGGTACTGAATAAATTAACCAATTGATACTCATTGCTGTGAACTGACTGTGTTCCTCCTGCCCGAAAATTCATTCGGTTCTAACCTCCAGTTCCTCAGAACGTGACTATATTTGGAGATTGAGCCTTTAAAGAGGTAATTAAGTTAAAATGAAGCCATTAGGCCAGGCCCTAATCCAATCTGACTGATGTTCTCAGAAGAAGAGATTAGGGCCCACCAGCAGCATGGATTGCAGAGGAGAAGGGACCACGTAGAAAGGCAGCAAGTGGCTGGCCATCTGCCAACCAAGGACAGAAGCCTCAGAAGAAACCACTTGCTGCCACCTTGCTTGTGAACTTCTACCCTTCAGAAATTTGAAAAAATAAATTTCTGTTGCTTAAGCCATCCATTATGTGGGTATTTTGTTACAGCAGCCCTAGCAAACTAATACAGTCATGAAGATGATAAAGGATTGTCTATGGGGAGACCATTCAGATAATTCAGACAATTTCTGAAGGAAATTCAGAAACTATTTTTGGAAGAATTACTTGAAAAAAATCAAATGGCTTAGTCTTTTCCCCCGTCAGATTTTCATTGTCTTTTATTTTAGATGACATTTAGTCTTGAGTCTTAAATTGCTACCTACAATAGAATAAAAGAAAGTGGGACTGAGCATGTTGCATTAGTGGTAAATGTAACACAGAGAGAGCTTAAATAGGGATGCATTTCTGGTTATTTGCTGTGGAGATGAAATAGCCAGGAAGACTAAGGTTTAAAACTAGTCTTACCTCTTTTGGGGAGCCAGGATAATGCTGTGATTTAATTCTGCCCTCCCTGCTGCATGACCTCTCTGAGCTTCTGTATTCTCACGTTTATCATCGGGATAATAACAGTGGTGGTGTAAAGACTGAATAACATAGTAGGTATAAAGCTCCTAGTACACAGACTTTAAAAGAACAGTGGCACTGAATGCAAGCTTTCTGAATTCTAAAATTTCTCCACCTAGTGGGAAGAGGCTATAATAATTGCATTTTTGGATAACCCTTTTTATCTTTGTAACTATATTTCACTACTGGATTTTCCCATTGTAATTGCTTTAGAAGGCTGGAGGGCAGGTGGTGACTTTCTTTTCTCTTTACTGGCCATTGCTTAGTCTCTAGGGTTTATTTGGTCTGAGTTGTGGGGAGAGAGTGGGAAAGAAAGGCAAAAGGTCAGCTGTGGTCCAATCTGGTTATCCTCGGCCAACCCTAAGGAGACTGAGATCATACATAGCCAGACAGGATCTTCTGGGACTGCTCCAGAGCAGTGATCACACTGAAGGAAGTCAGGCTTTGACTTAATGGGAATGAGGGAGGGGAGAGCATGACCTCCTGTCACATCCTGGTGGTGGGGGTATTCCAAAGGTCATGGGATGAATCCTGTCTCTGGATATTTTTCTATTTGCCCCTTAAATCCATTTGCTGCCCTGCAATGTCCTGCTCTGAGGTTGACCTGCAATAACTTTATCATCCAACTTCCTTTGCCCTCTGACTGCTTTCTGGGTTTGGCCAGGAGAACTGGCAGGAGAAAGGAGAGAAGCCACTTCCCTTTCTGTCAATGACTTTTCCCCCTTACCAAAGGCCACAGCTCCTGCCTGGTGGGTCCTCTTCTACAGCCAGAACCCTGAAGAGGTTCCAGTAACAGCTCCATTCCTTGATCCTTTTGGCCTAGTGGTGGAATACTTTCCTGCTTTTTTGGGGAAAGTGGAGGCGGGGAATTATGTCACCATCTCTTGCTAGTTAATTTTAAATAGTCTTCCATTAAACTTTGTTCAGTTACCTTTTAATATTCTGTGACCTCCTTATTGTGACCCTGATTGATAAATGCCAACCTATATTGCTTGATTCCATTTGATTCCTAAGTGTCTCAGATTCAATAATCTCCAAAGATGGAAACAAATTTACAGATAAGTATTCTCTCTCTCTCTCTCTCTCTCTCCCTTTGTGAGAGCAAACGATCTTGCTCTCAGGGCCATCATACATTGCCTTGGTGGTAATTCAGACTGGACTAGAGAGCAGGTGTTTGGTTTCAAGCCTGGGGCTTCCATGCTGTTCCATGGTACAGGGGAATCTGCCAGGTGCTTGTCTCACATCTGTCTTAATTACCAGAGGATTTGAAGACCCCTTAGTTTTGTTTTCTCAGAGCCCTTGTTCTGTGCTAAGGTAGCTTAGAAGTATTCCTCCCAAGATCCCCAGCCCAGTCTCTTATCAGCACCAGCTCTGTCCTGTTCTCAGCTCTCTAAGAAGCCACACAAAGCCCACCTTATCCCAGGTAGCAGGATACCAGGCACAGAGGCCCAGCAGGAACATTCTCAGATAGGCAGCATGATGAGTGGTAAGAAAACAGGTGCTGGGGCCAGACTGCCTCCATTAGAATCCCTGCTCCATTACCAACCAGCCAGTAACCCTACACAGGCTATAAAACTCTCAGTACCCATATTTTCTTATCTGTGAAATAGAAATGATATTAACACCTCCTTCTTAGAGATCTGTTGTGATTTTAAATGACTCAGTGCATATGAAACACTTAGAATGACATTTACATACCAATGAATATTCTGTATAATTTAATAAAGTTTTTAAAAGCTCTTGCTCTTTATATTTTGGGATCCCCTGATCTCAAAGATCAGGGAGAGATCAGCTAGATGTATACTGGGGGGTACCTTGTTTCTGTGGGCTTTATTTTGCTGACCCCTTGGACTCACAGCTCTGTATCTGTCCAGCACAGTGATGGTTGGGGAAAAGGGTCCCTAAGCCACCTGTCTGCCCTCCTGTTCCTGAAGCTGCTGATGTGAGAGTATCCTGAAGTATATCATCCCCCCCACAGGTTAGAATGCATCACCTGGTAATGTGAGAACAGGACCCTAAAGAAATAATTTCCTTCCTCCCTCTGTCTGTCATCAAGAGTCATGAAAAGAGGCAGAGCTGCTGGCACTCTGGCAGGGGAAAAAAAAAAAAAGAATCTGCCAGTAACCATGGAGACCATGAAAAAGACCTCCAGAGAGCCCTGTGGCTGCTTTCAGAGGAAATCACTGTTTGCCTTCCAATGCTTGCATGTGTAGCGTTGTACAAACACAACTCCTTTCTCTTTGGAGCTTCCTCTTAATGATCATGCCCCCTCTTTCACACTGGCGCCCTCTGAATGTCCTAGAAGCAAGAAAAGCCCTAGGGAGCTGAAAGGGAGAAAACTTGGACCTGCTGAGAAGCTCAGGGTTCAAAGCAGGAAAGTGACTCGTGAGATGAAACCTGCGTTTCTTTGCTTTTGTCCATCCAACTTGCTATCGTGTTCATGATTATAAATCCCTTATTCTTGCATCAGCTTAAATCCCCACTGAGATGCAGCTTAGCTAAGGCTGTACATTGGAACTGGCTGGTTTGTTCATGAGTTGTTTGCATCACAGAACCTTGCTGGAGGGCTAATTGAGGTGTCCCCTTGGCTTCTTTACAAGCAGCTACAATTTGAGGCTTCATTCTAAATAACCTCTAGTTGAGCACTGAGTGGAAGGAGCATGCTTAGATTTGGAAATCTAAGTATTAGTAGATTTTAACGTGAGTATGAATACCTGAGTACAAGGACATAATGTGGCCCATATATACGTTTAGGATTAGGGGACAAATAGAGATGAATGTACACTAACAAAGGTAAGGAAGGGAGTTTCAGGGAAGCTGAATGGTTGAATTTGATGCTCATTGGATTCTAAAGCCTAGTAATGCTCTTATAGGGGCCAAGGGCAGGCCACCCTAAGATGGGCCACTTTGGCACGGACATTACTTTGAGTTAAAAGCAATCAAAACCCAGTTGATTCAGGGGTGCCTGGGTGGCTCATTTGGTTAAGCATCTGACTTCAGCTCAGGTCATTATCTCAATATTTGTGGGTTTGAGCCCCACATCTCAGCCTGCTTCAGATCCTGTCTCTCTCTCTCTCTCTGCCCCTCCCCTGTTCATGCTCTGTCTCTCTCAAACATAAACATTAAAAAAAAATTAGGAAAAAAAAAAAAAGCCAGTAGATTCAGAGAACACTCTTTAGCTCCCCCTCAATTGCTTGCCTGTACTAGAATGAGAGCTATTAATAGAGATTCCCTTTTACTTAACAAACTTACCTGCCTAATAGGGCAATCTTTGTTTTCCAAACATTTCCTCTTAACTTCCTCCTAATGGAATTCTCCCCTTTGTATCCTCAGACCCCAACACCTCTCCTTAGCTCTTCTATATTCCCTTAGTCAGTTGCCTGTCTCTGGAATTTCCATGTCTGTGTGGATTCCCTGTACATAGGCTACTAAATTTGATTTTTTTTTTTCTGTTAATCTGTCTCATGTCAGTTTGATTCTTAGTCCAGTTAGAAGGATCTTGAAGGATGGAAGAAATTCTTCCTCCCCAACACACCTGTATGTGAACATATGTTTTGTGGACCTGTGTGTGCTAAGGTGAAGAAGGCTGGAGTGAGAGCTGGTGGGGTGGCAGCAGCAGGGATTCATTCTTTAGCACTGATCTATGGTATTTCTTTATTTCTGTCTATCTCCTATCATGATTATCACCCCGTCATCACCATCATCAATACTTACCGAACACTGACAATGGACAGTGGTCAGTGTTTTTTTACATATTTTCTCATTTATTTCTGCCGATTTGCCATGAAATAAATACTGTATTATTCCTACTTTCTAGGAAAGAAAGCTAGCTGAGTCTTGACAAGTTAACTTTGTCCAAGATAATATGGTTACTAAGAGATGGACCAGATTCAAACCTGGTCAGTCTGACTCCAGAGCTGGCAGTCCTGACCATCCTTTACCTCAATCCAAAAGGGATGTTAGGTGGTTTTTAGATACATATAGTAAAACAAGATTACAAGTGAAGAAACTAGTCCAAGATAAAATAAGGGCAGGGTAAATAAGATGCAGTTATGGTCCTACACGTGTCCCAGAGGTGGGACACAAACTGGGGTTTGGGTTTTTTAAACATACAGAGAGAAATCATAGGTCACAGGTCCACAGAGTAAAAATAAATAATTTATCAGGAGAAACACAGCAATTCTTCCTTTAGTAGAATTTTTTTGTGTGTGGTTTCTCATTTTTTAGATGCTATAACAAAGTATTTCCTGACAATGAAACAATAAGGAGTTTTGTAAAGCTTCTTAGGGTAGGGCTTAATGACAGACTGTGGCCATTAAAATACATCCTACAGGGTCCACAGTAGTGGATCCTAGGAACAGAGTAGGCACACGGGCAGGTTACTTAGCCTCACACATGCACTAGGCAATTAATTATCTTCTTAGTGCCTCAGCTTTCTTATCCATAAAATGGGGAGAGAAATATTACCTATCACATAAAGGTGTGGTCAAGATTAGGTGAGATAGTACATGGAAAGCACTCAGAACTTTGCTCAGAACATGGTAAATAATCAGTGCTATTTGTCTTTCTTTTCCTCATCATTGTAAATGCAGACCTATAGGCTTCAGTGGTTAGCCAAATCGGCTTACAGTTGTGTCCACTTAGGAAAATTAAGCAAACAGGTTTGCATGGCCTAATGGAAGGTCGCTCCTGCATTATGGTTGTAGGATTAGGAAGTACCCACAAGCCAGACTATATATATATATATATATTTTTTTTTTTTTTTCAGAAAACAATTATGAGTTCATGCTGATACATAAACAAATGGATGATAGAAGGCCAACTTTTGTGCCATAGGACATCGCTTGGCTACTTTCTGCTTGAAACACTGAATGCAGATGCTATCAAACACTGCCATGGCCATAAAATTTCTCATAAACCAATGATAAAATATCTAATTTTAAGCAATGTAATGCCATAGGGAATTTTTTAAGGCAAGCTGGTTTCTAAATGTTCTCTAGGTAACAAAGCCAGTTGCTTTGCTATATGGGTTGTTAAGGTTTCACACGATTCATTTTTGGAGAACATTTACCAGAAATGATGATTTTGGTTTTGGAATAGTTAATCTTAATCTTTGGGTTTTCCTAGTTGCCACAGCTAGTATTATCATAAATAAAGGAGGATTTTATCTTCCAGAATCAGCTAAATGTCCATTTAGGACAATAAAACCATATCATCAGCAAACAGAAGGATGTTTATTTTTCTGGCTTTAGCTTTTCTGAAGGTGGTGGCTGGGTCATTAGGTATAATTTCAAGAAAAGGGGAAACCACAACTCTGTGTTATCTCAGTTATAGTGATGTAATGTAGATCCTAGAGAGTCTAGGGACACTGCTGGGCATAATATGAAATAGACTAATATGTCCACAAAAGAGGAAATACAGTTGGATTGGTTTTTAATTTATTACTGTAGTGATTTGAAATGATGAGCCTAATCAATTGGCCAAATTAACATCAAGCATGCTTTTGACTGAGAAGTCTTAGTTCACCCCTCAGGTGCAATGGCCTGATGACAGAGACAGCTTTTCAGCAAAATTCATGAACACTTTTCTTAAGTTGGAGTCATGGTTGGGAGGTGGATTCTATATTCCCAAGTACTCCTCAAACACAGGGTGGTACATGACCAGTGTGGTAAATGACTAGTCCTTGTTAAAAGAATGTGAGCAGAAGTGAATTGAATCAAAAGCTGAGATTTTAAAGAAATAAGGTGGGGAGACTTCTTCATACTACTCCTTCCCCATCCCCAGACTGAACAAAGAGAAGCCACAAGATGGAAGAAACTTAGGTCTCTGAGTTACCATATGGAGGGGAGCCACCCTCCAATCCAGGAACACCTAACTGGGACAAAGCTTTTATTGTGTTAAAAAACTGAAGCTTTGGGTTTTATTTGTTACAAAAGTTATAATCACCATAACAAAAGCCGGTATTTACCTTCCAGAATCAGGCAGATTTTGAAATGACCACTCAGTGAGGCTGGTAAACCAAGTAGAGTAAATCAAGGTAGAATAGTCTTAAAGGTACATTTTAAACATATATTTGAAAGATTATTCTTGGGATAACAGTATGATTTTGTGACTAAATATTTTTGTGGGTTGTCTAGAAAAGTCATTCTTTCTTTATCCCAATTCATCAAAAGGGAGTCATCTCTTTATAATGTCTATTGATTGTTAGCTCTGAGCTTGCTGTTTCTTCTCTAAACTTCCTTGTTTTGTTGGGCTTTGAGTAAATCCTAGTTTTCTATTATTCCTGGATATAATCCAATGATAATAAGAGGCAATGCTTGGTTGGGAATAGTTCTGGAATTTCCCAAACCCTTTTGGTGTAAAACAGAATGAAATGAAGAAATCCTGTTACCTCTCAACCTGGAAGAGGCCTTGGTCTCATGAACCCCCACAGAGCCCCTCATGTTAGTTCTGAATTCAGGGTCTAGAGGATGAGGCTCCCAGATGATGAGGCAACCCCTGTGGTGCTGGCCTGTGCCTAGCTCTGGGGAATGCTAAATTCCTGTCAGAGGCATGTTCTGTGCTACAGAGGTTAAGGAAGTGCCCAGAATGTTGCTGATACCACACTGGGAAATGCTATTATTGGCTGCTCCAAGGGGCTTTCAAGAGATTGGACACCAAGGACTTTTAGACACAGAGGATTGGGGAAGCTACACTTGGTCTGGACAAAACTTTTTCCTTTGTTGCTCAATTGTCTTACAAAAATGTGACCTTCTTGATCATCCAACTTATTTGTGTACATTTCTTCACACAGCTCCCAGAAGCTCACAGGCCTGGTTTTCCTTCTAACCCACTGGTTCCTGTGTCTCTCTCCTTTACTGAGTCCCTTGCCTCCTTCCAACCCATAAATGTTGGTGTGACTCTGACTTGAGACATTAATCTTTCTGCCCAGTCAGTGCTCTTCCACTCTCCTCCCCACTATTTGAAATTATCCTATTTATTTTAAAATTACCCTATTTATTTGTTTACTAGAGTGCTGCTTAGCTCCTTCACTAGAATGTAACCTCTGTGAGGTCAGAGACGCTGTTGTGCTTGCTGGCAACCACTGGGGCCTAGAGGAGCACTTGGTCCATGATAAGCACTCAACAGTGACTGAATCAATAAATGACTAATTGAATGGATGAATATGTGAATTCAGATGATGAAAAATAGCATTTCTTAAATCAGAGTGTAGGAGAAAGTGTTTTTCTTTTTAATTTATTAAACAGGAGAGGAATGAGATTAGAGTTTAAGATTCTTCCAGGATATTTTGATTCACTGAGATGAGGTCCTATCTGCTGCAATGTAAAAAAAAAATGGATGGGCTTTTTCTTTATTCACCTCAGAGGGTTAATTAGGTGACCTTCTAATCCAAGTTAAGTCTCTCCAAATGTAAGGATTGTGTGAACCTGGCTACTTACCTCACATCGGGCTCAGCAGTGGCAGCATGCAGTGGCAGACGGCCATTTTTATCCGGGATATTGTGCTTGGCACCATTCCTGAGCAGACTCACACAACCTTCTAGCCAACCCTGAAATATAAGAGCAACTGTGTCATTATATAACACAGCCTGGTATAACAGACCAACAAACTCTCTCCAGTTTTCTTTCTCTTTTTTCTTTGGTGTGGCTATAAATATGTTTTGTTTGATTTGAAGTGGTTAAGGATCACAACCTCAACTTCAGCGGAAAGCTGCAGACCTTGACATATGGGTTCCTGAGTATTCTGGAGGACCTTTACCCTGTCAGGTATAGATGGATTCCTAGACTCTCTCTTCTGTCTCCCATTCCCCATTTCTTACTTGCTGATATTCCACTTTTATACGCAGTTCCTAGGGATCAATATGGCATGTGGTAGTTCTAACCTCGCATTCTGTAGGCTTAGCTTCAAATCATGCTTGTCAGTGGTCTGACGTGGGTGCCATGGTCCAATTCCAAAAACTGTACTCCTATATCATTCTTGAGTCCCAGCCTCCACTCTGTGCCTCAGTTCATCTATATCTGATAAACAGGCTTTGGTCCTCTTTTCCAAGTTCTCTTTCTAGTAACCACAAGGATAATATTTTTCTTATTCTAGTCAGTCTCCCTCCCAATGTCTAGAATCCTAGTCTAAGCCATAATCCAATGGCTGGGACCCTGCCATCTTGTTGACTGATATGTCTGATGTGGAATATGGGGGTATCACCAGGACCCTCTAAGGGTTCCCTGTTGCTGGGCTTCACCCACTATGAATTCCCTAAGAAACTTTGTGTGAACTCCCTGCTGTCCACTAATTCTCCAGATTGAGAGTGGTATTGCTACATCTCATGCTTGTCCCCTTCTTGGTTAGCACTTACAGCTGGGTCATTTCCCCACTATCTCTCATTTCAAAGGGCAGATATAATCACAGGCTAGTCCTCCCTCCCTTTCTGTTCTCTGCTCCTTTAAGTAACTGACCCAGCCCTACTGATAACCAAGTTTAGCCAAGCAGAATGCTTCCTACATTCATCCAGAACCATTGGGGTTACTCCTTCAGTTATAATTAGATATATAAGTAGATGAAACAATTATTACAAAGAATAATATATATGATAACTCTCTGTCCTGCTTTCATTCCTTTATAGCTAAACTTCAAGACTACCCCATCAGAAGAGAAAAATGACTCAAGATTTCCTCTCACAATACTGGAAGCAATGGGGGGCTCCTGGGTGGCTCAGTGTTAAGTGTCCAGCTTCAGCTCAGGTCATGATGTCACCGTTTGTGAATTCAAGCCCCGTGTTGGGCTCTGTGCTGACAGCTCTGAGCCTGAAGCCTGCTTTGGATTCTGTGTCTCCCTTCTCTGTTTGCCCCTCCCTCAATCACACTCTGTCTCTTTCTCTCAAAAATGAATACACATTAAAAAATAAAAAATAAAAAAATACTGAAAGCAATGAAAATCAAAATGTTACTAAATGAATGGAGAAGAAAGATAATAAGAAAAGAACTTTTTGGTTCTGGAAAGTCTGGAAAAAATCTTTTAATAAAAGCACATTCGTAGGTTATAATATTGAATATGGTTTTGAATTGACCAATAATATATAAGTCTTAAGTAGAAGCAAATGTTTTTCAGTCTTAAGTTATAATTTACTAATGTATTAAATCTGGTTTTAGTTTCCAATGTCCAAGTCATCAAGATCTCTGATTAAAAGGAAAAAATATGACAAAGAAACCCAAAAGAAAGGCATGCTGAACAAATTTTAGAATTGCCTAAGTTTTACACTTATTGAAAAACAAATCTCCTGATGGGGGAGGGTTTGAAACATTTTTATCATCTTGCAACATTTCCTGGAACTATGTGTATGTGGTTTTCTTTTTTTCTTCAGAAAAGAAATCAGAAAAATCACTGAATACACTTGAAACCAGTGGTCACTATTCAGAATCAACAAGTACATTTTTTTATTTACTATGTGCTGGATGATTCTGCATGTGTTTCTCCTTCAATTGTGATAAATGTAGGATATTATTTTCACTACATTTTACAAATAAGGAAGGAGACACAAAATGGTGAGGTGATGTGTCTAAGGTTACACATCCATGGTAAGTGTATGTGTATACTGAGTTTGGAGCTGTGATGGACACTAAGTTGCTAAGTACGCCCTTTGCCAAGTTTCTCTTCAATACTTGAATTCAAACATTGCCAGAAGGGGTTGGTGGGCTCCACAGTGCAATCCCCAGGACCACCCACCCCCTTCTCAGGGAACCTCAGAAGGAATAGGGAGGGGTCCTTGCTTGGGTTGCCACAAAGAAGTGGGGGCATCAATAAGAGGGTGATGCCACATGCTGTCATGCAAGCATACTTCCTTCATGTAGCTCCTTTGAATGCATTCCTAGAAAGACTTGTCTGCAAAGGTGGCACCTCTCTAGGCTTACTATTCACTGTGATCTACAGGAGACTTGCTGTAAAAAGCCATAGCAGGAGCAATTATTAAGACATGTGCAAAAGGGAAGGGGCCTGGGAGGGCATTCCTGTGTCTCTCAGAGATATGACACTTCACCTACTAGTCATAGACCAATGGTTTTCAAACTTGGGTGGGTATAAAAATTGCCCAGGAGGTTTGTCTGCATAGACATCTCCTTCCCATTCACTACCCTGTCTGCTCCCAGTGTGTGACTCAGGAGGGCTAGTGTGTATTCCTGGAAAGTACATTTGAAACAAGTATTCCAACACTTCAGAAAAATTCTTTCCGGTTTAAATCTAAGTCCTAGAGAAAGAGGGCATGCAAATAGAAAAAGGAAAAGTAGTTGCTAAAAAAAAAAAAATCTCTGTGATAATTGGGCAATGCCTCATGCAATCTATGTTAGATTGTGGCAGGAAGGTGTGGTATTTGGGAAAGGGAAGAGTCCTATTTCAGCAAGGCAGTTTCAGGACACCATGGGGCTTGCCCAGGATGAATCCACCACTGTCAGTGGGCAGCAAGAGCAAATCCAAGAATCTGCTTTGGCTGCAACAGTAGTTATGGTGAAGATTTCTGGGAGTCTCATTAGAGGTGAAGGAGAATGATGACCCACGTGTGGCACTAAGAAGAACTTGCTTGACATAGAAAAGTAGCTCTGGGGTTTCCTAGAAGGAATGCAGGGAGGATTTGAAAAGAGAGGGGCTTGAACGTTTTCAGTAAGGCTTACCAAGCTTACCCAATGTTGGGAAATGCTAAACTGAAATCTCTTGATGAGGACTGGCTCTATACAATTTTTATTTATTTATTTATTTATTTATTTATTTATTTATTTATTTATTTGTTTGTTTAGAGAGACAGAGAGGAGGTGGGGGGGGCACAGAGAGAGGGAGAGAGAGGATCCCAAGCAGGCTCAATGCTATCAGCACAGAGTCTGACACAGGGCTTTAACTCACAAACCATGAGAACATGACCTGAGCTGAAATCAAGAGTCAGACGCTTAACCGACTGAGCCACCCAGGTGCCCCAACAATTTTTAAATTGAGTACTGATTGTGGGTTGAGTCCTATGCTTGGTATTGCCCCTGAATAGTCTGGTATTTCTCCCCTACTCCTACCCCCGACATTTCCCAGCATTCCCCATATTTCTCATCCTCTAGCTTCCACTTAGCTGATCCTACCCCACAATGTTACCTGCAGCTTCAAATGCTACCACCCACTCAGGGTATTAATGGAGTGGGTTCTTAAAAAGAGTACCAAGTAAGTCCAGAAATGCTGCAAGGCAAATTCTGATGTTAAAATGGAAAATAATGTTTTTCTTTTAAAAAAATGTTTATTTACTTATTTTGAGAGAGATGGGGGGAGAAAGAATGGGGGAAGGGGCAGAGAGAGAGGGGAGAGAGAATCCCAAGCAGACTCTGCACTGTCAGCGTGAAGCCAGATGTGGGGCTTGATCCCACGAACTGTGAGATCTTGACCTGAGCTGAAATCAAGAGTCAGATGCCTAACTGACTGGGCCATCCAGGTACCTCAATAATATTTTTCTAATGGCAAAATCACCTCTATCTTAGAAGATTGTTAGGAAGATCCAAAATGTCTTAGATCCACAAAAATAGCTCTTAGTAGTGCTATAAGTGTCAGAGATGATTGGAGCAAAGCTTCAAGTTTTATTTCCATTAGCGTAAGTCCAAGAATACTTTTCTGCAAGGGGACACCATGACAACACACTAAGCCCCTCCCCACTCCTTGACAGACACCACAGACATAATCAGTACCAGATAGGTTGCCAGGCATAGACTTGTGCGACCATAAGCATCCTGCATGTTAATATTGGCCCCCATCTTCAACAACAGCTTCACTGTGTCCACTTGACGTCCAGAAACTGCATGCATCAAGGGTGTACATCCTGGAATGAGACATTTCAACAGTCTTTATAAAAATATTTGACTTCTGAAATTTATTAGCAGGCTTTATTTGCCTGTTCACTTATTATGCTCTTTGCAAATAAAGGAACTGGCCACAACACAAATTCAGCTGTTGAACTATATGAGACTTAAGAGAAATGAAGATGATTGTTGCTACATTTATGTAAACTAAGTATTTTCTTTCTGGCTGTATTAAATCTTCTGTAATTTTGCAGTAATTCATTGATTAAAACAATTAGTGCCAATGATTAAAAAATCCTCACTACTACCATGAGAATCAGCACCATTTAGGACATGACAGGTTTTTCCTAACCTGGTTTGAACAATGTAGAATCTGGAAGTGTCTGGAAGGCAACTCCAGCCAGGCAGACAGGTGCAGCATATTTTTATTAGAGATGGTAGATGATAAAGGGCGGTGATGGCTGCCTAGCCTTGGGTTGCACACATTCTTAAGAAAAGGGGTCCACCTTTATTGAAACACTACTCTGTTTTCGTTAGTAATATAGGCCAAGGCATCTGGTTCTTTGTGGGTTTTCTTTCTGAAGAAAAACAGATGAAATTACACATTCTGATTAACTCGTAGACCTGTTGGAACAAGCCAGCCTGGTGAGGCAGAATACAGGTGCGTCACACTCTTCAGGTGAAGAAACCAAACCTCGGACACAATTCTTTGCCAAGCTGAGACTTGTTTACATGCTTTTCATTGATAACATATTCTTAGAGTGGGCTGCAAGGTACTCGAAATGGACAAATTGTGGGGCTGCTGTTCTCATTGCAAGATTACAGCTGACAACCCAGTTTCTCTACAAATCTCTCCTTTCTAATGCTCTTTGGGTAAAAGCAGCAATGAAGCACTATGTCTTGAATAGTGGCAACAGTTCCTTCTTTATTTCTTCCTCTCTCTCTTCTCTCCTTCCCTCCCTCCTTCCATCTCTCCCTCCCTCCCTCCCTCTTTCTTTCTTTGTTTTCAAGGGTGTTGAATTGCTCTAGCACTGTTTGTTGAAGAGGCTTTCTTCCACTGAATTACATTTGCACCTTTGTCAGAGATCAGTTGAGTATATTTGTGTGAGTCTATTTCTGAATTCTTTGTTCTTTTCCATTAATCTATGTCTGTCCCTCAGCCGTTACCACATAGTCTTGATTTCTGTAGCCACATAATAGGTCTTGAATTTTGGAAGACTGATTCCTCCCAGTTTATTCTTTTTTTTTTTTTTTAACATTTTTAATTCCAGTTAGTTAACATACAGTATATTAGTTTCAGGTGTACGATATAGTGATTCAACACTTCTGTATACGAACTGGTGCTCATCATGAGGAGTGTACTCTTTAATCTCCATCTCCAGAATTGTGATGCCCCCAACTATGCTTTTCTTTTTCAAGATTGCTTTGGTTATTTAGGGTCTTTTGCGGTTCCATACAAATTTTACAGTTGTTTGTTCTAGTTCTCTGAAAAATGCTGTTGGTGTTTTGATAGGGATTGCATTAAATGCGTCAATTACATTGGATAGTATGGACATTTAACAATGTTTGTTCTTCTAGTCCATGAGCATGGAATGTCTTTCCATTTCTTTGTGTCATCTTTAATTTCTTTCATCAGTGTTTTATAATTTTCAGAGTATAGGTCTTTCACCTCTTTGGTTAGGTTTATTCCTAGGTATTTTATGGTTTTTGATGCAATTGTAAGTGGGACTACTATCTTAATTTCTCTTTCTGCTGTTCATTATTGTTGTAGAGAAATTCAATAGACTTCTGCACATTGATTTTGTATCCTGTGACTTTACTGAATCATGTATCAGTTCTAGAAGTTTTTTGGTGGAGTCTATTGGGTTTTCTCTATATATATAGTATTGCGTCATCTGCAAATAATAAAAGTTTTACTTCTTCCTTACTGATTTGGATACCTTACTTCTTTTACTCTTCTGATCATTGTAGCTGGGACTTCCAGTAGTATGTTGAATAGAAGTGGTGAGAATGGACATCCTTGTCTTATTCCTAACCTTAGGGGAAAAGGTCTCAATTTTCCCCCATTGAGGACAATGTTAGCTGTGGGTTTTTCACAGATGGCCTTCATTATGTTGAGGTATGTTCCCTCTAAACCTACTTTGTTGAGGGTTTTTATCATGAATGGGTATTGTACTTTGTCAAATGCTTTTCCTGAATCTTACTGAAATGATCATATGGTTCTTATTCTTTCTCTTATTGGATGTGATGTGTCATGTTGATTAATTTGTGAATATTGAACCATCTTTGCAACCCAGGAATAAATCTACTTGATTGTGGATGATTTTTTTTAACGTATTATTGAATTAGGTTTGCTAGTATTTTATTAAAGATTTTTGCATCTATGTTCATAAGGGATACTGGCCTGTAGTTCTCTTTTTTTTAATGGTGTCTTTATCCAGTTTTGGTATCAGTATAATGCTGGCTTCATAGAATTAATTTGGAAGTTTTCTTTCCTTTACTATTTTTGGGAACAGTTTGAGAAGAATAGGTATTAACTTTTCTTTAAATGTTTGGTAGAATTTGCCTGTGAAGCCCTCTGGTCCTAGATATTTGTTTGTTGGGAGTTTTTTGGTTACTAATTCCATTTCTTTGCTTGTTATTGGTTTGTTCAAATTTTCTGTTTCTTTATGTTATAGTTTTGGTAGTTTATATGTTTCTAGGAATTTATCTATTTCTTCTGTGTTGTTCAAATTGTTGGCATATAGTTTTCATAATATTCTCTTACAATTGTTTGTATTTCTGAGGTGTTTGTTGTTATTTCTCCTCTCTCATTTATTATTTTACTTGACTATTTTCACATTCTTTCTTGGTAAGTCTGGTTAGAGGTTTATCAATTTATTTATTTATTTTTCAAAGAATCAGTTCCTGGTTTTATTGATTTGTTCTATTGTCTTTTTTTTTGGTTTCTATATCATTTATTTCTTCTCTAATCTTTATTATTATCCTCTCCTTCCTTCTAGTGGCTTTAGGTTTTGTTTATTATTCTTTTTCTAGCTCCCTTAGATGTAGGGCTAGGTTGTTTATTTGAGATTTTTCTTGCTTCTTGAGGTAGACCTGTGTTGCTACTTATAGCAATCATTTTTGCTGCATCCCAAAGGCTTTGGACCACTGTGTTTTAATTTTCATTTGTTTCCATGTACTGTTTAATTTCTTCTTATATTTCCTGGTTGACCCATTCATTGTTTAATAGCATGTTATTAAAAAAAATAGCATGTTATTTAACTGCCATGTATTTCTGGTCCTTCCAGATTTTTTCTAGTGGTTGATTTCTAGTTTCATAGCATTGGGGTCACAAAAGACATATGGTATGACTTTGATTTTCTTGAATTTGTTAAGACTTGTTTTTTTGGCCTAATATGTGATCTTTTCTGGAGAATATTACATGCGCACTTGAAAAGAATGGGTATTCTGCTGTTTTAGAATGTAATGTTCTAAATATATCTGTTAAATCCATCTGGTCCAGTGTGTCATTCAAAGCTGTTATTTCCTATTTTCTGTTTAGATGATCTGTCCATTGATGTAAGTGGGGTTAACATCCCCTAGTATTATTGTATTATTATCAATCAGTTCCTTTCTGTTTGTTAGTAATTGTCTTATGTATTTGGTTGCTCCTATGTTGGGTGTGTAAATACTTACAATTGTTTCATCTTCTTGTTGGCTTGTCCCTTTTATTATTATATAGTGTCCTTTATCTGTTGTTACAGTTATTTATTTATTAATTTAATATTTATTTTTGAGAGACAGAGAGAGACAGTGTGTGAGTGGGGGAGCAGCAGAGAGAGAAGGAGACACAGAATCTGAAGCAGGCTCTAGGCCCTGAGCTGTCAGCACAGAGCCCAGCCTGGGGTTCGAACCCATGAATTGTGAGATCATGTCCTGAGCTGAAGTTGGACGCTTAACTGACTGAGACACTCAGGTGCCCCCAGTCGTTGTTTTAAGGTCTAGTTTGTCTGATATATGTACTGCTACTTTGGCTTTCTTTTCACATCTATTTGCATGATAGATGTTTCTCCATCCCCTCATTTTTCACTCTGCAGGTGTCTTTAGTTCTGAAAAGAGTCTCTTGTAGGCAACATATAGATGGGTCTTGTGTGGTTTTTTATCCATTCTATTGCCGTATGTCTTTTGATTGCAGTGTTTAGTCCATTTACATTCAAAGTAATTATTGATAGATATGTATTTATTGCCTTTTTATTTCTTGTTTTGTAGTTGTTTCTGAAGATTTTCTCTGATCTTTTCTTGTCTTTCTCTCATGTTTTGCTGATTTTCTTTAGTGATATATTTGGATTTGTTTCTCTTTATACTTTGTATGTTTATTAGTGGCTTTTGATATATGGTTTGATATGTAGGTTTGTTTATAACCTCTTATGCATATCATATAGGAGTCTATATTAATTTGATGGTCATTTAAGTTTAAATCCATTCTTTTCCCCTCTCCTCCCCCTTTTAGATATATGTTACAATATTTTACATCCTTTGTTTTTGTGAGTCTTTTGACTTTTTTTTTTTACAGAAATATTCACTTACTGCTTTTGTGTTTCCTGCCTTTATACTGTCACTTTTGGTCTCTTTTTCATTTAGAGTCACCTTTAATATTTCTTGCAGGGCTGGTTTAGTGATCATGAAAGGTTTTGTTTGTCTCAGAAATGCTTTATCTCTTCTTCTGTTCTCAATGATAGCCTTGCTGGATAGAGTATTGTTGGCTGCAGATTTTTCCCATTCAGCACTTTGAACATATTATGCCATTCCCTTCTGTCTTGCAAAGTTTCTGTTGAGAAATCTCCCATGAGCCTTTTGGGCTTTTCCATGTAGGTTACTGACTTCTTCTGTCTTGCTGCTTTTAAGATTTTTTCTTTATCACTATATTTTGTAAATGTTATCATACATCTTAGTTTGTTGATTTTGATGGGAATTCTCTATGCTTCCTAGATATAAATATCTCCTTTCTTCACTGATAAGGAAAGTTTTCAGCTATTATGTCTTCAAAGAAAATTTCTGCCCCCTTTTCTCTCTTTTTCTTCTGGGGCTCCTGTAATACAAATGTTACTATCTTTAATGGAGTCACTGAGTATTCTTATGATTATTGCTTAAATTCTCTATCAGGCATTGTTACTTAAAAATGTTTCAGGGGTGCCTGGGTGGCGCAGTCGGTTAAGCGTCTGACTTCAGCCAGGTCACGATCTCGCGGTCCGTGAGTTCGAGCCCCGCGTCGGGCTCTGGGCTGATGGCTCAGAGCCTGGAGCCTGTTTCCGATTCTGTGTCTCCCTCTCTCTCTGCCCCTCCCCCGTTCATGCTCTGTCTCTCTCTGTCCCAAAAATAAATAAAAAAAAAAAAAAAACGTTGAAAAAAAAAAAATGTTTCATTTAGATCTCTGGCTCTGGCCCTGTTCTGTTCTTTCAGTTGGGATGAATTTCTCTGTCTCCTCATTTTGTCTACCTCTCTGTGTCTGTTTCTGTGTCTTAAGAATGTCAGCTATGTCTTTTGTTATTGAAAGTAGTAACTTTAGGGGCGCCTGGGTGGCGCAGTCGGTTAAGCGTCCGACTTCAGCCAGGTCACGATCTCGCGGTCCGGGAGTTCGAGCCCCGCGTCAGGCTCTGGGCTGATGGCTCAGAGCCTGGAGCCTGTTTCTGATTCTGTGTCTCCCTCTCTCTCTGCCCCTCCCCCGTTCATGCTCTGTCTCTCTCTGTCCCAAAAATAAATAAACGTTGAAAAAAAAATTAAAAAAAAAAAAAAAAAAAAAAAGAAAGTAGTAACTTTATGAAAAGGAGGTCCTGGAGTGCCCTGCAGTGTAGTGTCCCCTGTTCATCAAGACCTGGCACTTCAGGAGAGTATCCTAGGTGTGCTGCTTATGCCTTGCTATTGCATCTGAGTCACCTTTCTTTTCAGTACAGTTGTCTGCACTGACTCTGCCTGCTGTGGACTGTGCTAGCTCTCTGTGATGTTAGTGGACCCAGGCAGAGCAGCTCTGAGGGTGCATGACCCCTGGGGAACTTGGGAGCAGGGTGGCAGTATTAGCAAAATTTGTGTTGGGCCACTAGGCCTATGCTGGATCACCTCAACTGCTGTGGTGGCTGCAAGCTCTGCACTACATGGCAGGGGGCGTGTGGCTGGGTGCTGTGCTGTCGCTGGGCCAGGCTCTAGATAGCAGTTGTTCACCTGGTGGCTGGGTGGGGCATATGTGTACTTTTAACAAAATTTGCCTTGAGCCTGGGCCAAGGCTATAAATGTCTGTGCAGCCCCACCTCCCCCAGGTGGCTCTGTGTTTATGCTGGGGGGCAGGGGAGGAAAATGGTGCCTGCAAGTCCCTCATTTTCAGAGAAGTCCCCCAGTGTGCTCAGAAATCAGTATGAACACATCTGTCTCCCATGTGTCCTGGTGTTATGTAAACTCCAGTTTTTTTGTTGTCTCTCCATGTAGTCCACTATCTCTTTAAGGGCAGAGACCCAGCTATCATTCACTCTCCCAGCTCACCCAGAGCTGAGTCAGCTGACTTTTAAAGCTCCAGGCTCCAAGTCCCACTGTTTTTAAAAACTCACAGAATTCAGCCCTTCTAGTTTTTGAAGAAAAAACATTATGGGTATCAGTCTTCCTCATGTGATCACCTTGGTGCAAGGGCCTGTTTCTCTGCCCTCTCCCTGCAGTGCACAACTCCCTCCCTCCTGCAGGTAGCTTCCTTCCCCCTTTCCGATCTTCCTAAACTTTCAGGTGCAGTTTCTTCTCTATATTTAGTTTTTAAATTTGTTCTGCCAGTCTTTGGATCATTCTCCAGTTTATTGACTTGGATATGGATGATATCTAGTTGTAAATGTGGGATGGGGTGAGCTCAGTTTCCTCATACTCCTCCATCTTCCTAAGCTCTCGTGCTTGCTTTATTCTTTTTCAAAATTGATTTAACTATACTACTTCCTTTGCCTTTTTATATAAATTTTAGATAATTTTGTATATATCTACAAAAAATCTTGCTGGGGTTTGATAGAAATTGCATTAAATCTGCACATGAATTTGAAAAGCACTGCATATTTGCTATCTTCAGTCTTTTAATCTATGAGCATGGCATATCTCTCCATTTATTTAGATCTCCTTTGATTTCTTTCATTGGCATTTTATAATTTCCAGTATACAAGTCTTACATGTATTTTGTTATATTCACACCTAACTATTCTTTGTTGAGTGACTTTAAATAGCATTTTAATTTTAATTGTGGATTCCATGTGTTCATTTCTGGTATACAGGAATATAATTTGTTTTTCTGGATTGATTTTATATCCTGTGACCTGTATCCTGAACTCAGTTGTAGAAGTTTTTCTTGGTAGCCTCCTTAGTATTTTCTATGTGTAAAATCAAGCTGTGCAAAAAGAGACATTATTAGTTTTTCATTTTAAATAGATATGCCTTTATTATCTTTTCTTGCCTTTTTGTACTGGCTAGAACTTTCACCACTATGCTGAATATAAGAAAGAGTGGACATTTTTGCTTTGTTCCTGATCTTAGGTGTAAAGCATTCAGACTTTTTTACCATTAGGTAAAATGTTAGCTCTAGGTTTTTGTTTTTTTTGTTTTTGTTTTATAGATACTCTGTCAAATTGAGGAATTTCCCCTCTATTCCTATTTTTCTGAGAGTTTTTAATCATAAATGTATGTAAAATTTTGTCAAATACTTCTCTGCATTCATGGGTATAATTGTGTGATTTTTCTTCTTTAGCTGGTTAATATGGTGGATTACATTGATTGATTTTGAAATATTGAACCACACATCCCTACAACAAATCCCACTTGGTCATGGTATATAAATCTTGTTATATATTACTGAATTATATTTGCTAATATTTTACTAAGGCTTTCTTTATCGACATTCATGAGGAAGATTGGTCTTTAGGTTAATTTTTTACATCATCTTTTATATCATCTGGTTTTAATATCAGGGTAATACTAGCTTTATAAATATAACTGAAAAGAGTTTCCTTCCCATATTTTCTGGGAGAGATTATTTACAATTGGTGTTAACTATTATTTAAAACTTTGTAGGAGTTTCTAGGGAAACTATCTAGGCCCAAACATTTCTTTTTCTGGGAATTTAAAAATAATGAATGTACTTTCCTTAATATTTGTAGAGGCATTCAAATAGTCTATTTCCTATTGGATAAGTTGTGGTAGTTTATCTTTATGGAGGAATTGACCCATTTAATCTAAATAGTTAAATATATGGGTGTAGAGGTTTTGTTTGTTTGTTTGTTTTTTGTAATTCCTTTTTATTGGTTAGATGTCTGCAGGGTCTATAGTGATATCTTTGGTTTCACTCCTGACAGTGGTCTTTTGTGACTTCTTTCATTTTTTGTCTGTTTTTTATTGCTAGAATTTTGTCAATTTTATTGATCTTTTCAAAGAATCAGTTCCTTGCTTCAGTGATTTTCTTTATTGTTGTCTATTTTCAATTACCCTTATTTCTATTCTTTCTTTATTAGTTCTTTCCTTTGGGTTTATTTTGTTCTTTTTTTAAGTTCTTGGGGTAAGAATTTACATTATTGACTGATATTTTTCCTCTTTTCTAATGAATGTATTTAGTGTCATACATTTCCTTCAGCATTGCTTTGCCTGTGTCACACAAATTCTAAGATATATTTTCACTTCCACTCATAGGCAGGACAAGCTAGGATTGAACCCAGTCTGGCTCTTGCACTTATCACACAAGTAGTATCAAACATTTGTCTCTCCTCATTTCCCATTATTAGCCATGAAGCAGATGTACAAGTAAATCTCCTTTAAAAAGAAACAAGCAAACAAATAAACAAAAAAAACTACTATTGATAAGTTAGGGACAACTACTCACTTTACAAAACATTTTGCTGTCATGATAAGGGATTCTCAAGCTCTTCATGGGACAGGTATGCTGGTTAAAAATCATTAATGACACAAGTACTAACACAGAAAAAACAATGATAGAACTTTTTATTATGGGGTGCCTGGGTGGCAGTCGGTTGAGCATCTGTCTTTGGCTCAGGTCATGATCTCATGGTTTATGAGTTGGAGCCCTGCACTGGGCTCTCTGCTGTCAGCACAGAGCCCACTTTGGATCCTCTGTCTCCCTCTCTCTCTGCTCCTTCCCCACTTGTACTCTCTCTCAAAAATAAATAAACATTAAAACAAAAAACCCAAACACTTTTGTTATAGTCCCACAAGTGCCTGATGCTCTTTTTTTTTTTTTTTTTTTAGCCTATTTTCTTTCAGTTGTTCAGATTGGCTCATTTCTATCATTCTATTTTTAAGTTTGTTGATCCTTTCCCTCTGCTTCCTCACTCTGCTGCTGAGTTTATTTACGGAGTTTTTAATTGTGATTATTGTATTTTTCAGGTTAAAAATTTTCCATTTAGTTCTTCTTTATATCATCTATTTCTTTGTTTAAGCTTCCTATTTCTTCATTTGTTTCAAGGATGTTTGTAATTGTTCATTGAAGTTTTTTTTTTTTTTTTCATGACCTCTTCAAAATCTGTCAGGTAATTCTAACATCTATTATCTCAGTTTTGTATCTATTGATTATCTTTTTTCATTCAGTTTGAGATCTTCCTGTTTCTTGATATAACAAATTGTTTTTTATTGAAATCTGGACATTTGGGATATTGTGTTGAGTTGCTTAATCTTACTTAAACCCTCTATTTTAGCTGGCTTTCCCTGACAATACTCCAAAGGGGGAGAAGGTATGTACTTGTGACCTCATTATTGCCAGGTCCAAGTTCCCTATTTAGCTTCCATTGACATTTGAGGGAGAAGATTCTTCATTACTGGGTGGGAGTACTGGCAACTAGGGGGAGGGAGGCTCACTAGTTGGGGTGGAGGTCCAAGATCTCTACTAGGTCTTTGCTGGAATAATGAGCCTAAAGCCACAGGTTCTCATTTGTCTGTTTTTTGTGTGATGTTTGGTTGGAGTAGACTCATTACTGTCTACAAGTTTTCTGTGTTGCTATGTGGTCCCTTTCCTGGTTCTTTGGCTAGAGGGCAGGCTTTTGTTGGGGCTTTGTTTTTCTTTTTTTGTTTTTTGGTCTGTGACTGTTGGCCCTTCTGAGCTGTTGGATTCTTCAACTCCAAGTTGGGATATAAGAGGCAAAAAAGAAAACCCAAGAAACTTACCACAGTGTTTATTCCTTGGGTCACATGGTCCCAGCCGGTCTGTCATTTTCTCTCCACCTTCGGGAGTGTTCTTATGTTTATATTATATACAACATCCAGGATTTTTAGTTATATTTAGCAGGAGGAATAGAGAAACAAGTACATCTACTCCATCTTCTGAGAAGCAGGTCTTTGCTTCTGGCTTTAATAGTCATACTTTCCCAACATCCACTGCCACCAAAAATAGCCCTCTTTCTATATTCCTTTTTTAACTACTTGGTGTATCTACTTTAGTCATTCATACAAATAAGTTGAAAATAAATCTAAATCAACTAGATTCATTATATGAATGGTGTAAAAAAAATTGGAAGATTTGTGTCCAAGACCATCATTTAAAGACAAGCCACTCCTTGTCCCTCCAGTACCAAATGGCCTGTTAGATGTAATTTTAACAGTGCTCACCTCTGAAGACCATCTCTAAAAGAATAGAGAAGAACATTCTGCAGGCTTCAAAAATGAATAAATAGCTCACCTTCACTGTCACAGCATTCTAGGATGGAAGGGTCTTCACGAATTACTGAGGTCAGAGCATTGACATCTCCATTAGAAGCTGCCTGATAAACCATGGTCAGGTCAACTTCCTCAGATGAGTCACCTTCATGAATCAAAAAGAGATACACTTCGTGTGTGTAGCAAATTCACTGAAAGAGTAACAACACCCACAACATCGCACATACAAGTGATTCATGAAAACTTCTTTAATGAATCTGAGCAGGAGGCTGAGTCATCCTCTTATAAGCAACCTCAATGCTTCTGAAGAAAGGTGGACCCCTGTGGGTCATGTTGTAACATTACCATATATTGGGAAGGAGTCTGAGGGATTAGATGTCCTCTGAGATTTTGTGACTCTTTCTAGGCCTTCAGGCTTCTCAAAATCAGTGAGACTAGAAAGGAAAATGGGACCCCATGTTGGTTCTAGGCTCCCCTCTGATCTGAAACATGATAAATTTGTTAAACTCAGTGAATCAGTTTACCTACCTCTGATGGAGATATTGCATTATTTTCTTTTCTTCTGACATCCTCTCCAGTCTATTCCCCTCAGCTGTGTTCCCTGATGGCTGATGCTTGCTGACTACTTCACCCAGGTACCCTCCCTCTTTGGCTTGCCCATAGGAGACACTGGCAAGAGACTGGTAGGGAGAAGGGAAAGAGGTAGGGAATTTCTTTCTGCCTTTCCCTGGTGTAGTGTCTAATAGTAGCTGCTGCTCTCCCACCAGGATGTTCCTCCTCCCTAGAACCAGCTCTTACTGGGCTCCCTTTGGTAACAAACACCATTCTCGCCACGCTGCCGCCTCTCTGCTGCAAACTTCTTCATTTGAACCAGCTGGGGTTACATGACATGCTGTTTCCAGAAAGAAGAGACCTGTATGCAATTGCTTTGAATTTGGTAGCCACCTGTACTATACCTTTGTGCAAGACTAAACCAATTGAACCAACTAATAGTACTGCCAAAAGTGACAACAGAACTGTGGGTCAAGTGACCCTAGGGGAGCACCGTAAGGGCTGGGAGCTTTAGTGAGGTGCTATGCAGAGTCCTTCTACTTTTACAATTTCCCCCCATACATAGCCATTATTCAGGGAAAATATATGTAAGAAAAGTTTTTTAAATTGTGTTTTTTCTATGAATGTAGACACTGCACCAGAAATACTTTACAGTTCTAATATATCTTTAGTTGGCAGTGATCCTAACCTATTGGCTGGGTTTCTCTGCCCCAGTACTTCTGGGAAGTGATTAGTGATTTTTTAACCAGTTGACCTGTCCCAGATGGAGCTTGTTATTGCAAATGGTTCACTTACGACAACAAGCTGCTTTGTAAAGTGAGTGGTTCCCTAATTTATCCACAGTAAATTTGTTGTAGGTGGTGGTGTTTTTAAAGCAGGCTCACCTGCGCATTTGCCTGGGGGCTGGAAATAGGAGATGAGAGATGTCAAATGTCCCCTCTGCCATAAGAACTCTGCAGCCACACACCTTGGGTTCAAGTCCCGGTTTTTACTAACTAGCTCTGTGAATTTGGGAAATTACCTGCTCTGGGCCTGTTTCCTTGTTTCTAAAATGGAGATGATGATGATGATGACGACAACCACCTATGTCATAAAGTTGTTGTCAGGAATAAGTGAATTAATACTTAATCCTATGTGCTTTTAGAACAGAGAATAGCATGTAGACGACACTATATATACTTTGCTACTACTTTTGTTTTGTGCATGTGTGTGTTTGTGTTTAGGAAATATGAGAAATCTGGAGCAAATAGAGAAGAAGGCCTCTTTTTGATGATGGCTAGATAAAGAATTCATACTTTGCACAGAACATTTACTCTGCTGGAAGCCCTCCTAGGAGTCTAGGAATTTTTTAAAGGTTGATAATGATGTCTTTGGGCCCCAAAATAGGGCTCACACTTAAGGAAAATGATGGGCCTGGTATCTGATTATATGACCACATCCAAAGATGCTGGAATGTCACCTCAGAAAGAAGATCTTGGTGTTGGGCTGTGAAGCTCTGTGTTAACAGCATGTTTACATCTTATATAACATGTTTATAATACATATATACACATGATTATAATCTGTTCAATATTGAGTGCAATCAAATCTGTAAGGCACATTCATCACACTGTTGAGCATATACAGTTGAGACAAACAAGGAATTCACTACTTGATAGAATTAGAATCCCCAAAATAACTTTCCAAGAGGATTCTAATAAGATTGTATTTAATAGGAATAAATACAGGGCAATGTATCCTAGTTTTAAAACACTCAGTTGGACTTACTGAAGGGTAGCTGACTTTATAGTTATTGTTGCTCAAAACCCCCTCAGCATACAGGTGACCTTAACCTGAGCATTCTCTGGGGATCAGCTCTTCTCCACTTTTGGACCATGGGCTGATTCAGTGGAGTTGACAACATCCCTGGTCAGGGGCAGAACACATGACCTGGAAATAAGTCACTCAGCACCAGCATTATCTGGCCACAGAGATTGGTTCAGGAACGTGACCCAATCAGAGGCCATGAATGGCAATATGCTTTGATCAGAATTGCTGGGAGCAATACTGTTGCTTTATTCCACCACCCATGAACTTGGGAGAGACTGGGAGGCATCTCATGGGTATAGAGACTATCTAAGAATAAAGAAAACACAAGGAGCAAAGCAGAGTTCTACAAAAAGAAGGAAATAATTGAGACCCGGTGACATCATTTGAACTCCTGAATCAAGCCACACTTCAAGTCCCCACCATTAAATTTAAATGTGCCAATAAATTCTTTTTTTGTCAGTTTGCATAGTTTATGTATTTGCTTTTTCCTTTGAATCACTGAAAGAGTTCTAAGAGCTAAAAAGGTTTTAGCAGTGGCACATCAGTTAAGAACTTAGGGGTTTAGCTTCGTAGTTTGCTTTGTAGGAATGAACAGTGTGATGAACTAGTAGGAGCTTTGGCTGTATTATTAATCGTTTAGCAAACAGATTGAAGGAGGTGATAGGCTTTTCTGTTCTTAACTGGTCAGTGTTATGTTGAGGTCTATGGCCTGTGTGTGGATTAAATGGGCTATTGGTGGTTGGAGAACATTCAGAGTGACCAGAATGGGGTATGTATGGATTTCATTCATGTCACTTGAGGAACAATTGAAGAAATAGATGTCTTTTTTTTTTTTTCAACGTTTATTTATTTTTGGGACAGAGAGAGACAGAGCATGAATGGGGGAGGGGCAGAGAGAGAGGGAGACATAGAATCGGAAACAGGCTCCAGGCTCTGAGCCATCAGCCCAGAGCCTGACGCGGGGCTCGAACTCCCGGACCGCGAGATCGTGACCTGGCTGAAGTTGGACGCTTAACGGACTGCGCCACCCAGGCGCCCCAAAGAAATAGATGTCTTTACACCAGAGATTATTCCACTGGGTCATGATAGCAGCCTTCAGATATTTGAAGATTTTTTTTAAGTAAAAAATTGTGGTGAAAAATATGTAACAAAAAATTTACCATTTCAATGTTTTTTGTTTGTTTCTTTTGAGAGAGAGAAAGAGAGAGAGAGCGAGAGAGGGAGAGAGAGAAGGAGAGAAGCGGAGCTCACCTGATGTGGGACTCGAATTCAGAACAGTGAAATCATGACTGAGTCAAAATCAGATGCTCAACTGATGGAGCCACCCAGGTACCCTCCATTTCAACCCTTTTTAAGTGTGCAGTTCAGGGTCATTATGTACATTCACAGTGTTGTGCAACCATCACCATCAATCATTTCCAGAACTCTTTTCATCTTCCAGAATTCAAACTCTGTACCCATTAAAATAGTAACTCCTGACTCTTCTCTCATACCAGCCCCTGTAAACTACCATTCCACTTTTACCATTCACTTTCTGTGAATGTTACTACTCTAGCAATCTCATACAAGTGGAATTGACAGTGTTTGTGCTTTTGTGACTTGCTTATTTTACTTAGCATAATGTCCCAAGGTTGATCCATGTTGCAGCATGTGTCATAATTTCCTTCTTGTTCAAGGTTGAATAATATTCTATTATATGTTTAGACCACATGTAGTTTATTAATTTATCCACTGATGGATATTTGGGCTGTTTCCACCTTTTGGCTATTGCAAATAATGTTATCATGAATATGCTTATTCAAATATCTCTTTGAAACCCTGATTTCAATTCTTTTGGGTATAAACTTAAAAGTGGAGTTGCTGGATCATATGATAATTTTATTAAACAATTTTTAAGAACCATCATAATGTTTCCCACACTGGCTGCACCATTTTATATTCCTGCCAACACCACAGAAGGTTTCTAATATTCCCATGATCTTACTGACACTTGTTATTTCCTGTTATCGTTTGATGTGTTTGTTTTAATAGTACATAGTCTAATGGTTGTGAGGTGATATCTCATGATTTTGATTTGCATGTCCCAATTATTAGTCATTTTGAATATCTTTTCATGTACTTATTGGCTATCTGTATATCTTCCTTGGAGAAATATCTCCTTAAGTCCTTTGTCCATTTTTTAATCAGGTTGTTTGTGTTTTGGCGTTAAGTTATAAAAATTCTTTATATATTCTGGATATTAACCACTTATCAATTTATGATTTGCATATATTGTCTCTCATTCTGTGGATTGCCTTTTCATTCTGCCAATCATGTCCCTTGATGCACAAAAGCTTTTAACTCTGATGTAGTTCAACTTGTCTACTTTTTCTTTTGTTGTCTATACATTTGTCATCATATCCAAGAAATCACTGTCAAATTTAATGTCACAGAGCTTTCCCCCTATAATTTCTTCTAAGATTTTTATAGTTTTAGGTCTTATGTTTGTATCTTTCATTGATTTTGAGTTAATTTTTGTATATGGTGTTAAGGTAAGGGTCTGATTTTTCTTCTTTTACATATGACTATCCAATTGTTCCAGCACTATTCTTCCCCATTAAATGGTCATGGCACCCTTGTTGAAAATCAGTTGATTTATATGTCTGGGATTATTTTTAGTCTCACAGTTCTGTTACATGGATCTATATGCCTGACTTTATGTTAGTACTACAGAGTTTTGATTACTGTAGCTTTGTAGTATATTTTGAAATCTGGAAGTTTTGAAACCTCCAACTTTATTTTTCTTTTGTAAGATTATTTTGGCTGTTTGGGACTCCTTGAGATTCCACATGGCTTTTTAGGATTGATTTTTCTGTTTCTACAAAAATAGAAAAAAATTTTTGACTGAAGGTCACAAAACCATTTATATGCAGAAGATTACATAAACAATAAATTCTTCTTTCTCTTCTTTCCTTATCTAATATTTATTTTTCTATCTAGTATAATTGGAATTTTGATCAAGATTGAATTGAATCTGTGGATTTCTTTGGGTAGCACTGACATCTCAACAATATTATCTTCTAATCCATGAAATGCAGGATGTCTTCCCATTTATTAGTGTCTTCTTTAATTCCTTTCAGCAATGTTTTGTAGTTTTCAGTGTGTAAGTCTTTAGCATCCTTGGTTAAGTGTATTCCTAGATATTTTATTTTATTTTTTGATGCTGTTGTAAATAGAGCTGTTTTTCAAACAAGTTTTTTTTTTTTTTAATTTGCATCCAAATTAGTTAGCATATAGTGTAGCAATGATTTCAGGAGTAGATTCCTTAATGCCCCTTATCCATTTAGCCCTTCCCCCTCCCACAACCCCTCCAGTAACCCTCTGTTTGTTCTCCATATTTATGAGTCTCTTATGATTTGTCCCCCTCCCTGTTCTTATATTATTTTTGTTTCCCTTCCCTTATGTTCATCTGTTTTGGCTCTTAAAGTCCTCATAGGAGTGAAGTCATATGATATTTATCTTTCTCTGACTAATTTCGCTTAGCATAATACCCTCCAGTTCCATCCACGTAGTTGCAAATGGTGAGATTTCATTCTTTTTGATTGCCAACTAACACTCCATTGTGTGTATGTATGTATATATATATATATATATATATATATATATGTATATGTATATATACCACATCTTCTTTATCCATTCATCCATCGATGGACATTTGGGCTCTTTCCATACTTTGGCTATGGTTGATAGTGCTGCTGTAAACATTGGGGTGCATTTGCCCCTTCAAAACAGCACACCTATATCCCTTGGATAAATATCTCATAGTGCAATTGCTAGGTCGTAGGGTAGTTCTATTTTTAATTTTTTGAGGAACCTCCATACTGTTTTCCAGAGTGGCTGCACCAGCTTGCATTCCCATCAAACAAGTTTTTAAGCAAAGAGTTTTATGGTTAAATTGTTTCATGGAACCCCAGCAGTTAGAAATAGCAGTGAGTGACAATGACAGAGAAAAGGGTATTTTAAATGTTAAAGCACTGTAAAAATATTATGGGCCACCTCAAGAGGTAGTGAGTTTCCTGACACTGAAGATGGCCAATACTGGCTAGATAGCCACCAAAGAAGTGTACTGTAGAAGGAATTCAGCAGCATGAAGCATAGCACAAGGGAACAGGAAGATGTATGAGGCAGAAGAAAACCTATTTCAGAGTTCCTTCTAGCCTTGAGTTGTCATACTCAACCACTGAGCCATTAAGAAACAGGAAATGAAGGGGTTTCTGCAGAGGATGTGTAGAAATAGTCAATTTAAGTTGTGGTCAATGAAAATAATTAGCTGTAAACTTAAGACTATACAAAGAATTCCTGTGAAAATGAGAAAGAGTGATGTAGAAATAAAATAGTAAGTATAAGGAGAAGGATGAATGATGGTCATTAATGAATCTAAAAGAGAAGAAATTTTTTTTCTACTGAAGGTCACAAAACCATTTATATGCAGAAGATCTAAATAAACCAGCAATACATGAACTCTTTCTTCTTTCCTTCTTTCTTGGCTTACCTGTCTATCGATGTATCTATCATCTACCTATTTGTCTACCTAGTATCATCTAACTACATCCAGCACATGGTTTGAATGGGTCTTGCATCTCTAATTGTGTGAAAGTAAAACAGACAGACTTATGTATGGGTGCATAAAGAGAAATTCCAGAATTCACACAGAGGGGGAGAGACTGAAAGTAGATAAAATGGAAAAGAGACAAATAGGAAGAAAGAAGCGTGTGAATAGATGTAGACTATGTTTTATAAAAATGATATTGTTGTATGTGTATAAACATGAAATATGGAAGATTGGAAGAATATGCATCAAAAAGACAACAGAGATCATCTCTTGGATGTTCTTTAGAAATTTCTATATTTTCCAAATTCTCTAGATGAGTTTATGTTTTTAAAAATTATTGAAGTAAGTCAAGTCTTTTCCTTAACTGCTGAGGGGTATGTCTTATAAGCTTTACACGTGCTACTACTGGGGCACCTGGGTGGCTCAGTCAATTAAGCATCTGACTTTGGCTTAGGTCAGTATCTCCCTGCTCATAAGTTTGAGCTCCGTGTTGGGCTCTGTGCTTACAGCTTGCAGCTCTGAGCCTGCTTTGGATTCTGTATCTCTGCCTCTCCCCACTCACTTGCTCATGTGTTCTCTCTCTCTCAAATATAAACAAACATTAAAAAAATACTTTAATAACATGATATTACTAAATGGGTAAACAGAGCCTAGTTATGTCTATAACTGAGAAAACAAGTCCTGGATATTCGACAAAGTACTGAAAAAGAAAAAATATATATGTCTTTTTCTAATTCTGCTCTTTACAAATACCCTAGATTAAAAAAACAGGTACAGGGGCGCCTGGGTGGCGCAGTCGGTTAAGCGTCCGACTTCAGCCAGGTCACGATCTCGCGGTCCGTGAGTTCGAGCCCCGCGTCGGGCTCTGGGCTGATGGCTCAGAGCCTGGAGCCTGTTTCCGATTCTGTGTCTCCCTCTCTCTCTGCCCCTCCCCCGTTCATGCTCTGTCTCTCTCTGTCCCAAAAAAATAAATAAACGTTGAAAAAAAAAATTAAAAAAACAAACAAAAAAAAAAAAAAAACAGGTACAGGGGCACCCGGGTGCAGTTGGTTAAGCGTCTGAATTCGGCTCAGGTCATGATCTCATAGTTTGTGAGTCTGAGCCCCACATGGGACTCCGCACTGGCAGTGCGGAGAATGCTTGGGATTCTTGATCTCTCCTCTCTCTCGGTTCCTTCCCTGCCTGTGCTCAATCTCTCTCTCTCAAAATAAATAAATAAATAAATAAATAAATAAATAAATAAAACCAGATACATATTTTAAAATTGTATCAATTTTCACCTAAAAACTGGAAGGATAGGCATTCTTATAATCATCTATTTCCCTCATTTTTCATGGTTAAAAACCCTGAACGTTTTCTGGAGGTATCACAAATTGTCTACCTAACCTTAAGTGCCTACCTCTTTATTTTTTTTTTTTTAATTTTTTTTAACGTTTATTTATTTTTGGGACAGAGAGAGACAGAGCATGAACGGGGGAGGGGCAGAGAGAGAGCGAGACACAGAATCGGAAGCAGGCTCCAGGCTCTGAGCCATCAGCCCAGAGCCTGACGCGGGGCTCGAACTCACAGACCGCGAGATCGTGACCTGAGCTGAAGTCGGATGCTTAACCGACTGAGCCACCCAGGCGCCCCAAGTGCCTACCTCTTTAATAGTGGCACTTGTTGTGTTTCTTTGAATCTCAGACATATGACAGGCCAGTAGAAATGTTTGGGATTAGAGGACCTTCCTCAGAATTTCTCAGATTTACACAAATGTAGGCCCCTTTTCTAGTTCTGTCCTTGAGTTATTATGGAGGAGTTTCTTGGGAAAGCCATTGCCTGCATCAGTTACTGGCTTATTTTATTGAAATTTACCTAGAGGTCAGCTTGACACTTGTTCTGCTTAAGCTGTGACCGTTTTGTGGAAGAGCCTGGTCAATGTGAAAATAGATTAGGTATTGCAGTTTCAAGAGTCTAAAGAATGGTCTTAAGGGGCTTTCTTCAGTTCATTCTATCCTGAGGATGCTTGGGTGGATCACCCACTCTAGAATCACTATGAAGTCTAGATCCAACAGAGGACTTTGTAGATCTTTCTTAAACTGTTGCTTGCCGTGGAATTGATTGCCTGTGAGGAATTGAAGTTTAATCACTCATCCATTTACTCAACATCTACCCTTAGGCTAGTGAAATTGCTGGGACAAAGGTTGTAGAGTCTCTGTGTTTAAGAAAGACACACCCTAGTGGGAATACAAACGTGCAATTGACAACAGAAATATACCAGTGCTATGGCAAGATGAAGAATCACTTAAATGAATAGTTTCTTGGGCATTCTCCTAATTCAGATCCCTCTCTCCTCCTGCAGGATTATCCTGGGTGTTTTAGGGATAGTAGAGAAATTGCATTTTGGGAGCTGCCTGGAATGACTTATCCATAAGGTGGTGAGGCCTTTGTAATTTTAGGAAGGATGCCAGGCCTACACTGTACCCTGATGGCTCCATGTGACAATGTTGCCACCCACTGGTGATGAAGAGTCTCTGTGGGCCTTGACCTGGTCCCTGAACTAGAATGGTGTCAGTCCTGCTGGACAGAATTAAAAGTCAGTCTGGAAGTCTTTGGAAGTACAGAAACAAGTTTAAAATCATTGATACATGGAATTGAAACAAAAGTAGTTTCATTCGACTCATTATATATGTTATGTGACAAACTGCATACTTACTTGGAGGCAACATAGAAAAACCATAAGGTCATAGACCCAACCTCCAGAGTTTGAACCCTAGCACTGCCGCTTACCTGCTGGCTGTGTGACCTTGGGTGCAGTGCTAAACCTCTCTATTCATATTCTTCATTTGTCAAATGCGTGAGAATAGTAATTACCTGGTAAGGCTGTCTGGAGAGCTAAATAAATTAATCCATGTAAGGTGCTTATAGCAATGCCTGCACAGAGTAAGCACTGAAATCATGTCAATTATTATTAATATTACTTCTTTAGTGTAGATAGTACTCTCTGTCTTCTATGTCCTTAATGACACCCTTTGCATTGCTGGGCAGGCTACAGAGATCTTGTGAGCTGAAACATTTTGGTATTTCTCCTGTTTTTTCCTCCAGTCCCTCAGGGTGTATTGGCTGAAGATTTAAGAGTGTTTTATAAAGTACCAGTCATATGAAAGGAGGAAAAAGTTTCTTTCTAACATTTTAAAGAGAAAAATAGCTCCAAATTTTCTGCATATGCCAGCTGAGAGAACAAGTACTCAAAGCAACTTTCATGCCCTGGGAGTAGAAAAGGAGATTTCATTCTGTGGGGAGGAAGTCTTGCAACAATATTATCTCTAGGGTAAATATCTGGCCACCATCAGACCTTTCTTAATAACTAGATTTGTGATGTAGCACATGTTGTGTTTCTTTGAATCTCAGCTGCACTGTGTTCCTCGGGGTGCTTCTTCTGACCTGTGAATGTCATTCCACAGTTGGCATCTCTATTGAACCTGGGGTGGTAGTGAGGTGGGGTCTGGGGGCACTGGAAAATGGAATTTACTATTTTAAGAAGCATGTCTGTGTTGAACTTCAATAGTGATGCCTCTCTAGAATGTATTTTCATAGAATGAACTTTCATTTTAATAATACTAATTCTTAAGAAGAACTGAATTTTCAAAGCATAGGGCTTTGAGTATCCGTTCAATGAATGGATTGATTGAGTGATTTAGCACGCATTTTCAATGGGGTTTCTCAGCCATTGGAGTCTTGTGGACATCTTGATGTTAAAATACTGTGTCAGTAAGTTCTCTGGCAATTAGGCAGGTATAAATTTTAAATGAATTTTATGAAGGACTGTGCTAGCTTAGTTGGCCTTTGGAAATTGCAAAGGAAGCCAAGTGTTGTTATTCAACCACCCTTCCTTCAATACCCCTAACTCTTTTGTAGATCAAATACATCCCTCAACCTATCTTTTTCACTTTCCAAAAATGGGAGGTGTATACATCAAGTATTTGTCATTTTACCTGGGGACTCTGGGAGGTGAGGAATTGGTGAAAAGTCAGAGTTTGTTAGCTGAGGGAAGACATGAGCACCATTTTCAAATACTGGAAAACTGGAAGAGGATTTAGATTTGTTTTCTGTAGATACACAGGGAGAACTAGTGGTGGGTAGTTTCTGGTGAGTAGAAATTGACCTAATTGAGACTTCAAATAGCTAGAGCTATTCAAAACTAGAAGAGCTTATCTTGCGAGCTAGTGTGCTTCTCATCACTACCCAAGTTTAAGTGGGTTCTGACCAACAAAGCTTGGGATGCTGTTAATTAGATACCTGTGCTGAATAGAATGTTGGCCGCTAAGGTTCCTTTCATGATTGAGGTTCTACATGTCTTTCTCACTTCTGTGGAGAACCAAATAACAAATCACCTACTGTTGATGAATAATGACTATTGGGCTGGAAGTGGTTTGGAGAAGGAGGTCTTCCTTGGGTCCTCTAAAAGACATTTTTCAAGTGGCCCTCTACTGTAGCCACTTAAAAAATGCTCCTAGTGCCTTGATTTCCTGAAAACAGTTTAAGAAAACAAATTTAGTTTGTCTGTTCCAGCGTTAGAGATTGAACAAGTCTGTCACTCTGTAGTCCCTTTGCTTTGCATTGTTCCTGAAGCCTTGTTGCAGACACATTCTGTCAGCTGGTCTTCCATGGATGTCCTTGTTGTCTTGACTTCTCTTTCTCCCTCTTTATCAATAGTTAATTCAGATTGGACATGATCTCTTACTTATTTAAATTTTCTTTAAATTTGAACTGACCCTGAAAATTTCTACACTTGCTTTCTGTCCACAGTCACAAATTGACAATAAGTTCCTGAATGGCTGTCTCCATGTGTTTTTAAAGATGTCTGTTCCTGCCATGGTTTCGTTGTTGTGTAATAAAAGGCAGAGCATGAAGCCAAACCTAGTGAATAATCACTCTTTATATGTCTGTACTAGAATTTTGGTAGTATAGTTTTGCCTTTATTACAGGAGAAAAAAATCTCTAACATTAGATAGTAGAAGCTAGAGTAGTGTTGGATGTATTGTAGATACTTGATAATTATGTGTTTATATGATTGCATCAGCATATTCTTTTCCATTTGACAAGTTGAACAGAGTGCATATAATAACTGAAGTCTCGGGCGCCTGGGTGGCTCAGTCGGTTGAGCGTCCCACTTTGGCTCAGGTCACGATCTCGCGGTCCGTGAGTTCGAGCCCCGCATCGGGCCCTGGGCTGATGGCTCAGAGCCTGGAGCCTGCTTCCGATTCTGTGTCTCGCTCTCTCTCTGCCCCTCCCCCGTTCATGCTCTGTCTCTCTCTGTCTCAAAAATAAATAAACGTTAAAAAAAATTTATAAAAAAAAAGGAAAAGAACTGAAGTCTCATTTTTCATAATCCTTGGTAAAAGAGTTATGAAAAGTAGTGAAAGAAGGAGTCTTCTCCTTTAAATAATTTTGTAAGGCTTATCACTAGGATTTTAAGTGGAGTTAAATGAACAGCTTCTGTCAACTATCAAATATAGATGTATGGTTAAAGTAAGGCTGGTTTATACTGTATTATCAGAACTTTATACATTTAATATTATGAGATCTAAAACAGTGGCAACAGAAATGACTTCTCAGTAACTAAGAGATGTGAATTCTCACTTAAATCTGAATCTCATAAAGAATCCTCTTTTTGAACAATGAGCATATTATCCAAGTGTGTTACTGTGAATCTATTTGGGTTCAGCTGCCTATTTTGTGAAATTAGAGGTTGACTATATCCTTGGATCTCAACACTGGCTAAACATTAGAGTCACCTTGGGAGCTTAAAAAAAAAAACTGATGTTCAAATGCTATCCCCAGGTATTTTGATTCAATTGATCTATCATTTTATGTTATTTTATTTATAATATTCTCTTGCTTTATAAAAACTACAAAATACAGATGAAAAGAAGAAAATACATCCTCAAAGATAATCACCATTAAGATGTTGATGTGTTGTATGTAGTTAACTTATGTGACGCAATGGGCTTCCTTCCCACCTCTTCCTTCCTGGAACCTCTGTTCCTCTACCTGCCTGTATGATGTAATGAGGGGGTATGGAGAAATGCTAGCAAGAGCAGAAGCCTGTGAGCCTGAAGGATCTGGTTGCTTCAGAATGAGAAATTGTGAGAGCCTCTGCCCTTTCCATCTTCTCCTTCAAAATCTCAACTGTCTCTTGCTCCCCATTCTGCACTCAAAATGGATATGACTGAAAATGAGTGGTAACCCAACTCACAGGCTGTATAAATGAGAGGGCAGACTCCTGAGGAGCAAGCAAAGGGGATAAAACATCCAAAAAGTTGTGAGGCCAGGAGGCAAAAAAAAACCCAGGAGGGACAAAGTCCTAGAAGGTGCTATAGCACCCTGAGGTACTAAGCCTCAGGGATAAGGACAGTGACTTCATGCCTGTGGCTGCTGGTGGGACAGGACTAGCTGGCCAAGCTAGCCATACAACTCTTTAATCTCTCACACTGTGATCTTTCCACGGTTGGAATACAATGATAGAACCTGAAAAAAAATGACTAAAAGATCTTCTAAGACAGTGTGAGTTTGGCTAACAATAAGGGCATTTTGTTACTTATTTACTAAGTGAATCTCTGTCTCCCCTTCCCCACCCCAATTCCCCTTCCGCAATAAGGCACCAGGTCAAGGGTCTATTTTAAGAGGTCTGTATTAAGAGTATCTAACAACTGGTTTATCAGAGCCTCCATCAGAATGGAAGCAGGCCTAACAGCTGGAGTGGGATCTATAACTTTTTAGCTGCTAAATTGTGGGTAATGTGTTTGTGTTCCTAGGGAATGATTGGTACAGAAGGATGGATGGTCCCTATTGATCAGAGGGCACAGAGGTATTTTAATATTGTAACAAAATCAATGACTAACAGTTCTGAGCATAGTCCTGCACTTACACATATCTATTTATTCATTATTAAATGAGATTATGCTATACATGTAATTTTTATTTTTGCCCCTTTTCATTTAATATTTGATCATAAATGTTTTCCCATGTCCTAAGGTAAGATTTTAAAATGTTATTTAAAATTTTTTTTTTTTAATGTTTTTTTTTATTTATTTTTGAGATGGGGAGAGACAGAGCATGAACGGGGGAGGGGCAGAGAGAGAGGGAGACACAGAATCGGAAACAGGCTCCAGGCTCTGAGCCATCAGCCCAGAGCCCGACGCGGGGCTCGAACTCACGGACCGCGAGATCGTGACCTGGCTGAAGTCGGACGCTTAACCGACTGCGCCACCCAGGCGCCCCTTAAAATGTTATTTATAAAATGTGGCATAAATCCCATTGACTGAACTTAGCCATAATTGATTTGATCCTTTTATTATCATAGGACATTTAAATTTTTTCTTTTTGGAGAATCGAAGGTTCTGTAGCTATTCCAAATAATGCCATAATATTCTTGCATATATATCTTTTTCCACGTCTTTGATTATTTGCTGTGGACATATTCCTAGAAGTGAACGTGGGAGTCAATTCATTGACTCTTTGTTAAATTGGCCTCCCCAAGCAGGCTTTGACAGCACACCACTTCACCTTTCTTTTTAAAAAATTTTCTTTTAACGTTTATTTATTTTTTGAGACAGAGAGAGACAGAGCATGAACGAGGGAGGGGCAGAGAGAGAGGGAGACACAGAATCGGAAGCAGGCTCCAGGCTCTGAGCCATCAGCCCAGAGCCCGACGCGGGGCTTGAACTCACGGACCGCAAGATCGTGACCTGAGTTGAAGTCAGACGCTTAACCGACTGAGCCACCCAGGCGCCCCACTTCATCTTTCTTAATGATAGTGTACATTATTATTTTAAAAAAATGAATGTTGATGTGAAAGATGGAAAATATTATATAATTTTCAATGGCCATTTATTTATTCTTCCTGAGAGGAAGTTTTTTCATATGTTTATGGCCATTTTATCATTTAATGGTGTCCTTATATCTTATTATTTCAAGGCATTTATCTTTATCTAATTAATTTGCAATACTTTTATATACAGTAAGTACACTAGCTTTTCACCTGTTACCTATGCTTCAGTTATTTTCCCTGTTTGGCACTTAAGTTCCCACGTGCTTTGTTGGTTCTTGAAAAATACACCTTCGGGGCGCCTGGGTGGCGCAGTCGGTTAAGCGCCCGACTTCAGCCAGGTCACGATCTCGCGGTCCGTGAGTTCGAGCCCCGCATCGGGCTCTGGGCTGATGGCTCGGAGCCTGGAGCCTGTTTCCGATTCTGTGTCTCCCTCTCTCTCTGCCCCTCCCCCGTTCATGCTCTGTCTCTCTCTGTCCCAAAAATAAATAAACGTTCAAAAAAAATTTAAAAAAAAAAAAAAAAGAAAAATACATCTTCAAAATTCATGGATATTGCATTTTAAAAATTTATTTCATTGCTTTTATGATTAGAGAGGTCAGAAATTGTGGGACCTTAGACTTATAAGTATGTTAACAGTTAACACTTAACTATAATTAATATAGAATTTCTAAACTTTATTTTTGTATACTACAATGTTTTCCCAAAGAGTCAATTATTGGATAATTTTCCGTTTCCTTCGTAATTTGTAATGGCAACCTTATCATATATTAAATCATTATTAACTCCTTACAGGAGGCTCTTCCTACCTTCCGTTCACTGAAACTGTGGCTTGGAAAGCAGGACCCTAGAACTGCCCTCTCTGCAGTGGTGCACACATGAACTTGGGGAGATAGCCAAAGTGCACCTCAGGCACATTCCAAAGAGTCCTGTGGTCAGTCTGCAGTCAAGGTTCTTAGCTTTTTTATGTTTCTAGCAGAGTTTTGAATTCTAGAATTTTTGGTAGCTTATTCGGAGGAACTGAAAAACTCAGAACAACCCTAGAGTTAGTGAGAACTATTATACGACCACTTCTACAGCACAACAATGTCTCCAGTCACTATGATACTATCCACTGTTATTGTGCTCTTCATGTCTCTGTCACCCTCTGAAGAACAATCATAATGATGGTTAACAGTAACATTATGCTTATTATGCACCAGGCACTGCACTAAACCCTTTCTGTAAATCAACTCATTTAATTTTCACCTTATGAACTAGGTACTACAAATTATTCCCATTTACAGATGGGGAAACTGAGGCTTAGGGCAGGAAAGTGACTTACCCAAAGGCACCTAGGTAGCTGGTGAAACTCAGAAAAGGCTGCAGGCTATCAGGCCTCAGATTCCACCCTGTGACCCATGTGGACTATTATATATAACTGCCCTTTCACTCAGGAGGCAGAGCTCTCACATATTCCAGTGAACTTGTGACCTTTCTCTGGTGCTGGATGGTCATTCCACATTCCATTCTTTCTAATAGAGCCTGCGCCTGGCTCTCCACTCTGCTGCACAAGCTGTGTGCCTCAGCATTGTGCCTGACAGATGCCACCATTCTGCAGTTTATACTCATTTGTAGCAAAAGTACAATTTACACATTTGCTGAAAATTGGAAATGTTATCTATGAAGAGCTGTTTGTACACCAAGGAAACAATTAAAGTTAGCGGTAATAGTATAAAGATTCTAAAGTGAGGTTGACTGAATTCCTTTAATATATTGAGATAAATATGACAAAGGAACAAATAATTCTCATACTGATGCACAGAAAAGTGATTGAAAGTTTTCTAATCGCTTTTCTTTTTTAGCAAATTTATTTTTTAAGTAGTCTCTACACTCAACGTGGGGCTCAAATTTACAAACCCAAGATCAAGAGTTGGATGCTCTATCAACTGGACCAGTCAGGCACCCCCCTGATTTATTTTTTAAGGCCAGCATAAACTGGTAAAACACACAGACACACAGACACACACACACACACACACACACACACACAGAAGCACCTACAGAATAATTTAATTTGTGAGTACAAAATTCTAGGTTTTAAATTCTACCAAATCAAATTCAATTGAATATTTAAGGAATAATACACCATAATCAAACAGTTTATCATTTATAAAGATGTTTTGATTTTTGTTATCAATTAGTAAAATATATCACACCACTAGAACAAAGGGGAAATACATGATAATGCAAGTAAAGAATAGACAGGCATTTAATACAATTTGATATATCTGTTACTTAAAAAATGCTTAATATCTAAGAGTAAAAGTTTACATCCTAAATTAAGTACATTTATTTCTAATCAACTCCAAACATCATATATAATAGCAAAACAATAGAGAAAGAAAGAAGACAAATTTTACCTAATGCAATAAGTATGAAACCAAAAAAAAAGATACAATAATCACAAAGGGAGAGCAAAATTATCATAATTTTAATAACAGCCAACTTTTACAGATGACTAATGTTCCATATACTGTTCTAAGACTTTCTTTTTTTTTTTAATTTTTTAATGTTTATTTAATTTTGAGAGAGACAGAGAGAGAGCACGAGCAGAGAAAGGCCAGGGAGAGAGAGAGAGACACGGAATCCGAAGCAGGCTCCAGGCTCTGAGCTGTCAGCACAGAGTGCCACGCGGTGCTTGAACCCATGAACTGTGACATCATGACCTGAGCTGAAGTCAGAGCTGAACCGACTGAACCACACAGCCACCCTTACTGTCCTAAGAGTTTCATTTGAATTCAGCTATTTACTCGCTTCAACAATTCTATGAAGTAGATAGTATATTTATCCCAATTTACAGATGAAGAAATTGAAGCATAGAGAAGAGTTTAATATAATTGCCCCACAGTTGCAAAGCTGTTAAGTGGCAGAGCAGGATTTGAAAACAGTCCATCTAGTTTCAACCTCTGCACAAGGATGGCACAAGAAAATTAGTGACAAAACAACAGAAGTAATAAGATTTGATTAAGTTAGTGAGGTTTAAAAGTAAATATAAATTTGTAATAAATTTATAATAAAATAATTTGTAATAATTTACAAATAAAAATTTATAATAAAATAATATAAGCAGGAAATGACTCCTCCTTACACTGAAAACAAAAAAATTCCCAGGAGTAAATATTCAGAATCCAATTGAGGAGAACTTACAGAATTTTGCTGAATGATGTAACAGAAGAATTGAATTGATAGAGATACATGCCATATTCCCAGATAGGACAACTAAATAGTATAATAAATTTTAATTATTATACAGATTCATTTGTAAATTTAAAGTCATTTCAGTAAAAGTTTCAATAGTTTTTTGGGGCACTGGGTGTCTCAGTCAGTTAAGCATCTGACTCTTAGTTTTGGTTCAGGTCATGATATTAGGGCTTTGTGGGTTCGAGCACCGCATCAGGCTCTGTGCTGGCAGTATGGCAACCTGCTTGGGATTCTGTCTCTCTCCCTCTCTCTATCAGCCCCTCCTCCATTTGTACTGTCTTTATCTCTCTCAAAATAAATAAATAAACTTACAAAAATAAAAAAAATTTTTTTTTACATTTATTTGTTTTTGAGAGACAGAGAGAGAGAGTACACAAGCAGGGGAGGGGCAGAGAGAGAGGGAGACACAGAATCTGAAGCAGGCTCCAGGCTCTGAGCTGTCAGCACAGAGCCCATCGCAGGGCTTGAACCCATGAACCATGAGAACATGACCTGAGCCCAAGTTGGACACTCAACCAACTGAGCCGCCCAGGCACCCCTTAAAAAATTTTTTTTTAAGTTTCAATAGGTTTTTAGGGGATGGGGTTCAGGGAAATACTACTACTTTTCATTTGTGAAAACAAATGGATAAGTTTATGCTTTAAAGAAGAAAAAGAGAATATATTTAACTATTTGCTTATCTATACATAGAATCTCTCTGGAAAAATACTTAAGAAACTGCTTAAATTGATTTGCTTCCAGCAAGGGGAATTGGATGGCTAGAGAGTTTGGCAGGGGTGGGAGATTTTTCATTGGATATTGTTTTATACCTTGAACATGTATGAATGTAATATCTTCCAAAAGCAAAAACAAACAAAAAAAGTGTGGCTCAGTCGGTTAAGTGTCTGACTCTTGATTTTGGCTCATGTCATGATCTCACGGTTCATGAATCCAGCCCTGCATCTGGCTGTGTGCTGACAACACGGAGCCTGCTTGGGATTCTCTCTATCCCTCTTTCTCTTTCTCTGCTCCCCCACTCTCTCTCACTCTCTCAACAAATAAACATTTTTTTTAAAAGTCAACAAAAATGAGTAAGATTATCCAATAAAACTGAAAAAAAAAAGAAGAGTACTGAGGGAGTTTTGCTCTATCAAAGAGTAAAACATTATGAAACTATTAAACAAATGAGGCTCTGCCTCAAACCCACATAGATTTTCTAGAACCAGGTAGAGAGCCCAGAAACCTGCCTGGCACCAGCATAGAGAGTGAATCTGACAGAGTGGCTTTTGAGCAAAGAGAAGAGTTTTATCTGGAAGGCAAGTGTTAGAGGATAGAACACCAGAAACAGAGGACAGGGAAAGTAGAAGTATTCCAAGCTATGTGAGCTTTCCTGGAGAATTCATTTCCTTTTTGGTTTTCCTGCCCAAGAAAATCTTGTCCCTTTCAATTTCCACAAAAAAACAGTGGTGCTCTGCCACATATTCATTACCAAGGAGGAGTCAACTTGAAGGGTAAGAGGTTCTCTTGACCTGGGAAGACCAGTTGTCCGTGTAACCTTATGTGAGTCATTTGTAAGAACCATTAGCACTCACTGAGTGATTACTCTGGGCCATTAGTAGTTCCAACTGCTTTGTATGTATTACTTCATTAAATCTTTATAACAATCCTTGTTGCAATCATCTTTAAAACAGTCCTATAACCAACACTAGCACTCACTGAATGATTACTATGAGCCAGGCATGGTTGCAGGTGCTTTGTATGTATTAAGTTAATCAATATAAGCAATCCTTTGTAGTAGCCTCATCTTAGTTTACAAGGCTTTACAAGGAAAGCGAGCTGTAGAGATGTTAGCTGGGTCACACACTAAGTGGTGGCACTGGCCTTGAACCATTCAGTTTGGCTCCAGTGGCCATTACAACATTATACTGTATCCCCATCAATACCTCGATGTCTCAGTTTTCACATATAAAAAGTAAGGGAGTTGGATTAAACACTCACTGACGTTCCTTCCAATTCCAAAAAGTACTACTATTCTCAGTCATAACACTTCCAGGATCCATCCTGAAATTGGTTCCTGCTCTGACTGCCTGAAACCAGATGCCTGTGAGCCTATCTCTGCTCCTCTCTATATTCAGTGGTCATGCTGAGTCAGCCAAGTTATGGCCAAAACTCTAGAACACCATTTTTGGATGGCACTAAGTAATCAGAAGGATGAAAGTGTCAATTCAGATGAATTTCAGGTGTCCCTCTCACAGTTCTTAAAAATAAGATTTTTTTTTTTTTAACAGCAGACTTGGGGTACCTGGGTAGCTCTGTCAGTAAAGCATCCGATTCTTGATTTCGGCTCAGGTCATGACCTCATGGTTCCTGAGATCTGAGCTCTGCGCTGACGGTATTGAGCCTGCTTGGGAGTCTCTCTATCTCTCCCTCTCTTGTTCCCCCTCCCCTGCTTGCACTCTCTCTCAAAATAAATAATAAACTTAAAAAAATAAAACCGCAGACTGTGTTTTGATTTACTGTGGTGAGTTAGAGAACAAAGAAATGGTGTCAAGGTTATTGTCACAGCATAGGATATCAATGTTAAAATAATTCTTTTTTTCTTTTTATCAAATGCTGTTTATGTGTGACCTTGTTTATAGGGCTGGCCTCCCTGAACTGTCTTTTGGAGAAACATCAGGTTGCTGCACAGAACAAATGTGCTGAATACGAATATGATAAAGAATCTGGCTTCTGAAGCTTCTGTGATGGAACCCAAGCCCTGACTTTGCAAATGCTCAGCTTCTATCACATCAGCTTCACAGGTCACATTCCAGTGTAACCCCAACCTTTTAGCCACTGACCCCTCCTTCTAGGATGCTGGTGCTCTTCTCTCCTCCAAAGGAAGTCTGCCATGGAGACTGAATCCATCGCTACCTTGGAAGAGGTCAGGCTGTCACAGTGAGTAGAGCCCACTGGGCAGTTCACTGCAACTGGAAGTTCAGCCTGGGGAACACCTCATTGGCTGTCAGCTCCCACCAGTCCTGCTTGAGGTGCCGTTGCCTTTCTTTTCCTTCTCGTGCTAAGAGTCATGAAGGGGTAGGTGGGTGGGCTATCAGAACCTGCAAAGTATAACTTTTGGTAAAAAGGAGTGTGAGGGGGCTTGGGTGTCAGAAGCTGGAGTTAAAATGACAGTTTTGCCCTTGCCCTATGTGGCCTTGGGCAAGTCATGTAACCTCAGACAGTCTAGAGATGGAACATATCTCATAGGCTGTGTTGAGGATCAAGTGACATAATAGGGGTGAAGAGTTTAGCACAGTGCCTGGCATGTGGGAGCTGCTTAATAAACCAGTTACTGCTCTTCTTGTGACCAGTTAATGATACTGGTTAATATTCTTGGCCTGATCTCCTCTATTTCCCTTTGTAATCTACTCCCCAGCCCTGGCATGAGGGGTGAGTTACAATGAGTCCATCTTGGTGGCTGAGAAGCTGGAGACAGGCTAGGCTCATAGACTGAAGAACAGAGCCATTTGCTAGTTATACAACATGCGTATTGCTAGAATACATTTTTTATGCTCAAATCCTTTTTGTATTGTTTGACTATTTTGAAAAAGGTGGTATTGATTTCACAATAAGAAAGAAAACAGTATGTTAAAAAAAACATTGTAAGGACTGGTTGATAACTAATAAGGCAACACCATTCATCTCAAATTTGAAAAGATTTGAAATGATTTTAAAGATTTGAAATGAATTTGAAAAGATTTAAATGGTATTGTGATAACCTGAGATGAACACATCACCCATGTGGTACTCTGTCTGGGAATGTATATATCTAAATCTAGTCATGAGGGAGCAACAGACAAACCCAAAAGGAGAAACTCAGTATTAAAAGAGACAGAGAGAGGCTATAATTTCAAAATGTCGATGCCATAAAAGACAAAAAAACTGTGCAGAAATGTTCCAGAAGAAAAGTGAATAAAGACACATGACAACTAAATATAATACATCATCCTAGACTGGATCAAGTACTGGAAGAAATGCTATGAAAGATGTTACTAGCTCACTAGACAAAATTGGAATGCAGACAGATTAGATAAAAGTACATACACACACACACACATGCATATATAAACATATACATAGAGGCAGAGAGAGCGATGTGGGACATAGAGACACAGACAGAAGAAAGCCAACAAAAAGGCAAAAGGGGCAAAATATTAATGTCAGATGAATCTGAGTAAAAGATAGTCAAGTGTTCTTTTATGCCATTTTTACAAGATTTAAGTTTGAAATTATTTTCAAACAAAAAGTTTAAAAAGGATTAGCATGCTATTAAATATTTTACATGTGTATTTTAAAACTCTGAGGAACATTTAGAGATAGAAATACTTCCTGTGTGAAAGGAATCTTCCCTTTTCTTCCTCCCCAATAGAGCCAATAAAACAAGATTATCAATGCACAAATTACATTTTTTAAATTTTACAAAGAGAAAACAAACTAAAGACCCTTATTAAGCACACAAATCTATATATTAGTTCAAAGTTAGTGTTAGTTAAAACCACCATGATTTTTCAGAGATAAATCAGAAAAGCTGAGATGTAGATCATTCTTGATATAAGTGGATTCTCAGAATCAGCAAACATTTTGGACTGACTGACAGGCTTCCTTCCTCATAGTTACAAGTGCTAAACATGACTTCTGGTAGGATGGGGTCTTTCTGCAAGATGGTATATATCTCTACACATCTTTTACACCAATCTTGTATGTAAGTGCCTCCAGACCCTCTTCTTCTCACCTTGTCTCATATTTGGGGATGGGTAAGATGTTTGTTTCATACTTGTTTGGCAATAAAAATAGCTACATGCTTAGTAAACTTTCTTTCAGATTCCATTAAAATATCCTTGCATCCAAATAATTGCATCAAAGAGAAAATACATGAATATCATTACCCAACACAATTGTTTAATAGTTGCTAAGGAAATGTGGAGTTAATGGATAGAGATGGTAGGAAAAGCTCACTGTAGTGACCCAGCTGACTTTTGGACAAGGGGCTGAAAAGAGGGTTTGCCTCCTGAAGTTGATCTGGCTAAGCTGTGGACATAACATAAGGGTTGATGCAGGAGACCTAAGGGACCAGTGTACCTTCATTCCCTGTGGCTACCACTCCTGGATGCTCCCTCTTGGGATGCATACTAGGGAAAAAGGCCCCATTCCCTAGGACAGTAGGGCTGTCCTGTGATGGAGAATACTGAGGACACCACTCTCCTAATCCCCAACCCACTGAATCACTTGCATTTTCATGGCTCTCAAAGGCTCTGAATGGTAATTGTTTGGGTAAGATTAGTCAAGGCTTTCCTCTAGCTAGGTTCACAAGAGGAGCCAGGAGTGGATGGGTTTGTCACAACCTTTCCCAGGAGTTGGTTGATGGGAGGGAGGTTCCTGTGCCAAATTGACAGCAGTGAAGCAGAGAAGGGTGAGGGACAGGCTTCCAGAAAACTTGGTCTTGAGTGGGCCACAAGACCAGAAAAAAGTCTTTCATCTCTGTATCCCTCTGCTCCTCTTTCTTCACCAAATGAGGGAGAAGGCTAAACATTTCCCAGAGGCAACAGCAGTCTGCTGCTAAGCCTGTGGACTGGTGAGTTCCAGCTAATCTTACTTTATCTGGACAATTAATCTGAAAATTAATCACAGAATTCCCCCTCAGTGTTCCTGGGTTTCATTCTAGGTACGCATTTAGGTTTTTTACCCTAAAATCATCAATTGGGCTGAAATCATTCCCTCTGTCTTGTCTCCTTTGCATGCCTCTCTCTGCTCTCTTCCCAAACCTCTTTAAAAATGTGCTTATTCTTCCTTTGGAGGCATCTGGTTGTCATGCAGAATTTTCACTTTTGCTTTTTCAGCAAAGTGCAAATTTGTTACACTCTAAATTCTTTTTGTTTACTGCTTCCATTTTGGATGAAATGTTGGAAATTAAAACCCTCACATCTGTGTGTGGGAGCTTTAAAAATCCACAACACAATGGAAGAACAGCTTGATTGTGAAAATACACGCTTCATTAATTTTAATTTTTTAAAGTTTATTTATTTATTTTGAGAGAGGGAGACAGAGCACGTGAGCCAGGGAGGGGCAGAGAGAGTGGGAGAGAGAAAGAATCCTAAGTAGGATCTACAGTGTCAGCGCAGACCCCGATGTGGGGTCTGCAGTTTGTGGAGCCCACAAACTGCAAGATCATGGCTTGAGCCGAAGTTAAGAGCCAGATGCTTAACTGACTGAGCCACCTAGGTGCCTCATTAATTTGAATTTTCATTAATCTCTTACTTCTTCATTAAAATTTGTGGTTGATGAAGGAAGATTACAGTGGTAGATAGAACATGGGTTTTGAAGTCAAGCAGCTTGAATCTCAGCATGGCCATTTTATATGTGGTAACCTTGGGTCAGTCATAACCTTTTAAAATTCCCTCATTGGTAAAAGGCGGGAACATGAGAGTGGGGTAGATGTGAGGATTAAACGAGCTAGTCTATGTACAGTCCATGGCACAGAGCCCGGCTTTCCTAAGTGCTCAATTGACATTTGTTCTCATCAAATGTAATCCATGTAAAATGCCTGCACAGAGTTTGCTCCAAGTAGATGCCCTTTCTATATTCCCTTCCAAATGCCAAATTTCTCTCTAGTTTCAATAAGAATGGCTTTTCCCAAAACCCCCGTCATAATACTTTCTGACAAGGGACTTGAGATTTGATATCTGTTCATGCCACGTAACAGGCTGAGTGGTGGCCCTGAAGATACATCCATATCGTAAATCCCTGAAACCTGTGAATTTTACCGTGTATGACAAAAGGGTGGATATCACCTCGTATGTCAAAAGATGTGATCAAGTTAAAAGACGTTGAGAGTAGAGATTTATCCTAGATTATGTGGGTAATCCGTGCATTGTAACTATGAGAGAGAGGCAGAGGCATTTCTGAGACAGACACACACAGAGAACAAGGTGATGTGAAGACAGGGGTGTAGACTGGAGTGGAGGCCACAAGCAGCGAGAAGCTGGAAGAGGCAAGGGAGGATTCTTCCCTGGAGAGTCCAGAAGGAGCAGGTGCTGACATTTTGATCTCATACACTGGCCTCCAGAACTGTGAGACAATACATTTCTCTTGTTTTAAGCCACCCAGCTTGTGGTGCTTTGTCATGCAGCCCTAGGACACTACTGCAGTGATTCAATCTGCACTGGAGAGTTTGGCCCTCCTCTTTTTCTCTCAGCAACTCTATCAGTAAAGAGCCTGCAGGGTGGGCCATGCCCCCTCAGGTGCCCACAAACACAATGCTCATGAAACACAATTTTGTCTAGACCCTGGGCAGGGCAGGGTGTGGAGAGACCCTTGGGACCACTCATCCAGCTCCCATCCTCTCTGAGGCCTTAGGTTCCTCCTTTGGGCATAGCAAACCTTTTGTTTCCACAATTAGAGACAAAGCTTAAAATGCAAATATCTTCTGTTATATAACATCTCCACTGCAGTAGGAAGCTTTGTGTTCCGTAGTAAATGATTTTACTACAGGTCCTTTCCTGCATGTGGGCTCTGACAGGGAAGACAGCCAGGAGGAACACGTGGGACCAGAAACAGTGTTGCTATGGTGAAAGCAAAAAGCACAAAGCAGGAGTGGAGAGCTCTGAAGACCCAGGCTTCCTGCGTCACAATTTCAGAAAGCAAGCCAGAAACGACTCTCGTTCCCGTAGCCAGATAACTGGGTGTTTAAGCCTCCCAGCAACCCTGCACATTTCACAGACTAGGAGATTGATTTGCCCAGATTCATGCAAATGGGAAGAAAACTGAGACATAACATGAGTAAGGGCCATATATATGTCCCTGAGCCCCTAGCATAAGGATGCCTTGTTACCTCTACTAAAGAGAAATCTAGAAAAATGTCACTGAAGGGATTCAGACTTAACACATCCACATTATTTGACCCCTGAAGGTCATTCTGTGTCATATTTTTTTCAAGTGCACAATGCTAACCATTCCCTGTGAAACCATAAACCAGAGCTGTCTGAGCCCTGCAACCATTCCATAGCAGCTATTGGGGCCACAGACTACCCATGAAAAGAAGTCTCTCAATGTTCTGATGTCTGGATAGAGAATACCTGGGTCTCAGGCCCTTCTATGACTCACTAGCTGGGTGTTATTAGTACAAACATGCCCCATTTTTTCACCTCTCTGTGCTTCCCTCTTCCCATCTGAGATGTTAGGCCAATGGGTTGGATGAATGATTCTCAATCCTTGTTGTACGTGAGATCTTCCTGGGGAGCTTCCAGGCCTCCCCCCAACACTATACTGGAGAACTAGGCATCAGCATTTTCCAAACCTGTCCATGTGATTCTTATGTGTGGCTGAGTGTGAGAACCAATAGATTACATGACTTCTGAGATCCTTCCAGATCATTTCTTTTCTCAACATTTCCACAGAAATCCAGGGCTACTAGAATTTTGATTCCTCAAATATTCAGAATTCATGGAAAGCCCTTGAATAAAGCCCATATTTGGGGAGAAAATCACTCTGCTGTGGTTTGCCCAACAATATACCATAATGGCATTTAAAAGCTATGTAATGGTCTAAACCATTATGGCCTTTCATGCTTTTAAGAGGATGGAAGGGTTAATGTGATAATAGAACTACTCAGGTATCATCTAATTAATTTTTATTTTAGGGGATTGCTCTAAATAGTACCCTGGAATACTGAAAAAAAATTAATGTTTTTTAGTCAACTAGTATTAACTAAGCTCTTGTTTGTTCTGAGGACTGCTAAATTCAAGCTGGAGGTAGAGAAGGGAAGAGCCTTTCACATTTGAGGAACTCATAGTCCAAGGTAGCAATTAAAACAGGAATAACAAAGGCAGCCACAATTTTAAAGTACTTATGGCACATTAGGCAATGTGATTGGTGCTTTTTATGTATTATTTTATATTCTCACAACAGCCTTGTGAGGCAAACATTATTTCCTCCATTTTATTGCTGAGGAAAGTAAGGCCCAGAGAGGTTAGGTAGCTTTCTAAGGTCACACAGCTAAGAAGTAGATCTGCTGTTCCAACCTACGCTATTTCAACCATACTTCAGCACCTCTAGAAAGGATTGAGAAATAGAGATAGAGATGGCAGGGAGAAGGTGAACTTTCATGAGGGGGTCAGGTGTGGGGTGGACGAAATGCTGTGAATTGCTCACATGAAAGGTGCTGTAAGAAAATAAATATGACAAATTAATATGTTAACTAGTTAACTACGTTTTGGGCTCAAGCCTGTAAGGGAACACAACACTGGAACAGATGAATTCATTATGAAGCGCCACCTCTTCACAGTCAATTCCAGCTTCCTCAGATTAGTCTCAAAAAAAATAAACTCGTTGTGTTCCTCTTTGGATTGCATAGCTCAACAATGTCATTTTTTAGCTAGTATGAGGTCTTTGGATTTAGGCAGACTTTCATTTTTGCTGATTGTCTTCAGTGATACAAAATGTACCAAGGGGAGGGGATGGTGGTAGGCACAGCTTTAACAATCATTTTCCCTATGGTGTTCATCATCAAACACCATGTGAACCAGCATATTCTGAAGGGACACACACATGCAATTCAAAATGAGTTAAGAAGTGGAGAACTATCTCTCTTTATATATACATCTGTACATATAGTCACTCAGAGATCTAAAAGTAAATCTAATATTTGAGAAAGCACTGAGCTAAAATAATTCACCCATGAAACAGATACAGCTTGAAGGGTAATAAACACACTATGGCCTAGAGCAGGACAAGGGAAAAAGAAAGAAGCAATGGATTTTCTTAATGAGCTTTTACAAATCATCTTTTTCATGTTGGAGCCAAAACTAGGAGCAAATGACCAAAGAACTTTAGGGTCCTGAAGAATATTCACAGGCTGCAAAAAATGGTTTAGATGTCAGATTTTTTTTAAATATTCTAAAAAATATTTATTACATTTACAGAGTGGAAATTTCCTATGCATATATAGAAAAGATGCATAATTACACAAAGGTATTATGTATATGTACACAGTTCATATGCAAAATGTATACACACAAACTGCACTGCTGAATACATGCTTTTTATGAGGATGGGGCTGATTCCATAGCAATCTTTTCATGTGGAAAATGACCTCCACTCGGCAAATTATGAGTAGGAAAGATATATCCTGTCATTACAAATAACATAGTGTTAAATCACACCACAACCACGGATGAGATATTCTATCAACTATAGTATAAATCTAGGTAACATCTATTCCTAAAAGGAAATCAAGAAGTATCTATGGAACTGTGGCAATGAGATATTGAGTTAATAGAATGAAAAGAGACATGTGATTTGTTCTTTTTATATTAGTTACTATAATATAGTTTTTAAAGATTTGAAAATAAACTAATGAGAATAAAGATGATCGTATCTGAAATAGCTGGTTGTGTTTGAAACCCAATTTTTAAAATTTGTACATAGGAATACTTTAACAAGACAAACAGACCATAAGCTTATTTTTCTTTTCCAAATGCTTATCAAACAAGAAGTGAACATGTAAAACAGATTTGTTTTCTATGTGAAATCCTCTTTCATATTACACACACACACACACACACACACACACACACACACACTACTCTTTTCCCCCTCAGAATTGCAGAATCTCTACCACTGAACTAAAGATATGAAGAACCAAAGGAGGTATTAAAGCAGCATTTTTACCTTTTTGCTGGTCAAACACAGATGGAGTGCTGAAATCCATGGTTGCCTGTCTCATCATTTACCATCAGAATGGCAAAAAGCATCCAGGTTTCTAGAGAGAGAAAAAAAAAAAACCCACCATCTCACATGTTACACTCAACACATCAGTCAGATACAGCATCACTTGCCAAAACTCCTGTTTGAGAATTAAACGTGCATTAGAGCTGCAGGTTGTTGTCGAGGCAAATGATGGCAATAGGCAAATGTTATTCCTGTGATACCTGCCAGGAAAAGAGTTACTTCTTGTGGCTTCATTCATCAGCTATGCTTGTGGGTAATTATTATACACCTTCCAACCCCCAACAAAAAAAACGAAAAAGCTCAAACTAAAAAAAATACAATTTGCAGGGGGCCACCTGCCTTGGATCTGAGCCAGGAAAACACTGGAGGTCAACGGAGCTTCAGCAGCTGGAATGTTGCTTTAAACCAAAAGAAATCTCAATGGGTGAGTGAGGATTCACAGGGCCAGACGGAGCATGTGCAGAGCTGCCAATGCAGTTGGATTCAGCTGTGTTCTTGGTGGAGTGAGAGCTGCATTTGGGTCATGTGAGCGGAGAGTGCCATCTCAATGGAATAGGACGTACATAGTGTAGCAGGAAGCTGCTGGCCATGTGCTGTATGGAGTGGTTATCGGCTTTCATAGCTCATCTGCAGTCTCTCTTCGGCTTCATGCTCCAAATGACAGGGAGGATGAGGGGAAGCAAGTGGCGTTTGAAAGGTGAGATTTCAAGGCTCAGACACCCATGACAATGAAATTAAAACAGTCTGCAATCACAAGGGCGTTCAGTGCAGTATTATATGTGGTTGAAAAAACCCTGAAAATACCAGAATGTACACCATTGAGGAATAGTTGAACAAATGGTAGTAAATTCATACTCTACATTTAAAAACGTGAGAAAATCTCTCTATATATTCATCTGGTAGGAGGTCTCTAATCTATTTTTAAATGAAGAAAAAGCTTATATATTTCATTTGTTCACATTTTTATAAATACAATAACTACCCACTGTGTATGTAAATATATATATATATATATATATATATATATATATATATATATTCTAGGGAACATCAAGGAAGATGTAGAAAGATATACAACAAACCATTAATACTGGTTACCTCAGGGGATTGCAATTAAAGTAGCAGGTTTCTAACTCCATCTACCTTTGTATTTTTAGTCATATTATAATTAATGTCTATTATTTTATATTTGTCATTATAAATTTGATGATATAATTCAAAGCAAACTAACAAAGCTCGACACTCAAGTTAACCAGCCATATAGCAAATGCTGTCATCAAGGCTGTTGAAAATGGTAATAACTGTTTTCTTTTTAACTTTGTGTGAATGTGGAAATGAAAATAGAAGCCATTTTTCTTCATATATGACCACAACTTGTTTTGATAAGGACATATAATTTATGATATGTGTTCTTTCATAGAAAAACTACTTTCTTTTTAAAAATTTTGTTTGTTTGTTTGTTTGTTTTTGAGAGAGAGCAAGGGGATGGGGGAGAGGCAGAGAGAGGGAGTGAGAATCCCAAGCAGGCAAGGGGCCTTTACACAAGGCTCGATCCCACGAACTGTGAGATCATGACCTGAGCTAAAATCAAGAGTTGGGTGCTTAACTGACTGAGCCACCCAAGTGCCCCAATAGAAAAGGTTCTTTCTTATCTCTTCCTTCTTACATTTTCTCACTGCCTCATCATTCATTTTCCATTAAACACATTGTCTGGTCTCAATTCCCTGTAACAATATTTCTACTCATTTACCTTTCCTATGTCAGTCCCTCTCCCCAAGATGCCCTGTGTTCTTTTTATTTAAAACACAGGCAGGAACTACTTCTTATAAATCATTATGCAAAATGTGCTCTATAGATAAGTCTCTCAAATTTCCCAATGCTGTGGGGTTTGTTTTTGTTTTTGTTTTTGTTGGTTTTTGTTTTGTTTTTTTTTGTTTTTTTTTGTTTTGTTTTTTTTTTTTTTTGCATTAGCCATGAAAGCCAAAGTGAGAAGGCTCAGTGGACTGGTGAAGAAAGTGACTCATACTAGCTAAGGAAAGCTGGCTCAAGCTTGCCTAAATGACCTACCTCAAATTTAGATTAACTTCCTTTTCATTCATTTGCTCACTGATTCATCAATTCCTATGGAAGGATAGCACACTCCGGTCATCTCTGTAGGTTCTGATGATGCAGGCATGAGCAAGGTCTCCACACTCAAACAACTTAACACTCTTGGGTGCATTATATTGTATCCACTCATTTCATGAAGCAGCAATATGAACTTTCTCCGTATAAAATATGGTATATACTTTGTATATATATATATACATTATTCTTAAAAACAATTTTTTTAATGTTTATTTATTTTTGAGACAGAGAATGAGTGGGGAAGGGGCAGAAAGAGAGGGGGACACAGAATCCAAAGCAGGCTCCAGGTTCAGAGCTGTCAGCACAGAGCCCAATGTGGGGCTCGAACCCACAGACTGTAAGATCATGACCTGAGCCAAAGTTGGACACCTAAACAACTGAGCCACTCAGACACCCCTATACACATTATTCTTAAAACAGTTTTCATGTTGCTTTGATCTTATAACTTGTACGTTTTAACACTCATTCACTTACATAAACATTTAGTGATTAGTGTGTACCAGGGACTCTTAGAGCTTGAAATAGATCTCCTTTCACAAAGATGTCTGATCATTTAACATTCATTACCTTATCTGGAACTTAATCATAAATTACTGATATTTTGCAAAGTGTTTTTAAAAATTTGTTATATGATCATGTTAGACTTACATTCACAACTCAATTCTAAGTTCCCAGAAGGTTTGAGCTGAAGGATAGGTCTTTTGTCTCCTGCAGTGCCAAAAGAGTGCTACACTCAGAGCTGCCAGTAACAGATACTGATTTTTGTTAAATGTTAAATGTTAAATGTTAAATGCCCAAATGGACAAATCCAACCTTTGGTAAAATGGTGAATTAGACAATGGAGACTTCCAACAGTGGGTGCTCCTCCTGTTCCCTTCCCAGTCTGCACAGTCCCATTCCTACTTAGTGCAGACATCCCCATTTCTGACTTTGCCCTATGTTTTCCTTTTATCTTAGTTTTCCAGGCTACTGTAAACTTTTACCTTCATGCATATCATGATAGCAACTTGGTGAGTATTTATCAGGCATTTCTAACATGCTGACTTTAATCTGGAGCAATGGCTTTATTCATTCATCCATCCATCCATCACATGATACGTATTTAGTGAATACTAATTATGTTCCAGGTAATAGTGTTGGTGCTGGGGGCATGGTGCTGACCAAACTAGGTATGTGGTCCCCATTCATAAGAAGCTTTCAGTTTAGGGATGATTTAGGAGACTACCTTTTGTGGCCTCCCGGAACCTCAGAGTCCTTGGATCACTAGAAGCCTGAAGAAATATCTCTGAATGACCACCTTCTGTAAGAACACAGTAACCCTCCCCATATCTGGGCAGACAGAATGTTCTTCCTTCTATCCTATGCTGATGAATAATGCTGCTCTTCGGCTCTCTAATAGGCAGGTTTGCTACCCTACTTTGGTCAGATGAAAAATGCTAAGGGTTTTTCACCCTGCCTCTCACCATGAGCACTAATATTACAATAGATGTCCACAGATTAGAATAATTTTTGCCTTTATTTTAAAATCCCAAATAGATATTTTTTGAAATTTTCTTTCTCCGAATTGTATTTGTTTCATTTCTAGACTTCCATATCAACTGGAAACTGTGGGGATTTACCTTTAAATGCATCTGGGTTGTGGCCATTTCCTCAGTAACCTGATGGTTTGGGAAAACATAGAAAACAAAACATAATAGAAACTCAATCCACGATGCTTTTTAAATGTCTGTGTGGATGGTAAATTTACTGAACACCTCAAAACTCTTTTTAAAAGTTCTAACTTTGGCCACAGATCCTTTCCTTCTATTTTCAAGTCAGGAATGATTGGCCAAGTTCAAATGAAGTCCTGTGGTTTGAATTAAGTTAGCATGTCAGAGAGGTCTGGCTCCGGCAAGCTCACTCCTCCCCACCACTTCCTGACAGACTCTCAAGTGTTTAGAACTTACTTTTCTTTGCATTAATTTTTCTGAGAGGAAATCCTTGTGAGGAATCTAGTTGGACTTGGCTCTCCAAAGTTTCTTGTAGAATTAGAAAAACAAAATTTGAGGTTATGAAGCAGGTTAATGGAAGAGAAGCCTGTGGTTCTTTGCTCACAATAGTTGCTAACGAGGCCAAGTCTCACTCTGTAAAGCTGCTGTGTTTTGTGACCACAGACTGTACCACTATCAGCTACAAAGAGGATGGGATATGATAGACTTTATTGTATCAGTGCCAGTCACTGCCAACTGCAAAAACAACATACAACGTGACACATGAAAGCCCCAATATGATTGTTGTAGGCTAAAGCAATGCTTATTCTTTAAAAAAAATTTTTTTAACGTTTATTTATATTGAGAGACAGAGAGAGACAGAGCATGAGCAGGGGAGGGGCAGAGACAGAGAGGGAGACACAGAATCTGAAGCAGGCTCCAGGCTCTGAACTGTTAGCACAGAGCCCGATGTGGGGCTCGAACTCACAAACCGTGAGATCATGCCCTGAGCTGAAGTCAGACACTTAACCGACTGAACCACCCAGGCGCCCCTAAAGCAATGCTTCTTAAATTTTAATGGACATACATATCACCTTGGGATCATCTTACGGGGAAGATTCTGATTTAGTAGTTCTGGGTAAGAAAGATTCTAGATTTCTACCACATTCTCAGATGATGCTGATAGTTGGTCCATTCTTTATGTAGCAAGGAGCCAGAATATTTTGAAATACTAAGTAAAATATACACTTACTGGGCTTTTACACCCAAGGTTCTCTATGGAATAGTAAAGATCTAGAAATATTAACTAAGTCCCCAAGGGGCCACAGAAAATGTATTTGTAACAGAAGTGAGCCAGAGGTGGGGAATGGTTATTGACAACATTACCACCTTGAATATCTGTGGCTGTTTTTAGGTTAAAGAAGGAGTACAGGCCTATAGTTGGATGTTATTAGGGTCATATACCCTGAGCTTCCCTCAAGCTCTGCCCCCATTCTACTTCTGTGCATTTGGGCAAATTCTTTTTCTCCTAATTAGCACACTGGAGATAATGGTGGTCTTAAAAGGCAGCTGTAAGGATGAAAAAGGATAACAAAACAGCGGTGTGCTGAAGCCAGCACCTACTGGCCCTCTGAAGCTGACTGTTAAATATTGAGGAATTTTGTGAGGTGCTTGGTAGCTTGAAATTAGCAATGGTGGGAATATTTACCTTATGGAAAACAGCAAATGCTACTGGTAAGGGCTCTTTCTTGTTTTTCTGAGAGCTGTTTTACCAGCATACCGGTTTTTATAAAGTACTTAGTGCCACGGGGCGCCTGGGTGGCTCAGTCGGTTAAGCGTCCGACTTTGGCTCAGGTCATGATCTCTCGGTCCGTGGGTTTGAGCCCCGCGTCGGGCTCTGTGCTGACAGCTCAGAGTCTGGAGCCTGTTTCAGATTCTGTGTCTCCCTCTTTCTCTGACCCTCCCTTGTTAATGCTCTCTCTCTGTCTCAAAAATAAATGTTAAAAAAAAAAAAAAAAAAAAAAAAGTACTCAGTGACTAAAGACCTTGTGAATACTACCTTAGCTACCTTATCTGAATTATTCCAGCACTTGTGGTTTGAAACACATCATTTAGCACTAGACATTTTATAGCAGCTTCCTTTTCAATAAATTCTATAATAGGGTTCTTCTCAAGAGTGGGTCTCTTGAAACTGGAGGCTGCAGAGGTATTACATATTCTGCCATATACCATGATTGATCATGCCTTATTTTTTGACTCTCCAAGGAGACTACTGAGCATAATTTCAAAATCTTTGGAGTCCATTACTCCAAAAGCCATTGATTCCTTTCACAGGAAGAATCAGAGTCCAACCTGAATAATCTCAGGACAGATTCCAAGATAATAATGCCTCTCCAAAATTTTTTCAATGATAATGTGAACATTGGAACAGGGAGAAAGAGAATATATAGAAGTGCTATAAGAGAGGTCTGTGTCCCAGTCATAAGCTTTCACACATTTGTCAAAATAACTGTAGTTGGTAGATTAATTTGGAAATGGCACCTAACACAGCAGGTAGGGAGGTAATGTCCCTCTGTGTACTTATGCTGACAACTAGATCTAAGAATGAGTATAGCCATCTAATGTGAACGCCCTCAACTCTCTTCTCCTTTTCTTCTAAATTTTTCTGTTCCTTCCCCTAGCCCCAATCTCTTCTGCTGCAAAGAAAGAAGTGTCTTTTCTCCTTGAGAATGCTAGGCCACCATTAGTGCATCTCATTCTACACAAAATCTGCCCAGAGAGGCAGATTTGCACAACCATTAAGAGCAATGACTAAGCCTGACTAGCTAGGTTCAAACCCCAGTCTTGCAACTTGATGCTGTTTAAGCTATGCCTTATTTTCCTCATCTGTAAAGTCAGAATCATATTAATGACTTCCCATAAGGTTTTTCAGTGCATCAAATTGATTTAAATATGTCAAGCTCTTAAAAGCAATGCCTTATACAGAGTAATTCTTATATATGTTTACTATTAATGCCATCAATTATTTTATCTCTCTTGCAACTTCATCCTATTCCTTCAAGATCCTTTTCCTTAGCCTACATGCATGCTCACATCTTTCAATCCTTAAAAAACAAACCAAAATAATATACGACAAAACTGTGATGTTTCTTCAGACAGGTTTGCCTTTTCTTTCCCAGCATGCTTTTGGGGGAGAAAAAAGTCTACATTTTCTCTTTCTTTCCTGACCACCCAATCTTTCCCTGGTCCATTACAATTTCAGTTCAGCTCAGTATGGGCACTATTGTGCAGATACTCTGATGGACACCTGTTCTGATGGAAATGTTAGGATTCACTGCACGTTTGGCTGGTGGAACTGATTGGTAATGCCTGCTTTGAAAAACATACAGGCTCAAATAGTATTTTCCACACATCTCAGGGCTTCTACCACTTGGGCATCCAGTATTATTTGGGGGGGTAGAGGCAGACCCTTGGCAGTTGAGCCTAGGCAATGTGGTATGGTGGAAAAAAATGGTGAACTTTGTTACCACAAGACCTGGGCTCAAGTTCTCATTCTGTTCTACACATTGTAGATCATTGTAGATGCTTCACTAATACTTGTTTAACTGCAGTGAATTATTTCCCAGCAAATCACTCAGGACCCTTGCCTTCTTATTTTTATGCTAATGTATCAGTAATCCCGGTTGAGTCTGACTATGGCAGAGTCTGAGTGGAGGTTACTTGTTTGAGCCTGTAACTCAGGCCTTTAGGCACAAGAGTGAATAACCCAAGGGCTTTGAAAGGATTTTTCTCTCTGAAGGAGGATGAAGGCAGGAAGATGAAATTGGTCACAGGACTCACACCTGACCCTTTAAATGGGGCTCAGATGAAATCCTCTCCTGCTTGAAGTCAGTCTGGTTTTTCTCTGGTATCGTCTATAATACATAGTGTCTCTTTCTAGTTCTGCCTCTAATCTCTTTTTCCTCTCAAGAGAATCTTAACCCCTTAAGTCCTCCTGTCATACGTGTTGAAAAAACTTCCCAATATTAAGAGAATCATAAAACATATTAGAACAAAAAATTATCTTACCTACCTTCATCTTACAACCAGACCCAGAGAGTTGATAACTAAACCAATAATCATCAGAGAAAATAATTTTCTTTCATTTGTAGGAAGAAAAATAAGGAAGTTTGGATTATTGCTCAGCCGGTTGAGGCGACACTCCCATTGCATGAATACAGCATCAACAATTTAATGACATCAAGGGTTTGAGGGTTTCCTTTACACATCATCCAAAAGGATGTTTTCATATGAGCTTGTGCCAGATAAGGGTTTTGAAATGCTGAGTGACATCCAGCAATCCCTTGTTTGATTTCCCAATCTTTTTGTAAGACACAATTTAAAACATCTCTATTTTCTTCTCCACTGAAAGTGGTGTTGGAGCAAACAGATTTATATTAAGCTTACAAAGCGGAAAATTAAAATTTTAACCAAACTGTCATGTATCTTGTTAGCTCTAAATTACACTAAACTGGTATGGTAGGCTTTGAGTCCCTAAAGTAACCATCTTTTTGGTATCATATAGACCTAGGGTGCATGTTTCTGGGTAAAACAATGCCTGAGTCCTTCTTTGGACCAATTTATCCTATGTGTTAATAAGAGATGTACTGAAGAAGTTATACATGCAGCAATATACCAGCCTTTAGGCAACTTTTGCTTGATGGAACATTTCATCTATTTGCAGGATTTAAGCTTCCAAAGCATATATTCTGACATTTCCCTTTCTTTCCCTCAGGGAAAGAAATTCTATTGCAATCCAAATTGTGAAATAGAGGAGGAAAAGAGATATTAATTTGCAGCATGAGGCTTTAGGCATGATAAGGTTTAAAGAAACAAAAAACCTAAATTAATCTCTGTATCTCCAATAACAAGCTTAAGCTTTCCTTCATCCAGCTAAACAAACAAACTGAAATTCTATGGGCAGAGGAATATAGTTGTCATTTTATTTTAATATTCTCTTTGTTATAATTTAAGATACAAAGAACATACAGGGAGAGGCTTTAGCTATTTGCTTGATACATTGAGATATGAGAGAAGTGATTTTCATTATCAGGCAATTAATAATTGATGGAAAAAGATGATGATCTCTGAATCCCCTTCTGGCAATGATAGACTCCATAAGACGAAATCAGCCTGTTGAAATACTATTCGTGTACTTCTGTTTGCATGGAACATACTCCTGTGTATTAAATTCTATGCTTACCATGCACAAATAGAGATCCAAATCAGAATTCTTAAATTTTTCTGAGTGAAAAACCAAATAGTTGAGTTAGAATGATGTATTAGAGGAGATCACTATTGACTACTGATGAAGAAGTATGTATAACATACTCATTGAATGCCTGGACTAATATTTGGTGCCCTTACTCACTATCCCAACATGCTTCATAAATCAGCTGCCTATTCTCAGACCTACTGTGCCCCCAGTAATCAGAAAGGAGAAGTGTGTTTTAGTCCAATTTTCTCTGCACAGATAGGTATAAACTAAGTATACATCTTGTCCCTTCTGCTGGCGCATGAGTCTTACATTATGACCCCTCTAGACCACTTTCCAGAGCAAGTCCTTCGTGTTGAGAACCTTTCCTGCCCATTGGTCAGTTACACTTACTCTTCAAGGCTAGTGTCTGTGAGTCAGGTGCCAATGGTGAGCTATTCTAAGACCCAGCTCTTTGGTTACAACATAATCACCCTCTCAAATAAGCAGATTCCTTCAGACATCCTGACATCAGGAGGACATCCAGTCCAGCACCCTGATTTTACAAAGGAGAAAACCAAGGCCACAGATGTGTGTTGACCTAGGCCAGCACTTTCTCCACTGTTCCATGCTGACTCTTGCTCTGTGAGCGGAAATTAACATTGGTTTAGTATCTTTACTATTGCCTTCTGGGGATGATCTCCTAGCCCAGGACCTGCAACTTTGAGAACTGGGCAAAGTGAGGGGTAGGAATAATTTATCACACTTTTCAACACACAGATATGTCTACTACTAGCTGTGAGTCAGCTCTATTAGCCTTGATTGCCCCATTGGGTGGCTAAGTCTGAATTCACTCTGAAGGAGCTAACCTGAATTCTTGTCTCTTCCCCCATCTTTTCAATTCCCTTTAACTCCCAGGATCCCTAGTTGCTATCTGGCAACAGTATTTCACTCAAAACTTTCATGGATAATAATATGCTCATAATTAAGAAATGATGTGCATTAAGAGTTTATTATGGGGCCGATGCTCTGCCAGGCTCTTTATGTATATTTTTTTTCATTTAATTCTCACAGGAGCCCTATGAGATAGGCAGTATTAATAGCTCTACTTACAGATAAGAAAATTAAGAGGTTAAGTCACTTGCCCAAGGTCCCTGAGCTAGGTTTTCTAACAGAGGTAGTCTAACTTCAGTCCTAAGCACTGACTCATGTTATCAATAAACCAACAAAAACACTTTGAGCACTGACCATATGCAAGCCATTCAGCAAGGCTTCTAGCCTAGATGAGGTGTCTGGACATCCAAAGACATGTTTAGAAACACATTATGGAATAACACATGGTAAATAATAAGTTAATAATGGGCTAGGGTGGGAGCTTAATCTTTTTGTGTGTGTCAGGGACTTCTTTGGCAGTCTGATAAAACCTATGGACTCCTTATCAGGATAAGTGCATAAAATAAAAAGCATGGAATTGCAAAGGAAGCCAATTACATAGCAACATAGTAAAAAAAGTTTCTAAATGTTGTAATATAGTGGTATATAAGCTTTTATATTAACACATCATAAACATCACCATTTTGAGAACCAGTGACATGGAGAGGAAAAGCAGTGGGTACTGAGGGGCCAGAGGGATGGGAAACCAAGTGGATGTGCAGCTCAAACTGCTTTTCATATCTTCCCAGCTCACCCAAGCCCATGCTTCATTCCCAGAGAGTGTAAACTGTATATGTATTTTCATCATGCTGTGCATTTCCACGTACTGGTTTTTCTCATTGCTCCATAATAAATTGGTTTGCTCACAGCTCTCTGAATGGATACATTCCTGCACTGCTATCACATCTATTGACACTAAACTCCCACATCTCAGAGAGGGATTTAAAAAAAATTTTTTTAACATTTATTTATTTTTAAGACACAGAGAGAGACATAGCATGAGTGGGGGAGGGGCAGAGAGTGGTGACACAGAATCTGAAGCAGGCTCCAGGCCCCCAGCTGTCAGCATTGAGTCTAATGCAGGGTTTGAACCCATGAACCATGAGATCATGACCTGAGCCAAAGTTGGACGCTAAACCAACTGAGCCACTCAGGTCCCCACTGAGAGAGGGATTTTAAAAGATAGTGCAGCCACATTTCTCTGACATCTCTTCCTCAGAAAGCAATTTTAAAACCACAGTTTTAAATATCAAGAAATGAATTTGGATAGATTTCAATAATTGCAAACAGTCACATTTAATTCCAAGAGTGAAGTTTCTGTTACAGCTTTTGTGCTTTTTGTACTAGGGTGACAAGAGTTTCTTATGTAATTACAATGGGGAATTAAAATTCATTTCACTGCAACTTACTTTTAGCAGAAACCTCACTCTGAATTAAACTAGGCTGTTTATAATTATTGACACCTATTTTAATTCACTTTATGGTATTCAGAACTGTGGTTTTGCAACTGTCTTTTCAAGGAGAAACAGTGGTGTTTCTGGACTATGAGCAACATATGTTATCAAGATGTGGTTTTAATTTGCATTTTTCCCATGAGTAATGATGCCAAGCACTTTTCATTTGCTATTTGACCATTTTGATAACCTCTTTTGCGAAGTGCCTGCACAGGATTCTTGTCCAATTTTAAAAATTGCGCTATTGTTTTCTTATAGACTTAGAGAATTTTTAAAAAGATATTCTTGATATAAATCCTTTCTAGATGTGTGTGTGTGTGTGTGTGTGTGTGTGTGTCTGTATGTCTGTGCATGCCAGTCTAAGGTTTGCTTTTCCATTGTCTTAATAGTGTCATTTATTAAATGGAATTTCTGAATTTACTATCTAAATTAAATTAAAATTAAATTTCTGAATTTAAATATCTGAATTTAACTAAATCCAAATTATCAGTATTGCCTTGGTCCTGTTTAAAAACGTGTGACCTCCTCTGAGGTCCTGAAGATATTTCCTGTGTTTTCTTCTACATGTTTTGTTGTTTTACTTTGCACCTTTGGGTATATGATCCATCTTGCATTAATTTTTGTGTATTGTTTGAGGTATTTTTTTTCCCATTTGAGCCAGCACTATTTATTGAAAAGACTGTCCATCCTTCTTCCACTGAATTGCTGTGGTGTCATTGTCATGAATGAATTGATTCATCATATGGGTGTGGATCTGTTAAACTCTATGCTACTAGTCTATTCCATCATCTGCTGTCTATTCTTATATTAATACCACACTTTTTTTTTTTAATTTTTTTTTTCAACGTTTATTTATTTTTGGGACAGAGAGAGACAGAGCATGAACGGGGGAGGGGCAGAGAGAGAGGGAGACACAGAATCGGAAACAGGCTCCAGGCTCTGAGCCATCAGCCCAGAGCCTGAGCGGGGCTCGAACTCCCAGACCACGAGATCGTGACCTGGCTGAAGTCGGACGCTCAACCGACTGCGCCACCCAGGCGCCCCAATACCACACTTTTAATTACGCTAGCTTTGATATCTGGTTTTATTTTTCTCCTTAAAGATTGCCTTGATTATTCTAGATCCTTTGTATTTCTGTGTACATATTACAAATAGCTTGTCAATTTCCACCAATTAAAAATGATGCTAAGATTTTCATTGGGATTGCACTGAGTCTAGAGATGAACATGGAAAGAACTCATATCTTAATGTTACATCCTTGAATCCCATGTTCATAGTATAGTCTTTCATTTATTTAGGTCTTCTTTTACTTTTCTCAGTATATATATATTTTTAATTTCTTTTTAACATTTATCTTTGAGAAAGAGAGAGACAGAGCACCAGCAGGGGAGGGGCAGAGAGAGATGGAGACACAGAATCTGAAGCAGGCTCCAGGCTCTGAGCTGTCAGCACAGAGCCTGACACGGGGCTCAACCGACTGAGCCACCCAGACGTCCCCATATCTGTGGTTTTAAGTGTAGAAGTACTGTGTATCTTTCATTAGATCTCTTCTGCATAATTGAAGTTTTTGGTGCTTTTAAAATTTTACTCTCTAATCATTTGCTTCTTTTTAAAAATAGATTTATTTCTTTGTTGAAATTCTCCAACTTATCTTCCATGCTGGCTACCACTTCCTACATTTTCTTGAATATATTTATCATGATTATTTTAAACTACCTGTGGGTTAATGTCAGTATTTGAATCACCTATAAATCTTTTCCTATTACCCATATTTTTCACTTGGATTTCAGTACTTTGATCCTTTTAATTTTTATTATATTTTCACCAACACCAAAATTTTTGGTTAAATGCCAGATGTCATCAATGAAAAATTATAAAGACTTGAAATGATGTTATCTTCTTCCAAGGTTAAGTTTTCTTCTGCAGCTTGGTAGTCAAGATCTTGAGAAAACTTGATTTTATGCTTTTTGGGGGGCTAGTCTAGTTTGTTTTTTTCCTATTCCTATGGATTGGTCCTTATTCCTATGGTATGGCTCTTATTCTTAAGGCCCTAAGGTTTCAGTTCGAAGCCTGGGATTTGTACCAAGCTTTCTCTATCTTAGTAAGGTTTTAATTATGACTTCTGCCTCCCCAATAGTATTGAATTCTCTGATCAGCACTTTAGCTACCCAGCTTTAGGGAAATGTGTATGCAGAATTTCAGTCTCCTTCTCTGCTGGCCTTCCTCCTCTAGGACTTTGCTCCCCAAGTAGCAAGCTTCAAGCTACTCCAAACTCTGACTTCTGCCTCTTTAGCCCAATAAGACTACTGTTGTATATCCTTGTTCTGCAACTTGTAAATGTCTTTAGAAAAATATCTGGGAAGAATGTGGAACTCATGTCATGGGCTTTTCTTCAAGTATGGTCTGTTTTTGTGCCTTCAAACAATTGCTTTAAGTATTTTGTGCAATATTTAGGTTGTTTTCAAAGACAGTGTTAGAATGATGTCAATATTCCATGGTGTCTGGGTCAGGCAGAACTATTTTTGTGGGAAAACGAAACAAAACTTGTACTACGTTTCTCAGATAGCATCAACTCATCTAAGATTGGAGGTCAGGGTGGAATGTAAGGAGAAATAAGAAAAGATCAATCATTATTCATGAAGGATGAACCGTGCTGGAAAATGAGGCTTAGACAATGCATAAATGACTACCTAACCTTTGAAAACATGGTGAAAATTATATTTAAAAGATTAACCCTGATAACTTAATGAATCAAAACTCATACTGCTTCATACTCATTTTCAAAGGAAAAAAGATGAAACCACATATGGTTCTGTAACTTTCCTCTGAAAATTGTTTTTAAAAATAAGTTTGTCATGTTTTTAGTTGGGCATATCCGCAGTGTTTAACACTGGTCAAAAGTAAAAGCATTTGTAACCATAATTGTCCTAGAACTTTGTGATGAAAGTAATTTAGAGTAGCCAACTCTTAAGAATTTATGGCAACAAAGTTTTTTTAATGTTTATTTATTTATTTATTTATTTTTTAACGTTTATTTATTTTTGAGACAGAGAGAGACAGAGCATGAACGGGGGAGGGGCAGAGAGAGAGGGAGACACAGAATCCAGAACAGGCTCCAGGCTTTGAGTGGTCAGCACAGAGCCCGACACGGGGCTCAAACTCACGGACCACGAGATCGTGACCTGAGCTGAAGTCGGAAGCTTAACCGACTGAGCCACCCAGGCACCCCAATGTTTATTTATTTTTAAGAGAGATAGAGAGACAGAGTGTGAGTGGGTGAGAGGCAGAGATAGGGGAGCACAGAAACTGAAGCAGGCTCCAGGCTCTGAGCTGTTAGCACAGAGCCTGACACAGGGCTCAAACCGGGGAATGGTGAGATCATGACCTAAGCCGAAGCCAGACGCTTAACCTACTGAGCCACCCAAGTGCCTCATGGCAAGAAAGTTTTAAAAGCAATGTAGGAAGGGTGAAGCAGAGAGGAAAAGACTAGATAGGATATTCCTAAGGAGGTGGGTTTCTCAGATCTGGAAGAGCACTGGTGTAAGGAACAGGAATGGCTACAAAAGTCATCCCAGGGATGATCCAGTCCAGCTTTCTCTGTCACCTCCCCTTCTAGTCAGTGACTCTTCAGAGGCACCAGAGTCCTGAGGCTGCCCCTGCACTCCTATGTGTGTCCAGAGGACCTCAACTGGGGGTGAGGAAATTAAAAGGTAGATCTGCTATTTGCTGGATGTATGAATTTTACCAAGTTACTTAATCCATCTGTTAAAGAGTTTTGATTCCAAGTAATAGAAACTAAGCCTCAAAGGCTTAAGAAGAATTCATTATCTCAAATCTTAGAGTCTGAGGTAGAACTTCTTTAGGATTGGTAGATTCAATAGCTTGATAACATCACCAAGAATCTAGGTTATTTCCATATTGCCACTCTGCCATCTTATGTACTGGTATTGTCTTTAGCCTTTTGGTTCCCTGAGTCATATCCAGACACAATACCTGAAGGAAGAAACCTCATCTCATGATTTATTGAACATAACTAGGTCTCTTGTTCCTGCCTAAGCCAATCTCCAGTAAGGAAAGTGGAATTCCTGTCACCAACTTCTCAATCTGTATATAAGCCAGAGCCACCTGGGGAGAGATGAGCGTTTGAATAAAAGTGAATTCTGCTCACAAGGAAGAAGGTTATTAGGTAGATAACCACTGGTATCTACTACACTTGAATTTGATGAGCCTTATTTTCTTTATCTGCAACATGAAGAAATAATAGTATTTGGCTTATAAGATTGTTATAAAGGATTAAATGCAAAAACCCATGGGTTATTCCTCCAAAAATTCCTGTTAGGCTTGTATTCCCATATAACTTCTGAAACCATGCGCCATAGGGTTAAAGATTGAGACTAACAGAAAATTTAAAGATGGTTTTTCAGACACTTGTTTCTCCTTAATCAGTTATTGTTTCTTTTTGGAGCCCACTAACAAATCCACTAGCTGTCTCCAAAGAGACCTGGACTGACACACATGAAGGTCACTGATATGATTCTAGCCTATGAATAAGCTAGGCTCTGCATTCCTTCCCAAAGATAAGGAGTCCCAGACTCCATCCAGTTTATAACAACTTTTTTTTTTTTTAACATGTACATAGTCTTCTCCTAACATATCACCTCCTGATGTCAGGGGCCAAATTTTGCCCCATTTTAATGTTAAGTCTCCAACCCAAAGTGAACATGGGATGTATGTTACATATGTTTGCTCAGTGCAGATGCTCTATCTTTCCTCATGAATAGTCTTAAATTTCCACACCCTTTGTATATAATCCCAAACCCTATGACTATAAAAATTGTTCTAATCTTAGGGGAGGTGTATTTGAGGCCTGCCCTTCCATCTCCTCATTCAGCTGCCTCTCAGATAAACCCTTTCCTTGCTGCATACATGCTTCAGTGATTGGCTTAGCTGCATGTCAGGCATACTAACTTGGGTTTGGTTCCGCTTCTGTTCTATTGATAACTCCTCGCAGCTACCATTTATTTTTGTGTTTTTCAAAAAACATTTTTATTTATTTATAAATAATAAATAAAATAAATTTATTATAAATTCATTTATAAATAAAATAAATATATATATATAGCTGTTAGCACAGAGTCTGACATGGGGCCCAAATCCATGTGCTATGAGATCACGACCTGAGCTGAAGTTGGATGCTTAACTGACTGAGCCACCCAAGTGTCCCTGTTTTTATTTATTTATTTTTGAGAGAGAGAGACAGAGACAGAGAGAGCATGGGAAGGGCAGAGATAGAGGGAGAGAAAATCCCAAGCAGGCTTCTCACTGTCAGCACAGAGCCCAATGTGGGGCTCAATCCCATGAACCATGAGATCATGACGGGGGCTGAAACGAAGAGTTGGATGTTGCACTGACTGAGCCACTCAGACACCCCTATTTTGATCTTGATGTCATATGCTACAATAGATGCCATATGTATGTGTGTGTGTGTGTGTGTGTGTGTGTATGCCAACCACCAAAAATGTATTCATGCATTCTTTTCATTCATTCAACATATATTTGATTGCCAGTAATCTCACTTTACAGACAATGAAACAGGTTTAGAGAGGCTGACTAATATCTTTAAAGTGACCTAGCAAGTGAGTGGCCAAGTTAGATACGTGCTTAGGTCTCACTCCACAGCTTGCAGATCCTTTATGACTTCCTTTCCTGAAAGCCTCCTCAGGGTCCCATTTCTCCAAGTTTAACCCATTAAAAAAGGGTGGCTGGGAGCAACTAACTGCAGGTTGTCAACTCACACTCTAAGGTACCAAGAAAAGAATACAGTCTTGTTAGATCCCACACCAGCCCCTCCCCTGGAGCTTCAGGTAATTCTGTTTGGTTCCAGCAGGTGGCAGGTTGGTATCAGTCAACACTTGCCTCCTCTACTTTTACACAAGCAACTGAAGTGAGAATGACTTTCTTGGCAAACTGTAAAAATCAGACTCATCACTTTTTGGTCCCACTCTCTAGGAAGGACAGCTGGCTCTTGTCAGCTACTCTTGGGCATGAAGCAATAGATTAAATAAACTGCATGTGAATCAACCTTTTTACTTTGAAAAAGTGCTCTCATTTTTATATGCACATTCATCCCACTTCCAACAGATTTTTCTTAGAAAAATCTTAGAAAAAGCGTAGAACAGATTTTTCACCTATCGTTATAGACTGTATTGTTTTATTCACTTAAATGCTGTGAGCTCCCTAAAGTGGTGGGTAGAGTTCCTTGTCTTTGGACACCCAACATAAGATACACAGGTGTGTAGTGACTACTCAGTCAACATTCGCAGAGTGTTTGTGAATGTCTTGGAGTGGGGTGATCTGTGTTTGAGTTATTTGGGATGTCCTCAGTAAGTCATGTGCTCTCTGAGCCTCAGTTTTCCCATTGGTAACAGACGGTGATGATGTTGATGACAATGATATTGGTGGTGATGATGATAATTCCTAAGCCCACTTGGTATGACAGTGACAGGTTTATGAAAAGGACTTAATAAAGTACCTGACAGAGATAGTTTTTGGCTTTTAGGTGAATGTGCCAAAGTTGCACAATATACTAGTGGTTGTCACTCCCTGATAGGGGTTGGAATATAAAATGCCCGGGGCCAGAATTTAGACAGATCCCACTGGGGACATCTTATCTCCAGTTGTCATTTCCTGCCCACAGCTCCAGTATTACCTTTGTCACCTCACATGGAGAATCACTGAAGTGCTTTACTTATTGTCTGTCTTGATTCCAATTCTACCTTTTCCAACACTAGTTTCTAAAGGTGTTATTCAAGGAGGTCCTTCCGTGACCTGCCTTCCATCTGCTTTTCCCAAGCGACCATTTTCCACTCATTCATGTACATGCACAAAGCATCCACAGCAGGCAGTAAGTTCATTCCTGGAAGCCCACCCTGCCTTGAGCATCTTCAGTTCTCTGCCTGTGTGAATGCTCTCACTCCCTCTTCTTCTCCACATTATCCCCTGAACCACACTCATCCCTTGACCATTCTTCCAAGAAGATTTCCTCTAGCCCACACTGATCTCCTACTTTAGAACCCTGAATGTTCTCATGAGACAGTACAGATCACTGGATACTGGAGGACATAGTCTTGGTTGTCACACAGCCTGCAATCAAATCCGGGCAAGTTATTTAAACTTTGTGTGCCTCAGTTTCTTTATTCTCAAAATGAAAATAATAATAATATCTACCTCATAAAGATGTTTTGGGGATTTAATGAGAAAATGTATACAAAGCATTTAGCGCAGTGATTGGAAAAGTGTAAGCATTCAATACATAGTATTTTATTATTATTACCACTATTACCATTAAATAGATTACTTGATATTCCTTATTGCATTTTTGGATCATGTCACCTCTTCATAGTAGGTCAGTCAGCCTCCTGTATTCAAGGACCATATTTTGTGTTTATTTGTAACCCTTGCATTGCCTTGTGAACTCCCTGAACATGATAAATATGACACAGCTTTTTATTGGTCAGTTTTCGCTAGTATTAAGCAATAAAACTTACCCTCAAGTTAATTTTCAGCAAAGCCACATAGACACTGGTTGAAGATGCCATTGAAACATGCCAGGAATCTTTACAAAGTTTTCTGATCATTAGACATTGGCCATTCAAAATTCAGAGAGTAGTATGTATGACTATAACATACATTTTATTAAGTCAAAGAGATTACTTTTTTGAGAGAGAAAGACAGTCAATGTGTGCACATGCATGCAGGGAATGAGCAGAGGCAGAGGGAGAGAGAGAATCTTTTTTTTCATAATTTTTTTTAACATTTATTTTTGAAAGACAGAAACAGAGGGTGAGCAGGGGAGAGGCAGAGAGAGAGGAAGACACAGAATCTGAAGCAGGCTCCGGGCTTATCAGCACAGAGCCCAATGCGGGGCTTGAACCCACAAACCACAAGATCATGACCGAGCCAAAGTCAGATGCTTAACTGACTGAGCCACCCTGGTGCCACAAGAGAATCTTAGGCAGACTCCATATGCAGCATGGAGCCTGACGTGGGCTTGATCCCATGACCGTGAGATCAGGACCTGAACCAAAATCAAGAGTGGGATGCTTAACCAACTAAGCCACCCAGGCGCCCCAAGATTACTTTTTATACAGTTTGGGGATTATCTACAGGATAGGAAGAAACAGAACAGAGAAATGTGACAGGTGGCAAAATAATACCCATAAAGAATAGGACATTTATAAAGTTTATCAACTATAATGAGCTTGAGCCAGTCTCTGATCTCCCAAATATCTCTGCTCCACACCCCAACTCTGTGTTGTTTGATGATGATGATGATGATCAATAATGGCCCAGGTCCAGGATTCTGCTGCTTTCTCCTTTCGTTTTTATGATTCTCAAAAGAAGGGCTAACCTGCTTTCTCTCTCCTTGCCAGGGGTGGATGTAGTTGCAAAGCTCTTCTCAGTCCCAAATAAAGATTATTTTTTTTTACCTGTGGTCCCAGGAGATTTAGCTCTATTTCTCAAGCCTTTTGTATGTGTGCTGGGAAACCCTCGGGTGAAATGTCACTTCTCTGGAGAGTTAGGGGATCTTTCACCACTTTAGAGAAGCCTAATCTCACATTGGGTGTGAGCCTTACCCTGGGGCCCTCTGCTGGCCATGAGAAACAAGAGCAAACAGCAATTCTTTAGGACAAGGAACCCTGAATTTTGTATTGAAAGTAATACAGAGAGAGCCAAGAATTTTCCTGTTCATCAGGGCCATCACAACTTGGGTTATGAAAATAAAATGGTGGGAGAAGAGTAAGCTAGAAATAGCAATACAAATCTCCTTCTAAAAAGAGGATTAACAACTGGATTCGGGTCTCAGTTCAAAAGTTGAAATTAATTTAATACACAGTGCTAAAAAATATCTCCTACAGGGAATGCCTGTAATGTACAAATGTTTTGTTTTCAGTGCAGGGTCAGTAATTAGTAGAGATTGCTAAATTGGCTTGAGCAAACCCACTGGAAAGCATGTTACTTACCCAGTAACACGCTGCTTTTCCCTGGGCTTATTTTAACTCATGCACCAGATTACCAAGGTATCATGGTGACAGATGCCATAGAAATACCAAAACGAATGGACGGAATCAGACACTCAAATACGTTCAATAGGCAGGGCTTTCTGATTACAGAATGGGCTTTGTGGCCCACTGGCCCAAGCTTTCATTAACAGCCCTTGCCCTGGCTCCCTACAGAGATTTACAGCCTGGCCTGTGCCTGTTTTGTTGCTGTGGCCAGTGCTTTTGCTCTACCACAGGCATCATAGGAGAACATGGGCCCAGGTGCCAACCCAGCTGAAGGGCTTCTCATAAACAAAAAAGCAACACCTGGTGTTTGTCACCCAAAAGGCCAGAGCAAGAGAAACCAAAACCAACCGCAAATGTGACAACCTCAAACCTTCTCTTGGCTCATTTTCTGATCAAATGAAATAAAATCCATATACAGAATAATGATAGTAGACATATCTACCACTCCAGAGGAGAAATAGATGAAGAGTTTGAACAATTTAAAGAAAACCAATGAGAGATAGATGTCACCATGTAGGAAATACTGACAACACGGCAGAAAATAAATCAGTCAGGCCACCCCTGAAGAGTCATGTGCAGTTAGGGACAGGGCAGTGTTTGGAAGAGCCTTGGCCATCCCCAAGATGCAACACATGCCAGCAGCCAGTGGGGGTCAGAGGTACTCTATGTCTGAGAAAGAGAGAGAACCCCAGGCTGAGTCCGTCTACTGCTTGGCACCTTTAACCTCAAGATGGACAAATCCCGCTAATAGGAACTCAGCAGGAAGTCCCTGTGAGTCCACACTTCTCTTCAGGAAGAGCAGGACCATGAAAACATAGGAGGCAGCTGATCTCAGATGCTTTACCATAAAGATTAATTCTGACTTCAAAGCAATTTGCCTATTTTACATTTTCTTGCAGCAATAACCCTCCTGCTGCTTAGTAGATGCAGGGTGGTCATTGTTCTCAGAGTCAAGCATGTAAACACACTGAAGCAAGGACTCTATTCTACATCCCTCACCCTATCTCTTCAGAGCACAGGACTTCCCTTCTAATAACTTTTCCTTGTAAGTCAGTGGCAGTTTGAAGACAATGCTTAAGTGGATGGGTAGGTCTAACTGGTTTGTAGGTTGCACAGGCATCCATGATGGAGGTGCTTATGCAACCTCAGGAGAGCCAATTGTGTACATCCCTCTACCACCTAGTTGAGCGGTGTGTGTTGGTAGCTTAACATTGGTCATGGTGAGAGTATTTACAGAAATGAGCAAATGCTGCAAATCAGGGCTCTTTCTCCTAGAAAGCTGACTTTGTTAAACATGTAAGCACACCAATGATTCCAGGGGAGGTTTAAGAGTAAATCATTTAGCACTATCATCTATCACGCACAGACCAGAAAGCATCTAGTAAAGAGAAAAAGGAACGATATCTGATTAGCTTAGAAGATCTTCCAGTATGAACCATTCCTGAAACTACAGTCAACAATTCCATAAAGAATTCCTTTCGAGGACTAGCAAGAAATTAAATAACATATTCCTAAATAATTTTTAACTGTTGAATTGCAATACTAAGACCCATGACCCCATGTATACTTTTTCCCTTTCTAACTTTGGGCCTTGGGGAAAATGTAAGCCCCTTAGAAAGTCTATAACATACATTTTATGGTTTCAATCTGGAAGACAACAGGGGTCACCTTTCTCTTTTGTGGCACACGAGGAGCCATAGAACAATGGCTCATGTTATACATGTATTGTACAACTTATAGATTTAAACCCACAAAGTAGTCAGCTTTTCTTAGAGAAAACACTCTTTCACAGGCATGGACTAACTTTCACCTTCGCCAATCATCAAAATTGCCTGAAGAATCACATTCAAAACGTCTGTTGTGCCATAATTTTGTAGCATTTTCCACAAAAGACTTATGTCCAGGCTATTAGTTCATAGTCTGTATTTTTATCATTGTAATCAAATGTCTAAATGAGAGTATTGGCCTGATAGGGTCCTGGCAACTTAATGAAGATGGCCTAACAGGGGTGGCAGCTCACTGGGTTTGGGAGATAGATTAAAAGTAGGGGATAAAGAGGATTTTAGAAAATAAGTGAATGTAATAAAGTGATGAAAACGAAGTTTCTCACTAGAGAAGGGAGTAATAAATATAGAAAGGGAGAAAGCTGGAATGAGTCACGTTGCATAGAGTTAGAATTGGAAGTTCAGTGCAAACTTAGAGTTCTCAATATGTAGAATTAGATGCAGAAAGAAATAGTGATGTACATTCTATGTATGTATGCAAACACCTCTATATCTCCATATGTATGCATATGCACACACATGTATACCACATACATAAATACATGTATTTCCTAGCTCTATCCCTGAGATCTTGGGGGTAGGAAAACCCCAATAATGAAGAGTCTACCTAGAGCCCAGATCCTGGTTTCTAAACACCAGCCTCCACTAAAAGGGAACAGCTCTGATGCCAGGGCTGGAACAGGAAAAAAATGACATGTTTAGAACATCTCATAATTCCAGAAAATAATCAAAGAGTAATGGAGACATGTCTAAGGGACACAGAAGACAGAAGGGGTGCCAAATGGTCCAATTTGGGATGATTTGATATAAATGAAATCATAGCATCAGATTAAGTCCCATTAACTAAAATGGGCATCCATTAGTTTTTCCTAATATTAATATGTAAATGAACATGTAAGGGGAAAAGAATAATCTTCCCTGTAGTACAATACCAACTAATAATGTTCAAGAAACTATGGAATTAGAAAAGCACAGTTTGAGACCCATAGTGATCATTATTTTAGGCAAAAATTATCAAAAAGATTCTAAAACTAGTGGGTAAAAGTTGGGTGAAGAATGGAGCATTTACATAGCCTTAAAATATTTCCCACAAACCCCTTATTAATTGCAAAGGAAAAAAAGAGTAATCTTATAGTAGAGAACCTTTGTAGACACCATGCTACTCAAGAGCTCAAAGTTTACTTCACCACTAATAGGATAAACCAAGATCATGTGTCATATTATGGGATGCCATGAAAATACATCATCACATCTGTGATATTCCTGCCCCAAATGCATAATCTCACTTTAATTTAATCATGAGGAAGCAGAAAACAAATCCAAATTGAGCCATTTCCTTGAAACAAATCTCCTCAAAGGGTATTTGTGCATGCAGGCTCATGAGCACACACACACACACACACACACACACACACACACACATTCTATTGGTTCTGTTTCTCTGGAAAATCCTGTCTGATAACAGTAACAATTTTGGATTCAGAAGCTTTTGATAATTCAGGTTGCTAATTTTAAGTCTTTGCTCAAATATCACATTCTCAGAGAGGCCTATTCTGATCACCATATTAAAAATGAAAATTAGAGGCACGTGGGTTGCTCAGTTGGTTAAGTGTCCGACTGTTGGTTTTGGCTCAGGTCGTGATCTCATAGTTTGTGGGTTCAAGCCCCACATTGGGATCTGTGCTCAGTGTGGAGCCTGCTTTGGATTCTCTCTCTCCCTCTTTACCCCTTCCCTGCTTGTGTTCTCTCTCTCTCTCAAGGTAAATAAATAAACATTAAAAGATGAAAATTAATTATCTCTCTATTCCATATTCCTGATCCCCTGACCCCACTCTATTTTCTCCCATAGCAATGTCACTTTTCACATACTGTGTTACTATCATGTTTATTTTCTATCTCCCTTATCCAGTGTATAAACTTCACAATGGCAGGTGTTGTGGGAAAAGTTCCCTGGGAAAAACTCTGAGGTGGAGATTTGTGCACAGGATGCTTATGGGGGTGGGTAATGCTCCCAGGAACAGCAGCCATAAGGGACTGAGGAAACAGGACTGGGCAGAGTGTGTAGTGCAGCTGAACACAGGTCTCAGCTGATCCCAAGGGGAGCTCTGAAGATGGGGTAGTGCCTCGGCCTGTCCTGAATTGAGACAAAAGGAGCTGGGCCTTTGTATCCCCACAGCAGCCAGTCATTGGACACAGGGTGCACCAGGGAAGAGGCATTACCTTGGGTAACACAGCTCCTTGTGGCCAAGGGCAGATCCCAGGAGGAGTCAGTCATGGGTCAGCAGCCAGCAACACTCCTGGCAGCTGGGGAATGGGCAGAGTGATCCTGAATGGGGGATCTGGGTGGTGCACCCCAGCAGCAGCCACTAGAGAAGGATCTTTGTCTATTGGTGTGTCCCCAGCTCCCAGAAGGGGGTCAGAATTATTGACTGGATGGGTGGGCACATGAATGAACGAGCAAATGAATGAATGAATTCCTTTTCCAAAAGGTCAGCATGCACACAGACAGGATGTGGCCATGAGTCTCAGTTGACAAGCAAATTGACAAGAGTGTAAAAATAGAAAATAGGTCAATGTGAACAGACAAACTTTAAGATAGTCGAATATCAAAAAGCAGCAAATGAGAGAAGAGAGGCATGGGGCTTTTGGAAACAGTGGCAAGGTTGGATATGGCATTGAGTACATTTATATTTCAAGGAGATTCCAAGTCTTCCACTTAGATTGTGAGCAGTTTATTGTAGGACCAGGGTGTGCTGTTGCAGGCCCGAGGGGCCCAGGGTTAAAGAAAGCATCCTGCTAATACAAGGAGCAACTGGCTCCCGTGACAGAACTTTTAACAAGCCTTTTCTCATATCTGTTGACTTAACGCAGGCCAGGGAATTCTTTGAAAGGCAACATGGCTATAAATCAGCAAGTCCTGTAGCACGCATTCCAGGGACTTGGAGGAAAAGTCTGCACACAAAGGCACCTCTTCTAAGTCTTTAGGAATGCCGTGGTGAGTGGCCCTGGGAGTCTTGGGGTTAGACTGGGGCTGGGAATGGAAAACATCTCAAAGGGAGGAGCAGGGAAGCACCAGTGACAGTAGCACAGCATGTGCTAAAACCCTGAGTACCCAGCACCCAGCTCAGTGCCTAATACTAGTGGATAATCAGCACTGAAGGAATTTCTGTTGAATGAGTCACTAAATCATAGTCAGTTTTCTTGGTTCTGGCCCTGGTTCTGTCATTCATTGGCTGTGCAACCCTGAGGAACTTCCTTCTTTGAACTTTGGTCACCTTGTGCATTAACTGTTAGGCATGAATACAAATGGAATCTTCAGGAATGAATGACCCATTAGCTAAGTCTTAAGGAACATTCAAAAAGGTGCCTGAAGATGTAAAAAGAAGAAAAATACAAAAAACCTATTTGGCAGAGAACACTGAGCTAACAACCACCTGAGATGGTCAGAACCTGCTAAAGGAAGGAAGTAAACAATTCCTGCCATGGCTACCCCTCCCACCCCATCCCCACCCCAGGCGGATCTCTTGGGGCAGCAGGGGGCTGTTGTGTCCATCACTCCAGGGGAAGTGCCTCTTCCACAGCTGCCTAAAACAAAGCACATGCCCCCAAACACAAACAATCCACTCTGGGGCAGCCTGACGCCAGGCCAGGGGGTAAGAGGCAAATGCTGTCTGATGTTCACTGCAACTTCCATTATATCTAGGGCAGACCATCTCCGAAAGGCCCCGAGGCAGGCAGAATCAATTTCAGTCAATTGCCTGCTCACTTCCATCAGTGGCCTGATGTGGTAGAAAGGACAATAGGCTCCCACTAAGAATACAAGAGTTCAAATTCTAGCTTTTCTGACACTTGCAAATTTAACAAATGATTTGATTTCTCTGGACCTATAAAATGGGAATGATAAGAACAGCCTTGCAGGTATGATCAAATGGTAGAAGATTTATGAAACCAGTATATTTGTTTCCCCTTGTACCCTGTCCTCCTTCCTTCCTTCTTTCTTCTCTTCTGTACCAGTCAGCCCAGTTAGTTAGAGCAGAGTACAAGCAAGGCTGAGGACATAATGAGTGTGATGCTCATAGAAGACCACAATCCTGCTCCTTGTCCTGGCCATGTCCTAAAGAGCCAGCTTGCTAATTGTGTGCTTATACCTCCTCATCACAGAGCAAAGGCAGTTCGCCACTGACCAGTATCACTGTGGACAAATACTATTTACTCAGCAAGGATGCCAAGCATTTTTAATCCCTGACTCATCAGGAAGAGGAATTTGGCAAAAGGGAGAATGGGGGTGGAGAATGAATGAGATTAAACTGGGTGAGGCCAGAATGTAATTATGAGGGTCAGATTCCACCGTTTTGGGGCACAGAGGAAGAGGGGAGGAGATGGTCTTCGCCCTTAGAAGAGCTGATGTGATCCCAATTCCCCCTCTGGAAAACTGAAGAAGAGAGGGCTATAAAAGATGTGTGGGGTTTTCTTGGAGTTGCACCTTATGCTGAACCAGGGGCTCTAAATCCCTGGGTAGACTGCTGACATCATTGAAAGGGGCCCTCAAAATCTACATTTGAACCAATCACTATTTGTGTACCAAATAACTATAAGTTCAAGTGCTTTCCTGGAAGAGATGTCCATTTGACTTATATCTGGGTCCTTGTATTCAAATTAGTTGGATTCAGAACCCCTGCAGCCAGGCCTGATAGCTGGAGTCCCCATTTCTCCAGGTACTCTCTTTTGCCTCATCTCTCTCCACACTTGGGATTCAGCAGCCCAGCCATGGTAATAAACCACATAGACAGGGGCCTCCTGATAAGGCCTGCTTGGGCCTTCCCCCTCCGTGTTCATCTTCTTGGGTGTTGAATCTCAGGAGCACTTGGCTTCTCCTGGTGCCAAAGTTGAACCAACTTTGGTTCCCATGTTGACAGTCCATTTATTTACTCCACTTTAGCTGATTGCCTTACTAGGCTTACTCCTTTTTTTCCCAGCCCCTTCTTCCCAATCACTGTGCTTTTCATCATCTCCTCTTGTCCTTTCTAAGATGCTAAAGACAGTTTTGTTGCACCTCTACACCTGTATCATCCTTTCCCAAGATCCTTGCCTCCTCTTCTAAGCCTTCCTCTATAGTTAAGCCATGAGTATTTCCTCCTCTGCAGGGCCATAGGATGTTCTTAACACCAGATTGTACTCCAGTGAGCCCGGGGAATCACCCCAGGTGAGTGGATATCAAGATGGTTCTGAAAACTGAACAAATCTCAAGAAATAAAAAATGGCATAAATTGAGCCCTGAGTATGGGCCAGGATATTTACATGTAATGTATATTTAGCCCTCACAGTTTTCTTCTGAGATACTTTTACTCCTATTTTATGGATGAGCAAACGGAGGCTCAGAGGAGTTAAGTACCTAAGCTGAAGTCTCAGTTGGCAAATGACAGTCATAACCTACTCTAGGTCTGTCTGAGTCTGGAGCTCTCTCTTGTTTCCACACTTCAGCACTTCACTGACTCCAGAGTAATCTTCACCACCATCTCTGGCTGATGCAATGTCATCTTGATGCTCAGGGAAATCTGATGTGTCAGGTTCAAATTTAATCACAACATCCTATAAATTATAGTTAGAGAAGCAGAAATAAATGTGTCAAGATGATTTGTAGGATGAGACATAAACTCTGATAATTTGACCTGAGTTGAAAGATGTTAAGTCTGTGTGTGTGTGTGTGTGTGTGTGTGTGTGTGTGTGTTTGCATGTGTGAATGAGAGAGAGAGAGAGAGAGAGAGAGGGAGAGAGAGAGAGAGAGAGAGAGAGAAATAAACAAATTCAGCACATTAATAAATGCATCAGTGTCCTCAATGCTGGAGCACAATGAGAGAGCAGCTTAGGAAATTATTTTAATGAACAGAGACTATGGCCTGGAGGGAATACCCAGAATTAAGAAAGCCTTAAACTCAAGAAAGCCTTAAAGTCTTCTCAATTTGTGTTTTATTCTAAAGAAATACAGTATAGAATTTATTATTAGTAAGAAACATACATTGAATTATTGAATAAGGCATCTTTAAAAAGAAACACACATAAAACAAGACTATGTATTGATCAGCTGGCAAACATGTGACCAGAGGCTTATAGGAATCTGACCCTGCATTTCCCCTAGGAGCAATGGCTTAATAGTTGCTAGTTCAGTGTTTACAGTGATTTTATAGAACACGATGACCATGAGTCATGAGAACTGACTCCATGTTTGCTTTTTTTGCCTGTTTGTATTGTCTCTCTCACCAGACAGTACACTCCATTAGTGTAGATATCATGTTTTCCTTACTTCTAGATCCTTGAAATCCCCTGGATTAATCCTCCTATGGCAGGTGTCAAATAAATGCTTTCTGGAATGAATGAACGGCTGAGTGAAATTTAGGAAGAGAATCACGAAAGTGTAGAATCACAAAAGAGTTTTGAGGAGTGAGTAATCATCCATGTAGCCAAAGCAGAGGGTTTGGTGGGGCAAAGAGGGGCAAGTATCCATTGGGTTGGCAGGAAGGAGGTCATTCGTGGCCTGGGAGACCTGTTTCAGTTATGGAAGGAGGACAAAAGGCGTATTTCAATGGCTGAATAACTGGCCATGAAGAAGGGGGTCGGCTACATTTTTTAGAAGTTCAGGTGAAAAGGGGAAGAAAGAGATTCGACAGAAGCTAGAGGAGCCTCTGCTGCAGGGGTGGGTCTTTCAGGACTGGAGAAGTGATCCCATGGTTAGAAGCTCAGGGGAAGTAGCCCAGAGGGAGGAGGCAGTTGAGGGTATAGCAGAATGAGGTGGAAAGAACAGTATGTGGTTCATGGTAGAGGTCAAACTCTGAACAAGAAGAGGGAGATCTTGGCCTTACAAACTTGGGAAAAGGGAAAAAGGATGTGTGTGGATATGAATATATTCATAGTGAAGGGGGCAGGAAGTTAAAGGAGATCCTTCCTAATTACCTTGATTTCTCTCTGTCCAGCAGGAGGCCAGGTAGGATGTCAGGGAAGGAGAGGGAAGGCATTTGAAGACTGAGCTGGGGCTTAGAGATGGTGAAGGAGTTTATGCCAGACAAATTCAAGGACTGAGGGATAGAGCAACATTGGAGACCATGATACTGCAGTGGCATTAGCAGTCAGGGTAAAAAGAACAGCCAAGGCAGGCTGTTGTGTTTCTGGTCAGCTCTTGGGTTTTGGTGGGCAAGTGCAGTGGAAGGACTACAGAGCAAGGTAGCTTAGGAACCTATGCAAAAAGAGTTCAGACTGGAGCAGGCTGATGGATGGGAAAAGACAGAAGATGAAGGATTTGTGGTCCCCATGAAGTGGAAGAGCAAGTATGGCAGGGTAAGGATATGAGTGAGCAAGGTCAAAGGTGCAGGAGGGAAGCTCTAGGTTATGACTAAGCCCATAGTGTTGCTCAGTGTTGCAGCTGAAGGTCAGTAGACCTTCTTTAGCTTAAGGAGATCCAGGGATTGTAAGACCAGTGATTCAGCTCATCTTGTATTATTTTAGCAAGATGTTTCCTAAATCAGCTTCTTACCTGTGGCTTTAAGGCCTTATCAAGGTGATAGTGAAGCAAATTATGATGAGCAGCATGTGTATGAGGAAAATGGAAATATTCGTTTCACAAAGTCAGACGAATACAAGTCCTCCCTTCCTCCATACCTATCACAAACCCTAATGGGTTAATTATTTGAAAAAAAGTTGAAAAAAGGTTTTACTCATATGCACTGAGTGTGGTAGAAAAAAAGTATGGGCCCAGAATTAATGTAATCATGTCTTTCTTGACTCTAGATTCTCCACTACCAAATGAATCACTAAACAGCCCAATTGAGTGGCTTCTTATCTATTCTTTTTTTTTTTTTTTTAAGTAGGCTTCTTGCCCAGCACAGAGCCCAAAATGGGCTTGAACTCATAACCCTGAGATCAAGGCCTGAGCTGTGATCAGCAGTTGGATGCTTAACTGACTGAGCCACCCAGATGCCCCTGTTCTTAACCTTCTTGACTTCAGGAAGATGGCACCCAGTATGGTGGGCCATCCCTTCCAGACTTAGCCTTCAGAAACACTACTTTTGAGGTTCCCCTACTCTTTCTCTATATTTCCTTCTCTGGCTCCCCCTCTTTCTTTTTCACACACATGTGGTTGACCCCAAGGATCTGCTCTTAGCAGTCCTCCCTTTCTCTTTGCACACTTTCTCCCTTGGTACTCTCCTTCTTTTGCATAGTACCTTCTTGCAGGGGATTTAGTTCTTTATCTTCAGCTCTGAATTTTGTCCTTTGCCCTAGTCTAAATTTCCAAAGGCCTGTTGGACATATCTGCCAACATATCAAATTCACATCAATATAGAATGCAAAATTTTCCTTTTTATGCCATCATGTTCTGTATTTCTGCCAACTTGACCATCATACCCAATGTTGCTAAAGGTATTTTCTCTTCCTTACTAAAAGAATCATAGGACCTTGGGCATTTGATCAGGAATGGATCTAGAGGTGGTATCTCATAATTGGAGGCATTGTGGCTAAGAACAGGCATATGGTCTTTGGACTTGAGTGGAACTGGATGTGAATACTGGCTTAGTCTCTTGCTTGCTGAGTGACCTTTGGGAAGTTATTTAACTTTTTTGTGCCTTAGTTTCACATGTATAAAATAGAGGTAATACTTTTAAAAGTTACTGTCAGCAACAATTAAATGATGTGTGTAATGTTCTTAGTCAAGGGCTTAGCACTTATTAAATGCTCAGTGAATGCTAAACATTAGCAAGGATTCCACCAGTTAATTTCTCAGATGGTAATGCTAAGGACCAGAGACATAAAGTGATGAAATAATAGTGAAAGTGTTGACTAGAAACCAGTCTGATGACTTCAAGACCCTTGTGTCTTCCTAAATTTTAAGGCTTTTACACATAAGTCAAAGGGAATAATGGTTAGAAACAGTAAGAAAACTGTCTTTGGAGGAACCTATTTTTAGATCATTACTGGGGGAAGGCACCCTCTTTAGCTTGCTGTCAAATCTTAATTATTTATGCTAATTGGGACCAAGGAGACTTGGCTAAAGGAAAGGCACACATAATGCCCAAAGGCCATTTAAATAACAGCTTCAACCTTTTCCTCAATTATTGTCTATCAGTTTTTTGGAAGTACTACATTCATTGTAGAAACAGAACATGAAAAAACTAGCAATATTCTTGAACCATGGGTTTCTAACTAGGTTTAAAAATAGCCATGGCATCACAAATAACTTCATCTAAAAGAAATCTTAAAGGAAATTTTGATAAATAGAAATGGAATGAGGGCATTGTGGTAAATAAAAATAGACAAATGAAGTCTCTTATCTATTGTTATCAACGTCTGCAAGAGCTCCATCCTTGGCAGGAAATTATTCCCTGCTTCCTAATGCTGTTTTTCATTTTACTTATCTTGTTAACTTTATTAAACCCAACAGGAAATAATTTTAGCATAACAGCTAATTTGTTTTGACGTCTCTAGAGACCTATTTTTTTTCTTTTAAATAATGCCTGCTGCTTTGTATCAAACCATGCCCCAATTGAAGGGGCATATGTTATTGGAATGCTTTTTCAAAAATAACAGTGGAGTCTGAACGTCTGGAAGGTTTACAATAAAATCTTCTATTTGGAGCCCACATTTGTGATGGGATGCCTGAGTATATTTTATTTTATTTTTTAAGTCTTTCCAGACTTTTGTGAAAGTCATCATGTGTGATCATGTTTCTTTAGCTGAAGTTCATCAATTAAATCTGACTCCATGAGAGTTGGATAAGGGGCATCCTCACACAAGGTGTGAAGTAAACAGTATGCTCTGGATGAGTCTAAAACCTGCAGTGTGGGCTGCAAGTGTAGATCCATGATTTTTAAAGGAAACTCCTCACTTCTACATAAAGTCAATTTCCAATGGCATCTATTTTGAATGGACTTAAGCCAGTTTGGCCATCAGCAAATTATCTAATGTTCTTTTGATATATATTAATGCTATTATATCATCTAGTGACAAGAGGTAGGTATAGGGAAAAGTATATAATCCCTTATTGACAGCCACGCTACCAGAGAGTACAGTATGTTAAAATGATAGCAAGTCTTGGATCAAATTTTGGCAGATATATTAATATTTATTCATAAGCATGAAAAACAAATACAGAGATATTTCAAAGGCAGAATGGGCCAGCCTTGTAATAAGGTCATGCTCTTCACGAAGTTAAAAGATAGTGGGGCTTGATATCTGACACTGAGCATGCCAGATTCTTATTCCTAACTGATCTCCTCTCCCTTATGCTAAGTAACAAACCCACTGGGGTAGATTAAGACAAACTGCAGGAACTGCTAGGTATCAGTTCTGGATGGTGTTGATTCCTGATTGGTGTTCTCAAATGTTTTAACTACCTCTGAAGGGCATAGTTCTCATTAGATACTTTGAATGTTAACCAACTGCTACTAAATTGCTAGACTGGAATTAACTTGCATTTTTACATCAATCTGTAGCCAAATACAGCATTGTTATTCTCCCCACCTCCCAAGCTAGACCCCACAGAGGCATGCTTGTCACGGCCAACTGCCTTGCCCATCAACAGATTCTGACAAGCTTCACTGATTAATCATCTCTCCAATTTGCCTTCTTCTCTTATGTGCAGAAGCACTGGCTTAGTTTCAGTCCTTACTGGGAACTCTCCTTGAATGACTGTAACAGCCGTCTTACTGCTCATTTTAACCTTTTTCTTTTCCTACGGTTCATCCTTTCCCACCCTAAAATCAAGTTTGACCCTGTCACTCCCTACCACAAAATTTTCTGAGGACCCCCATGGCCTACCTAGCAGACCTCAAACCACTTATCCACATGGACCCCTGTGATCCAGTTTTTATAAACTTCTCATATTTTCCTATACATTTGACCTGACTTATCCTTCAGGCCATTGGTAGATTCAGGTCCTCCCTGGTTTTGGTACCTGAAAAAATTTTTCCTTATTTTAAAGTCTCCTTTATGTCACCTCTTTTATGAAGGGGACAAGCCTTTTTGCTCCCATAGCCTTTTCTGATTGTATTCATTGACAACAACTGTTGTGTTGTATATACTGGGATTATCAGATACAAGACAGGATGCCCAGTTACATTTGAATTTCAGATAAATAATGAATAATTTTTATTATATGTAGGTTCAATACAATATTCCATAACAATTATTTGTTACTTACCAGAATTTCAAAGTCAATGGAGCATCCTGATGTTGGTTTGTGAAGTCTGGCAAGACAAGCTGTACTGTAATTCAACTGTGTAAAAGTCTATTCCTTACTTTGCCCTGTGAGGTTTTTGAAGGCAATTGTATCTATAGTGAGCAGCTAGACTCCAGGCCTGGCATCAAACTCCCATTCGATAAATGCTTCTTGAATAAATAAGAAGAAGAAAGGTAAAAAAAGAAACGTCATTGCTTGTCTTTTTCCACTTGGGAAAACTAAGAAAATAACAACAGCATTAACAACAATAACAAACCTTTGGGTGACTTAATTACTACAGGTCATTGTGCTTTCTGTACCTAGCAGTGTTTCAGAAGTCAAAACCTGTTCCAAAATGAGGCATGAGTAGGGACAGGATGGAGAGATACTTTCTAGTGTGAAAGCCAAAAGATGTACCTAACATACACACAGAAGTAGTAGTAATGATGATGATGATGATGATGATGATGATGATGATGAAACAGTATTAATTATATGGAACACACACCAGTACACTCTCAGGCATTCCCATTGAATCCTCACAAACCCTATGAGGCAGGTGCTCACTGCAAGGGGCTGGACTCTTTGATTCTCCAGTTTTGTGCCCTGTTAGCTCTGGTTCCAAACACTATTCCACTTCCTTCCCAAAGACTCCCAGGGGAGCTGACACAGTAGGAGAAGTGTTCAAAGCCCCACCTTGTAAACGGAAAATAATGTGTGAAGTTGCCAGGTTTCTGTGAGGGATTTGGACTCAGTCCCATTTCTTCTTTGGGAAGCTTTCTTTGCCCATAAAGGATTCTCAGACTTCCACTTTTGTTTCAGTCTTGTGGTCATAAAACTGCCTTGACAAAAAGTTTGTTTTAAGGGCTTATGACTTGGGGACATAAAGAAATGTTTAAAGAAGGAAAGGGGATAACAGCATGTGAGATTCTGTATGGAATCGACCATACAGAGCCCCCCTCCACCTCCTTTGGTTGAGCCCATGGTGGGAGAACATTCAAAAAAGCCAACAAACTTGGGTAACAGCCCTTAAATAGACATTGTTTGAGTATGAATGGATCCAACTGGCTTTAAATGTTTTGTTCCTCACATAATTCCTATTTTAGGCAGATTGGTTACTATAGAGACTAGAGCCACCTTAATTATGGATGGTCAAGAGAGGACATGTTGACTAATGGTTAGAGCAGAGGTCTAAGGTCCAAGGTCCTAGTCTTAGCCCAACCACAGACTTACTGTGAGCCTGTCTAACTCACTCCCTGTGCTACAATCCTGCCTTAACTAAGCAGAAAGAAAAAATACCTTTGCTGGAGTCCTGTGGGGAGTCGTAGTCTACATTTTGTTTTTAGGAGTGGGTGAGATAGAAGATTTGGGAATGAGGGAGAGAGAGAGATTCTAACATAAAGTAAATTTAAGAAAATATTGAACTTGGAAAGCTAACTTGGCAAATGGGAAGTGTCTACATATCACAGCATCATCTCTGGGGCTGGGATGTGGGCAACAGTGTCTTGAGTATTTAAAAAAAGCATGTGTGTGTGTGTGTGCATGCATGTGCATGCCAACCCTCAAATTCTTAAAGCTAAGATATAAAAGCTACAATTTACAAATCTATATAAACCATTTGTCCCTATCTTTTAGAAATGATTATTTTATTTTATAGGACCACTTTGCATGTATTTTCATTTTTTTTTTTAAATTTTTTTTTCAACATTTATTTATTTTGGGGACAGAGAGAGACAGAGCATGAACGGGGGAGGGGCAGAGAGAGAGGGAGACACAGAATCGGAAACAGGCTCCAGGCTCTGAGCCATCAGCCCAGAGCCCGACGCGGGGCTCGAACTCACGGACCGCGAGATCGTGACCTGGCTGAAGTCGGACGCTTAACCGACTGCGCCACCCAGGCGCCCCTGTATTTTCATTTTTTAAAACAACTTTTTATTATGAAGATTTTGGGACACAAAGCTGAGATGCCAATGGTGTAAAAGAACGTTCATATATACATTACCCAGCCTCAACCATTATCTACATTCTGTCATTGTTGTTTTATCTCACTTCTCTCTCTCTCTCTCTCTCTCTCTCTCTCTCTCTCTCTCTCTCTTTTTCTTTTCTGGACTATGTGAGAGAAAATCCCAGAGAACATATCATCTCATTTGTAAAGGATGATAGGTTTACTTTCGTTAACGGATAAAGGCTTTGTTTCCCTCATTACCACAGTATACCATTATCAACTCCTAGAGAATTAACAGTTCCTTAATATTATCTGTTACCTAATCCACGTTCAGTTTGCCAAGATTATTTTTAAAATATCCTTTTTTAAATTTGGTCTGTTCTAATTAAGATTCAGATATAGGGCAGACATTACATTTGTTTATGTTTCTTAAGTATGTTTTAATCTATAACAATTCCCCTTTCCTCTCCCTGCTTATTCTATTTGGAAATATTTGAAACAAAGAAAAGTTGCAAACAAAAACAATGAGCACTTATTTACCTTCATGTTTTATACATTTGCTTAATTCTTTTTCTCTGTGTGTCTTAGCATCATCATTAATTTTTTTTGCTGAACCATTAGAGAATTAGTTGCACACATTGTGACATTTTACCCTTAAATATTTCAATGCATTTCCCCTAAGAACAAAGGCATTCTCCTACAAAGTTACATTATAAATATCACATGGAGGAAATTTAACACCACACAATATTATCTATTATTCATTCTATATTCAGATTTCTCCACCTGTCCTAATACTGTACTAATACTGCCCTAGTAATATTGGAGCTTATTATTATTTTTTTAAATCTAGGAGTGAGTACAGAATCAAGCATTGCATTTATTTATCATGTCCCTTTGGTTCCTTTAATCTAGTGTACTCTTCAGCTGTCTTTCATGATGTTAACATTTTTAGGCATTTTGGCTAATTATTGGGAAAAATGATTCTTAGTTTGGTTTGCCTGATTGTTCCTATTTTCAATTCTTCAAAGAACTGATGAAACAACTCTACAACCAGCATACTTCATTCTAATTTAGAGCAAAATTTCCACATGTTGAGGCTGAGTTTTGTTCGTTCTCTTACTATTTTGCATTCCCTACTCACTATTTGACTTGGGAAATATTTGTCCTCAGAGTAGCATTTAGGTCTTGTAATTTTTATGTCCTTAAGTGGATTAAGACTGGAATTTATTTTTAGGGGCTTCTGCGTGATCTGAAGGATGTATCTGAAGCATTTATTCTTTGTCTTCCTCTTGAGATTCTCTCTTTTTTCAATTCACAGAACAGCAGAAATGTGTCCTAACTGCAGTGTGGAAAGGACAGGAGGTACCAGACGTTACTGTCTCTCCTTGAAACATAGCCTAGCCTCTTCCACCTGGAAACCTGGAGCTTTCCATACTTCCCATGATGTGAGGACAGAAGGCACATCGATTCTGCATGGACTTCCAGCCAGCAGTGCTGTCTATTTCTGCACGTGTCCTCTGGTGTCTGGTGCCCTAGCCAAGGAAACTGGCTTGTGCTGGTCCCTGGTAGTTACATATGGCTTGTGTGCATGAACCATGGAGGAGCTTGCTGTTATTTTCTGGCCAGATGTCCTAGAGCTGCTCAGCAGATAGTGAATTAGGAGTCCCTAAAACAGCATTAGTGATGGGCAGCATGGCACACCCTGCCTGGTAAGGTCTGCCATCTCCACATGGGCCTCTGTGTCCATGACAGCAGACTCTTTCCTTTCTTTACCATGGATGTGGATGCTGTCGGACCCCTCTGTCCCCATCACCAAGGAGACTGCTGGTGCTGGGTTGGAAGAGTGCAGATGCTGCCTCAAGCTCCGTACCTACTACAAGTCCCTTTGTTTCTTGTCCACAGAACTGTACCTCACCTTTCAGGCCATTTAGTGGAGTAATATGGGAAGGAGGAGGTTGGGATAGGAAAAAATGCCCTCTGGTAGCATCAAAGTTGAACAGTTTTGAATTCTTAGGAGATCCCACCTTCCCATCCACTCTCGCTCAAGTATCATCCCATGCCAGACTTTGACAGACAGCTATGCAGGTAGGGCTTTGCTCCCCAGAAAAGAAAACTGGATATCTGCCATGGGGCCCAAAGGCAAATCTGTACTGTTTATGTTTTTCAGAGCTTTATAGGGGAAATGGAAAAGAACCATAGGTGCAGAACAATAGTGACCTGCTACCCCTAGTGACCTGGCATGAAATATTCATCATTATAATGATTATAGCAGGTTATTCTAATAAGTTCTCCCAACACAATGTCAAGTAAAGACTGCAGTTCTCATAAAGAATGTGACAGCACTAAAGCTCAAAGAGGTGAAGGAGCTTGTCCACAGTGATTCAGATGGTCAGGGTGGGGTAGGAATGTGACCAAGTTTTCTTTAGTTTAGAAGGAGCTGCTTCAGGGGCACCTGGGTGGCTCAGTTGGTTGAGCATCTGACTCTGGATTTTGGCTCAGGTCATGATCCCAGGAGGGTGGGATCGAGCCCCGCATCGGGCTCCACACTAAGCATGGAACCTGCTTATTAATATTCCCTCTTGCTCTCTCTCTCTGCTTCTGCCCCTCTCCCCAACTCATGCTCTCTCTCTAAAAACAAAGAATAAATTAAAAAAATTAAAAAAAACCCAACAATTTGGCAGTATTTAAAAAAAGAGGAAGGAGCTGCTTCTATCACTGCTCCCTATTACTTCCTCAAGGAGCTTTGCTCTGCTGACTTCAAGGTCATAACGAGTTTTCTATAATTTCTGTAGCTGATCTCTTTACTACCTCCAACCTAATTATATCAAGTAAGACTTTACAGCCAAAGGGCTTCTTCAGAGAACAGAGCACTCACTTGGTCTAGCACTGTTGATACAGATATAAAGAAATATGTATCTTCATATTAAATGGGAGTGTGTGTGTGTACATGTATGTGTACGTGTGTGTGTGGTGGAATCGTGTGTGTGTGTGTGTGTGTGTGTGTGTGTATAAATTCAGGAGAGTGCTTAACACATGGTGAGGGCTCAGTAAATGAGACAAACCTTTGCATGTAATGTGTGTGGGTATGGGTGTGTAATATAGGTACAAATCTTATATTAATCAATCTAGATGATAGAATGAGGGTAGAAAAGGTGAAACACAGTAAAAATTGTTCCTAGCACTAATACTTTTCTCCAATAACTCATTTTTAGAGCCAGGTCTACTGAATAGCTTCAGCTATTGGTGATTTCCAGGTTATACCCACACAGAGTCAGAAGATGGAATTGAAAGGGAGGTAACATAAGAAAAGAGAAAGGTGCTCCCAAGTATGCAAGAGGCAACTGGAAGAGAAAGGCCTGCCTCTGTTCCCAGCTTTGTGACTCTCAGCCCAGCAGAGCTCCAGCTTTTGGCCTGTATGTGGGAGGAGGGAGCCTGAAGCTGAGCCAGAGGTCTGTCCAGAGTAAAGACTGCCCCTCTCAACTGCTAAGGGAAAGGGACTCTTAGAGTTTGGAGCTTTGGAGCCTGGGAAGTTAATTTAGATAGACTTTAGTATATGAAAGGTATCTCCAGGGCTATCTTCATTTATCTTAGGCCTGTGTCTTCCTGGACACTATATTCCTATGTGCTAATTTTTGCAGCCAAAGGATTAAAATGCCATGTCTTAGCTTTCTACAACATGTTTGGGCAGTGGTTTTATCCCAGTGATCATCATCTACATGTTATTGCTGGAGAGACACTGGGACAATTTGAAATCTACAGCATAAATAACAGGATGGAGTCTCTATTTTCCATGCCTCTTCCAAAACAGTGTCCTATGTGAACAAAATATCAAATTGTTATGGCAAGAGGCTCAGGACTCAGAAAGCCTATTCAAATCCCATATTTTCCATTTACAATCTGACCTTGGCCAAATTTCACAGCCTCTCTGAGTCTCGACATCCTTATCTTGTAAAATGTGAAAAATAATGCCTCCTTCCCAGGCTCATGAGGATGAAATTATATAATGTATGCCAAAGCCCAGGCTTGTTCCTAGCACAGGGTGAGAGTTGGTTTCCTTCCCCTCTCTCTACCCCCCTCATACTCATTCCTTCTTTTTTCCCTTTTGCTATAGCTCATATTAGCACTGTAAAAAAAAAAAAAGCATTATCTGCTTTTTATTTCTCCTGGAAAGGCTGTGCAAATTTAGCATCTCAGTTTGATGATGCTTAGGAGATAAACGCTCATGAGAACTGTACCAAGGAATAGGACAGCCTCTTCCTATCCAAACACTTGCAGCTCAGAAAAGGAGACACACAGCCAGACTCAGGTATATGCAGTCCAAGGAAGACCAAAGACACTAACAGAAGCCACATAAGTTCCTCATCAGGCAGAACCAAGCGGCCCTGAGTTAAAAGAGCAGGGTATGTTTCCTAGACATCTGTTTCTCTTGGAGTTCACAGTGCTGATCTTTGCCTTGAGGGTCTGAATGCCTAATTGCTGGAGGCAACTCAAAAGAAATTTAATCAATGGAGGCAGAAACAAATCAGTAGACAAGCTGGCCCAAATGAGACACCCTCCACCAGAATTCTTTAATTGCCTGAGTTGGATTTCCATCAGACAAGATACCCAATGAGAGAGTGGAAAGCTTTTTATATCTGGAGTGAATAGGGTTCCAATGTAGGAAAATTACTAGAAAACTGAGGAAGGCAAATAAAATTCTGAAAATTTTAATGCAGTCTGAGAGTGAATATTTTTGTTTCTGTTCCAAAATTCTGTGTTTTCTTCAATAAACCTGTAATAATTCTGAAACAGGAAAAAAATAACAATGACTGGTGGAGCAGAGACAGAGGTTGAGAGGGTAAAGCTGTACATTTAATAATGTAGATCTGGAACTTCATAGTTTTGAGATGTAACTGTGTTAAAGTAACACAGTTTCTTCTCCATGAGCGTTTGTACACATGGCCAATGTGTGTTTGTACATGTAGCACAGGTGTAAAGACTTTTTCAGCAAAGCAGAGCTCTTGAACAAGAGTATAAAAGCCACTCTGAGTGAGACCCTCACCTGAATGTATAAGTTGTGGTGAGAGAGTTCAGAGCTTTGGTATCAGAAAGCCCACAAGAATCCCAAATCTTCCAAAGACAAACCATGTGGATTTGGGCAAGATTCTTAGTCTCTCTCATTCTGATCTGTAAAATACGGAAAATAATCCTTACTTTATAGGATTGTTTTGAGATACAAATAAAATAATGTTTTTATTAGAACCTTTGCTTTGTTCAAAGAATTAGACCCATTACTTCTGAACATCTTTCTCCATATCTCTCTCAACACCTCAAATCACTCTTCTAACATTCCCTTTTGGATCAATCAGTAAATATTGACCAAGCACCCACCATACAGTCTTCCCCCCAGCCTTCCTGAACTCAAGGCAAACAAATCAGTGTTTCTTTCTAAAGTGAAGAAGTCATGGGAAGCTATCAGAAGATGGGTAATAGGGCTGTACCTGACTCAAACTGAGGCACAAGTGGAACTGGTCTTTGGGATTCTGCCGTCTCTCTTACAAGTATGAACTTGTTTCTTCCCAGGGAAGGTGTTAATAGTCTACTCATTACCATTTGCCCCACATTTCACTCCCTGGTTTTTCTAGTAGGTGGATTTGCCTTGTTATTGGGAAGGGTAGACCTCTCGCTTAACCTCAGAAGAGTGAGTCATGGTTACTCTAAACCTAGGGTAACCCTACTCCCCTTTGCTAGTGATTGGTTTAGGGGAAGCCAAGTTAACAAGTTCCAACAATAAGATGCAAGGAGAGGTCTTCTTGAAGCTACTGCTAAGAATGTCACTTTCTTAGTAAAAGACACAGATGAGTCTTGGGAAGCTCCTTCCTTTTCCTTCAATTTTCAAAGTGGAAATGATATCTGAAATTGCAGCAGCCAGTTTGGGGCCATGAGGAAATAAGCACAAGAATAAAATGCCAACAACCAAAGATGGAGAGTCTGGGGAATAGAGGACAGAAAAAAACCTGGCTTCTCGATGATACGATAGAGTCTTGAACTGGTAAACTTCTTATTAGGTGATATGAATAAATGTTTTTATTGCTTAAGTCACTCTTAATTGGGCTTTCTGCTACTTGCAATTGAAAACATTCATATTTGATATTCCTTCCTTTTGAACAGCATTCCTTTCGGAAGGGTCATACTGCAACCTTCCTTATAGCCCAACTGCCATCTTTTTTTTCCAAATGGCTTCTAAGGGATCACTGCTAAGGTATTCCAGCAGATCATGGTATTAGTGGGACTTAAGGCATGATTTAATTAAAGGATATTTTCATGTTAACAAAAGATTCCTGAGATGAGAAAAATTTCCTGAGACAAAGGCATAAAACCACAATGGTGGAATGACACGTTGTGGGATTAATACTTTGCAGAGGACTGGTGGTGTTGATTTCTACTTCTTCAAGCCCAGGGTGTAAGTGGCCACCTGGTCTACCTATGCTATTCTTAGAGGCTTGCAACTCAAAATGTGGTCTACCAACAGTACTGGTATCACTTGAAGACTTGGAAAAGTGCAAAATCTTATGCCCTGACTCAAACCTACTCAGTCAGAATCTTAATTTTAACAAAGATCTCCAAGTGATTCATACATACACTCAGGTGTGAAACTCATCACTCCAAAGGACAGAATTTCTAGAGTTATAAAAAGCCCAGTCTTCTCCTGTCAGATGAATAGTTAGCAAGGCGCAATGTTACAAGGAAAATTTCTCATATTGTCTTTTTATCTGGCAGTACAGAATTGGGGTAGACCAGATTTATTGAGTAAATAAATATAATTCTTTTAAAGTCATCTGAAAATGAAGATCAGAACCATTCAGCACAACTCACTTTCAAGATTATATATATATTTTTTCAGTAATCTTTACACCCAACGTGAACCTCTAACTCGTGATCAAGGGTCACATGCTCCACTGACTGAGCCAGCCAGATGCCCCAAGATTGTATCTTATTTCAAAAAGAAACATGAGTTACACAGAAATTGAGAGATATAACAGAGCTAGTGGTATGGTCTAAGGAAGGGCCCATTGGAGTTAGATATTTCCTCATGGTACAGCCTTCAGTTAGGTCACTTCATGTGGGGGTCCATCTGCTTCCTTGAAGACTCAGAATCTCATTATTGGCAGTGCCTGGTGATCAGGCTTTTAAAAGTTATCCGTGCCAATAAAAATAAACACTATTTTGCAGGAGATTCAAAGATGTCAAAAAAATTAATTTACATTAATATATAGTCATCATATGGACAAGAAAGCTCTCCTTGGCTTGGTCCAAAGAAAGTTCTCCCTGTAAGAAGCTTCCTGGGAACCCAAGTCATAATCAGAAGTTCTCTCACTGATTTATCAGAAGACATCCCTATCTCAGGGACCACAACATTGGAAAGTCCCTAAAATAAGTTCATTTCCCACCACCCCCTAAAAAACACTTACATGGAAGACAAAATTAAAATGAGAAGGATGCTTTGTGTGCATGGAATCAAATTAAGATTTAGATAAATGTGTACTAACAGCACCAGGCCATGTGAGCAGCTTTGGGCAGGTCAGTATCCACTACCCACTAACCTCTCTTGGTAGCCCAATATCTGAGACAGGTGGACCAAAGTTTACTCGATGCTAAACTAATAAGGTTACTTACATTTCCTTGGTGTCTTAGTCTGTTCAGGCTATTGTAACAAAAATACCAGGGGTGTCTGGGTAGCTTGGTCAGTTAAGTGCCCGACACTTGATTTCAGTTCAGGTCATTATCTCACGGTTCAAGGGATCAAGTCCTGCAATAGATTATGTGTTGACAGTGCAGGACCTGCTTGGGATTCTCTTTCTCCCCCTCTCTCTTAACCTCCCCCTCACTCTCTCTCTCTCTCAAATAAATAAATAAACTTTAAAAAAACCCATAAAATGAGTGGCTTATAAAAAACAGAAGCTTGCTTCTCACAGTTCTGGAGGCTTGGAAGACCAAGATCAAGGTTTCTGGCAGACCTGGGTTCTTGTTCTTGGTTTAAAGACAGTGATTTTTTTTTCACTGTAACCTCATAAAGGGGAAGGGAATTAGGGAGATCTGTGGGGTCTTTTTAGAAGAGTACTAATCTCATTCATGAAGGCGCCACCCTCATGACTTAATCACCTTCCAAAGGCCCCACCTCCTAATAACATCAGATTGGGCATTAGGTTTCAACAAATAGGTGTGTTGGGTTTCAACATATGGAGTTGATAGTCAGACCAGGGCACCTAGGCCAAAAATAAGCTGCACCCTTGAGTGAGGGCACTGCTGAGTCTGCAGGTGGAAGCCAAGTGGTTCCAGCTGTGGCCTTGCTGGCTGCAAAGGCAGAGGCCAAGGCCTGTTGGGTTACAATGTGGGTGGCTTATGAAATTACTCAGTGCTTTCCTATCTTGTTCTCAAAAGCTTTCTGGAAATATAACTATATTGGTTTGCTAAGGCTGCCATAACAAAGTATCATACATAGTGTGGCTTAAACAACAGACATTTATTTATTCATTTATTTTCTCACGATTCTGTAGGCTAGACCTCTGTGACCAAGGGGTACCTGGGTGGCTCAGTCAGTTAAGAGTCTGACTTTGGCTCAGGTCATGATCTCGTGGTTTGTGTGTTTGAGTCCCACGTCAGGCTCTGTGCTGACAGCTTAGAGCCTGGACCTGCTTTGGATTCTGTGTCTCCCTCTCTCTCTCTGCCTCTCCCCTGATCTTGCTCTGTCTCTGTATCTAGAAAAAATAAATAAACATTAAAAAATTAAAAAAAAAACATTGGTTTCTTCTGAGGCCTCTGTCCTTGGCTTGCAGATGGCCATCTTCTCAATGTGTCCATACATCCTTATCCTTCCAGTCTATGTATTTGTGTGTTTCCTATCTCTTCTCCTCCTCTAAGGAAACCTACTATAGGGAATTGCGGCCACCCATATGACCTTACTTTACCTTACTCACATCTCCAAAGGTCCTATCTCCAAATACAGTGACATTCCAAGGTATTGGATACTAGGGCTTCTACATATAAATTTGGGGGTTAGGGACATAATTCAGCCCACAACAGTCACCAATAGCACTAAGACAAATCTGTGGCTGGCTGAGAGCTATAGGGAAGAAAAAGAAAAAAGGATGTAGTTCACAAGATTTAAAAACACAAATAGCACACAGGATTTTAGAATAGGATAGGCCTTTAGGAAGTTAAAATACTGTCATTTGACAGATTAAGAAACTGAGGCCCAAAGGTGTGATAAGACATCCCCAGACCTATACAGTTGTGAGACAAAATAATAAACTGAGGGTGAGGCGTATGGTCAGAACTTTGTCAGAAACAAATGATTTTGTGTACATATTCTTGCATATAAAATCAGAATAAAATCTGCCTTATGGCCAGAAAATATACTTATGAAAGAAGACCTATTTATGGTCCTGCAAACTGGTCATTTGCCTCTGGTGACTTCTTTCCTTGAATCCTGGAGCTCCCATCTGGTATATTCCCAACCTACATTTTTGGCACTGATGTGGCTATCTGCTGAGATCTCTCTGCTCCAGGGCCAGTAGCAATTTCCTGATCTTGGATTCTGGGTCCTAGCATGACAGCCACAACTGCCTCTGAGTACTTAGAAGCTGGTGACAAAATCACAGAATGCTGAATCCAGCTGCCTCAACTATTCTGATGCATCGCCACAACCTGCTTCCTGGCAGCATCAGCAGCAGAGAGATAGCTTCTGTCTCACCCCTGTTGTTCAGATTTTGTCCATATGCATCCAGTTGGTGAAAACTAGTTTGCATCTAGAAGCCTAGATGCAAGAGTCTGGGAAATACAGTTTTTAGTTTTCCAGCCTCTCCAGTATAGGAAGGCACATAGAAAGAAGTGGAATCCATGCAGAGTGCCAATCAGGCATATCCAGCACAGTTATGCCTATGATTTTAACCAGTAGAGTGAACTAATTGAAGACTACTGGGAACACTGAACAGAGCATACTGTCAGGTTTCTTTAGTATAGAGCTGAACTCAGGTCCATGGGACACTATTTTTGAAAAAGGATAAGGGGATCCATTTTTCCAACACATGTGACTTTTGCAACAAGAATCAGCATGCAATACATACCTACAAATAAACCAAGGGTGACTATTTTCAAGACTTGCCTGGGCACAAAAAATATTTATGTCAGAGACTGACACCCTTCCCCCTTCCCATCCATTTTCCTTTCCCCTTCTTTTTAATAATAGAAACACCTATCATTAAACATAAATACATAAACATAGACACATGGCCATCCAGCTAGTGAAGGAACTGGCAGATGATGGCCTGTGGGCCAAACCAGACACTGACTCATTTTGTAAATACAGTTTTATTGGAACATAGCCACTCACTTATTTCCAAACTGTCTATGGCTGCTTTTACACTACACAGGCAGCAACAGGTAATTGTGACAGAAATCATTCAGGCTTCAAAGCTGAAAATATTTCCTACCTGGCTCTTTACAGAAAAAGCTTCCTGACTCCTGAGCTGAAGATGGTATTCTACAGTCTCCCCTGCAGCTACACAAGGTCACATGACTATCTGTGGTCCAAGGCAATGGGGGTGCAAATGACACATACCACTGATATGCTTGTCTTTAAAATATTAGCTGTGTATTCTTCCAATACTCTTCCCTCTTCTTGTCAGCTTAGCAAAATTTTTTTTTCTGTGAAGGGCCAGATAGTAAATATTTTAGACTGCAGGCCATAGAGTCTCTGTTGCAACTACTCAGCTCTGCGCTTGGGGCACAAAAGCAGCTGTAGATAACACGTAAAGAAATAAGCGTGGCTGTATTCCAATAAGACTTTGTTTACTAAAGTAGTTGGTAGGACAGATTTGACCTGTGGGCTATAGGTTGCTGATCTCTGCCTTAAGAGATAGCTAAGTGACACAGAAAAGGAACTTCAGTTTCTGAATGACCATATGGGGAAAAACCACAACCTGGACTTTTATCTCAAGCCTTGTTTTTGAGGAAAGCAAATGGTGTGATTTATTTAAGCCACTGTATTTTTGAGTCCCTTTGTTATGCAGTTTAGCTTTACATTGTGCTTCTTGGACTTGTGAACGACACACAAACTAGGGAGATACTTTCCAATATTTGCTGATCATCTTGCTCCTAACATTTACAGTTCAGTGTTACCTGAGCACCTACTGTGAGCTAGTCTGTGTAAAGCATAGCAGGAGGTGAAATGATGAGAAAGACACATTCCCTCCCCTCGCAAAATACAATCCTTGTGTTATGATTTACTGGTGGGTTGTAATCAGTTGTGTAGTCATCACTAGCAATTGATAACTTCAGAATTAAAGTTTCAAAGTTTGTGAATGATGTACTGTGCCAGGGGTCCCCAAGATCACCCTAAGGCTTTGTGATCTGCTAGAACACACAAAACTTAGAAAGTGTTATGCTCACAGCTAGGGTTTATTAAAGTGAGAGGACAAAGATTAAAATCAGCAAAGGGAAGGGTACATGGGTGAAAGTCCGGGAGAAACCAGGTACAAGCTGCCAGATGTCTGATCCCAGGGGGAGTCAATAGAGAAGAGCTTCACTTTCCAGCACTGATGTTTGAGAACATATGCCAAGTACTACCAGCCAGGGAAGCTCCCTGAGCCTTGGTGTCTAGGTATGAATGGTGTTTGAAGTAGGGTCACCAGTAACAAGGCTATTGTGAGACAAAATTGAAAGCCTAAACTGTGGTTGCGGATGTAGAAAGAAGAGATCTAGCAGAAACAATTCAGATGAAGAATCTATAAGGATGAACTCTAAAAATTTTGTAAATAGTGACATGCCATAGAGAAAGGAATGGAAAAGAGGTTAGAAGTCATACACATTCCTGGGGCGCCTGGGTGGCGCAGTCGGTTAAGCGTCCGACTTCAGCCAGGTCATGATCTCGCGGTCCCTGAGTTCGAGCCCCGCATCGGGCTCTGTGCTGACCGCTCAGAGCCTGGAGCCTGTTTCCGATTCTGTGTCTCCCTCTCTCTCTGCCCCTCCCCTGTTCATGCTCTGTCTCTCTCTGTCCCAAAAATAAATAAACGTTGAAAAAAAAAAAAAAAAAAAAGAAGTCATACACATTCCATGATTTAGAAACAAGGTGGCTGGGATGATTGTGGGGCTACTATAGAAAATAGAGAAAATGGAAAATGGGCCCTGAAGTTTATTTGAACAGGAGTTGGGCACAAGACAGAATCCATTAGATTTGGAAATGGTGAGTGAAAGACCAATAAAAAATCCAAATGATGTCTATCAGGACATTTAAGAAAAGTGATTATAGCTTGAGAGAAGTCTGTGGGCTTGAGAGCTCCTGGCATCAAGGTCCTGTGGCAATAAATGACATCAGGGAAGGGAATGCAAAGGAAGAAGAGAGGCTGACTTGAGAAAGAAGTCTGAAGATGCCAATAGTTAAGTGACAGGCAAGGAAGAAGCATGTGAAAAAGCTAGAGAAGAGAAGCAGAGATGGATCAGTTTGGAAACCAGGGCAGCAAAGCGAATCCAGCAGTCTGGCATGCTGTTGGGAAGTCAAGCAGGGTACCCAGGGGAAAGATTGCTGAGCCTGGTTGGCATCAAAGAAAGGCAGTGCTTCCTGACGTTGAGAGGCACATTGGCCCAATTTCAGAGATTAGGGAGTAAGTAAGTCCTGGGAGAGTAGAGAAGAGAATCTCTCTCCCCCATGCCTCAGGGAGAAGCAGGAACTCCTGTGGATGGAGTTGATTGGAAGGGAGGGGCATGGATAGGACACAGGGGTAGGCAATCAAAAGCAAAATACTGACTGACTGGGCACCCCAAAGCTTTGCAGCAAGCTTAGAAAAGCAAGTGCTCTAAAGGCCACAGATGATGACAAACTTCTTTGTCATGAAGCTAGAGGAGCTACGTTGATAAGGCCCCTTTAAATGCTGGTGATACTGTGAATGTCCCTCAGAGACCACAGGGAAAATGGTCCCACAGTCAATTATCATTGCGGCACTCTGTACTAGTCAGGGAATTTGGCGGGTACTTGGGTGTTGTGTTCCAGCTCAGGATCTCTATTCTTCAGATTAAAGTCATTACAACTCTGTTTATTTTAGAAAAGATTAATAGTTCCCCCTCCTCATTTCTCAAGAACAGACTTTTGTCTGTCTGGAGTGAGTCATTAAATATATCCGTTCAACTGCTCTGGCTGCAAGATTACAGATATAAAATCATCTGATTTTGACAAAAAACAGCTGCAGCTTTTTGTATTATTTTGAGTCTACAATCACTTGTGGATAGAGACAGATAGGAAATGTTCCATGATAGTAAGAGTGATACGAGCCTTCTACCCTATCGTAATCTTCCCAAGACCCTCTAACTTGTCACCTTCACCAAGATGTCTCTCAGTTAATTCATGTCACATCAATTTAACTCAACTCTCCCAACTCTCCCAACTCTCACAGGCGACTCCCATGAATAATGTGGAATATAAAAGATGAACAAGAAGGAATACTTATGCTCTGGAATTTTATAGTCTATATGGTGAATTAAACAAAAACCACCTAGAACTAAGACTGGTTGTGGTAACTGTTGTGGTAGAGGTGTTTGAAGAAAGGGAGCTTTGAAAGGCAAGCTTGGACCTCAGGCAAGACTTTCTGGAGGAGATAGTATTGGAGCTGATCTTGAAGGGCCTTGATGTGTGTGTGTGTGTGTGTGTGTGTGTGTGTGTGTGTGTGTGTGTTGTGCACAGGTGTACAGGGTTAACTAGGAGGAAAGTGAAACATTCCAGGAAAAGATTCTTTTTAAATTTTTTTCACATTTATTTATTTTTGAGAGAGACAGAGCATGAGCAGGGGAGGGGCAGAGAGAGAGGTAGACACAGAATCCGAAGCACGCTCCAGGCTCTGAGCTGTCAGTGCAGAGCCTGATGTGGGGCTTAAACCCACAGACCGCAAGATCATGACCTGAGCCGAAGTCAGACTGAGCTAACTGACTGAGCCACCCAGGCTCCCCTCCAGGAAAAGATATTTTAAAACACGTGGAGACACAGAATTGTAGTGCATGGGTAATATGTGGGAAAATCAGAGTTGGAGGGGATTTTAGGCCCAGATGTTCGCAAACTTTGATGTGTGTTAAATCCACCTGGGCAGCCTGTGAAAAATTCAATAGCCTAAGCCTCACCCTTGGATTTTATGAGCTAGGCTCCCAGGACTTGGAGGTGTTCATGATTAACCAGGGTCACACAGCAGTTGGACCAGCTGGAGAACCTGTTTTCAGGGAAGAACAAGTTTTGGGTTTTTTTTGTTTTTTGGTTTTTTTTTAAAGGGACCTGAGGTGTAAGATTTGTGAAGGGAATTACAAGAGAAAAGACTAGAAAAGTAGGTTGAACTCAAGATTATGGATAGATTGGATGAAAGTCTAAGGAAATTAAAAGATTCCTACCAGCATACAAAGCCATTGAAAGCTTCAGAGGGATAAGTGACGTGGTCAAAGTAATCAGACGTGACCTAAGAACAAAAACTTATGGTTCAGCCTATTGACTGAAAGTGGAATTACAACTGGCTTCCAGGTTCTGAATCTTCCCAGCCAGCTCGGTCCTCTCACCCTCATCCGAAGCACATTCCTTTTAAGCTCATAAAAGCAGGGTTTTGTTTTCTGCTTACACAAATGATAAAACATCCATGAGGAGATATCACTTCATCAAGCATCTTCCAAAGCAGCTCATTAAACCCCAGGATGCAGAGTCAGTGGGAGGAATGCAAATATTCATCTAGCTCCTGACCCAAGGACAATACACACCAATCCCCCACCCCCACCCTGCTCTTCCAGTCTGCCCCATGGTACAGGCAGCAGCCCCAAGTCTACAATTGAGCATACAGGGAGAGTGTGGAGGGGTCACCACAGTGCTTCCCCATGACCAGAACAGCACATCTGGAGTCTGCTCTATAGATACTGGGCCTCTCAACAGCTTCATGAGCAGATGGAGAGCCAGATACTCAGAACCATGTTCTTCTTGGAGGGCTGGGGGCTGGGGGCCTAGGTCCTATCAAGGGATGCCATGCATACTGCAAGCTGAGGGGGAAGGACAGCAAACATTTGAAACCTTCACTGCCTTTAGCTCAACAGTTATTTATACCAGTTAACACTGGCCTTGGGAGGACAACTCCTGTGGCCTGGGCAGATGCCCAAGGCCCTTATCACCTGCTTTTGTGTACCTTCACCATTTGCAAAATTCCCCCGGCTGTTATCTCAACATCTGTTCTCCTGTTTGTCTTCTGGAGGATAAAATATAGTTTCCACTGAAAGATTAAACAAAGACATCCTAAATGGAAACACTCATAGGGGACTTAAGATTGTAATTAAAACGTTGGCAGAATACCACATACCAGAGAAACTGTCACCTTGCAACAAATATTGGGGTAAAATAACCCAGAATGAGGAAAATCTTTTTAAAGAACTAACTACATCATGTATATATAAGTCCGTCAGCATTTTGTATGAAAGGCAGAAGGTCAGAAGTAACATACCTTTCGCTTATACCGTGCTCAGAAACAGTGTTTCCCCCTAGGGATTCCATTGTTTTGTGTTATGCAGAATCTCCCTAGGCTGGAGGAAAGCCAGTGTTCCTAAATGTCAGCAGCACACCTCAGTTGTGGTTCAAGCTAAAAATGTCCTGAGAACCACTGCTGCAAATTTCAGGTGCATTGCAAAAATAATTTCCTTGGATCCATATAAACATTCAAAATATTAGTAACATCTTCACTTTTCAGATGATGAACTGAGACTCCAAATGGATTGCTGGTTTTTCACGTGGCTAGTGAGGGGTGCTGCTGGCTCTAAACCCCAGTGGACTGACTCTAAATTCAGGTCCTTTTCTAAAATATCGTGCTGCCTTTTAATGGACGTAGAGACTCAGACTTGATTTCAATCAACTATTATATTAAATGCATGCTACTGAATTGCTGTTGTTGTTATTCATATTTCTAACTGTCTTCTCAGGAGCATGGATCTTGTTACATAGAGGACACTTGGTTCCATGAGGTCACTGAGAGAAGGGTATAGGTAGGAATTAAGAGAAATGGGTTCGTTTGCTTAACAGAGGGAAAGGATCATGGATCTCGCAGGGACAATAAAGAAGGTTGGGAAACAGGAGAGAGAGGCATTGGGAACTTGCAAGGCTTGAGTTATGTGACATGACACATTCATGTACTCGGACCCACAAGTCCCAAGCCTTGAGTACAATGTATTATTCACAAAATGCTTACAGAGTGATTATATATATATATATATATATATATATATATATATAATGTCAATTACACCTGGGTTGACAGAGAATGATGCGGAGACAGCATACATGGTCCCAGAAGTCAGAGGTAGAAAAGTCCATGAGAGTGTAAGCTCCTCTCTGAATCAGCAGAACTCAAGGGCAAGGTTTGGGCTTTTCACAGATGTGGAACTAGAGCATTTACCCAGGCAACTGACACCATGGGGGCACCAGCTGACATATGAAGCATAGGTACCTCGAGTGAGGGCAGAAACATTGCTGGGTTCTAGAATAGTTTTCAGGTATTGCAGGGAGGAGAATCAATTTGTGTCAGAGATAACCCAGCTTGAAGCTCTCTCAAAGGTAATCTAAAGATTTGTCTCCTTATTTAAGATCCGCATAATATTTGAAGTAACTGATCATAATAGGATCATAACAGCAATTCTCTGAATAGAATTAAAAATGGTGAGTTTGGGATGTGATGGAGACTCAGAAATAAATGGCTTAAAGCCATATTCAGCTAGTGGCCCCAGAACTGTCACTTCTAGAAGCAGGGAGAAGCCAACCATTTCAGGTTATTATCTGTAATAAAGACAAGGTGGTTATATAACTCCAGATTTCCCTAAAATAATAAAACCACAGAAAGTGACTAAATCCATATATGGAATGAGGACCAAAGTTAAGCATAATTATCCAGTTAGGATTATTATACCTTAGGATTCTCGTATAAACATCCAGTTTGTTCTCAATAAAAATGTGGTGAAACCTGGCTTGTATTCCTTTGGACATACCAGTCTGTTCTTGTTTCATGCTGATCTGCTCTGGCTCGCTGCTTTCTTGTATTCAAGACCTTATTACTGCTTAGAAAAGGTTCTTTATCTTTGCATGTTCAGTAATCTTTATGTGAGAAGCAGGAGAGGGTGGCCCCTGGTTGCCTGCCCAGTGCTGCAGCCAGGAGTCTCAGTGAGCTTTGCACCTGAGTGCTGCCCCCCAGGGGATCTCTGCTGTATAGCTCTGCAGCCATTGGGAGCGTGCTCATCCACTCCAGGCCAATAGGCACCACCTCAAGGCCCCCAGTGGTGCAAAAAGTTCAGAGACTGGAATAAAAGAAAATCCAGTACGGGGCGCCTGGGTGGCGCAGTCGGTTAAGCGTCCGACTTCAGCCAGGTCATGATCTCGCAGTCTGTGAGTTCGAGCCCCGCGTCAGGCTCTGGGCTGATGGCTCAGAGCCTGGAGCCTGTTTCCGATTCTGTGTCTCCCTCTCTCTCTGCCCCTCCCCCGTTCATGCTCTGTCTCTCTCTGTCCCAAAAATAAAATAAAGGTTGAAAAAAAAGTTTAAAAAAAAAAAAAAAGAAAATCCAGTACTAGTGCCAAATTTTGTTACCTTTTTCTACCCTGAGGTTTCCAGAGGGGGTCTCTCAAATCCTCTCAAACCCTTGTGGTCCCAATCATCTTGTCTAACCTCTTCCACCAAGGCAAGCTTTGGCCTGACATATTCCAGACACAATTAGTCAGTGTTTGACTCTCATTCAAATAATAATAAAAAAAAATCAGACGGGAATTGTGTTATTTGAAGATGAACTTGATAGGCATGAAATCTCAAAAGAAATCCTTCAGGCATGAAGCCTAGGGTCTTCAGTGGGTCTCTCCCTGATTCCTGGGCAGTGCTTGCCTATCACAGCCAGCACAGAATGAGGGAACACTCTACCCAGCTTCCACCCTTTCCTCGGTGGCTCTGGATTTGCAACCTGTTCAGGATCCAGTGGCTTATAAGGAAATACACAGAAAAGGAGCACAATTATTGCTCAAAAAGGAAATTATCAGGTTCCCAGAATTTAAAGGGGTCCAGAAAATATCCCAGAAATCACAGTAACATGGTGTTTAGAGACAAGTGTTTAGAGACAAGGCCCCCACACAGTTATAACAACTGAGAACGGGGTATTTACAGAATGCTATCAGAATCCCAAAATACCAAGAAAAAAAAATACAACCTTAACCTAACATCTTTATCTAAATAAACCCTCGATGTCCATAAGTGAGTCCTTTCTGGACTCTGAAGCATGGATTTGAAATATGCATGGCACAGCAATCCACCCAAGCCAAACTGGACTTTTGGCAAATATGAATTTTTTCTGGTAAATGTTAATAGCCTCCAACCATTAGAAGTGAGAATGGGGGAGCTTATGTGTTCCATTCCCCACAGCCTTACTACCAGGAGTTGTATTATAATGAAAACAACTTTTAGACAATATTCTGACAACACCTAGACATTAGGTTTAAAAATAGTCTTAAAACTTCTCTGTAGCTGAGAAGTCCCACCCTTTACCCTTGGGCCCTCTCTTACCTGGATCTGCTGTTCAGTATTTCCAATAAAAAGGCTTAACTGAATTTGAGGCAAACATATTCTGATGGCAGGTGTGGCCAGCTTGGTGCTGTGTCAGGCACAGGGCACTCTGTGGCAGAGTGGAAGAACTGAGGGCCAATTAAGAGGTCTAGATCTCAAGTCTGAACCATTTGTAGTCAGCAAGCTGGGCTTGCTACGTGCTTCTACTTCATCCACAGAAGGGTGGTGGTTCCTTCCTGACACTACTAGCCAACCACCTATTTTGAATACTACTCATTTCACCAATTAAAAAACTATTTTAAACATCCCTAATGCTAATTGGTAAGCCTTCTCGTGCAGGTTTGGTTAATTGTATTTACAATGCCAAGTAACCATCTTGGAAGATGTTGATTCTGGCTAGGGTACTTCATATGCTGGTTAACCACTTCTACAGGGTAGCTCCCCAAGATATGGTATTTTAAAGGCTAGCTAACTGCAGTTAAGTTAGAGTTAACTGGTAAATACAATATGACACAATGTTCATATTAAAATACTAAACATCTTTTTAACGTTTATTTTTTATTTTTGAGAGAGAGAGAGCAGGGGAGGGAGAGAGAGGGAGACAGAGTCTGAAGCTGGCTCCAGGCTCCACACTGTCAACACAGAGCTTGACGTGGGGCTCAAACCCCCAACTGTAAGATCATGACCTGAGCCAAAGTCAGACGTTTAACTGAGCCACTGAGGCACCCCCATATTGAAATATTTTAAAGTAAAATGCCACACAGACAACATAACACATGAGAACAGTAAAAAGGCAAGGGAAGGTAAATGAGAGTTGGAAGCAAGGGAAGCAGTCTTGACTAACTGACTTTCTCCTTTGTTTATGAGAGTATGAATCCTACTTCAATAGGGTGCTGAGTTCCATGGAAGGACAGGCTCTCTTTGTTGGAGATTGGTTTATTTTATATGAAATAAATCTTAATTGGCTTCTTCCTAGAACTTTTTTATTTTAAAGATTAGAATTTCACTGGCCCAGAAATATCCAGAATAAATCAGACAACTGTACTCAGAGATTTAGAAAGAGAATTTGAGGGATGCCTGGGTGGCACCAGTTGAGCATTCTGACTTCAGCTCAGGTCATGATCTCAGGGTCTGTGAGTTTCAGCCCCACATCAGGCTTGCTGCTGTCAGCACAGAGCCCCATTTGCATCCTTGGTACTGCCCCCTCCCCCCGCCCCGTCTCTGCCCCTCCCTCGCTGACGCTATCTTAAAAATAAATATTAAAAGAAAAAAAAAGAAAGAAAGAGAATTCGAGGCAAGGGTCACAGAAATGAGTCTGTTTCAACCGATTCTGTATCTCCACTCTCCTCTGGTGCTTCTGAAAAGCAATCTAAAAAATTCTAGTAGAGAAACATCTAAAGGTGAAGAAGCATATTTCAAGTGTGTTATCAAAATTCCACTGATTAACAGGAAAATGTTATTGGTTGATCCGGGCTGAACGGTAAAACTTTATCAGTATTTTAAGACATTCACCCAAGTTGTAAACAATTTTTCTTGTTGCCTCAAATCCTTTGTACAGTGCCTCAAATCCCTTATAGAACGTGGAGTATAAATAAAAAACCTACATAGGCACATGTGTGTACACACACACACACTCTTCTAAATATCTCTTATACAGTCAACATCACTGATACTTTATTTTAATACAAGGTTTAAAATGAAAATCAGGCAATGAAAGTCTTAAAATAATTTCAAATTAAACCTTGTTAGTTTTGAAATTATGTATTCACCAAACACCAAGTGACCTAAACTTTTGAGATTAAATCTCTTTTATAGAATACAATTCAATGAGTTTTTCCCATTTTGACTCCTTTTTGGAAGAAGATAGGGTGGAAATTCATACAATAAAAACAAAATCACATAATTATAATAGCAAACAAATCAATGCCTCAATCTTATGAAATAGCTCAGCCAACCTACAAGACTTCATTTTGCTCGGCTTTCTTTCAGCAGCTTTGATCTCCTAGATGTTGTATGGCCTCTGAAAAATCGCAGAAATAAATCAAAACACAATTCAAAAGGTACCAAGGGCAAGAACAGTGATCGTATTTTTGGTTTCACTGAGCTAAGACACTAGTAGGTTTTGGCATTAATCTATCCGCTGGTGCCAGGATAGCTTTTTCAAGCATCAGGGTTTTTAAAGAAACAAACCCCAAGAGCCAGATGGTCAAGATATCCACATTTGATGTGCACGGCCTGCCTATAGGGAGGTCTGTGTGGAGTAAACTATTGCCCGAATGATACGGCAAAAGGGCCCCACAAAATCCCCGTCTTCAAAATATCTCCCTTATTACCCTGTAATGGGTACCCAAGCTTCTACCATTAAACATTTTATTTGTTGTATTTAAGATAGTGATTTTCTAACTCCTTTAAGCTGCCAAAACTCTTCTTATCCATTGATTTTATTCAGAGGTCTCATAAACAAAACATAAAAGCACAGATGCTGTAGTTGAAGGAGAAGACCCATTGGATCAGGCCCACACTCCTGAGACACATCTGCACACTGCTACAACTCACTGAAGCACATTTGAAAAACCAATGGGTTAAGACAGAGTTTCCCAACTGATGTGCACAGAAGAGTTATATAAGTTGAACATTATTGATCCCTTTGAGCCCTCCGTGGCCCACTGTCTCTCACTTTCATTTATCCCAGTGTGTGGAAAAAATATTGTATGTGCACTGGACATGAAAACAGGTTGGGGAGATCTAGGCAAAGACAGTGTGCTCCAAGAGAGGTTATAAAACTATATTAGTGCTGGTTATTAACACTTTAGCATGGACCTTCCCTCCCTCCCTCAAATTCTCAATGTAAAGAGAATATATATCAAGGAAATTAGGGAGATGAAGGAAAACCAGCACTCTTAGGAAAGAAAGAATTGAGTAGGAGGCCATAGAAGAATGCTGGAAGCAGGCTTCTGGATGACCTGGAAGCCAAAGGTATGACACTAAGACAAGGGAAAAGGACACTCTGAGGAATGGAGAGGGTCTGCCGTGAAGGCCTTATTTTGCTACCTGGTGAGGATAAGCCCTGCTCCCCAGTGTCAGCTCAGCCCATGTTGAGATCATGCACTCAAACACATATTTTATTTCTGAGAGATTTTCACAGTGGAAGTGCTCATTTGGGAGACCCATGTAAGTGGTTCGTTCACCTGGAGGAAGGCAGACTTGAGTTTTGAAAGGGTCAATGAGTAATTCCCAGTGGAGACCCGTCACAGAAGAAGACAGGCCCTGACAGCCTCCGACTGAAAAAACAAAGCTGCTTCCCACCTCCTCCCTCCCCAGCATCCTGTCCTCTTCCCTCATTTCTCAACTTCTTTTCCCATCGTTGTGACTCACGAGTGTCAGCCACTGGAGCAGCTCTCCATTTCGCAGCCCTCAGAGATCTCATTGTGAGCCCTTTCTTCTCATCCCCATCCACTTAATGTCGGGCACCAATCCAGACATGATCCCTTCTCCAAAGGCGCCCCCTGAGGTGCAGCTTCCTGGCAGGCACCTTCCACAGGCAAAAATGATTTGCTTCTGAGGACTGATTCGCCAGACGGACAATCTGAGGTTTATGGTTTTCCAGCAAGGGGTTTCACAAAACCTTGCCAATGCCCCTTTTGCCATTGGCCAATTCCCTTTCACTGGCTCTCCCTGCCTGTCATCTGCTTTGTCAGCCAAAACCCTTTTCATTTTTCTCAGCTTCATCTTGGACTCAGGCCTAGGAAGGCCTGTCAAGAAGATTCCTGACGTACGAAGTTTTAGGACTCTTCCACCACCATCCTGAGAGGCACCCCTTGTTCTTCACCTCTGTGTGTTTCAGAGGAGTGCATTCTTGTGTCTTACATAGAGCATATTTGACTGAAATTCCAAATGAATAATAGCACACATAATTATTTTCAAATGAGAATTAAAATCAAATGATGTGACAAAACGATGGAAACAGAATCCTCAAGAGAAATTTAGGGGAAGGGGAGAAACAAGAGGAAGTGAGACTAAAATACAGAATGTCCTTGTACAAAACTGAAAATCTTTGGGAGAATCAAAAACTACACCCAAAAAGGTGTAGTTGTTTAAGATTCAGGAGGCCTTGACTCTTGTCTGAATCCACTCGTCATCTAAGCCCTTCTTCTGAACACTCTGGGCCTGTCCCAAACGCACTTGCCTTTTTCTTCCCAAATTGCTCGTTATTTCTCAGCACGATCTCTCTGCGTCAGCAAAGTATACTTCTCGCTGCTGTTGCTCAAACACAACTTGCTGTATCCACCCGAAACACTTGCCAAGCATAGTTTTCTTCCCATGGAACAGGCCTGGCACCAATTTAGTTTTTGTTTGTCTAATTGAACACTTATTGAGGCTTACTAGGTGCCAAGCATGTTACATGCGTTATCTCATTTAATTTTCATAACAACCCTGTGAGATAGGCATCTTCCTATCCCCATTTGAAAATAAGGACACATGAGGAAACGAGCTGAGGAGGTTGAAGCCATTGGCTCAAGGACTGAGTGACAAGAACAGCATTCTGACCTAAGGTAGGTCTGACCAGAGAGCTCAAGCTCTGAACCACAGCACTCTCCCTCATTGGCTCCTCCTTTGCTCAATGAGTTTAATGTTTAATGAATTTAAAGTTTAAACTACTTTGAAATTTGGTACAGAAATGACCATCACTCTGTTGGCCTTGGAAAATACAACTTCCAAGCCCACTGCTGTTCAGATCAGCAGGAAAACCAATCTCTCTCTCTCTCTCTCTTTTTTTTTAAGCAGACACTAACCCTTTCCAGCTGCCAGACACTGGAAGAGGGAGGTAGCTGAAACCCAGGGGATCTGCAGAGAGTCTCTCTTTGCATGGCCAGGAGTGCATCCTGGCCTTGGCTTGAAGGCTGGTGGCTCTGTTTCCCATTCCCCAAGATTCAATGCAGAGCCCTCTCCAGGGATCTGCTGCAACAGTTCTTCGAGAGGAAATGAGGATAATCCCTTACCCTCCACCCTTTGGTGCTCCTCTTAGTCAAGAGATTTCCACACCAACCCTGGCCTGACTCGCAGTGAAACCGGCTTAGATTCACTCGGTCACATCCTGAGGCTCCAGTCTACCCTGTGGGGAACAGGTTCCTCTGCTGTTCTCCTTTCAACCAGCTGGCTCATACATAGCAGGACCAGCCCCTCCCTCTTGTCTCATTCTTCCCTCAAAGTAGTTTTGTTTCAGAGGCTTCCTTGCCTTTTTTGGTTTTGGGTGGTGGTTGTGGTCACCCACTGCCCCTTAGTTCACCTCAAGAGATTTCAGTAACTTTGAATTACAGGGAAGAGGGGTTGGGGCTTTAGTTCTTTCCCTCACAGAAGATCCCTAAAGTTCTCATGCTAATTTGCTCCCACCACTCTCAGACAAGTTCAAGTGCTTTTCAATATCTTTAAAAAAAATCAAACTTCACTGGGGCATCTGGGTGGCTCAGTCGGTTGAGCGAATGACTTGGTTTCAGCTCAGAATGTGATCTCATGGTTAGTGGGTTCAAGCCTCGCCTTGGGATCTGTACTAACAGCACGGAGCCTGCTTGGGATTCTCTCTCTCTTTCCTTCTCTCTCTGCCCCTCCCCCCACTTGCATGCATTCTCTCTCTCTCTCAAAATAAATAAACTTAAAAAAAAAGTAAAAAAAAATCAAGTTTCACCTCACCCTGCTATAATCAGAACTCAGTTCTCAGGGGAAGCCTAACTACTTCACTGCTCCTTTGCTTCTACCACTTAGCTCTTAGATTAATTTTGGTCCCACAAGCAACCTAAAGTTTGTGAACCCATCCAAGGCTGTTAGTACTCCTCAGAGCCCAATAATTGGTGTTCACTGACTAGGGCCCTGGAACAGTCTATGTCTTCCTTTTTTCCCTTTTCCTTTTCTTAGCAATGTTTGGAGCAAGGATGAGTCTATTATTGGCAAGGCTGTTTGGACTCTTCAAAGGAGAAATGTCAAAGGCAGGATCCTGTGGGGGTTGTAATTATTTTATTCTCAACCATCTTGCAGCCTTTCTGTACCAGACCTCTCATATGTAATATTATAATGTAGCTGAGTCATATTTCTAAGTATTTTATCTTCAACTGCATCCCCAAGGGACATAGGGAGCATAGACTAAAGACTCAGGATGAGCCTGGGAAGGTTCAGGGGCTTTAAAAAGAGCTGATGAGCATACATTTGGGAGAGATTCTCTTCCTTTTTCTGCTCTTCTTTCATCTGATCTCAGTTGGTGCCAGCCAGCTCCCAGCCTCCTGGCCCAGCTGCTGCCCTTGGCTGGATAAGTAGGGGCATTGTGTGGGGGAGGGGTATGTACTATTTCTCTTTAACCTCTGTATTCATCCTGCTTGATTACTATATACACCATGATAGGTTTTGCATTGCCAAGGCCAGAATGTATGAGGATGTTCCTTCCCCTTTGGGTATTCTATGTTTTGAACATAATACACTGTCAGGAGGAGGCACAGACAATAAAAGTCATTTATTTCTTAATTAACTTCTGTTGCCAGGCATTTTACATACAGTGTCTTATTTAATCTTCACAAAAACACTGCAAAGGGGATTTTATTCCATTTCTTTAGGAAATTAAAGATGAACAAGGATCATGGGCCATAGTAACATTTTTTCTAGATATGTCTCCTGAGGCAAGGGAAATAAAAGCAAAAATAAACTATTGAGATCACGTCAAAATAAAAAGTTTCTGCACAGTGAAGGAAATAATCTACAAAACTAAAAGGCAACCTACAAAATCAGAAAGGGTTATCCAATAAAAAGATAAAGAACTGATACAACTCAACACCCCCAAAACAAATAATCCAATTTAAAAAGTGGGCAGGAAACATGAACAGACATTTCTCCAAAGAAGATACACAGATGGCCAACAGATACATGAAAAGATGCTCAGCATCACTTATCATCAGGGAAATGTAAATAAAAACCATAATGAGATATCACCTCACACCTGTCAGAATGGCTAAAATCAAAAACACAAGAAAAAGCAATTGTTGATGAGGATGTGGAGAAAAAAGAACCTTCTTCCACTGCTGGTGGGAATACGAACTGGTAAAACCATGGTGGAACAGTATGGAGGTCCCTCAAAAAGTTAAAATAGAACTACTCAATGATCCAGTAATTACACTATTGGGTATTTCCTCCCCAAATGCAAAAACACTAGTTCAAAGAGATACATACACCCCTATGTTTATAGCAGCATTATTTGCAATAGCCAGATTATAGATATAGCCCTAGTGTCTATCAATAGATGAACGGATAAAGAAGATGTTTATATATATGGGTATATTTATGAGTGAATAATATTCCATTGTATATATGTATATGTGTGTAAATAATATTCCATTGTATATATGTATATATACATATATTATTAGTATATATGTATGTGTATATATTATAGTATGTATGTATATATAATATATAATTAGTATATATATTATATATATGGATTATGTTATATGATTATATATATATATGTACATGTATATATGTATATATATACACACACACACACACACACACACACAATGAAATATTATTCACTCATAAAAAAGAATGTAATCTTGCTATTTGCAACAATGTGTGCATGGAGCTAGAGAGTATAATACTAAGCAAAGTAAGTCAGTCAGAGAAAGACAAATACAATATTATTTCACTCATGTGTATAATTTAAGAAACAAATGAACAAAGGGAAAAAAAGAGAGAGAAAGAGACAAACCAAGAAATAGACTCCTAACTATAGAGAACAAACTGAGGGCAGGTGGGTGGGGCGATGGGTGAAATAGGTGATGGGGATTAAGGAGTGCACTTTCTGTGATGAGCACTGGGTGATGTATGGAATTGTTGAACCACTATATTGTACACCTGAAACTAATATAACACTGTATGTTAACTATATTGCAATTTAAAAAATTATTTTTAATTAAAAAAAGAAATTTTAAAAAAGGATGATTAAGGTGCACCAGTAAGTAGCTTAGCTAGCAAATGGTGGAGCAGGAATTTGAATCTGAAGTCCCACTGTCTTCCCACTGCTTGACTCTTCCTAGTAGGTGGTGGCTTCTCACCTGAGCTACAGCCTTCCCTTGGGCGAGTTAGCCGAGGCAAAGACAGCATGCTTCTCTATATGATTATCCTTTTTCAATCACAAAATATGAAAGAAGATAAATCTAAGTATTACGTACTATTACAATGTCACTTCAACGGATGACTAATTTTAAGGCAAAACTAAACACTTCCCAATGTAATTAATTCATTCTATTTATTGAAGTATGGTAACATCTCACACTTGAATAAATCCTGAATTTCTAACTCACTCTCAGATTTTCAGTTTTGAAACGTCTCCAGTTTCCCTTAATCACTAGAAAGTTCTGCAGCTTTGGTATCACCATCACACTGCCAGCATCTCTATAAGGGTTCTTCTAAAGTGATTAGAAGCAAGACAACTGTAAAAGTCAAAGCCTGTCTTTACACCTATTGAAAGTGAATCATCTAATTGGATTATTGTAAGGATTAAATGAGTTACTAGATTCAAAGTATTTAGACAGAAAGATCTCAGTTAATTTTAACTATTATTATCAATAATGTTTTCAGCTGTCCTAAAAAAAGAGATGTATCCTTGACTACTTTCTAGTATTGCTATTCAGCTGGCAGTAGAAGACAACACTGCTTCATCAACTTGAGGGGCTACGTGGACCTGGGAGAACAGTGGCACAGTCCCACCTTTGGGCAAAGGACAGAATTAGTGTGGACAACTGGGTACTCCTTGGCAGTATAATATGAGACTGCACTCAAAGGAGAGGGAGACTCTTTTGATCCAGCTCTGTCTTTTATAGTATGTTATCATCTTGTTATAATAAAAAAGGATCAAAACGCAGTCTTTCTAGAGAGGAGAAGCATTTCTTTTGTTTTTATTTATTCATTTTTTGAGAGAGACAGAGACAGCATGAGTTGGGGGTAGGTAAAAAGAGGGAGAGAGAGAAAATCCCAAGCAGGCTCTGCACTGACAGTGCAGAGCCCAATGTGGGGCTCGAACAATGAAACCACAAGATCATGACCTGAGCCAAAAAACAAGAGTCAGACCCTTAACTGATGAAGCCACCCAGGTGCCCCAAGAGGAAACTCATTTCTAATTTCAGCAGCATGACTCCAGCCATGGAAAGAAAACTGCATCTTATATTAGAAGAAAATAAATAAAAATATTAGTAGTAGTTATCTCTGGATATTAAGACTACTATAAACAGTTTTATTTAGTTTTGGGGGGCACTTCTCTATAACTTCCAAAATATTTGATGAGTATACTTTACTTCCACAATAAAAAAGTTAAAAAAAAATAAAGTTACAGGAATTGTATAAATTGATACCCAAGTTTCCTTCTCGTTGGTCTATTTTCTGTCAACATTTATTTTTACGACAGCCCTTAGGTTCCCCCATCATTTTCTTTTGGATATACTAATGAGATGCCAAAATTAATGTTTATCTTAGTAAGCCTCATTTCAGGAGCAAAAACCTCATTCTTAACTTCTCTTCTGACAGTGTGCCTCTGGCTGAGACTAAAGCAGGGTAAATTGGACAGATTCTAGGAAAAACAATAGAGTTTATGGTAAATAAAACCCAAAAAAAGAGTACAGGAGTACTCAGCTCTAGACCAGGAAGCCTAACATTACTTGTTTGGGCTGAAGCTCCACAAGTCAGTCTATCTGACATCATCCTAATTTGTAACATTTTGCTCAAACACTTAATCCTTCCTAAAAACCCCTGCATTCTATTAAATGTCTCTATCTAATATTTTACGGACTTGTCAGCCTGCAGAACTCTTCCAAATCCTTGTAAGACAAACTGAACTTTTAGACTGAAAAATGAACTCAAAAGACACCAGAAACTTCACAATCAAATGAGACGCTAATGGAAGATTAAAAAAAAAAAAATCCTTCTCATTGCATTTAGTTTTTTTTCTACACATAATTTGGAATATTCCTTTTTAGAAAATACACCCAGAAAGTCTTAGAATTAGTGACTGATTAAAAAAATGCTTCTCTAGGGGAACAAGTCCATTATTTACCCAAATCATTACTTCAATAATAAACAGGTGATGTGGTGCCACTTAAGGAATAATTACAGTCAACGTTTCTGTAATGTAGACACTGGTCTAAGCATTTTACACATAATTAAATCATTTGATTCTTGTAACAACCTTGTGAGGAAAGACTTTGTTACCTTCGTGTTACAAGGGAAGAAACAAAGACCCAGAGAGATTAAGGAAGTGGTTCAATGTCACATAATCATTGAGTGTAGAATTAGGATTTGAACCTTGGGCAGGTTGGCTTCAGAGTCCATGTTCTTAACTACCGGGTTATGTGGCTTCAACTTGATTGTCAGACATAGAAAAAGGGGTGTCATGTGGACAACTGGACAGTTCTTGGCCTCTGTCAGCATCCCCAGCAGCATCACCACCACCGTCATCACCAGCAACAACCGTAAATACTGTATATATACTCATGGCCTAATCCCTGAACTATGAATGTAACCTTGTTTGGAAAAAGGGTATTTGCAGATGGAATTAAATTATGGATCTTGAGATGAGTAAATCACCATGGATTAGAGGGTAGATTCTAAATTCAATAACAAGTAAGTATTCTTCTAAGAGAAAGGCAGAGGAAGATTTGAGACAGAAGAGAACACAGAGAGGCGAAAGAGAGAACATAACCATGCAGGCAGAGATTGGAGTAAAGTGGCCTCAGCTGAAGAAATGGTGACAACCATTGGAATCTGGAAGAGGCAAACAATAGATTTCCCCTAGAGCCTCCCAGGGGAGGAGAGGTCCCGCTAGATTTCAGACTTCTGGACTCCAGAGTTGTGAAAGAATATATTTTGTGGTAATTTATTACTTTAGCCTCAGGAAACTAATACCTAGTGCTTTTCCAGGTTTCAAGGTGCTTTAGTATATGTGATCTCATTTGATCCACATACCCCTGCACCTCATAATAGTTCACTTTGGGGATCCAGCTCCACCATAAAATGACTACTGGACCTTGTGCGAGTCATAAGTCTCTGGTCTTTATCCCTTTATTTGTAAAATGGGTCTAAAAACAATGCCTGCCCTGTGCCCTTCAAAAAGATGTCAGGAGGATCAAAGGCAAAGAATTCATGTGAAAAGTTGTCTTTGACCCGGAGCTATTTTTATGCAGGAAGTGTTGGGTGACAACTAATTCACTGCCTGGATAAGGATGTGGGCACTGTGAACATACACCTGCTGGGTCATGGGCATGCTACTGCCACCTTCTCCAGGACCATTTGTTGTTTGAACTCAGTCTCTCCACTGGGAATCATTGGGAAACTAGGACAGGGACAGAAATTTAACAAGGCAAAGCTCTGCTGTGGGTCCAGTGATTGCATGAGCTGAAGATTGGTGTCATAAGGCTGGCTTCTCAAGAAACATCTGGTGTAAGAGCAGAAAAGCAGAGAGGCTTGTTGCCCAAAAGCCCTTGCTCTCTGCATGATCAGAAGCCAGGGACCACCCCAGAAGGTGTGAGTGGAAGTTCATTTTCCTGCTGACCTTTCATTCCTAAGCCTTTGGGTGATGATGGCTCTGAAAGGTGGTAATTAGTGCCAATCGAGGTGATGTTTTTGTGAAGCTGACACCTCTCCATTAGGAAATGGACTGAAGCCAGTGGACCAGCCACTCAAGCAGGGCACAAAAAGCTAAATAATCAATGCTTGGCCAAACCTTGCACAATTAGTGTCTTCCTCCAACCATGCTCTAGTGCACAGTGGAAACCCTTGCAAGGATGGAAAATGGGAGCTACAGGGTTGAATGGCACCATAAGCCTTGGAATAGAAATATAAACAATGACAAGGAAGAAGAAACACAATGGGAGAGAGAATAGGAATGGGGGCAGGGTAAGTCAGTGTGCTTACACGGGAACAGAATAAACCCAGGCGGAAGAGACTAGCATGTATTAAAGTCAAAGGCACGACTCTAAATTCAGTACAAAGCAATTTACTGATTTTTAATGAATTATGTCACTTGCATTCTGTCAAACTTCTTGCCTCCTGTTCTTCCACTCTTTATTCAGTCTCCACAGGTACCTAGAATTCTACTAAAACTTGGCTTCATTAAGGAACAAAAGCTTCACTCCAGTTATTACAGTACCTTCTAACTTTCTCCTCTTTTTCTTTAGCCCTTTTTCTTTAGCCCATACCTTTGTCCACACTTAATTACAAGCGATATTTTAAAAGACAAATCTGAATGTGTAACTCTCATGCCCAAAACCATCACTGGCTTACTATTGCTATTTTACTTAAGACAAAATCTAAGATCCTCAATACAACAAATAACACTTTCTGGCTGCTGCTGACCTCCCCAAGGCCAAGCTCATGCAGCTCCCCTTATCACTTTGTCCTGTCCTTTGCACCTTTCTTTGCTGGCTTGGAGGCCTTCAAACAAGTTACTTTATATGTACATATGGGAATATATCTGTATGTGTGTGTATATGTATGCATATATTACGGAAACAGACAATCAAGTTTGATACGTATCTAACCAAGAAAGATATATATTCCCTTAGCCTGGGAAGCTCTTGCCTCTGCCCTGTGCCTGACCAATTCCTACTTCCTATCCCTCTGACACACAGTAAGGTCTTCCCAAGCCCCTGCTCCTCACTTTTGATCATGTTCTCTTTATTACTCACTCTAACACTGCTCTTTCTCTTTTTCCTTGATAGCACTTACCACAACTGTTATATATACATGAAATATAAGTGTATATTAATATATTAACATACATATAAATGTTGTTTGCCTTTTGGCTCTCCTACTAAGTTGTTTGCTCAAAGAGGTAGGGACATATATGCTCTGTTTCCTGCAATAAAGCCACATACTTTACCCCAACTCCAGATATTCTGATATTCAGTTAGTCAGGAATTAGGGTGGGGGCAGGGTTGGGGCATTGGCAGTTTTTCAAAGTTCTTCAGGTGATTCTAGTGTGCAGCTGGGGTGGGGACTGTTTATCCATCCTTTCAATAAGGAAGGAACGAAGGCCCAGAGAGTTCATTGACTTACTCAAAGTCTTCAAGCAGCTATTAGCAGTGGAAATGAGGACTCAGTGGAGCCTTGCCTTTTTATACACTATAATGTTCCTTCACTTAACTTGGAGAAGCTTTGTGAAAAGGATAGAGAAAGATTCCTTTCAATTTTTTTGCATTCTTGCAAAATAATTAACTCGTACCTGTTTGCATAGGGTTTCTCTGGTTTTAGTGCTATAAGAAGGGGGAAATGGAGGCACCTGCATAGCTCCATCAGTTGAGTGTCTGACTTTGGCTCAGGTCCTGATTTCATGGTTTGTGGGTTCAAGCCCCGAATAATTGGGCTCTCTGCTGTCAGCCCACAGCCTGCTTCGGATCCTCTGTCTCCCTCTCTCTTTCTGCCCCTTCCCTGCTCTTTCTCAAAAACAAACAAACAAACATTAAAAAAGAAGGGGGAAATAATGCTTCTTACATAATTGTGAAGGTTAAATAAGGTAATATTTGTAAAGCCCCGAGCACAAAGCCTGAGGAGTTCTAAGAGATCAATTACTATTAGCTTTTAAAATGTTACAAGAGTCTTTGGAAACGAGGTAGAAACACTCTTCCTTCTTGCCTTCCTGCCTTCCTGCCTTCCTTTCTTTCTTCCTTCTTTGCTTTGTTCTTTTTTCTTAATACAGGTGTAAATATACAATGGAGATGTCTCAGGAGGTGTAAAAATTGCTAGAGCAATAAAATACCTCTTTTTTTAAACCAGAACTCGTTACTGTCTGTCAACTTTAAATGCCACCCACACATCCCTAGGTAGTATAATTTCTCCCCACCAAGTGAAAGCATTTCAAGGTGCTCAATCATTAAACAGCTACTTAAAACAACTCTCTTTCAGGGTTTCTCTTTCCCTTGGGCATCCATGCTTGTTACTTTGTCAAAGTGTCTATTTCCTGGAATCAGGCTTCAGCAGACTGCCTGGATGTTGCTTTACCAGACTAATTGTTTTTGTAAGGCAGCACTGGAGTCCTCGGATACCAACTGAATTTAATCCATGTGGTAGCTCTGGCAATCAGGAAATGATAACTATGTGGAACTTACTCTGCTAGCATTTGCTTATTAATTTGTTTGTTGTTTATTTTCCACATGGGCCAAACAAAAGATGGATTTGGGGACAACTCCATCATGGTAACTGGGGTGTTCATTTAGTCTTATCTCACTAGTCCTGGCTATCTTTGTGTCTTTAGCAAATCCATATTAGAAATGACAGTTCATTTGTGAGTCCATGAACTAAGCAGAAATGCAGCAAATCAGAGAATTTTTGAGAATGGGGCTTTGAGGATTACCTCATCCAACCCCCTTGAGAATATTGCTGATTTAATATTTTGTTAATGCAACATTTTGCAATCTATCAGGAAATTCACTAGTATCATTGCCCATCAAATAGTGACAAGAGGACTTGGGGAAGCTGCAGATTTTGATATGGTAGGGAAGTGGGTAGGTGAGGGGAGAATAAATTTTGTGTGGGCACACACCAGGGAGCAAATCAGCAAGGAAGGGACGCTCTAGGATGATTGGCAATCAAGAAAACATTAAATCTACAAAGTGAAAACCCATCTTTTGTGAAAGAAAGCAGATTAGCAGTTGCCTGTGGCTGCACAACCACCACTGAACTAGTTCCTCAAATGAGTGACTTGGCATCACCCTTGAACGCTGACCAATCAACTCAGTCACAGGTCCTACAGATGCTACCCTTTAGATGTTGTTCATAATCAACCTTTTCTCGCTATCCTCATGGTCACTCTCTTGGGTCAAAACTTCAAAAATGTTACCTATTTTTTTTTTTTTTTTTTAGGTTTTGAGTTGGGGATGGAGGTGTGAAAAGAGCTAGACTTTCATAGCCATTCTCAAGATTTTTGTTGACTTGAACCTGAGTATGATGTGAGATTAAATTATTTTAAAAGGATGTTTTCCCCAGAGTCCTAGAAAGATGCTCAAGAGAACATAATTGAATGTATGGAGTATAAATTAGAACAGCCAGGAAATAAGGTAAGGAGACCAGTTGGAGGGTTCTAAAAACAGGTAAGATGTTTGAAGATTTGACCTAAGACAGTGACCATGAGGATAGCAAGAAAAGTGTGATTAAATGAAAGAAAATATAAATAAATGTGTACAAGGCTGGGCCCTGTGCTTGGCATACTACTGGATTCAGGAGAGGACTCTGAGAGTGCTGAATAAAGCAGCAAGCCATTTCTGATAGAAATTCTACACAAGGAAATCCCTTAGCCTAGAACATGCAAAGGCAGACAAAAAAGATGTGGAAATCTGCGCACACACACACACACACACACACATGACTGTATCAGCATTTCATCACTCTCATGAGTAAGTGCTACTTTCTTGACTCTTTTATCCCTTGTAAATGATCCTGCTCATAATGTTTATAATAAGGCGCAGCAGTAATAAAAATGATGAAAGATAAATGGATGTATTTAAAAAGTAGCTGTGCAAAAGATTGTTTATGTTGCATGGCAGACCATTTTTCATACTAAAAGTGGCTAAATTTCTCTGCATAAATCATGATCATGTTCCCTGCTTTTTCCTGTAAAGACTTAACTGAAAATGCATTGTCTTCTCTAAACTCTTCCAGGTTTAACCTCTAGTCTTTGTATATTGGACACTGGTTAGCAACAAATGGCTTATTGTTGGTTTTATCTGAAGGTGAACCGCTTCTCTCTGGGGGAATGCTAATTCATGAGAAGCCCACAGAGCTCTTTTTTTTTTTTTTTTTTTTTTTTAATAAAAAACCATTAGTATTCATTTTTGGCCTTGACATAAAACAGAGAATAGAGGATTTGGGATCCAAAAGACCAGAAACGAAGACCCTTAAGAGAGATTCTGTTTCTTCCTATTGTTATGGAACAAAAAGGGTGTCAGGACTGGCCTTCATTGCTCTTTTCTAGGCCTTCCTTTCTCGGTAATTCTTCCCAGTGAGGAAGAATTACTGTTTGTGTCTATACCATCAATCTCTCCATCTCTCCGCACCCCCAACTCTCCCCAGCTGACTACTGAAATCTAAAGATGTTTATCAGATATTTCTCTTGCTTGTATTAAGGGTTTCGGTGGATGAAGTCAGAACAAACTTGTCATATACATAAGCTTTATACAATCATCATCATCAACACCGATTTCAACATCTTCATAAATAAGAACATTATTATAATGTCTATTTCATATTGATCATTTACTACATTCCTGGAACTGTGTAAGAATTTTTCATACATTATTATCTCATTCAATACTCACCACAACTTCATGCAGTATGTAGTAATATTGTTTTCATTTCATGTATGAGGAAGTTGGAACTTGGAAGTTTAAATGACTTGACCAACGTCTCAGAGGGTGAAAGTAGCAGAACCAGGACTGAAACCAGGGCTCTCTGATTGCAAACCCCATGATCTTTACCACTGTACCATACATATGCACATAAGACAAGTACTCTTCATTGTTTATGGCTTTTTACTTTAGGAATTTTTTGTGGCAACACCTTAATCCCAGGCCTAATTTCATGGCCACCTAGAGGCATATACATATCCTACCAACTCATCTTAAGGCTGTTCTGAGCAGAATATAATTACAATGGTAAATCTTTTTTTTTTCTTTTTAAAGTGGCCATTCAAAATAAAACATGTAGCAGTTCTTACCCTCACTAAGTGTGATTTGTGGAGAGCTGATTCTTTGTAATCTTAATTCTATATTTTCTGTTCCTGAGTTGCTTTTCTAAAAAGCCTTTATTTGGAAGCATTAAATCAAAAGGGAAACTTAATGTGAATTTAAGAGCAGATTAGTTTATATTGATTTTGAGTTTTATTCCAGTTCTGTATTTGAATATCACATAGTAAGCAAAACAGTAGCAATCTTCTTGACTATAAGGAATAAATTATAAATTCCCATATTCCCTAAAATAGACTTTACAGAAATAAACTTCACTGATATGAAGTTAATTTGAATCCATTTACAAAAAATTCATCAAGTATGCATATATTTAACAAGAATGTACAATACTTGTACATTGAAAGCAACAAAACATTGCTGAATTAAAATAGCAGAATTCACTGGGAGAGATATACTATGCTTATGGACTGGAAAACGTAACATTGTTCAATGTCAATTGATCTATAACAGAGAATAAAGAGGTTCAGAGCATGCCACTCCAAAATATGCCACTTTGGAATAAGGATTATTTTGAGCTGAAGGCAGTTAAGAAAAAGCAGCCACATGGGTCATGATCTCATGGTTCGTGGGTTGGAGCCCTACATCAGGCTCTTTGTTGTCAGGGCAGAGCCTGCTTGGGATCATCTGTCCCCCTCTTCTCTCTGCCCCTGCCCCACTTGGGCTCCCCTTTCTCTCTCTCAAAAATAAATAAACATTAAAAAAACCCAAAATCTTTATGTAATACAAAAATAAAGAAATAAAAAAGAAAAGAAAAGAAAAGAAAAGAAAAAGCCACAGGACAAGCTCTCTGCCCTCCCCCTATCTGTATGAAACCAAAACACAAATTCCTACTGTTGAGTTGTCCTCCTCCTATTTCCTTACCAGGAAGGGGGGCCTACCTTATCCTTTGAGGTGAGATGGCACTGACAGTCTATAACAAACAAAACGCACTAACTAGACCTCATCATCCATTAGCTTCTCTATATATTTACCATCCCACAGCTTGTGACCCCTAAAAGCCTAAACCCCTTTTCCTTTATTGTCACTTCTCTACAAATTTATCTTCCTTTGTTAAAATGCTATCTAAAATCCACGTTCTAACCACTCCTTCCATTTATTCAACACTGAGTTTCTCCCATATGTATATGCACCACTCATGTTAATAAACTTGGCTGTTTTTCTGTTGTTAATCTATCTTTTGTCAGTTTACTTTTCAGCGCCACAGATACAGAATCCAGGAGAGTAGAAGGAAAAGTTTTTCCTCCACTATAGGGTCAAAAAACTATGGCTCATGGGCCAAACTATGGTTCATGGGCCAAAGCTGCCTGCTTTTGTAAGTAAAGTTTTATTGGAACATGGCCATACCTATTTTCATTTATCTATTGCATGGCTCTTTGTGCCACCCCCACCAATCTAAAATACAGTAAAACCTTGGATTGCTAATAACTCGTTATGCAAGTGTTCCACATGACAAGCATACATTTCTAATAAATTTTAACTTGATAAATGAGTGATGTCTTGCAATATGAGTCATACATGAGGCCAAATGTCACATGATCACAACTGAGCCACTGGTTCTTGAAATTCACTTTGGTATACAAGTGCTTTGGATTACAAGCATGTTTCCAGAATGAATTATGCTCGCAAACCAAGGTTTTAGTATCTGACCCCTTAGAGAAAAAGTTTGCCCACTCCTGAGCTACAGATGTAGCATAATCTCAGCGAAAATCCAACAGACATTTTTGGCATGTAAAAACTGACAAGCTAACTCTAAAATTTGCATGGATATTCAAAAGACCTAAGTTAAAAATCTTGAAAAGTGACAATGTTGGAGGGCTGATAGCACCTGATTTTAAAGTTAATTTGTACTGCTTAGGGCTCTGCCACCCAGTTGGCATTTTTCCTAAATGCCAACCTCTTCCTTCCTTCTTGAACCTCCTCCTTCTTGATCCTGACTTTGAAGGAAGTCACTGCTTGGGAGGAACCATTTCTTTGATGGGTTTGTATAGGGAAAGGAGATAGATTTTCATTCCATAGCTTTTATTCAGTTCTAATGAATAAACAAACTCGATGCCTTCCTTCCAAGGTTGGTACATATGAGTGCCACTCCAAGGGGAAAGACTTTCATGGAAGGATTTCTGCATCAAGCAGTCCCTGACTTGAGTGTCTCCCACTCCCTGGGATTCTTCCACCTTGGCCACTTCTGCTATAACCACTTATGATTCCACTGTTTCTCTTATCCTTCTTGAGTTCAAGTGTGGGGAAAATTGAAATCCTCTTCTTTTTCTTGTTCTTTTTACCTCATGCATCATCTAGTATCCTCTACCTCTTAACCTCAAAACAAGCCAGTTAACTGATGAACCTTCTTATTTTTAATTGGCAAGTCTTCTAACATATTTTTTTAATGTTTATTTATTTTTGAGCAACAGAGAGAGAGAGTGAAAGTGGGGGAGGGACAGAGAGAGGGAGACACAGAATCTAAAACAGGCTCCAGGCTTCAGGCTCTGGGCTGCCAGCACAGAGCCCGATGCAGGGCTTGAACTCATGAACTGTGAAATCATGACCTGAGCCAAAGTCGGATGCTTAACTGACTGAGCCACCCAGGCACCCCTAATTGGCGAAAGACTTCTAAAGGCTATGAAAACCAAAAGCAGAATAATCAAGGAAATAATGAAATCCACAAGTGTCTAACTTATAGAGCTTGGCTTATCGATCTAATAGTACCAAAATTATGTATAAGATATTCAATTTCTGTTTGGTCCCATGCTTTGTCTCTGGATCTTTGTCATCCTTGGGGCACTTTTGACAGGTGTGAGGTGATACCTCAGTGTGGTTTTGATTTGCATTTCCCTGATGATTAGTTATGGCAAGCATCTTTTCGTGTGTCTGCTGTCCATCTGTGTATCTTCTGTGTCCATCTTTTCTTGTTTTTCCCTCTCTCCAAAGAAAGGAAGCAAAGCCCTTCATATACTTAGAAACTGTGGCTTAAGTTTACTTTCTCCAGGTAGATCTTGTTATCATTCTCTTAACCAGATTTGTGGTTCTTCTCTAAATTTTCACCAAGTACTGCATTTTCTTCTGCACTATGAACTACAGCTGCAAGTGATAGTCTACCCAAGGTCTGACTTACGGTGATTATAAGAAGATTATTACTGTTCTATGCTACTCTCTTAATATCGCATTTGGTGCCCAATCTAGTCACAAGACTATATCACTACTTTACTTTTGATTCTGCAAATATTTCATTTAAATATGTATGTGCTTACCCAGTTTACTAATTCACTTGAAAATGTCTATCATTATTACAAAGGCCACTTTGCTATTTTTTTTTTTTTTCCTATGTTCCAATGAACTTGTTCACTGTTGGGAATGGAATTCTTCATTCTGAGAATGAAGCAGAGGGGTCATAAAACTACATTCTGCATATTTTCCCTATTTTCTATGTGTGCATTCCTTACTGATTTAAAAATTATTCAAGTTTTCAAAAGAAGAAATGATTTTAAATAGGAATAGTTAAAACATTCTAATGCATTAGTACTTCTCTCTGGGGTGAATGTTAAAAATAGGAGTTATGTAGGTGGATACAGAAAAACTAAAAGTAGGAGGAAGAGGGAGGAAGCACTCTAATTTCTACTCAACACACAACTATTCAGGCTATTCAAGAAGTGATGGGATTTTAGGTCAGCCAAATTTGTGAAAGATAACCTGAAGGAGAAAAGGACTTGAGGATATGGTTATGGAATGTAGTCCTCTCTAACTCACCCCTGTCTTTGCCTTTAGATCATTTTATACAGAAAGAAGGCTTATTATTTCTAGCAGTAAAGCTTCTTCATGAATACAGTTTAGTTATGGAAACATACTCCCATTTGTGATCTCACAAAAACAAAGTGGACTTAAAATATTAGCATTATTTCTTCATGTACTACTTCAGTATGTAGTATGAAAAATAGTTTCATTATTTTTGAGGTTTCAGGGCTTAAAGATCAAATTGGGTTAACAAACCTCCCTTATTGACGTGCAATGGAGAAATTCTTAAACTATATGATCAAGATCAGCTAAATGTTGTAAAAACCCCAATATCTCAAGGGCTTTTAAAAAGGTTTGTTTCTTGCTTTCACAATAATGTAAGTCTCTTGGAGGTCGAGTAGCAGTGAGGGAGGGTCTCCTCCAAGAGGGCATTTGGGCTTCTCACATGTGGAGGTTATGCCATCTTCCAGGACCATGAGGCACTTCTGGATTCTCTGCATTGGGCTGGCAGAGAAGAGAGGAGAGGGAGGGAGTGGAGGGTATAGCCTGGTAGTGATGGCCATTGCTTCCACCCACATTCTTTTGGGCTAACTGTAAGGGAGACTGAGAAATATAATTTAGCTGTGTGCTCAATAAGAAGAGGAAATAAATTTGGTGATCATCCAGCTAGTGGCTGCCATATAATTTAAATTAAAGATCACACATTAGCATCAGGGAAGCTTAATGTTGCCCCCAGGTGGGGTTCCTTTGGGCTTGCAGTGAATGCTTTAAAAATTCAAATTACTTTAGGGGCACCTGAGTGGCTCAGTTTGTTAGATGTGTGACTTCAGCTCAGGTCATGATCTCACAGTCTGTGAGTTTGAGCCTAGCGTCAGACTCTGTGCTGACAGCTCAGAGCCTGGAGCCTGCTTCATATTCTGTGTCTCCCTCTCTCTCTGCTCCCCCTCTCCCTTGCTCTCTGTCTCTTAAAAATAAATAAAATTCAAATTACTTTAAAAATTTGAATATGAGCAGAGTTCACATTAAAAAAAAACTATTATTTTTGGGTTCTCTCCAAAACTCAGAAGATCTAACAGATCTTTTGAACCTGCTTTTCCACTTGATATTAAATGGCTGGAATGAAGTAGCAGCTATCCCCTTACCCAGAGGCCAGCTCTCCAGTTAACCCTTCAGCCTGCTTCACTCACTGTGACCTGCCTGGCCTCTGAAGGAGCTTACACTTGCATTCTCGGGTCTCCATAATGACTTAATCTTTTCTATATTTTATATCTTGTCACTAATATGCTAATAACAACAAGTGACTTGAATAGATTGATTTGGGTCTGCAGTTGTTAGATTATGCTTTAATCATGGTGAAAACTACTAGCCAACTCTTTCTGAAACTCCCTTTCTCCATAGAAGTAATGCTCTAATTATGAAAGAATTGAGATACATATTTTATTTTTAGCTTAATCACTAGTTTAGTCATAATTCACATTCTGAATAGGAATGATAATCTATCAGGAACACTGTTGAATGTGAAAACTTTGCTTTCCTATTTCTACCTAGGATTAATGCTTGCTGGGCTTATAATCTTAAAATCCTTTTTATGGACTAAGAGCTCTTTACAGAAAAGCAGGCCTCAAGCAACAGAATGGTCCTTAGGTTGGTAGCAGAACAGTTTACAGAAATATAACCTAATTCATGGCTGTTGATTATTGGCTATTTGGGGGAGAGGAGTGAGGTAGGGTAGATTTGATGTAGCTATAAAAAAAAAAAATACACCTTAAATAAAAGATAGATCCCAATACAGCTTCTTTGTGTCTCTTTTAGTTTAACTTGAAATTGTTCCACAATTGACATTTGGAATATTAACCTAGATTGAAGGGGAGGCTTTTGGGTGCATTTTAAATGACAGTTATAACTGCTTTGTTTCTTTCAAGAACTCTGCACAGATATCTAAGAGTTGAGTGTTAGAAGTCCGTATGTCATCCTAAAAAGAAGGAAATAGATTATCAAACTTAAAATCAAACAAATTATCTGCAAAGAAATTATCTCTTAACAACCTGGACAGGTGAAAAAATATATATAAACATACGTAAGGCCAATTAACACAAAATGAAAGCACCACATTATATTGAGAGCTTTATCTCTTTTGTTTGCCTTTTTCTTAACTGAGCAGAGATTAAAGTGTTATTTTTAAAAGTCACCTGAGGGTATTTTAATGTTCCTGGTGAATTTGCTTATGCATGTAAAGGCAGCCTTTCTATTGCTTTTCAGTTCACGTGTCTGGATTTATTTAGAAGTTATATGAATTCTGTGTGAGAGAAGTTTTGTTTTGTTTTTTAATTTTTTTAAGTGTTAATTTATTTTTGAGAGAGATAGAGCACAAGTGGGGGAGGGGCACAGAATCCAAAGGAAGGTCTAGGCTCTGAGCTGTCAGCAAAGAGCCCTATGTAGGGCTCGAACCCACAAACCGTGAGATCATGACCTGAGCCGAAGTCAGATGCTTAACCGACTGAGACACTCAGGTGACCCTTGGAGTAGTAATTAAAAATTTTTTTTTTGTTTAATGTGTATTTATTTTTGAAAGAGATTGAGAGAGAGAGAGAGAGAGAGAGAGAGACAGAGCACGAGCAGGGGAGGGACAGAGAGAGAAGGAGACACAGAATCCGAAGCAGGCTCCAGGCTCTGAGCTGTCAGCACAGAGCCTGATGCAGGGCTTGAACCCACAAACCACGAGATCATGACTTGAGCCGAAATCAGGCGCTCAACCGACTGAGCCACCCAGCTGCCCCAAGAAATTTTCAATGAATTTGTAAAAGCACCAGTGGAAAAACTGACATTGTTTTCAATTTTTATTAATGATTTGGATAAGGGTAATAAGATACTACTGCAATTTTAGACTTAAGTCATCCCCTGGTATCAGAGAATAAAGAAATAGCAGAATTACAAATTCTGGCGAAGACAGAAAAAAAAATCTCCTTTGAGAGAAAATATGAATGGAAAATTTTTAAAAAGTCACCTTGAATGACCATCAAGGGGAATTGTCACTGGACAAAAAGAGGTTATTGGATGATGTGGGCTGCAAGAGGCCCACTGAAGGCAACCAGTATGTTTCCAACTCACTCAGCTGTAAATCTTCACCCAATGCTAGGAAATAGTAATTATTATCCTCTTGCCCCAGATGAGGAAACTGAGGCTCAGACAGATTGATCAACTTGCCCAAAGTCCATAAGCTAAATAATTAAGGCTGTAGGCATTCAAGTTCAAGGCCCCCAGGCACCAAAGTCTGAAATGAGAACACCGAAGAGTGAATATAGAGAAACAGCATACCAAGAGAGACTCAGGTTGCACAGAAATGGACAGCAGCTTAGGTTTTAAATGTGGTTCACTGACTAGATGACTAAAAGGAGGAAGTTTCAAAAGACCTGAGGCAAAGTGGGCTGAAGGATGTAGCAATTCTCCCTCCAACTCCCAGAAACCAAGGCCAGAGCATGGGCTTAACCAGGGCACTTTGGTACCAGAAGGATACATACTGGATAGATTCCAACAGAGCAATAAAAACAGTGAAGGGAACAGAGATTTATCTGTTGGAAAGATACACAAATCTAAGTGCCTCAAGCTTGCTTGAAAGGGGAGGAGGGTACCACGGACGGCAACTCTTTGAAGTGTGCACAGCACTGAGGAGACAGTGTTCTGCCATGGGGGTGTACCTGGGAGTTAGAAGTGATGAAATGTGGACAAGAAACCTCTGAGCTGATAGCAGTAAATGTTTTTTGGAAAAGCTTCAGGATAACTCCTTCAGGCTCTGATGTTTCACTTTCCCTGACTCACTTTTTTTTCTGAGATTCCAGTGTCTCCTGAAGGAACCCCTGTCCTATGCAGCCCCCACTGCTGCACAAGGAATGCAGGCTGGGTTGGTCCTCAGGGATGTTGCTCCCAGGGGCACAGCGGAGGGAAGATCCAGAAGGGCTGGGCAAGGTGACTCATTTGGTTTTCCTCCCATGGTCATTTCTATGAGTCATACACTTTCACCCACTCCAAAATATGGGAAAGTAACATCAAAAAGCTTGTCTAAGATGTTGTTATCAAATATTTAATGGAAAAGAAAAATCTCCTCTCATATGATCTGTAAAGAAATGTTTATTTAGGCTTTCCATTTGTTGCTATTTCTTTGCTTTATCAGCATCCAGGAGGTGGGGTGAGGAGAAAGGAGGATGTAATCAAGACAGAGTAAGATTAAGGCAGCTCTGCACTTCTGGTCTGAGGCAGTGACCCAAGCTCCTGACCCCTGAAAAGAAAGGTCAAGCTCTTTTCCAATAAGCAAGGACTCCTCTCCTGAATAAGACAGGCATTCTAGTCAACTGAGTATTCAGCTCTGTGTTTGTAAGAGCATGGTGCTCATGTCTAGATGGCTGGAGATAGGGTAATGTGGTGGGTGGGCAATGTAGAGCAGGGACTTTGACATCAGATGGATCTGGCTTTGTCACTTATTACTAGCTATGTCTCAGGCAGGATCCTTGACAGCTCTGAGACTTAGCTTTCAGATCTATAAAATCACTATTATAAGAAAAATAATAGTAATGGTAATGCTAACAAGTCTATCATTGATTGAGCTTCTTACTCCATACCAGATATTGTTCTATGGACTTTACACATACTATCTCGTGTAATCTTCACAGCCCTAGATAACGGTATTAATATTGTCCCCATTTTCCAGGTGTGGAACCTGAAAGGACTTGCCCGATCATGCGATTAGATAGTGGCACAGGCAGCAGAATATCTGCCTCCTCAGGTTGTTATGAGGTTTACTAGAAGTAAAGCAGTTAAAGTAAAGGTATTAATTTACACTAAATGTACAACATATACATGCTTTTTTTAAACTAAAAACAAGGAAGGGGAAACTCCCTTTCTAATTGTCCCTATTGTTATCTCTTTCTTTTTAAAATAAATGAGTCTCTCTACTGTCAAGATCCTATGTAAGGGTAACCCACAGTATTTCTTATGTTTTAATCCAAACTATCTAAATTTCATAGACATCATTTGCACAAAAGCTGTGTGCAACACTTCATACTAGGCTAGTATGTATTGCCCAGCTCTGTTCAAGAAACCACTGTGTTCTGCCAATCAGTCAAATTAAACATGCAGAAATCACTGAAAATTTACTCTCAGTAAACATGCTCACAAATCCTGGAGCATACTCCAGAACAAAATAAAATATCTTCTCTAGACATACACGTGCAACTCTAATTGGTGTTCAAGACTATTTTGAAGATGATGCTGAGTAAAACTTTCTTACCCTGCATGTTGATTGGTGTATTAGTCCGTTTGGCTGCCACAAAATACCACAGGCTGGATGGCGTAAGCAACAGAAATTTATTTACTCACAGAGGCTGGAAGATTCAGAATCAAGGTTCCAGCAGGGTTTGGCTTCTGGTGCAGGTTTTCTTCCTGGCTTGTAGATGGCCACCTTCTCACCATGTTTTCCCAGGCCTTTCCTTGGTGCATGTGAAAGAGAGGAAGAGAGCCTTATAAAGCTACCAATCCTAACAGGTTAGGACCCGACCCTCATGACCTCATTTAACCTTAATCACCTCCTAAACATTCTAGCTCCAATTACAGTCACATTAGGAATTAGGGCTTCAACATAATGAATTTTGTGGGGGACACAATTCAGTCCATGGCAGTTGGTTAGTCTAAATTGAATTTTACACAGAGGTCTACATATTTCTGAAACTCATTCATGATTTATTAAAATTTTCTATAGACTGTGATCATCACTAGACCAGTAATTGCTGAAGGGCTGTGAATCAGGTGCTTGTGTAGTCCATGAACAGATGAGATGTAAAATAGATAAGATCTCTTGGTAAAGCAGAGTGAAAAGGGTCTCAGAATATAGGGTGGTGGTGTTCTTTCTAAAAATAAGTCTTGATGGCTATTGTGCTCCTGATAACTGAAGATATTTGGGAACATAAACAAGTTGCCCAAAAGCAAAAGTTAGATCTGGAAAGGAAAGAGCCCATTCTGCAGAAGGAACATGTTTTTTCCAAATGGTTTGCATAATTTCCTATGTAGCTTTCATGTTACAGAAAACAAACACTTAGGCGTTTTGGATGACTATGTGGACAAAGTTTCCATGTCTCTAAAAATTCACTGGGGTGGGATTAGTTTAAGAAGTATTGTTAACTTTCCTTCCTTATGTCATTTAAAACTTTGGAAAATATGAATGTGCTTTTGGGCTTTTCTTGCTTGTGGACTTCTTTACTTTCTCTCTTTGACCACAGGCATGCTCAAACACTGGGGATATCTTTGTATGTGGGTTAAAATGGAGGAATGGGGAAATGGGAAGGGTTGGATTTTAAAAAGTAGGCTTTTTCAATTGTAAAAACCCAGAAAACAGTCAGATCCTTGTGTTCAAAATAGGACCTATTTTTAAGGCTATTGTCTTGAGAACAGATTTTCAAGAAAAAAAAAAGTTTAATCTTTCTTTAAGAAATCAAGATTTGGAGACCCTATTGGTTCTTCCCACAGGGTAGCAAAGAATCACTCTTTCAGGACAATAAGGCCAAGATTTGCTGTTTTATGGTGGAAAGGTTATAGGATGCAGTGACCACATGTTAGAATCTTGCTTCTCATAGGGTATGGTGGCCAAAGAAGAGCCAGTTAAAAAGACCTTCATGGCCTAGGAGTTATTTGAATAGGTAGAGGGAACACTGATGGCAAAGAAGGCTGGCTCCCACTTTCATACGATCCCAGGAAGAAACTAAATTTCCAGCTGCAGACTAAACCAGTCTGCAGGATAGAGTGTTCAGGCAGTGGAGGCCCTAAGGTTTTATGCCTCTATTTCTGTGTGAAAAGCCTGTGAGTCTCCTGGGGCCCTCTGTGGTGTTGTGTGATAGAGCCCCACATCAGGTTCTGTGCTGTCAGAGATTCTCTCTCTTGGGATTCTCTCTCTTCCTTTTTCTCTGCCCCTTTGTCACTTGTCTCTTCTCTCTCTCTCTCTCTCTCTCTCTCAAAATAAATAAATAGAGAGGGAGGGAGGCAAACCACAAGAGACTCTTAAATACAGAGAACAAACTGAGGGTGGATGGGGGAGGTGGAGAGGGGAAAATGGGTGATGGTCATTGAGGAGGGCACTTGTTGGAATGAGCACCAGGTGTTGTATGTAAGCCAATTTGATAATAAATTATATTCATAAAAAAAGGAAAAATAAATAAATAAATAAATAAATAAATAAACTTAAAAAAAAAAAATTCGTATTGAACAAATGAAGGCACCTGACTGCCTTGAAGGGTTGGCCCCAGAGTTAATTTGATTCAGAAAAAAAGTAAAGGTCAAAAGAATGCTTATTGTTTTGCCATTTTCTCGTAGTGGAAAGTCCCAGCCAGTTACCAATTAATAATGAGTATCAACACAATTTATCTGGTGCTTAACAGAGGGTGACTTCTGAAGATAACTCCACAGACAGAGCCTATTGTGAAACAGGGTGAATTCTGCCACAGTGTATTCCTTCTCTGGTCTCAGACTAATCACTTAACTCCTGAAATGCCACACATGGAAAATGTGTTCTGTCATCAGCCTTGTATGAATTAACAAGACTATGTTCCATGTTCCAGAAGCACAGCAGGATGATGCAGATGTCACTGGGCTCCTGGCTTTGTGAGTTTACGTGCTGAAGGATATCTGGGTGAAAATCAATGATATAAACACAAAGGAACTATTATTAGGGTCATCATATTGGCATTCTCATATTGAATCAGGTCAGGGGAGGATGAGACAAGGGCAGGACTTGGGCAAGTGACAAGACATAGTAGCAGTGGGAGCAACAGTGCTGGGTAAACAGTTGTAAATCCTCAAGGCTAGACCTTGTTAACATTTTACAGAATTCTTTGTCTCTTTTAAGCAAGCTACAAAGCAAGAAATAATTCACACAACCTCTTTGGAGGTCAGTGGGATTTCTCTGTTTCTGTGGGAGATCACTAATCACAAACTAATTTGTACCTTGAGGTTCACCAAGTTGGATTTAGAAATCAGGCACATTTTGCTTAGCAGCTTGGAGGAGACAGCTGTAGGTAGAGGTGGAACACACATAAAAATGACTGGTTCTCCTACTAATTGAAAGGAAACTCCACAGTTGGGTTAAGAGAAGCTACCTAACACTCTTTCTGGTGCCCTTTTGGTGACTTACTTTTGTTCTTCCTGCCCTATTTGGCATCTTGGCACACTAAGTTTCTGAGGCTCTGAAGAGCAGCATGTTTTGGGTCATTTCTCCACAGGTGTAAACTGAGGAAGGAAGGAAGTTTACTCTCAAAGTACATGAAGCAAGGGTATGATTTGGGGACAGAATAAGAAGAATTAATATTTTGTTGAACATAAATGGCCAAGGAGCTGATTTCGGTAAGAAGCTTCAGGCAGAAATTTCAAACTGTAATGGCTGTCAAGTATTAAGGGGTAAGATGCCACTAATTCCCAGGGGATTAAAAGTACTGCTAATTTTTCTCAGGGACATTTCAACTTTGAAAAGGGTATCAATTTAAAAACAAATTAAATGCTATCTTTGAGATGAAATGAAGCCATAAGGAATTAAACAATTGGCCACTAAGTGGGATTTTTCTCAAATAATCCTTGAACTGTGTGTTCTAGAAAGGACTATGTGTACAGCATAGTGAGAGAGGGATAAGGAGGATAGCAGCTGAGGAGGAGGACATGCCTGAGGAATGTGACCTTAGGATACTCAGGGAAATTTCTACAAAGGAAAAATCTGACAGAGAAACTGAAGAAGTGAACTCAATCTCTTGAGGTGTCTGGGCCAAAACACATCTTATGACTTTGATGATAAAACAAAAACAAAAACAAAAACAAAAACAAAAAAACCAAAAAACTATGTATTTTGAGTATTAAGATAATGAATATCAAAGCCAGAAATTTTGGATGAAAAGAGGATTACTGTCATGTTTGAAGCTTTAGAAAAAAACAATGGAATAATCTTTGGATCAAAGTGGCTAAAAAGTGGATATCTGGGTGCCTCAAAAAAAAATCCTGCAAACATTTACATAGAAAATTCATCATAATAATGTAGAAAAACACATGAATGCATGCTGCATGGAGTGAAGCTTACAGTAGGAGTCTGTCATTAGTGAAATAGCCACGTGTAAGTAGGATTATTTATCCATTGTTTATAAATCCATAAGATTAATTGGTGAAAAATATACTACCATAAATAATAAAACTCTTTTCCATCCACTTACTTAAAGAACTACTTTACTATATATTGTTTAATTACATTCACATCAATCCTGAGAAACTATTTAGAGCAGGTTTTAGCAGGTTTTATAGTTGGGAAGGCAGAGCACAGGGAGGTTACGTAGCTTCATAAGGTCAAACATAGTTGTGAGCATTTCCCTGAATTTGGCCTTTGGATACCTTAACTGGGACTCTCCACCAGACCATGAGTTGCCCTGTAACCAACTCCTCTGAAGTACTCAAACCTACCAATGAATAAATACCAAAACAAAACTTGAAAGGGCCTCAAATACCAAGGTCACCAAGAAATACTAATCACAGCCATGCTCCAGGCCAGCTTCAGGACATTCATATGAATTTCTATGAATGGAGAGGAATTTTTTATGTCTGAGACAGGTAATACATTTACCCACTGTCTGCTAGAATGCCTGGTTGATAATTCCTCTGGCTTCAGAAAGCAGGTCCTTGATAATGTAGGTTGAAGTCTTTGGAGAACTGTGGGTAAGATATCCCAGCATGACAGACCACTGAGACCAAGCAACTGAGTGAGACTCTAGAGAGCTCACGGGCTCTTGAGGTGGTGCCTAGAGTTTGGTGGAGAGAAGCACCTCAAAATGAGGATGGGCACAGAAAGAGGCAGTTGGAGAAATCCTGAAAAGCATTTTTGTTTGTCTGTTTGTTTTGACCTTTTCCAGCCTTTGGGAATCATGGAAATATAACAGCACAGGTCTTGAGGACAATCTACACTGGGATGTGGAATATCTGTGTGATTTTAGACAAGCCATCCTTATCTATAAAATGAAGAGGTTAGACTCAGTGAAGTTTTTTCTACTCTATTATGTTATGATTTCATGAAGCAAGTCTTAATTTAGTACTTAGAAAGATCCTTGGCTCACACAAAGTTACTCCATCCAGAAGGAAACTGCCTTTACAATCTGTTTCAGGACTTGTATAGGGGCTTAGCACAACAGTTAGTGATTGCCTTTGTCGGTTGCCAACTGTCTGGAGAGTCCCAGAGTACATGTGGGCATTGTCCTAAGCTGGACAAGTCAGGAAAGAGCTGCAGAGGCAAAGGACGGACACTGCAGGAGAAACCAGGAGTGACTCAGAAATGAGACCATTCTCTCCATCCAACTCTCAGTCCCCAAACTGGGCTCCTATTGTGGAAATTAGACCTTTGAGCAGTGTTCCGTGTGTTTATTCTACTTGTATCAAAGAGGCTTTCATCTTCCTAGAGCAAATTATTAACACATTCCACCAAAGATGTGAGGGTGGAGGCCTGGCCTTGGGGAAAAAAAAAATCACATCATAATAAAAAGCTGCCCGAAACATGAACTTAAGAAAAACGAACACAAAAGCCCCCACTTTTAATGACAGTGGTTGGCCAGATGCCAAAGTCCTTGTGCCCAGAGGAGCATGGCTGGCTGATTTCTTGTCCTTGGGCTGACCCTTCTGTGCCCAGGAATTTTCCATGCGATGGCCAGTGGTGTGGGAGGTGGGGCCTTTGCAGGTTCAGCAGGTTGAGGCACTCACAGACAGTTGTCTTTGACTTTAGCTAGAGACCAAATTTTGTTGGCTGAGTGAACAGTGACTCTCAGTTCCAGGCAGTAAATCTTTGCTTCTTGAGATTATTTCGTTGGAGAGTGGGGAGAGAATAATAGAGACAAACAAAAAAACACACTTCAGAAAGACCAACTACTCTCAGGTACATCCAAGATGGGAAACATTTACAATGAGAAGTTTCATGAATGATTACTCCCCAAGACAAGAGGCTATAAGGAATAGTTTCTAGACAGAGATTATGCCATTTTCTACAGCTAGTTCCTTGATTTACAGGAGTCATTTGGTGTTCAGGCACTTCCTTTGAGATATAGCTCCACTATATGTGGAAAAGGGCCTAGTGTGAAAGAGTATACAGAGAATTATTTATTGCTGTTGAAAACCAGGACCCAGAGTCTGACTTTGTTTTTGTTTGCCTCTTTAAAAATGTTTCCTAGTAACACCAAGATATATTATCACAAATCCCATGTTCAGCAACTGTGACAACCAAGATTCATGAACAGCCACAAACATGTTGTCTGACATTAGCATCAGTTTCTCCTTTTGGGGATAGAGGAAGAGCAGAGAAATTGAGAAACTGAGAAAACAAGAGGGAATTGAAATACTTCATCCAGTTGAACAGCCAGTGCAGCCTTGAGTAAAAGCAGTCTAGGATTTGGGACCTTGGCTTTGCCATCTGAAATCGATCATTTGCTTGTGAAGAATAATTGCTGACTCTAGTGAATATGGATAAATATCCTTTGTAGTGATCAAAATCACTCTTCTAACAAGAAAGGCTCTTAAAAATCCCACAATTTCACCTATAACACACATGGATTTTTAAACTTTGGCTAATCAGAATAAGTATCATTTGCTCAGCACTTGACTGCTTTAGAATGCTTCTTACAACAATATCTGTGCCAGTGTTATAATTTTTTGCAATTAATGTATTCATAAACTTGGGCTCAGCATGTATATAATTTGCCAAAGTTTCCTCCTCCATCATCATTACTCTACTCCTGAGGTTCTCAACAAGGGACCAATCTCTACCACCTTCCCTACCCTGGGAATGGGGAATAGCTTTTGGTGATATCTGGAGACATCCTGTTTGTTGACAAAGGGGGAAAGAGCCATTGGCATCTAGTGGGTGGAGGCCAGGGGTGTTGCTCAATACCCTAGAACATACAAGATAGCCCCCAACCCCCAATATTACAAAGAACTATCCATCCCAAATGTTAATAACACCAAAGCTGAGAAAACCTGCTCTACATAGTCTCATTTTAAAGTTCCTTTTTGACTTCAGTGACCATTTCTATACTGACAAATGTCAAATCCATTATTTTTATTATTTCCCAAATTCCATACTCTTTTTACTAATTTCCTAACAGAGGCCTCTGCCTGGTTGTTATGTGGGAAGCTTAAGCACAATATGACAAAAATAGATCTTCTTTACCTCCTATATTCTGATATTTTTAAAAAAAGGTTTTTTAAAAAATGTTTTTATTTACTTTTAAGAGAGAGAGAGAGAGCTAATAGGGGAGGGGCAGAGAGAGGGGGAGAGGATCACAGGCAGACTCCACACTATCAACGCAGAGCCCAATGCGGGGACTAAACCCATAAACTGTGAAATCATGGCCTGAGCCATATCTGAGTCAGATGCTTAACCGACTGAGCCACCAGGCACCCCAATTCTGTTCTTGATCACAAACCCTACCGTCTAGGGTTTCTCAAGTTAAAAGCATGATTGCCATTCTTGACCTCTTCCTTCCTCTTCTATTCCTCACTCACCCCAATCCAATCATTTGACAGGTCTTTCAAATACATCTGAGAAACATCTCTTGCAACTGGCCTTTCCTTTCCTTCACACTGACATCATTTTAGCATTAGTCCTCGTCATCTCAGGATAAATTATTGCCTTAATTTGGCAAATCATGCCAGGCAGTATCCTCAGAACCCATGAGTTATTATTATCCTCTTTATTTTACAGATGAGGAAAACATGGTGCAGAGAGTAAGTGGCTACTCAATGAAGAGGCAGGGGTTGACCTCAGGCCAGACTCTGTGCTGTCAACCACTACACTCTGCTACTTCCCAATTCATTATCTTAGACTTGACTTCTATCCTTTCCTACATGAATCAAATGTTCCAATTACTCTGAACATCTCCCGACTCTTGGATCTTTCTAGAGCTTTTCGCATTTTTGTGTCATTGAAAATGATGCTTCCCTCATCTGGAACACCCTTTCTTCCCTCATTCTGGCTAGCTCCTAGCCATGATCCAAGGGCCAGTTCAGATAAAAGCTCTTCAAGGCCAGGTATCATATCTTATCCATATTTTCAGCCTCTAGCCCTGTATCTTTTTCATAACAGGTACCCAAATTTTTACAGAATAAAAGAAAATTACTTTCTCTTTCTACTACTTCCAATGTGAAGTTACTTTGCAAATATTTTCCAGTGAAAACGGCTCCATCAATATCCCATTTCTTCCTCAAGGCAACTAATTAGAAGTTAATGCTTGTATATAAGTATATACAAAGGTGAGCTTCTTTAAAATATATTGATTATATGAGTTGAATATATATATCCAAAAATATTATATATATTCAATACACATTGAATATACTATAGTATTGAATATATATTCAAATCATATATATTCAATATATAGTATTGAATATATATATAATTCAATATATAGTACTGACTATATATTAAATTCAAAGAGGTGGTGTCAAATGTTCTGAAGAGCACTAAACACTTTTAAGGTTTGTTTATGATCCAAAATTTCTGCTTCAAGTTGAAAATAAGTCTCTTATCTTTGGCCTATTAGAACTAAAAAAAAATTGCTTTAAGAGTGATTTGTTTCAAATAATTCATCTCAGAGTGAAGAAGAAATTCAAAAGATGTTTACATTGGAAAGTCTACCCCACGTTCACATTATTTTAACAACTTTCCTCTCCCTCTCCCCTGTCCCCTGACACCATGAGTCATTGAAGTAAAGACGCAATATGGTGCAAGGATTTAAGGTCATTCTAATTTCTATTTCTCTCATGACTAGCATAAGGCAAATGAGAAGACAAATATTTCCTGCAAGCATCTTCTTTGTCGTCAGCAAAAGAGGGAAATAAATATATAGTGTAGAAAAAAAATCCTTTGGCAAGACCATAAAGTCTTTATGCTCAGAAACAAAACCTGATTATCCCCTGGTCCATTAATTCTCCCAAACCATTAGCAATTGGAAGACAAGGACAAAAAAATGAAGATAAACAAAAAAATGTTCAGAGGCTGTGAGAGTTAAAATGATTACTGAGATATGACCCCTGTTCCTCAGATGGGGTAAAGTATAATAAAAGGTCATTCTTTCCTTTAGCTTCTGGTAATATGAGAATCAAATCCTGCATTTTCTTTGTTAAAATGACATTTTCTATCTTTTTTTCCTCACCAAATAGGATAATTATTCAGTATGAACACATTTTTAATGGGATAGTTCCAGTATCCTGTCCCCAGAGGGTCTTAGCTTTGTCTCTGAAAACCCATAAAGTCAATGTGGAATTATATTCATTAGCACTCCTTTTGAGGGGTCCTGAGGTATGATCCCGAGGCGTTAATCCCGTGTATAGCAGTTACGTGTGCAAAAATTGCAAACTTAATCTGTATTTACTCAGGAAAGTGAGAAGACCTATTCCTTTTGTTATTCACATACTCAATCAGTCCCATGGCAGTGTCAGCTCCATATGATGGTGGGTTTTCTTTAGGTGATTTCCTATATGACTTTGTGGGAAATCAGGAAGTAAGTGTTCTTCTTTTGGGCATAATTCCTCCACCCTAAAGAACAGTTTAAAATGGCTGCTGAGGCTGCTCTTGGCTTTCTAAAACCAGGACTTTCATACTAGCATGATTTTTCATGGCTATTCCCCTTGCCTAGAATGCTCCCTCACACCTTTCTACTTCTCACTTCATCTAGTTCATTATTGCTTCAATCTCACCTTAAAATCACTGCACTTCGGGGGCACCTGTGTGGCTTAGTCTGTTGAGTGTCTGACTTCGGCTCAGGTCATGATCTCGTGGTTTGGGAGTTCGAGCCCTACATTGGGGCTGTCAGTACAGCGCCTGCTTCAGATCCTCTGTTTCCATCCCTCAACCCCTCCCCCACTTGTGGTGCCCTCCTCCTTCCAAAATAAAAATAAATATTAAAAAAAATCACTGCTCTTTGGTGGCCTAACAAATAAACTAGGCTATAGTTTTTATTTAGACCATCCATTCTTAACCTTAGCTATGCATTAGAACTACCTGGGGGTGCTTCTAAAAACTATTTGTTACCAGGCCTACCATGGATCAATTAAATCTTATTATCTAGGATGGGTATAGATAGCAGTACTTTAAAAAAAATAGCCCTAGGTGGTAATGAGCATAACTTTCTTCATATGTCCATAGGAGTTCTGAGCTACTTGCAAATATTGGTTCACTGTCTCTCTTTGTCATTATATCGTATAATGAAGTGGGGAATTTTGTTTACCAAGAAATCTCAATGTGAGAGAAAGAAGAATTCATTTTCCAGATGTGTGGTCCCTTCCCCAGGAGCAAGAGAGGGAAGGTGGTGGATGGGGGTGATTCATGGATCTTCTGGGTCCACTTCTCTAATCAAAAGTAAAGATCATTTTTAAGTTTAGTTTTGGTTGCTAACTGTGTTTGTCTGACAGTTACTCCATGAAGAGACCATGTCACATGGATATTGAGTGAATAAATGAATGGGTAAGTGACTGAGGGAGTAACTGAGAAATACTTTTTACATCTGATTCAACCTCAAATTTCCACTTATAGGCTTTCATTATGAAGACTCTTTTAACAGACCACTTTTTTTTTTTTTCATTCCTCACAGGCATTGGCACATAAATCCCCCTTGGAAGTTTAAAAGATGTTTTAGATTTGATGTCCAAAACTAAGGAGGATTGGAAGCTCAGTTTTGGAAGGATTTATTTGGGTATTTGTCATGGACTTTCAAAATACCGAATCCAAAATCTCAATTTTGTCTTCTCAAACAGGCAAGTTCTAACATGAGCTAAGAATGCCAATGATATGCTCAAGACACAGAAAAGAGACTGGAGTGGATTTGCCACTAGAGAAATGCAGTATTATGTATGTAATATGAGGTACACTTCCAGTCTAAGAACTAGCCCTGCAGACTGCCACTGGAATGTGGTCCCTCCTCATGCCACTTCCAAGAAATATCAGGTTTAAGAAATAAGTAGCAAATGTAAGCTAAGAAGGGAAGGAAACTGAGTAATGAGGGAAGGAAAGCATATACTGTTCAATACCTCTGTATTTCCAGGCAAGAAAGAACTTGCCATTCTTCAGTTCATTAATCTAGTTAGATAGTTCTCAGAGACTTCCAAATGTCAAACTATGTTCTAAGCATTAGAGATACAGCAACAACAACAAGAGAAAAACACCAACCAGGGCGCCTGGGTGGCTCAGTCGGTTAAGCCTCCGGAGTTTGGCTCAGGTCATGATCTCGGGGTTCATGAGTTCAAGCCCCACATCTGGCTCTGTGTTGACAGCTCAGAGCCTAGAGCCTGCTTCCGATTCTATGTCTCCCTCTCTCTCTCTGCCCTTCCACTGCTCATGCTCTCTTGCTCTCTCTCTCTCTCCCTCTCTGTCTCTCTCAAATAAGCATTAAAAAAACAAAAACAAAAAAACAACCAACCAACCAACCAAAAATCCCTCTTCTCATTGATGAAACATTCTAACCGAGGTAGGTAGAAAACAAACACAACACACGGTGTGATGAAAGTACTATGGAGGAGGTACAGTAGGGAAAAGGGATAGGAAATATAGGGGGCATTGCCATTTTCAGTAGGGTCGCCAAGCATAGGCCCAAGTGGAAAAGGTGACAGCTGAGTAAATTCCCAAGAGAGTTGATGGAGTGAGTTGTGTGGACATTTGGCATGAAGTGTAGAGGCAGAGAAAACAGCAAGTGCAAAGCCCTGAGGCAGGAATCTTAAAAGCTCTGGAAGGTGTTTGGCCTCTACTCTGAGTGAAATAGGGGGCTTCAGTGGGTTTTAAGTGGAGGAGGGATACGATCTCACACATTTTGGGATCACTCTGGCTGCAAAGTTGAGAGTTGACCGAAGGGAGCAGGAATAGAAAGACCAATGGTGAGGCTGGTGCAGTACCGCAGGTGAGAGATGATAGTGACTTGAGGTAGAGCTGAGAGCATCAGCAGCTGGATTAGACAAGGGGTGTGTGACGGAGAGAGAGAAGAATAAAGGATGGCCTCAAGGTCTCTTTTCTGAGCAGCTGAGGTGAGGAAAGCTCTGGTAGGAGGAGGCAATAGTTGGCACTTGATCCCAAGCCAAGCACTTTCTTTCTTTTTTTTTTTTTTTTAATTTTTTTTTTCAATGTTTATTTATTTTTTTGGGACAGAGAGAGACAGAGCATGAACGAGGGAGGGGCAGAAAGAGAGGGAGACACAGAATCTGAAACAGGCTCCAGGCTCTGAGCCATCAGCCCAGAGCCCGACGCGGGGCTCGAACTCACGGACTGCGAGATTGTGACCTGGCTGAAGTCGGACGCTTAACCGACTGTGCCACCCAGGCGCCCCAAGCACTTTCTGAATGTAAAGGAACACAGGATGTACAAAGAACTTAACATCCAACTTAGGCCAACCTCTTCACTGAGGAAACTGACGCCGTAAAAAGGGGGAGGTATGTGGGAGGCAGGACAGGCACTAAAATAAACTGTCTTATGAGTTTTGCTCAGAACCAACTGGTCCAGAATAGAGACAACCTGCCCCCTTAGGTGAATATAGGAATAGCAGATGGTACTGTGGTAGGACTACAGAAGCCTTTCAGGCAAACCACTTTAGGGAAAGAAAAGACCACATATTTTGGAGGGCCCTGAGTAAGTCTTCCCCAAATGAAGCTGTCAGCCACGTCCTGTGCTGTAGTTCCCTTCCTCAAGGCAGAGAGTAAGAATGAGTACATGATGGTAAGATTCTGGAGTGGGAAGGCTGGAGACCTTTTAGGTGAAACAATGGATTGGGTGGAATCCCTCCCAAAGTCAGAGCTGCTTGTTGTTACTGTTCTTGCTGCAGATGTTCTAGACAATGGTACTAAAGGGCTGAGTGTGGGCGTGTTCTTTCTTGACACTGACTCTGATAATGGCCCTCCTTTTAAATGTTATGGACTTCATCATCACTCCTTGCACATTAGCATTCTTGAATTTTCTATTTTGGGTGACCTCCAGCCAACAATAAGCCCTCCCACTTCTGCACAGTTGCTTCTTGGTTTGGGTTGGAATCCAACATAGCAGAGTCAGGGAAGAAGATTTGCTTCATGGGGCTTACTTTCTGTCCTTGAAGCTCCCTTCAGTCCTTTCCTGTGGTCTTGCCTCTCTGCCCCTCCATCTTCCTGGTCAGGCATACTGCTTTGTCCTGGGTTCTCTGCTGCCACAGAACAGACAGTAAGGACACTGAGGCCTCATGGAGGAGGGACAGTCAAGGCTTTGTTAAGAGAGTGTCTCCATGTGTCCAGGTCTCTTTTTCTCACCATTCCATTTTGCAGCCCAAAGACTTTCAAGGTCCAAAGCCATCAAGAGGCTTCTCTAGGAAGCCAAAGCAAGGCAGTGCAATGCCAGAATTGGCCCACATACATTTGGCATTCTCAGGATGTTCTTTAGTAACATAACAGTATTTGAGCTGGATTTGCTATAGCTCTTTCCACAGTATCTGTGTCTTCAAGGGTCTCAAATGAAGACATCACAGCAACAAAGAATAAATGCTGATAGTGGGCTTCAGAGCCATATATTACCATCTTCTTTTTGGACCTATTGTGGCAGATTTCAAGGGAAACCCAAAGTGACTAAAAGTGAAGGGCTAGGTTTTTAATGAAAAACAAAAGTAACTAAGATAAATAATGTCAAACATCATTAACAAATGACAAAAGTCTATTTAGGAATGTTCTTTAAGTTCGTGAATGGGATTACCCAGAGTTTAGGAACAAAGTAAAAAGAAAATGGCTTGTATTAGTAAAATGATCAAACGTGAAAGGGCATGTTCAATATTTATAGAAGTTTCTGTGAAAGACTGCTGGATCTCCATCTTTGGTGATATACTGATATATGTTGATTTAATGCAATCTCAGAAGAGGTAACAATCTTGGAAAAGAAGAACAAGTTTGGAGGACTCACATTTCCCAATTTTATTTTATTTTTTTATGTTTTCATTTATTTCTGAGAGAGAGTGAGAATGAGAGAGAGAGAGAGAGAGAGAGAGCGAGCACACTGGTGCTGGTGCGCAAACACAATTTTTTCTTCATTTTTCTTATTATAGACACAACATAAAATTTACCATATTAACCATTTTTAAGTGCAAAGTTTAGCAGTGTTAAGTATATTCACATGTTGTGAAACGTATCTCCAGAACCTCATCTTGTAAATCTCAAACTCTATATCCTTTAGATAACTCCCCTTCCCCCCTCTCCAGCCCCTGGTAACCACCATTCCACTTTCTGTTTCTATGAATTTGACTATTTTAGATACCTCATATAAATGAAATCAAGGAGTATTTGTCTTTTTCTGACTGGCTTATCTCACTAAGCATGATGTCCTCAAGTTTCTTTCATGTTGTAGCATGTGACAGGACTCTCTTCCCTTTTAAGTTTGAGTTATATTCCATTGGATGTGTAGACCACACTTTGGTAATCTGTTCATCTGCCCATGGACATTTGGGTTGCTTCTGCTTTTGGCTACTGTGATTAGTGCTGCTATGAACGTGGGTGTGAAAATATCTTTCAATATGTTTTAGCTTTTTAAGAAACTGCCAAAGTGTTTCCTAGAATGGTTGTACCAAATTACATTCTAACCAACAGTGTATGAAAATTTCAGTTCTCCCACCTTCTCATCAACATTTGGTATGGTCAGTCTTATTAATTTTAGCTATTCTTATAGGTATGCAGTGGTATCTCACTGTGGTTTTAATTTGCACTTTCCTAATGACTGATGATGTTGAACATTTTCCCATGTGCTTATTTCTATCTTTGTATCTTCTTTGGAAAGGTTGAGAACCTTAAGATAAAACAATGGATTGGGTGGAAACTCTCCCCAAACCAGAGCTATTTGTTGCTATTCCTGCTGCAGCTGTTCTAGACAATGGTACTAAAGGGCTGCGTGTGGGCGTATTCCTTCTTGACACTGATTGTGATAATGGTCTTCTCTTTTAGTGTTCTGGACTTCTTCATCTATTCATATCTTTTGTGCATTTTGTTTATTTTCTTATTATTGAGTGTGAGAGTTCTTTACATGTTTTTGATCCAAATCCTTTATAAGAAACATATTTTAAATATTTTCTCCCAGTTTGTGTCTAATCTGATCATTCTGTTAATGACAACCATAAAAAGTACAAGTTTTCATTTTTATGAAGTTTAAGTTAGCAGTGTTTGCTTTTATTGATCAGATCTTTGGTATCATATCCAAGAAATCTTTGCATAACCCAAGATCATAAACCTTTTTCCTGTGTTTTCTTCTAGAAGTTTTGTACTCTTGTAGGTTTAAGCTTTAAGTCCATGATCCATTTGAGTTAACTTTTGTATCGTGTGCAAAATGTGGATCAGGATTCTTATTTTTGCATCTGGATATCCAATTATTCCAGCACTTTTTTTGTTGAAAAAAACCTACACTTTCTTCAGTGAACTGTTTTTGTATCTTTGTTGAAAATTGGGTATGGATACATAAGTGGGTCTATTTCTAGAATCTATTCTCTTCTATTGCTCTATCTTTAAACCATTACCAAAATATCTTCATACCATAGCGTTCTAAATTTTGAAATTGGGTAGCATTAATGCTCCAACTTTGTTCTTCTTTTTCAAAGTTGCTTTCTTTATCCCAGGTCTTTTGCACTTTCGTAAGAATTTTAGAATTAACTCATTAATTTTGACAAAGAAGTCCACTGGGATTTTGATTAGGATTACTTTGAATCCACAGATCATTTACAGAGAATTCACATCTTTACAATACTGAATCATCCGATTCATGAACATGATATATTTCTCCATATATTTCAGTCTTCTTTAATTTCTCTCAGTTTTTATTTTTATTTAGTTTTTATTGCTCAGCTCTTGCACATATTTTGTCAGACTTATCCCTATTTTTTTATATTTTTGGAACGGTATTTTTTAAAATTTCAATTTCCAATTATTCATTGTTTAGCTTGTCTGGTTTTTAGCTTTTACATTTATCTTATTAGATTCTCCTGTCTCTGTTCTCATTGCTGAATGGGTAGGCAGCTTAAAGGTACTTGCTTATTTTGAGAGATTTGTTGGCCAAATCTTACTCACACAGGTCTGGGAAAGGAAACATTCCCCGTAAGATACTTCTCATTACCTTCGTATAGGCAGAATCCTTACCCTGCATCTTTGGATAAGAACACTTCTCTGCAATTCTTTTCTGGAGCTTCCTGATTTTCTGTTGCAGCAAACAAAACCCACAGAGACCAAGGTCCTGGCACAAATGCTACCAGTTTTCTAATCACTTGGCATTGGTCACTGAAGGTCACAGAGCTTCCTGGCAGGAAGTAGGGCACAGACGGCAGGTGGCCCTGCCAGAGCAGCTGAAAAAAAGCTCTATTCATGGCAGATTGTATATCACCAACTCGCTGTGACAGCACCACATACCTGCCAGCCCCAGAGCAGGCTGATTAGGGTAATTTAGGTTTTGTCTTCAAGCATAATTATTAGAGCTGTCAACAGCCTCTGTGATGCTAAAATGAAGAATCACATCCAGAGAATGATGGAGAAGACCCAATGGGTGCTCAAACAGGCATAGAAGGCTAAGAGGCAATAGATTCATTTCAACCCCAAGACAATATGATTTGGGAATAAGAAAATGCAACCATGTTCAGTAGAGTTCATGGTGCTCTGAAGATATATAAGAATGAGAACTCAGAGGTGATCTTAGGAGTCCTATATGTAAGTCTCAAGGAAAGGATCTACTTTATAAAAGCATCTGAACCACAGACTATTTAAGAACAGAACACACTGAGACTTAATCACTAATGTGCTTGGCACAGAACTGCCCACAGAAGCCCCACAGGCTTAGTAAAGTTTCACAGAGAGCTTTATTGGCCTTGTAAAAACCTCAGACCTAGGACTAGAATCCTTATTTTAAGTAGAACTGGAGGTATTAACTCACTGTGATTTCTGAAGCAACAGAAATGTGTCTCATGATCCTAGCACACTATGCTCATCAATGTCTGACATTTCATGAATTCCTTTGCTTTCTTTTCAACTACTGAGATGATGACAACTTTGGTGGGAGAGTAAGTCATTAGGCTTTATCAGTCATTTACACCCCAGTGTGAATGCATTTATCAGAAAACATTTTTTTTTTCTCGTCCTTGGAGAGTATAGTACAAAAGAAATTAAAAAAAAAACTGGAAGTGAGTGAAGAAAAGTGAAAGGGGGCAAAGGCATGAGAGAGACTGACTGACTGATTGATACTCTTTCAAATTTCAAATGGGGCCAGCTTGGTAAAACTCACACAGAAGTATCAAAAGATACTGTCCAGAAAGTGAAAAGACAATGCAAAGAAAAGGATAAAAGGTCTGCAAATCATATATCTGATAAGGGTCTAGTATCTGGAATATATAAAGAGCTCTTACAACTCAACAACAGAAGAACAAAAACTCCATTTAAAAATGGAAAAAGGACTTGAATAGACATTTCTCTAAAGAAGATAAACACACGGTAAATAAGCACATGAAAAAAAATTAACATTATTAATCACTAAAGAAATGCAAGTCAAAAGCAGAAAAAATACCACTTTACATCCACTAGGACGGCTATAGTGAGAAAATTGGACATTAACAAAGTGCTGGCAAGGATGTAGAGAAAATGGAACCCTCATACATTGCTCATAGGAATGTAAACCAGTGCAGCTGCTGTTGAAAACAGTTTGGAGGTTCCTCAGAGAGTTAAACATAGAATTACCATATGACACAACAATTCTACTTCTAGGTATATATACAAAAGAAATGAAAACAGATGTACAAAGAGAAACTTATACATGAATGTTCACAGCAGCACCGGTCACAGTACTCAAAAGGTCTAAACAGCCCAAATGTCCATCAATTAAGGAATGGATAAATAAAATGTGGGATATCCATACAATGTAGTATTATTCAGCTATGAAAAGGAATGAAGAGCCACTAAATGTTACAACATAAATTCACCTTGAAAACATTATGGGAAGTGAAAGAATCCAGACAAAAGGCCACACATTTTATACTCCATTTATATGAAATATATAGAATAGGCAAGTCTGTAGAGACAGAAAGCAGACTGCTGGGGGCTGGGGGAAGGTGAAACGGAGAGTTACAGCTTAAGAGCCTTGGAGTTTCCTTATGGAGTGATGAAAATATTCTGGAACTAGATAGTGGGGATAGTTGTACAATATTATGAATGTACTAAAAGCCACTGTATCACACACTTACACATGGTTAAAATTCAGATGGTGAATTTTATGTATATGAATTTTACCTAAAAAAAAGCCATATAGAAACTCCATGAACTTTTGGCTAATTCTACGCAAACCTCATCTTCTCAAGTGTCCATTCACAGCAAGACAATCCTGTATTATGAGTGATACCTAGAGAACACACCACCAGCCAGGCTTCTGAGAAGCCTCGTTAGCAGAGCTTCAAAAGTGTAACTCTTTTTATCCTTCCTGATGTACTGACTGTCAAGCTGCAACACAGGAATTAGAACCAGATAGAAGGAAGATGGGCAGGGAAAACAGATGTGCAACACAAGAAATGTAAAAGTGCTGAAGTGGAATCAAAACCTGAGCCATCAGAATTTGTCATAGTTGAGGGAAGTGCCAGGAACCAGACCTCAATACAGGATAAGCAGAGAGGGCCTTTTTGACCACTTTTGAAACAAATGCTTTCTTTTCCGTTATCTCCTCCTCCAAGTCCTCAGGTGTTAATGCATACACACAACTACTTACACACACACACACACACACGATTTAACACTTTATTACTGTTCTTAAGGCTACTTTTTTTTAAAATTTTAACGTTCATTTATTTTTGGGACAGAGAGAGACAGAGCATGAACAGGGGAGGGGCAGAGAGAGAGGGAGACACAGAATCTGAAACAGGCTCCAGGCTCTGAGTGGTCAGCACAGAGCCCGACACGGGGCTTGAACTCACGGACTGTGAGATCATGACCTGAGCTGAAGTCGGATGCTTAACCTACTGAGCCACCCAGGCGCCCCTTAAGGCTACTTTTACGTACAAAAAAAAAGACCTGCCAAACTGATTTTTTTCTTCCAGGAAAAACAGGCCACAGAGAATGGTATGTTACAGATTTGCAAATAATATATTTATTATTATATGTTACAAACTATGTATATATAGTTTATAATATGAAAAGATGAGGTTTGTCTAGATATTGGAAAGGCTCAGTGGTTGATTTCCCCCCCTCTCTCCTTTTCTAGTCATGGTTGAGACATTTTGATTAACTGGGAAAAACAAAATAAAATTCAGTACTGCTGAATCAGAAAGAAAGTCCATTGCAAGTGATTTGACTAAATTTGGTGATGCAACTAGTGGTTCCACAATTTAATCTCTACCGACAAACCACAGTTAAAGGCATTGCATAAAAGGGTTGCGCTTTTTACATGAAAACTCATTTGCTGGACCATGATGAGTCAAAGTGTCAGGTCCAGTGGTTGTACGGATGAGTCTTTTCTCTTTTTCATGGCCTCAAACTGCCATCTTGAAAAAAACACCAGGTAAGTTTACTATTGGGTCTGGAAGAAAATACATTTTAGATCTTGATGACAGACTAACAACTGTCTGTCATCCTTATATATTAAGAAAAGCGTAAATTTCTAGGAAGCAAATGTTAGGTACTCAACGTAGTTGTGAGATGAACAATTCAGGCTGTGAAGACAGGATGAAGGATGTTGGAAGGGGATGTTGCAAGTTCTCCACTAGAATCTGATGGAAATTGAAAAAAATGGCATGAAAACACTGGTTTAAAAGTTTCTTTATGCTGAGAAAACTTCCCCCACAAATGGTTCTAGTCCAAAGGACAATTAAAAATATCTTGGACTACACTGTGTCTTCCTGGAGAAGAAGGTACTCAGAGGGACAACTGAGGTGCTGGATGTGAGGAAGAGCAAGAGCATGGAGACTAGGAGCCCAAGGATAATAACAAAAGGAGATGCACCTGCTCTTTCCCCGGAGCCCTCTGCATTTTTAAGTGTCAGGTAGAATTAGGGGTCTTTTGTCTGCAAACCATACTTCTGTGATGAAAATATAAATCAATCCTGTTCCTCTCAGCGGACAATCTGTTACCTACCTGGAGTCTCTCCAGCTGTGGGCATGCCCCTCCACTTTCCACCCTGGTTTGTTCTTTAAGCTGCAAAACTGTACCCAAGCTTGCTTGATATCTGTTTCTCTCAAGTGTCATGATGGTGGGCCTTGAGAGAGGTGAAGCCTTCATGGTCACGCTCCATGGTCTTCCTGCTGCTGCTTGGTTGAGGATGTGCAGAACTTCCTTTCTGACTGCACAATTCATGATGGGGATGCAGGCATTCATTTTATCTACACTAGAAAAGGCAGGAAGAGTGGTGAAGCTTTTGTTGAACTTGAATCAGAAGATGATGTAAAAATGGCCCTAAAAAAGACATGGGAAAGCATGGGACACCAGTACATTGAGGTCTTCAAGTCCCACAGAACCAAGATAGATTGTGTACTGAAACACAGCAATCCAAACAGTGCCAACACCACCAGTGATAGCTTTGTGAGGCTTCAGGGACTCCCATTTGGATGCACCAAGAAAGAAATTCTTCAGTTCTTCTCAGGGTTGGAAATTGCGCCAAATAGGATCACATTGCTCGTGGACTCCGAGGGCAAGATTACAGGGGAATCTTTTGGGCAGTTTGCCTCACAGGAGTTGGCTGAGAAGCCCCTAGGGAAACAGGAGAGAATGGGGCACAGATATAATGAAGTGTTCAAGAGCAGTCAGGAAGAAGTTAGGCATACTCAGATCTCCCTCTGAAGTTCATGTCTGTACAGAAGTCAGGGTTTTATGACTACCCTGGGACAGCCAGGAGGTATATTGGACTGTCAAGCAAGTGGGCCTAGAAAGAAAGGGTAGGGTGCTTACAGTGCAGGTTATGGGGGATATGAGGAGTACGGCAGCCTCAGCGATGGCTATTCCTTCACCAATCTCTCTCTTGGGAGAAACCTCAGTTACTTACTCCCTCAGGCATGTATGACCACAGATATGGAGGTTGCTAGTTCACTGTCCAGAGTACCACTGGGCACTAAATCCACATGAGAGGGATGCCATACAGAGCCGTAGAGAACGACATTTGTAACTTTTTTTCTCCACTGAACCCTAAGAGAGTCCATATTGAGATTGGTCCTGATGGAAGAGTGATTGGAGAAGTCAATGTTGAGTTTGCCACTCCCAAACACCAGCTATGTTCAAGGACTGTGCCAACATGCAACACAGACACATAGAACTTTTCCTGAATTCCACTACTGGGGCCAGCAATGGGGCATAGAGCAGCCAGATGATGCAAGAAATAGGGTGTCGGCCCAGTCCACTTATATTGGCCTTGAGAGCCTGTCTGTGAGTGGCTATTATACGGCTGGCTATTGAGGCCAGAACACCATGGGTGGATAGGACTAGTTTTGTAGGAGCGTTTGAGTTATTGCAATTAAATTTTCACAGGCAGCCAACAAACAGTGAAAAGCTGGGACACATTTTTTACCATGAGTTTGTGAAATTTACATTAAAAAATGACCTCTCCAGGAAGCAAAAATCATATAAAAACAGGGAGGGGGACAAAATGTAAGAGACTCTTAAATATGAAGTACAAACAGAGGGTTACTGGAGGGGTTGTGGGAGGGGGGATGGGCTAAATGAGTAACAGACATCTTACCCATTAAGGAAATCTACTCCTGAAATAATTGTTGCACTATATGCTAAGTTGGATGTAAATTAAAGAAAAAAAATGACCTCTTTAGTGTTTTCTCAGGCAAACTTTTCTTCTAGCATGTGATACGGAGTAAACTAAAACTGTTTTCAGTGTTTTTCCATTAACATTTTGGTACTGCACTTCAGCATAATGTTATCTGAGTTAAAGTAGTTTTGAGTACATTAAATGGATTTTTTTTTTTAATTTTTTTTTCAACGTTTATTTATTTTTTTTTTGGGACAGAGAGAGACAGAGCATGAACGGGGGAGGGGCAGAGAGAGAGGGAGACACAGAATCAGAAACAGGCTCCAGGCTCTGAGCTATCAGCCCAGAGCCTGACGCGGGGCTCGAACTCACGGACCGCGAGATTGTGACCTGGCTGAAGTCGGACGCTTAACCGACTGCGCCACCCAGGCGCCCCTAAATGGATTTTTTACACCACATCACTATGAACACATTGGGGAGATGTGCTTTTTTTTTGAAAACTCAAGGTGCCAGATCCCTAATTCAAAGAGGAACATTTGTCATTTTTTTTTTCATTCTAGTTTATTTTCATTTAAAATCTTTTAGGTTAAGTTTAAGCTTTTAAAATAAGTTAGTTTTGAAAATTGAGTCATATTACTAATACCCTAGGAGTTAGTGAGGCCTTGACTTAAAACTCTCTTTGTACAGTGATTTCTTTCTGGGTATATTTTGCTAAGTGAAACTTGTTAAAGTTTTTTGTTAACTAGTTTTTTTTTTCTTAAAATAAAGATTTTTTCACACTGAAAAAAAAATACCTTGTCTCCACAAAGAAAGGAAGAATAAGATATGTATAATATATGTGTGGGTGTAATATTTAGGTATATAACCGAATTTCACAAATAAAGATAAAGGAATTCCAACTCATGACACAATTTTTAAAATACCTTAAGACCTATCTCTAAGAATCACCCTTAACCAGGTGATCCCAGGTTATATGGGGGTATTACAATAGCACAAGATATATTTTTCAAAAATGATTAAGGCACTTCATTATTCAACAATTAGATTTACTTAGCCTTAAGATGTCTTGCTCTTATTGGAATTCATCAGCCTATAACTTACAGGGACAAAGGCCTCTTTCTTGGACATGAACCAGAAACCTGGGAGGGAAACTGTGTGGTTCTGAGTTCTGCTGATGTTGGTTTCCATTATATCTGTGGCAAGTTGTTTTAGCTCTGGGCCCAGTAGATCTGGTTCTGAAATTACCTAAACTCTACTTTTGTCATCAATCAAACAGGATTCAAATTTATTCTTCCTTCTCAATTTTGTTATTTTTGATATTTGCAAAAACAAAAAATACAGCATGGTTGTGAATTATTTACAAAAACAGGAATTACCTTTGTCAAATGAGTTCTAAGCCAGGAAACTTAGCAAGAGGACTCCTGGGTGTTCCCTGTATCCAGGCTAGCTGGCATCACACATGAAGAATCCAAGGCTGTGGCTTCCTCCCAGAGGAGGCTAAGTCCACTCAAAGGGCAAGGTCTTTCCAAAACTTTTCCCCAGACAATACACATAGGACAACTCATTGTGAAATTCAGTTTGTATAAGTTAATCTCAAATATCAATTAAATCTCCAAATACATCTTCACAGAGCTAGAAAAAAAATCCTAAAATTTGTATGGAACCAGAAAAGACCCCAAATAGTCAAAGCAATCTTGAAAAAGAAAACCGAAGTTGGAGGCATCATAATCCTGGACTTCAAGATATATTACAAAGCTGAAATAATTAAGACAGTATGGTACTGGCACAAAAACAGACACTCAGATCAATGGAACAGAATAGAGAACCCAGAAACGGACCCACAAATGTATGGCCAACTAATCTTTGACAAAGCAGGAAAGAATATCCAAAGGAATAAAGACAGTATCTTCAGCAAGTGGTGCTGGGAAAACTGGACAGCGACATGCAGGAAAATGAACCTGGATCACTTTCTTACACCATGCACAAAAATAAACTGAAAATGGATGAAAGACCTAAACGTAAGACAGGAAGCCATCAAAATCCTCAAGGAGAAAGCAGGCAAAAACCTCTTTGACCTTGGCCACAACAACTTCTTACTCAACATGTCTCCGGAGGCAAGGGAAACAAAAGCAAAAATGAACTATTAGGACCTCATCAAAATAAAAAGCTTCTGCACAGTGAAGGAAACAAACAAAAGGCAACTGACAGAATGGGAGAAGATATTTGCAAATGACATATCAGATAAAGGGTTAGTATCCAAAATCTATAAAGAACTTATCAAACTCAATACCCAAAAAAGAAATAATCCAGTGAAGAAATGGGCAAAAGACATGAATAGACACTTCTCCAAAGAAGACATTCAGATGCTAACAGACACATGAAAAAATGCTCCACATCACTCATCATCAGGGAAACACAAATCAAAACTACAATGAGATACCACCTCACACCAGTCAGAATGGCTAACATTAACAACTCAAGCAACAACAGATGTTGGTGAGGATGCAGAGAAAGAGAATCTCTTTTGCACTGCTGGTGGGAATGCAAACTGGTGCAGCCACTCTGGAAAACAGTATGGAGTTTCCTCAAAAAATTAAAAATAGAACTACCCTATGACCCACCAATTGCACTACTAAGCATTTATCCAAGGGATACAGGTGTGCTGTTTCGAAGGGGCACATGCACCCAAATGTTTATAGCAGAGCTATCAACAACATCAAAGCAGAGAAAGAGCCCAAATGTCCATAGATGCATGAATGGATAAAGAAGAAGTGGTATATATGTACAATGGAGTATTACTCGGCAATCAAGAAGAATGAAATCTTGCCATTTGCAACTACGTGGATGGATCTGTTGGGATTATGCTAAGTGAAATTAGTCAGAGAAAGACAAATACGATATCACTTAACTCATATGAGGAATTTAAGATACAAAACAGAAGAACATAAGGGAAGAGAAGCAAAAACAATATAAAAACAGGGAGGGGGACAAAACATAAAAGACTTTTATATAGAGAGAACAAACAGAGGGTTCCTGGGAGGGGGGATGGGCTAAATGCGTAAGGGGCATTAAGAAATCTACTCCTGAAATTACTGTTGCACTATATGCTAACTAACTTGGATGTAAATTAAAAAATAAACAAGTTAATTAAAAAAATCTCAAAATACATTCCTTAGAATCACATTTATTTGCTTTTTGTTGATTTAATGGTCAACAAGAAAGCTTAATGGATCCTAGGAAAATGTAATTAATTTAAAAGGATGAATTTTCAAAGCAAAACAAATAAAATATTTAAAGGGTCATGTATAATGATTTCAGAGAGGACTAGATATGGAATCCATAAAGACAGCGACACACTGCTAATGAGTTTGTCTTTCCCAGTCTTCCCACACCAAGCAGGAAGAGTACAGGAGTATCTTATCATCCTTAGGTGTTTGTTCAATGAATGAAAGTGTCTAGCAGTATAGAACACCTTAGGCACTGAGTGATGCTAAGGAAACCTAAAGAGTTTCTTAGGTGAGAATACTGCTGATATTTGTGAAGATTTGAGAATATAAGGGTTCTAAAAATGTAAACACAACCCCAGAGATTTTTTAGAGTCAACTTTTTAAATGGAAGGAAACAAGTATTTATAGTAATCTCTGTTGGAAAAAGACTATGAGTTAGGATGGTCTCATCTCCTGTTGCTGGGAGCTCCTCAGCATTTACTGTTCTGAAGTACACCTACCTTCCCTGTCAAAGTCTAATTTCAGAAAAAGATTTGGCAAATTCATTCTCCCTAAGTTTCAGTAACTGAGTTGACTATGATACATTAGTCTGTTTTAATATACTGTAATAGCTCTTCTGTTTACTTTTTAAAAAGGTTTAATGTCCTTTTTTTAAAGTTTATTTATTTTGAGAGAGAGAACACAAGCAGGGGAGAGACAGAGAGAGAGAGAGAGAGAGAGAGAGAGAGAGAGAGAGAGAGAATGAGAGAGAGAGAGAGAGAGAGAGAATGAGAGAGAGAGTCAGTCCCAAGCAGGCTCCACACTGTCTGTGCAGAGCCCCATGTGGGCCTCGAACTCATACGTTGTTGAGATCATGACTTGAGCCAAAATCAAGAGTCAGACACTTAACTGACTGAACCACCCAGGTGCCCCCCTTTTTAAAGTTTATTTATTTATTTAAGTAATTTCTACACTTACTTTGCGGCTTGACCTCAAAATCCCGAGATCAAGAGTTGAGAGCTCTACCCATTGAGCCAGCCAGTCCAATAGGGTTTAATGTCTCAACCCAAGGTAATGTATGTCTAATTGTAGAATTAAAAACATCAGTTAGATGGAATCAAGTGATTTTCTAAAAGAAAAAAATACTTTCTAGCAGAAATATACTGTTTACCTCAACTATTTTTATTTAAGACCCAGTATTTGATCATTCAGTAGTATTTTGGCCATGTTACATATTAAGAATGGCTAGCACAAAGCAAGGGGATGGAAATCTCTAATGTAACAATGAATTTCACCCTGAAAACCTTGCAGCAGCTTGCTCAGGACTTAAGCTAAACCAGGTATTCAAATATCAATCTAGGTTTACAAAGATGCAAAGTTTACCTACTTCTGTCTGTTGAAATAAAAATAACCATTCCGCATTCATGGGATTAAGTAGATTCTTTCTGATAGTTAATATAATAAGTTCTATACTTTGACAATAATCCTTGGGATGTGTTCTTATTGATATTTCCATTAAATAATTTCCTTTGAAGATCAAAAAGATCATTAGTACTTTTTAAAACTGAGGTATAATTAACATACAGTGTTATATTAGTTTCAGGTGTATAAGATAATGATTCAACAATTCCACTGGTACTTTTTAGAATAGTGTTAATAATATGATGGATATATTCTCCATGTTCCATATTTCCATGTTCATGGATACATTTCCCATCTCTAAATTGCTTGTACTAAGTGACTTAATACACTGTCAATATACGCTTAATGCATTTCAAAATATGTGTCCAGAAATGTGTGTGTTAGAAGCATATTGGGCCTTGAATACCGCAAATTGGCCTCGTTTCTGCAAATCTTTCCTTTCAGTGTCTTATGAATAAACTCTGTTGTAGACTGACAAGCTGCCTGCCATATACAGGCTTGATCTCCTCATTTTGTTTTAGATTCAAAATTCCCAACAGGAAAGTAACCACTAGAGTAACGAATCTCAGAGTTTTGTTTGGTTTGCTTTATAAATTCCTAACCTTTTCCTGATGTAGCAGAAAATATGCAAGGCTCAGGTTAGGTCAACAACAGAGTCAAGGTTAACTGTGAGAGAGTGAAGAGAGTGACATGGGAAAGAATCCAACCAGTCAAACATTAAAACTTCAATAGGCAACTTATATCAATGTTAACGTTAGCTATCACCTCAGTACATTTGCACTTAGTATATTTTGTTAATAGATTCTAAGACTCTTAATGTCTGTTTTATCCTTTTGCCACAGGTAAGGGATTTCATTGTTCTTAAAGCACTGCATCTTCTGCTGGGGATGATTCTGTTCTTGGCCTCTGGAACAGCTCATAAATTGTATCTCCTGAATTATAGCATAAAACAGTTAACAAAATGGCTTCCTATTCCCTGGGGAAGCCCATGTAGGAATAGCTACTTAGAGAAGCGATTAAGTGTAAAACTAGCTTTAAGCACAGAGCAACAGTAGACTCCTGAGCTTTTTCATTTGCATTTGGAATTTGGTTTATTTTGGCTCTATCAATTCATACATCTGAGAAGAAAGCAGCCCCCAGCTTATGTTACCAAGATTAACTGTAGAAGAGAGAGATGGGAGCAAGCTTAGGGACCACAGCCTCTCTTGGCCATATATCCATCTAACAGAGCTATTCTGCTATTCCAAGTCTACTCCTGTGCTTGAAGGAAAAATACCTTCACGTGTGGGATGGAGCCTTTTAAGAACACACTTCTCTTCACTTTCACACAGATTTCCTGCTCAGAGTTCGTCAGGTTAACTTAACCTCAGAGGATTCCAGGGCTTCCAAAGTAGGAAAAAAACATGTTTATAATCAAATAATTTGGGGAACAATTAGGCTGAACAAAATGGCAAATAATTATCTTTATTGAAGAGTCATTAATAAATATGCTAGTGTCCACTGTGTTTCTTCAAGAGTAGATGATCATCTTCCAAGGATACTTGACCTTGGAAGATTTTTTTAATTCAGAATATCTCTAAAAATCTCACATTCTCCAAGGAATCAAATCACAGTCAAATTTTAGTCGAAAGCCTGTTTCAGTTATTCATACTCACTTTAGCATAAATCAGAGCCTTGACTTTGTTGAGTTGGTTGAATTCCATGACTGATGTCACTTTGGACCAGATCCATAGTCAGTTCTAGTATCCTATCACACAAGGCTGTCATCGGTGTAGGAGATAAGGTGCACATATGAGCTTGTTAAACTCTAAAGGTTATAAAACCACCTCAGAAGAGTTCTTGTTATTTGATTATTAAGAGTTTCAAGCCTCAGAAAAACTGAGGATTCATGGGAGAAAGAGAAGTCTGTGGGAAAGCATAGCAGTTGCCACGGTGACAAGTTCCTTGAAATATTAAGAGTGGAACTCTTATATCCTGACTTCCCTAAAGAACCCCTTATGAATCTACCACCCAGGAATTCACCTAAGTTTTTGCACCACTTCTCAGGGATAGTATACTGTTACTACCAAATGTTAAAAAAAATTATTCTGCTTATTTGTACAAAAATGATGCTATTAAGTCTTTAAGAGATGCTAAAATATTAAGGTTGATGTTTTCTGGTATAAAGAGGTTAAAATTAGAAGAGAATAATGGATGCCTCCTGATTAGACCCTGGTCTGGCAAGGCTTTTTACAGGCAGGACCTAGAGGCTATATTTTACATCCTCGGGGCTAGAGGGAGGAAAAAGGTAACAGAAGGATGGGACAACTCACCAGTCTAAGCAGATCAGGACAATTCTAGCCATAACTCCAGCTGAATCAGAACTGGCAACTTAAAGAGCAATGGCATGCATACGTAGTCAAGGTGGGTATCATCTTCCTTTAAGAGGATCTAGAGCTACCTATATCTGAAATTTAGGACTGGAAGATAAAGATCATTTAGTACAAACCCTCATATAAGAAACTAGGAGACTGAGGCCTAGAAAGATTTTGTAAGATATCCTAAACGTGGCTCCTGGATCAAAGTACAGTATCTCTGAGAAGCAGGCATGGAATGTGTTTTTCCACTATAGCAATAAACATGTTTCTGATAGGAGAACACAGCTCCATATATTTCCCAGTGGTTTTTTATAGTTAAGAAAAACCTATGTATTTAACCATAAATCATATTGCTTTTAAAATCAGAAAATGACTAGATGATGGAAAAATATGGAAAGATATAAGGAGTAACTTTGGCCAGAGATGCAAACAAGACAGTAGAAAACTGGCAGTAATACTCTGATCTGCACACAGACATAATAGCTTCCTGCTGAAAGAAGATGGTCTTCCCAAATGAGTGCCTCTCAGACACTTGGGTTACATAGTGATACATCAGTCCAGAGAAATCTGTTTTAATAACAATCTACTTCTTTGAGATTTCTGCTACTGGTTACAATATAGAAGGATGCCAAAGACTGTCCCTCCTTTAGCTAACAATGAAAAAGTCCCAGACAAAATAAAAATTATATTTTTCTACAAGGCAGAGGAAGAGGGGTGAATATAATGAAGACTTGATGAACTTAACTCCAAGAGAAATAAGCTTTTTATAGGTGAGTAGAGAGCTGTGACAGCTTCCACATGTAGGGGCACATGGTTTAAGTACAGACAGAAACTGGGATGGAGAGACTTTTCAGGATGGAGGGAAATTGGCCAGCTTTGTAAAACAATGTGTTCTGGCTAGGACTGTAGTCTAGAAGAACCCCGCACAGGGACAGAACACATGGACCAACAATTCTTCTTCTTATATCATAATAATCCACCATGAAATTTGCTGAGAAAAATAGCATTGGGGGAGTGACTGATAAGCAGAGAGAAACTGTACAACTCTGCACATTCTTGAGCCCTGACAGAGTTTAATCCAAAGGTAAGCAAGCTAAATATATCTTAAACTTCAGCCAATCCTCACCCAGTTCAACTACTGACATGATCAAATAGCGATTTGGGATGAGGGTGGTGGGGTTAAACACAGGTGAATTTGATACAGTTAAGCAGTGAGCAAACATAAGTACATTTATATACAATGTCCAAAAATTAAAATTGTATTACATACAAGAGAGCAAAAACAAAACAAAACAACAACAAAAACTAAATGTAAGAAAAACAGTCATTAGAAACAGATTTGCAGATGACAGTTACTGGAATAAGCAGACAAAGACTTTAAAACAACTATTATAAATATATTAAATAATTAACTGAAAATGTGATTATATTGAGTAGAAAAAAATGAATAAAAATAAACACTCTAAAAAAGAACCAAGTGGAATTCTAGAGCCAAAAATTCTGCAATCTCTGAGTGTTAAAAATCACCAGGTGAAATTAACGCTACACAGAAAACTGCTCAAAAAAGGATCAGTAAACTTAAAAACTTAAAAAAAAGAAATATTCAAAATAAAAATGAAAGAGGAAAAAATTAAGGAAAAAAAAAAAGAATGCCAATTATCTTTGGGATAATACCAAGAGATCTACAAGCAATTAGAGTCCCTGCAAGAATTGAGCAGAAAAAATTTTGGAAGAAATAATGGCTGAAAATTTTTAAATTTTTAAAAATTATCAACCCACAGATTGAAGAATGGAGCCTGAGAAACTTAACAAATCTCTAATGGGATGATGCATAGAAAAACACACCTAGGCATATTATAGTCAAATTTCTGAAAACCATGGAGAGAGAACATGTAGAAAGCATTTCCTCCCTCTAGCCCTGTGGATGTAAATGTAAATGACAGTTAACTTCTCATTACAAACAATGCAACTGAGAATACAATAAAATAATATCTTTAGAGTGCTAAAAAGAAAAAATAAAACAAAACCTGTCAACCCAGCCTTTTACATCCATGAATATATGATTTAAACATAACAGTGAAATTGAAGGTATTTTTGGATAAATTAAATCTGAGATAATTTGCCATAGCATATCTGCACTATAAAAAATACTAAAGGAAGGTCTTTAGGTCAAAGGGAAATGATACCAGATGAAAATTCAGATTTACAGGAAGGAATGGGAAATGCCAGAAATGATGATTACATGAGTAAATATAAATGATGTTTTTTCTCTTTTCTTAATTTACTTGAAAAACAACTGTCTTAGAAAAACTTTTTAAAAATGCATTGTGGGGTTTATAAAATATGTAGAAGTTAAATATATGACAAGAATAACAAAAAATGGGAAGGAATAAGTGGAAGTACACTGTTGTAAATTTTTATATGCAAAGTAGCATAATACTAATTCAAGGCAGAGAGAGAGGCAGATGTTATTTTTTTCTATTACATATATAAGAAAGCTGAGGCTCAAAGAGGATGTTTGACTTGACCAAGGTAATAAAGAGAGTTAGTGGCCAACCCTAGTCTAGAAACCAGGTTTGCAGACTCTAGGCTATTGCTTTCAAAGCAAAATTGGGATTAAGCATGGATGCATGATGGTTAATCCAAGGCTCTACATAACTAAATGAATCTTATTTCTTAGTCTACAAGGTTTGTCTCCATAATGACTCATTTCACTTATCTAAGGTTCTTCTTCTTCCCCTATGGCTGGAATATTATTTATAAAATTTATAAAAGAAAAAGAAACATGCACCGTTCTGTTTCCTTTCCATCTCCCTTCTCTGTTTAGTTTCTCTCCAAGCAATTTACCTCCCCACACTAAGTCTGGTTATCGCTTCTCATGTCAATCAAGAACAAATGAAGAAAAGAAATGTAGGGATAGGAGAGATTAAGCACAGGGTCTTTAGAGGGGTATTCAAACAGATTCTGTGAAAAGTAATGAAAGCCCATAAAGAATAGGAAAATTGTGTCCATGTTTAACTTTTCACCTCTTGGTTTGCATCTACTGTATCTTGACTATGATAGGGACTATGGCATCCTGTCTCATCAAGTCACAGTTTAGCATAGAACAGGATGACCTTCAGTAATCAATGGCAAAATGTGAGTAAAAGTGAAATTTATTCCATCCCTGCTGCTATTCCAAATGCTCTCTGCCTGTCCATTAGCAAAGAGCACTCCATCCAATAGCCCATTTCCAAGACAAAGAACATGGTAGAGCCACTCTTATTAGTTCTCAGCTTTGCACGGTCCAAGAGGAATCTTCTGAAACCTAGGCTGTAAGAAAAGGCTACTGGGATTTCTAATCCACCCATATCAAATTGCACCTTGACATAACCAGGGCTTCCAGGACAGAACAATTGTTTAATAGCTGCTCCACAAACTTGAGAGAAAACAGCTCCATTTCTGTATTGGCATACAGCACACTTCCTATGTGGGTCATTTAGAGGCAGTGCAGCCCTGCAGACAGGTAAGTCCTTCTAGTTGGGCCAATATAAGAATTTAGAAGGCAATGGCAGGGTGGGGGGGGGGGGGAGGTGAAAGGAATATTTCAAATGTGTCAATGAACTGCACCTAAAAACTGGAGCTGAGACAATGGATATGCCCATACAAGATAATGGGAAAAGACTAAAGAGAGTTCTAGGTTCACCTTGATTTAAGAATTAGAGAAACTTAACAGGAACCCATGGGGGAGGGGAAGGAAAAAAAAAAAGAGGTTAGAGTGGGAGAGAGCCAAAGCATAAGAGACTCTTAAAAACTGAGAAGAAACTGAGGGCTGATGGGGGGTGGGAGGGAGGGTGGGTGATGGGTATTGAGGAGGCACCTTTTGGGATGAGCACTGGGTGTTGTATGGAAACCAATTTGACAATAAATTTCATATTAAAAAAAAAAGAATTAGAGCATCATTCAAAAAGGACTATGATAGAGCAGCCAAATTCATAGAGACAGGAAGTAGAATGATGGTTGCCAAGGACTCAAGGGCAAAGAAAATGGGGAGTTATTATTTAGTGGGGATGGAGATTTAGTGTGGGAAGATGAAAAAAGTTCTGGACATGGTTGGGGTGACAGGTGGGCAACAATGCAAATGTACTTAACGCCACTGAACTGTACATTTCAAAATGGTTAAGAAGATAAATTTTATGTATGTATATTTTACCACAACCTTAAGAAAGAAAGAAAAAAATACAGTGACTTAATTAGCTGTTGGCCGTAATTTGTTTACAGAAAATTATAGGTCAATATTGGTTTTAGCATCTGGCAAACCTTATATACTTCCTCAGTACATCACCCAGATTCTCTCAGCCACCCCCTTTCAAGAACGTCTGTAGGGATATACCTCTGTTTGAGAAATGATTCTCTTAGATGGTTTTGGGAGTATATGACAGCCATTTCTGATGGGGAAAAAAAGCAGAGAAACAAATGAAAGGTTTTAGTGGTGGTGAGTCTCAACAAAAACAAATTATTTCAAAAATGAATTTACTTCCTGATAAGGGAAGTAGGGTGAGTTAATAGATATGAGGGGGGAAATAATTTTAAGTAGTTATTTTATCTTCAGTAGATTGTAGGTGGCTTGATTTAGCATATCAGCTATTTTACAAAATGGTGCCTAGTGAAAATATTCTTTAGCAACAAGACTTGGGGTGTCTCCATCTCAGCACCTCTGTTCTCAAGCAATTTGATTTGGGGTGACTTGTTTTGGAAATTTAAAGAAAACTGCCTTGTGAATATTTATATGAGCAGATTTTGTTTTCCCTTTGGGCTGTACAGCTGCCAGCCATTTATTGCCTGCTTGGTCCACGGGCAGGTTTTTTTTTTTTTTTTTTTTTTTTCCCTTTCCCCTCTTGTGGTTCCTACAATAGAAATAAACATTTTTTAAAATGGAAAGGAACCCACTCCCTTTTCATAATCTCAGCTACAGATCTGCTTTTGATTTTTCATGCTTCATTTTGTTCCCTGAAGGATAATTTGGAGGTTTGAGTAATTAACCCAAGACTCATAGGAGGCCGTCTTTCGAAGGCGGGTAATTTTGCTGTGGTGGAGTCGGCTGCTGTCAAGCATTAACTTCTTAATAATAAAGCCTTTCAGACCCTCGACTATCCGCACAAAGATGCACTTGAAGCTAGTGGCTTGGCAGAGTGTAAGCGGACTACTTCTATTCTTTCCTTGGACAAAATAGTCCTCTTGATCTCTGGGTTGGAGCTATTTTTATTTTAGTTCAGTTCTTTTTTGCTTTTTAACTTGGTAGGCAAGTCTTTCACTTATATTTTGATCCCCTGCTTAATCTGTTGCCTTTTTTCAAAAAGACCTGCAAAAAGACACCCTTCCCAATATCCAGTGACCAGCTCCCCCTTTCAGTATATTTAGAATCCTCCCTTTTTAGGAGAGCAGTGACTCAACTCCTGAACTAAATAAGAGTTTGATCGCACTACACTTCCTGCTATTAACATGAAATGGCCCTGGTGCAGTACTGGGGACAATCCCACCTGCAATTAACAACCAAATTAGGATGTATCTTTTCTTGGGGAGCAGATCCACCAGAAATTTGAGGACAGCTGCTGCCCTGCCTCCCATTCCCACTCTCCTTTTAATGCCCTCTCTCAAGCTCTTAGCAGAGAAATGAACCAGAAATTTTTGTTTTCTATTTGATAAATCAGTGTATTTTAAGTGATTTGGCAAATACTTACTGAGTGCTTACAATGTAACAGACACTGTGGCAGGCAGTGGTCTTTTATCCACTTGTCACCGGCTTACTGTGCCCTGAGACCTCTGACTTTTGAAAAGGATTACGAAAATACTAGGCTTAGTATATTTATATTATAATATATATAGCAATTATTTATATACATATATATTACAAAATGAATACACAATTAATTAAATGTCAACCGGCAACATGATATCAACCTAAAACTGCAGACATTTAAAAATGCCATTCCATTCAAAAGCAGTTTATGGGTAGAGTTTTCTCACTTTTCAAAGATTCCCAAATATTCTCCTTGGTTTTTTTTTTTTTTATGTTTATTTTTTAAAGAGAGAGGAGAGAGAGAAAGAGAGAGAGTGCGAGCAAGTGGAGGAGGGGCACAAAGAGAGGGAGACAGAAGGCTCAAACTCACAGACTGACCTGAGCTGAAGTCAGAGGTTCAACTGACTAAGCCACCCAGGTGCCCCAAATATTCTATTTGTAAGCAAAACTAGTTTTTCAGAGCCAAATAATTTCATAAGCACCTTTATTTTATTTATTTTAAAAACTTTCAAATTAAAAAAAATTATAGTCACTGTGAGATGTATAAGTATCAAGACGTTTACTATGATAAAAGTAAAGCAGCTTTAAAGCTTTAAAGCAGCCCAGTGAGAACAGATAGAGGTTCATGGGTGTCAAAAAAGAGGCCTCTGCCATTCAGAAGTTTACAATCCCCGGGTGGACAAGCATGGCTAGTAAAGGAAATGCAAAGGATGCGCTCCACTTGAGGTCCTAGTATTGTCTCAATAGCTTGATGCTTTTTGGGATATTTGAAGACACTTCTCATGCCAATGCAAAAGGACTTTCTTTTCTGCTTCTTTCTGTTCCTTATATAATATTCTGGTCACTTCTTCTTGATCATACCTCAGCTTGTGTCTCATATAATTTGGTGCCAAAAAGGGAAAACCACACTCCAGATGTGGTGAAAATTAAGTAAAGTATGTGGGAGTCTTGCCACCTCACCAGAGTTTTATTCTTACATTAATTCAGCTGCATTGTGTTTTGCATGGATACTTGTCCTCAACCAAAACACAACAGCCCCCAGGTCCTTTTCATATCAGTAGTGCCAAGCAGATTATCCTCATAGGTATTTGTGAAGGTGGCTTTCTAAACGTTTTCTAAATGTAGTTTTGTAATTCCCTTCCCCTCAAAAAAACAAACCTTGATTTTGTTATCTGGCATAGTTATTCTCCCTCTCAGCTTTGTGCCCGCTTAAGTTTGATAAATTTGCCCTCTATATTGGATAAGACAGAAATGATCAAGTACAGAATAAGGGACTTCACCCTAGGGATCACCTAAAAATAATGTTGGTCCCTGGGAGTTGCTTGTTCCATCAGCTACAAAATTCAGCTATGGTACAATTCTCTATTTTGGCAATGGAGACATCACAAATTATTTCTTTAAACGCTTTACTGAAATAACAACATTCTGATTTTCAAAACCATCCAAGCAAGAATACTGCTTCTGTAGTTTCTATTTTCAGTTTAATATTGTACGTCACATATCATTTTAACATTATATGACCCAGAACTCATAAGTACTAACTCATTATTACATTTATTTATAGAGACAAAACGTCTGAGTCTAGCACAATGAAGTTAAATTTATGTGACACCAAAGGATCAGTAAAGATAATAGCACTACACCACTCATGGTATAGAATTGGATAGGACTTCAACAGGTCGTTTCATCATCCCTGTGCCTCAATTAAGTCAGTCCCCAAGTCTGTCTTCATTTCCCTCAGGTCTTTCTTTTTATGTCTCCTTCAGAATTCTGTGTAAATGACACCATTTTCTGAGTGGTCATAGACAGTCTAAAATTTAAAGTTTTAAGAATAGTGTCCAATTCAGTATTCCTTGTCTGGCTTTGCCTTTTGACCTGGATCTAAAGTAATTGGATCTCTGATAAGTATTTAATGGCCTTGGGGACATGCAAAGAAGTGTGGGTCCTGCTCCGGATTAAAGGGTTTAGGAATCCAGGGAAGGCGCCACATTCCCGGCTGTGTTAATTAGCCATGCCTGTTGCTAATAAGTCTCTGGAGATATTTTACGGGATCACAGAAGCAATTTGTGATGCCCAGAGTGGGAGGGAAAAACAAAACCCTGGCTTTATGAATCTCTTAAAAAAGAACTTTGCCTTCTCTACAAAATCATTCTCCTTATAATTTAGATTTTTTTTTAAACCAGAACAACAGAGCATAGAAATCAAACCTCTATAATTCAAAGTGAATTATGGAAATGTATTTCTCTTTCTTCAGTTGTGTAATTCAATTCAGTGTTCTTACCCTTCAATAAAACCCTGACTATTATTAGCTGAAAGCATGAGTTTATAATCATTTTTTAAAATTCTGTGGATCTCATCCATGGAATTTATTTGCTTTTCAATACTATCTTTCCCTCAAGGGACTCATTACTCGTTTACACATCTAGAAAGTAAATAATGTGCCATTAACTGGAAAAAAAAATGTAGCCTCTAATTCGTGGCACCAGGATATGCTTTTTTTTTCTTTCTTTCTCTCTTTCTTTCTTTTTTTTTTTTTTTAAACAAGACAAGCATTTGGAAACAGAATACTTTAAAAGGAAAAGATCAGAACTTGTTTTTCAATGAGTTGAGAACAACAGGCACCATTGTAGCCCAAAGCAAGGGTCTTATATTCAGTTCAGGGGGAAAAAAAATCCATAACGAACTATTATATGTAAGCTCAAGATTTAGATTAAATATTCCTAAATTCCAGATGGATTCCAATTTCTTTCTTAATGTGTATATCTATTTCCAAAATTATTCATGACTTTTTTTTAAGACCTTAGTATTCTGATAAATTAAAAACATTGGGAGTAATCATTTAAACCAGAAATAAGGGCATATTTCCACAACAGCTATTTATCTGTGGCCCAATTGGCACTGTATGGAAAATTCTTCCCAGCATCCTCTGGGTTGGGGAGAGCAGGACACAATCTGGTTTCATCAAAGGATCAGGAAGTAGTTTACCATAAAGTACAGCATGAATCCTATCTATATATGGCATCTATATGAAAAGACAGGCATTCCCAGACATATAATCATTAATCTTGTAGGCATCTCAGGAGTGCAAATGATTGATTCCATCTGTGTTGACTGAAGTGGCTACACTGGGCTTCCCCTAGAGACAAGGGTAGAAGACCTAATGAAGCTGTCAAGTTTTGCTCTCACAGAGAACCTGGGATGATGTTAAGACTAATATATCTAACATTTAGGGAATACTTATTTCATGCTAGGCACTGCTTTCAACACTTTATGTATATGAACACATTTATTCCTAACAACAATATCAGGGAGGTGCATGAATATTCCTATTTTCTGGAAAAGGGAACTGAGACACAAAGAAGTAAGACTGTTTCCCAAAGACAAGCAATTAGCAACAGACCAAGTAGTCTGATTTTAGAGCAGTGTTATTCAAAAGGTATATGTGAGGCACATATGTAATTTTAAATGATCCAAAGGCACATTTTTTTAAAAAAGTAAACAAACATAGATGAAATTAATTTTAATAATATATTTTCTTTAGTTCATTGTATCCCAAATAGTATCATTTCAACATGTAACAGAATAAAAAATTATTAATGAGATGTTTTATATTTTTTAACTAATTTCTTGAAATCCTCTGTGTATTTTACATCTCAGTTTGGATTAGCCATGTTTCAAGTGCTTAATGCCACACATGGCTAGGGTCTACTGATCTTGAGTCAACTTTCTAAATATCCTCATGTTACTAGAAGTGATGTGTCTTACCCTGCAGTATCTATCACTCTTCTCTTGGGGTGGAGGCAGCTTCTAAATGCAGAAATGTAGTGGAGAAGGGGATTGCTGTGGTTTCTGGGAGAACTGCAAGAATCACACCCCTTCCACTTCATTTGGAGGATCTGTGGATATTAGAATAAGGCCTGGCTCTGGGATGACAGAGCCCCTCTGGTTGACAGAGGCATCCCCCCTCATCTCTCAGGCCACAAGCTCCACACCCACACGCCATGGCCCTGCATTTCCTTCTCAAGCTCTCTGTGGGTTCCCTGTGGAGACCGGGCTGGGAGGACAGGGCAAAAAGGAGAGCACTCCCCTACAGGCAGTTCTTGGTTGTGTGCACTCAGCGAGGTTAGGGGGGCCCACCCTGGGTGTTTCTGTCAGGATGGAAGTGAGAGCAAGACTTTCAGAACATGTGTCTTGGGTGGCCCTGTGCCAGCAGGAGACTGTTCTGGACAGAGAATGATGTTCCATGTGCTTATCATTGGCAGCATAAAAAAGGCAGAGAGGCAGTCTCCAGTCCTTTGCTCCCTGGATGGTTTGCATTCTGTTTTTCCTCTGTTTCTCCCGTCTCTCTGAAGATAGTCCTCTCTGGAGCTGTGGGCTTAGTCTCTCTTTTATTTCATTACCTTTTTGATCATGAAAAACTCACTCATTAGTCTGCCTTCAGGTGGCTGTCTCTATGACCGCACATCTTACCTCTGGAAGGACAGGGCTGCAGAAAAGTGAATGCTCTGATAGACCAGGTAGGTTTCCAAGGACAGGAAGCTAGGTAGTGGCCAGGGGACCAGGCTTGTCTCCCTAGTATCCTAGGGAGGCCAAGAGTTGAATAGCGGTGGAGGGTCACAGAAGTGTCAGGAAGGTTCCTTCCAGATGTAGAGAACAGAACCTGCTACTGGGAAGCCAGCTATTTCACCCAACAGGTGCACATTCCTTGTGTTCTGCCCTAAAGCTGTTTTAGACTCTGCAGTCTCTCCCCCAGCCCTCTACCTTCTCAGCCCTGCTCAGAGTTATAGATGGAGGGTGCAAGCAGGAAGGAAAAGAGAGTCAGGGGTAGATGAATACACAATCATTTCTGTATTGGTATCTCAAAAAGCATTCCCCACAGAAGTCACAACTCAGTATTTTTCAAACTTCTTTGACCATAATTGACTGTAAGAAACGTTATTTAAATTGGTACTAATATTTTGAAGAAACTATTCGGTGGTGTCTACTAATGGTGAACTTCCACATACCCAGTGATCCAGTAATTACATTCCTAGCTACATCCCCTAGCCAACAGGGATGTGTATATATGTTTACCAAAAGACACACAGTAGAAAGTCCATAGCAGCACTCTCTGTATTAGTTAAAAACAAACAAACAAAAAAACATGGACATGACCCAAATATCATCCACAAAAAACTGGTTTAAACTATGTGTGGTCATGCAATACACAGTATGTATGCTGTACATAATTTGATACTGAGAATGAGCAAATTATAGCCATATTGTATTTATTATATTGTGTTGTATTATATTATACTACATTATATTAGTTCTCAAAAATAGTCTGAGTAACACCTTTAGATTGAGAGTGAGGGGATGGAGAACTATTTATCATGCTACTGGAAGCCAAAAGAAAGCTGGAGTAGCCATACTTATATCAGACAAACTAGACTTTAAATTAAAGGCTGTAACAAGAGATGAAGAAGGGCATTATATAATAATTACAGGGTCTATCCATCAGGAAGAGCTAACAATTGTAAATGTCTATGCGCCGAATACCGGAGCCCCCAAATATATAAAACAACTACTCATAAACATAAGCAACCTTATTGATAAGAACGTGGTAATTGCAGGGGACTTTAACACCCCACTTACAGAAATGGATAGATCATCTAGACACACGATCAATAAAGAAACAAGGGCCCTGAATGAGACATTGGATCAGATGGACTTGACAGATATATTTAGAACTCTGCATCCCAAAGCAACAGAATATACTTTCTTCTCGAGTGCACATGGAACATTCTCCAAGATAGATCATATACTGGGTCACAAAACAGCCCTCCATAAGTTTACCAGAATTGAAATTATACCATGCATACTTTCAGACCACAATGCTATGAAGCTTGAAATCAACCACAGAAAAAAGTCTGGAAAACCTCCAAAAGCATGGAGGTTAAAGAACACCCTACTAACGAATGAGTGGGTCAACCAGGCAATTAGAGAAGAAATTAAAAAATATATGGAAACAAATGAAAATGAAAATACAACAATCCAAACGCTTTGGGACGCAGCGAAGGCAGTCCTGAGAGGAAAATACATTGCAATCCAGGCCTATCTCCAGAAGCAAGAAAAATCCCAAATACCAAATCTAACAGCACACCTAAAGGAAATAGAAGCAGAACAGCAAAGACAGCCTAAACCCAGCAGAAGAAGAGAAATAATAAAGATCAGAGCAGAAATAAACAATATAGAGTCTAAAAAAACTGTAGAGCAGATCAACGAAACCAAGAGTTGGTTTTTTGAAAAAATAAACAAAATTGACAAACCTCTAGCCAGGCTTCTCAAAAAGAAAAGGGAGATGACCCAAATAGATAAAATCATGAATGAAAATGGAATGATTACAACCAATCCCTCAGAGATACAAACAATTATCAGGGAATACTATGAAAAATTATATGCCAACAAATTGGACAACCTGGAAGAAATGGACAAATTCCTGAACACCCACACTCTTCCAAAACTCAATCAGGAGGAAATAGAAAGCTTGAACAGACCCATAACCAGCGAAGAAATTGAATCGGTTATCAAAAATCTCCCAACAAATAAGAGTCCAGGACCAGATGGCTTCCCAGGGGAGTTCTACCAGACGTTTAAAGCAGAGATAATACCTATCCTTCTCAAGCTATTCCAAGAAATAGAAAGGGAAGGAAAACTTCCAGACTCATTCTATGAAGCCAGTATTACTTTGATTCCTAAACCAGACAGAGACCCAGTAAAAAAAGAGAACTACCGGCCAATATCCCTGATGAATATGGATGCAAAAATTCTCAATAAGATACTAGCAAATCGAATTCAACGGCATATAAAAAGAATTATTCACCATGATCAAGTGGGATTCATTCCTGGGCTGCAGGGCTGGTTCAACATTCGCAAATCAATCAACGTGATACATCACATTAACAAAAAAAAAGAGAAGAACCATATGATCCTGTCAATCGATGCAGAAAAGGCCTTTGACAAAATCCAGCACCCTTTCTTAATAAAAACCCTTGAGAAAGTCGGGATAGAAGGAACATACTTAAAGATCATAAAAGCCATTTATGAAAAGCCCACAGCTAACATCATCCTCAATGGGGAAAAACTGAGAGCTTTTTCCCTGAGATCAGGAACCCGACAGGGATGCCCACTCTCACCGCTGTTGTTTAACATAGTGTAGGAAGTTCTAGCATCAGCAATCAGACGACAAAAGGAAATCAAAGGCATCAAAATTGGCAAAGATGAAGTCAAGCTTTCGCTTTTTGCAGATGACATGATATCATACATGGAAAATCCGATAGACTCCACCAAAAGTCTGCTAGAATTGATACATGAATTCAGCAAAGTCGCAGGATACAAAATCAATATACAGAAATCAGTTGCATTCTTATACACTAACAATGAAGCAACAGAAAGACAAATAAAGAAACTGATCCCATTCACAATTGCACCAAGAAGCATAAAATACCTAGGAATAAATCTAACCAAAGATGTAAAGGATCTGTATGCTGAAAACTATAGAAAGCTTACGAAGGAAATTGAAGAAGATTTAAAGAAATGGAAAGACATTCCCTGCTCATGGATTGGAAAAATAAATATTGTCAAAATGTCAATACTACCCAAAGCTATCTACACATTCAATGCAATCCCAATCAAAATTGCACCAGCATTCTTCTCGAAACTAGAACAAGCAATCCTAAAATTCATATGGAACCACAAAAGGCCCCGAATAGCCAAAGGAATTTTGAAGAAGAAGACCAAAGCAGGAGGCATCACAATCCCAGACTTTAGCCTCTACTACAAAGCTGTCATCATCAAGACAGCATGGTATTGGCACAAAAACAGACACATAGACCAATGGAATAGAATAGAAACCCCAGAACTAGACCCACAAACGTATGGCCAACTCATCTTTGACAAAGCAGGAAAGAACATCCGATGGAAAAAAGACAGCCTCTTTAACAAATGGTGCTGGGAGAACTGGACAGCAACATGCAGAAGGTTGAAACTAGACCACTTTCTCACACCATTCACAAAAATAAACTCAAAATGGATAAAGGACCTGAATGTGAGACAGGAAACCATCAAAACCTTAGAGGAGAAAGCAGGAAAAGACCTCTCTGACCTCAGCCGTAGCAATCTCTTACTCAACACATCCCCAAAGGCAAGGGAATTAAAAGCAAAAGTGAATTACTGGGACCTTATGAAGATAAAAAGCTTCTGCACAGCAAAGGAAACAACCAACAAAACTAAAAGGCAACCAACGGAATGGGAAAAGATATTTGCAAATGACATATCGGACAAAGGGCTAGTATCCAGAATCTATAAAGAGCTCACCAAACTCCACACCCAAAAAACAAATAACCCAGTGAAGAAATAGGCAGAAAACATGAATAGACACTTCTCTAAAGAAGACATCCGGATGGCCAACAGGCACATGAAAAGATGTTCAGCGTCGCTCCTTATCAGGGAAATACAAATCAAAACCACACTCAGGTATCACCTCACGCCAGTCAGAGTGGCCAAAATGAACAAATCAGGAGACTATAGATGCTGGCGAGGATGTGGAGAAACGGGAACCCTCTTGCACTGTTGGTGGGAATGCAAATTGGTGCAGCCATTCTGGAAAGCAGTGTGGAGGTTCCTCAGAAAATTAAAAATAGACCTACCCTATGACCCAGCAATAGCACTGCTAGGAATTTATCCAAGGGATACAGGAGTACTGATGCATAGGGGCACTTGTACCCCAATGTTCATAGCAGCACTCTCAACAATAGCCAAATTATGGAAAGAGCCTAAATGTCCATCAACTGATGAATGGATAAAGAAATTGTGGTTTATATACACAATGGAATACTACGTGGCAATGAGAAAATATGAAGTATGGCCTTTTGTAGCAACATGGATGGAACTGGAGAGTGTGATGCTAAGTGAAATAAGCCATACAGAGAAAGACAGATACCATATGGTTTCACTCTTATGTGGATCCTGAGAAACCTAACAGGAACCCATGGGGGAGGGGGAGGAAAAAAAGAAAAAAAAAAAAAAAAGAGGTTAGAGTGGGAGAGAGCCAAAGCATAAGAGACTGTTAAAAACTGAGAACAAACTGAGGGTTGATGGGGGGTGGGAGGGAGGAGAGGGTGGGTGATGGGTATTGAGGAGGGCACCTTTTGGGATGAGCACTGGGTGTTTTATGGAAACCAATTTGACAATAAATTTCATATATTATAAAAAAAAATAGTCTGAGTAAAAGAAGCCACACAACAAAGACACAAAAGAACATATATGACATCATTTCATTTATACAAAGTTCAAAAAGAGCCTACATTTTATGTTGCAATCAACAACACATATAGTATACAGAAATGAATTGAAAGGATAAAGAAACAATTCTTATTCCTAATATATGTAGTGTACTCTGATATTTTTCTATTCTGTTTTTTAAAGCCTAGTAGCTACTCACTAGATGGATTTTATAATCTTTAATGGATTGTGACCTATAGTTTAGAAAACACTGTTATTAATGTGGGCGAGGCTCTCAGACTAGCCCAGAGGCCTCCTAATTTCTGCAAGCTTCAGTTTCCTCCTCTGTAAATCAAGGATAATAATGGTATCCATCTCATGGGTAGTTGTGAGGATCGGATGAGTTAATGTACATTAAGCACTTAGCACAATCCCTGGCACATGTTTACATACATGCTTTCATTAGTAGTTTTATTTCTAAATACTTGCAGCTCTTTCCTCAGGCAAATAAACCTTTTAAATCCCTGCTCTGTACCTACTGATCATGTAAACTAAACTTCCAGCAGAGACTTAGATACTATTGCTTGCTCCAGGGAATTCAGGTTCCCTGTTATTAGGACTTCTGGAATTTCCACACAGAAGCGGGCTTCTTTAAATTGTTTCTGCACTCCCACATCATGTTCCACTGGGCTGTTTTCTTGTCTGCTCTGATCTTTTAGGTAGGGCCTGAGATCACTTGGGCTGTACAGTGTAACTGTATTTGCACAATTCTTGTTTTTAAAAAGTCATCTTATCTTGGGAAGTGTTGGTCACGGCCAAGAGCAGCCCTCCTATTTGGCCGGGGGTCTGACTGGCCCCCATTGCTTCCTCCAACAACAAGGGCTTTATGCTCCATGCAAAAAAGACCAGCTGTCAGTTTAAATTTCCCTAATCCAGCCAGATCCCAACTCGGCCAATCAACAGTCGCTATCTAGGGGAAGCCCATCTGTGAAATGCAGCAGTGCCCTTACTGGAATGACATGTCATAAAAATTAGTTTGGGCACTAATCTAAGGAAGCTTTGTGCTGAGTGGAGGGACTGCAAGGTCCCGGCTGGTGTCCTTCTCTTTGCCAAAAAGCTGGACCAGATGAGCAGTGCAGAGCTTGAAAATAAAGCAAGCGCCTTCACGTCCTGCCTCCTCCCATGCGATGCTGTCCTCAGCAATAAGGGAAGAACCTTACCCACTCCCCGAGTTTTTTCTCCCAAGCAGCCTGTACTCTATCACGCAAGGGGGCTAAAAGGATGGCTGGATGGAAATCTATCAATGCTGCTGGGGTTTTTTTGGGGAGGGTTGGGGGGGGTGGGAAGGTGTTGTTGTGACTATTGTTTTCTAGCTGCAAGATTACATTCCTAACACATGTTAGCCTGATTTGTTTAAAAAGACATGCAACCTCATCCTACTACCAAAGATTCTTCTAGTGTGAGTTGCCCCTCTCACCTCTGGAAGAACAGTTGCTCCCAAAACATGTTTTGTGAATTGCTGAAAAAAAGAAAGACTTACATTTTGCTATATTTTAATGGCCCAGGTGACTTTGTCCTCCAGAGACCACTTTATCCTGCCCTGTTTGCTTCCTCTCAATTTACACCACACCCTCACTTTACCACAACCCTCCTTTCTAAAAATTTTCCTGGACTCTTTGCTCCTCTCAGCTTCCATCACAGGACCATGGAGAGAGTCAGGGGATGGGTGGCTAATGGCTTGGCAGGGGGCAGATCCGAAATTGGTATGCAGGGGGTGCCAACTCTTGTCCCGGCATGCTGGGCATGGCTGGAAATGGGAGGAGCCCTGAAAACAGGATCCTGAAACAGGGGCTGGGGGTGAAAGTTGGAGAAGTAGGAAATGGTTTGCACATGTGAAATGTTTGCTAACTATTCATGGCAGAGTACGCATGCATACACACAGAGGGCACCCGCATAGCAAGGGCGTGGGATTGGCTGCCCAACTTCGCATACAGTGTCTGGAAATCTTATTTCTACTACTTTTCCGTATTTTAATCACATTTACACAGTTTTCCAATGATTTTTATTGAGGGCGTCCTACATTGTCTGCATTGTTCCAGGTGTCTAGGGATACGTTTCCCCAAAGACCATTCACCAGCTAGGCTGCCTGCAAGTGTGCACAAGGCTGACTTTGACCAATTAAAACATAAACTTTATAGACAGGAGCTCAAAGGATCTGGAGCAGGCCTCTTTACATCCTTAATTGACTGAATAATGTGCTTCATCTGTGCCATTTTAAAAAATCACCACGCCATGAATCACAAATTTTGAACTGTACTTTCAGACAATCACATGGACATTTTCACACTTGCACATTTTTATGTGGTTTAACTCCCGTTTAAAATGATTTGGGGATCTTTCCTGAAAGTATAGGTCTTGTCCTAGAAGTTAGACATGTGAGTTCTAAAGTAAAACTGGAAAAAAATAAAAAATTGATGATCACATTCTTGTATTTAAAAAAACTACAGATTTTTTTTAAAAAGTCTTTTCCTCATAATATTAAGAATATTTTCTTACTTAGTTAATTTCATCTAATTTTTAAATTTTAAACTAATCTTTGGAATAAAGGGAACGAACCAATGTTTTGCCCCGTCTTTTCTTCAAGGCAATGTAATTAATCAGATAGCCATTTTAGGTCAGCCTGAACTCTGGGCAGCCAGTGTGACAGCTTGAGAGACCCAGAGCATATTTTCTAAGGACTCTGTACACACATTATATATTAGACCAAAAGATAAGCAATCAATCTGTTAGTTAAAACCATACACTTATGCAATTTTATATGGTGAAATTTGTTTATTATGACATTTACAAGCAAGTCATGAAGACTTTCGTGATATTTTGGAAAGACACTATAACATGTAAAGCAAGACTGAAATGAATTAAAGCCGACAGAGAAGGGGTTGGGAGAGAGGAGAAAAAGAGATGATAGACACAATGTTATATCTCAGGGTGGAAATCTAGTGAGCTTGGGGGAAGGTTAGATTAAAAAAAACATTTTACTCATTCATTTATTCACTCACTCATTTCTTTGCTTCTTCATTAAATGCCAGTAAGGGCTCATTAACACAGACCCAGACAGTGTATGATCAAGTTAAGCCTAACGTTTCTCCCAAAGCTCATGTGATCCCTTTCAAGCTACACTTCTATCCTCTCCACTGCAGCTGGCTCTCTCCTTCAAAGGTGATCTCCTCCTCAAAGCTCCACATTGCTCCTAACCTCCTCCACACATGCTACCTCTCTGCCTTCCCTTTATTGTTTTCAATTCATTTTTCCAAACCTCATCCTTCTTTTCCCAGCCCTAGCCTCCAGTGGTTTGTATTGAGCTCACATACAGCTACGATGGCTTCTGTATAAAAAGAAGTCTAAGGTGCAACCAGGAGCTACGATTCATGCTTACAACATAGGGAATCTGGACAACACATCACACTTGCACAGTACCAGTGGGCTGATCCATGCAATGGGCACTATAAGAGTTTGTGGGATGAAAAACCACAGGAGGTTTTTTTAAGGAACTGAGATTTAAGTCGTGATACTAAGACTTGGGCAGTTGTAAAAGACAGCAGAGACATTCCTGGTGAATGTGAAAAGCTATGCACCCCAGTGGCTGTCGATTACTTGCAGTTCTATGAGCACATCCTGGGCTTAAACATTCTCCAGCACATCCTGGGCTTAACATTCTCCCTGTCAGCGACTTGAATGCATGTTCTTTAGCACAGGCTTAAAAAAAACAAAGATGGGTCAGTGTGTCTCTCTGGCTTTTCCATTTCTCTTCATTCTATTTATTTTAAGCCCCTTGAAAAGAGGTTCATATCTGATCTTTAGTTGGAAGGGACCAGCATGCTCTGCCTCACATAGACTGAAAAGGGCTAGTAATTTACAAGAAATTAAGTCTCATGAATATTATCTGTGACAATCAAGTCAGGGCCCTGTGTGAATTGAGATGAAAAAAAAAAAAGATGAATGGGCTTGTACAAAGAAAGTTTCCAAAACATGACCAAGTCAATAAGTATTGATTTATACTGGTTACACTGCAGTATAATGCAACCATAACATCAGAGGGAAACAGCAAAATAAGGCCAGAGTATGCAGTGAGGATAAGTCAGGTAAGTCAGAGGAAGCAGGCTGACTGGGTGCTGGAAGGAGGTGTGAGTGGATGGGAGAAGCCCTGGGGAAGGAAGGGACCTGCAGGAGGCAAGATTTTCATACTCTGGTAACATAAACACTGTCCACTGTGTCTGGCAGGAGATCCCCAGAGAGCACGTGGCTGTGAGGGTGGCTGGGTTCAAGTTCTTGCTTAATTTTGCATAGGTTGACTTTAAGTATTGATATCTACATGTAAAGCACCTACTGTGAAGCAAGGGAATTCTCAACAAAGTTTTCCTGTTTCTGTTATCTTTATCTTGAGTCTCTATCATAAAAATGAAAATGCTAACAAAGCCAGACTAATAAAAATAGGAACACGGTACTCTTGCTAGAAAATTCTGGGCTTTCCTGCATCTTTCTCTCAGATTCATTAAGAAAAATGATACAAACTTTGAAAATAATGGAAAGAAGACTAATGTGTATCTTTTTTATATACTTGCAGAAAGGGTCATCTGACACTCAAAGGGAAAGTAGCATTGCCTGTCTTAATAATTAGGGCCTAGATGATGTAAAGCTAGATGTTATCTTATTAAAAATCGAGGAGGAGGAGCCAAGATGATGGCACAGCATGGAAGTTTTTTGTGTGTCTTGTGTCCGTGAAATATAGCCAGACCAACACTAAACCATCCTGCACACCTAGAAAACTGATTGCAGGATTAACACAACAATCTGCACAATCTGAACCACAGAATTCAGCAGGAATTCATCCAAAAAGAAAGAGCATGAAGAAACGACAGCCAGGGATTTAACCAACACAGATACAAGCAAGACGTCTGAACCAGAATTTAGAATCATGATAATAAGAATATTAGCTGGAGTTGAAAATAGATTACAATCCCTTTCTGAAGAGATAAAAGAAGTAAAAAATAGTCAGAATGAAATTAAAAATGCTATAACTGAGCTGCAATCATGGATGGATGCTATGGCAGCAAGGATGGGTGCAGCAGAACAGAGAATCAGCAATATAGAGGAGAAACTTAAAGAGATTAATGAAGCAGAAAAAAAAGAGGGAGATTAAGGCAAAAGAGCATGATTTAAGAATTAGAGAAATCAGTGACTCATTAAAAAGGAACATCAGAATCATAGGGGTCCCAGAAGATGAAGAGAGAGAAATAGGGGTAGAAGTGTTATGTGAGCAAATCATCGTGGAAAGCTTTCCTAACCTGGGGAAAGACACAGATATCAAATCCAGGAAGCACAGAGGACCCCCATTAGATTCAACAAAAACCGACCATCAACAAGGCATATCATAGTCAAATTCACAAAATACTCAGGCAAGGAGAGAATCATGAAAGCAGCAAGGGAAAAAAAAGTCCCTAACCTAAAAGGGAAGACAGATCAGGTTTGCAGCAGACCTATCCACAGAAACTTGGCAGGCCAGAAAGGAGTAGCAGGATACATTCAATGTGCTGAATCAGAAAAATATGCAGCCAAGAATTCTTTATCCAGCAAGGCTGTCATTCAAAATAGGAGAGATAAAAAGTTTCCCAGATAAACAAAAACTAAAGGAGTTTGTGACCACTAAACCAGCCCTGCAAAAAATTTTAAGGTGGACTCTCTGAGGGAAGAAAAGATGAAAATATATATATATATAAATAAATAAATACCAAAAGCAACAAAGATTAGAAAGGACCAGAGAACACAACCAGAAACGCCAACTCTACAAGCATCATAATGGCAATAAATTCATATCTTTCAGTACTCACTCTAAACGTCAATGGACTCAATGCTCCAATCAAAAGACATAGGGTAACAGAATGGATAAGAAAACAAGATCCATCTATATGCTGTTTACAAGAGACCCACTTTAGACCTAAAAACACCTTCAGTTGAAAATAAGGGAATGGAGAACCATCTATCATGCTAATGGCCAACAAAAGAAAGCCAGAGTAGCCATACTTATATCAGACAATCTAGACTTTAAAATAAAGACTGTATCAAGAGATGCAGAAGGGCATTATATCATAATCAAGGGGTCTATCCACCAAGAAGACCTAACAATTGTCAACATTTATGCGCCAAATGTGGTAGCATCCAAATATATAAATCAGTTAATCACAAACATAAAGAAACTCATTGACAGTAATACCATAATAGTAGGAGACTTCAACACCCCACTCACAGCAATGGACAGATCATCTAATCAAAAAATCAACAAGGAAACAAGGGCTTTGAATGACACACTAGACCAGATGGACTTAACAGATATATTCAGAACATTTCATCCTAAAGCAGCAGAATATACATTCTTCTCCAGTGCACATTGAACATTCTCCAGAATAGACCACATACTGGGATACAAATCAGCTCTATGTAAGTTCAAAAAGATCAAGATCATACCATGCATATTTTCAGACCACAATGCTATGAAACTCCAAATCAACCACAAGAAAAAATTTGGAAAGGTAACAAATACTTGGAGACTGAAGAACATCCTACTAAAGAATGAATGGGCTAACCAAGCAGTTAAAGAGGAAATTATAAAGTAAATGGAAGTCAATGAAAATGATAACACCACAACCCAAAACTTCTGGGACACAGCAAAGGTGGTTATAAGAGGAAAGTATATAGCAATCCAGGTCTTCCTAAAGAAGGAAGAAAGGTCTCAGATACACAACCTAACCTTACGCCTTAAGGAGCTGGAAAAAGAACAGCAAATAAAACCCCAAACCAGAAGAAGATAGGAAATAATAAAGATTAGAGCAGAAATTAATGCTATCGAAACTAAAAAAACAGTAGAACAGATCAATGAAACCAGAAGCTGGTTCTTTGAAAGAATTAACAAAATTGATAAACCACTAGCCAGTTTGATCAAAAAGAAAAAGGAAAGAACCCAAATAAATAAAATCAAGAATGAAAGAGGAGAGATCACAACCAACCCACCAGAAATAAAAACAATAATAAGAGAATATTGTGAGCAACTATAAGCCAATAAAATGGGAAATCTGGAAGAAATGGACAAATTCCTAGAAACATAGACACTACCGAAACTGAAACAGGAAGATAGAAAATTTGAACAGACCCATAACCAGGAAGGAAACCGAATTAGTAATCAAAAATGTGCCAAAAAACAAGAGTCCAGAGCCAGATGGCTTTCCAGAGGAATTCTACCAAACATTTAAGGAAGAGTTAACACCTATTCTCTTGAAGGTGTTCCAAAAAATAGAAATGGAAGGAAAACTTCCAAACTCTTTCTATGAAGCCAACATTACCTTGATTCCAAAACCAGACAGAGACCCCACTAAAAAGAACTATAGACCAATTTCCCTGATGAACATGGATGCAAAAATCCTCAACAAGATATTAGCCAACTTGACCCAACAATACATTAAAAAAATTATTCACCATGACCAAGTGGGATTTATACCTGGGATGCAGGGCTGGTTCAATATCCACAAAACAATTAATGTGATTTATCACATCAATAAAAGAAAGGACAAGAACCATATGATCCTCTCAATAGATGCAGAGAATGCATTTCACAAAATACAGCATCGTTTCCTGATAAAAACCCTCAAGAAAGTAGGGATAGAAGGAGTATACCTCGAAATCATAAAAGCCATATATGAACAACACAATGCTAATATCATCCTCAATGGGGAAAAACTGAGAGCTCTCCCCCTAAGGTCAGGAATAAGACAGGGATGTGCACTCTCGCCACTGTTATTCAACTAGTATTGGAAGTCGTAGGTTCTACAGTCAGACAACAAAAAGAAAAAAAAGGTCTCTAAATCAGCCAGGAGGAGGTCAAACTTTCACTCTTCACAGATGACATGATACTCTATATAGAAAACCCAAAAGATTCCACCAAAATACTGCTAGAATTTATTCATGAATTCAGCAAAGTTGCAGGATACAAAATCAACACACAGAAATCAGTTGCATTCCTATATACCAACAATGAAGCGACAGAAAGAAATCAAGGAATCCATCCCATTTACAGTTGCACCAAAAACCATAAAATACCTAGGAATAAATCTAACCAAAGAGGTGAAAAGTATATACACTAAAAACTGTAGAAAGCTTATGAAAGAAATGGAAGAAGACACAAAAAAATGGAAAAAGATTCCATGCTCCTGGATAGGAAGAACAAATATTGTTAAAATGTTGATACTACCCAAAGCAATCTACATATTCAATGCAATCCTTATCAAAATAAAACCAGCATTCTTCACAGAGCTAGAACAAATAATCCTAAAATTTGTATGGAACCAGAAAAGACACCGAATAGCCAAAGCAATCTTGAAAAAGAAAACCAAAGCAGGAGGCATCACAATCCCAGACTTCAAGTTATACTACAAAGCTGTAATCATCAAGACAGTATAGTACTGGCACAAAAACAGACACTCAGATCAATGGAACAGAATAGAGAACCCAGAAATGGACTCACAAATGTATGGCCAACTAATCTTTGACAAAGCAGGAAAGAATATCCAGTGGAATAAAGACAGTCTCTTCAGCAAGTGGTGCTGGGAAAACTGGACAGAGACATGCAGGAAAATGAACCTGGATCACTTTCTTACACCATGCACAAAAATAAACTGAAAATGGATGAAAGACCTAAACGTAAGACAGGAAGCCATCAAAATCCTCAAGGAGAAAGCAGGCAAAAACCTCTTTGATCTTGGCCGCAGCAACTTCTTACTCAACATGTCTCTGGAGGCAAGGGAAACAAAAGCAAAACGAACTACTGGGACCTCATCAAAATAAAAAGCTTCTGCACAGCAAAGGAAACAATCAGCAAAACTAAAAGGCAACTGACAGAATGGGAGAAGATATTTGCAAATGACATATCAGATAAAGGGTTAGTATCCAAAATCTATAAAGAACTTATCAAACTCAACACCCAAAAAACAAATAATCCAGTGAAGAAATGGGCAATAGACATGAATAGACACTTCTCCAAAGAAGGCATCCAGATGGCCAACCGACACAACAGATTTTGGTGAGGATGTGGAGAAAGAGGATCTCTTTTACATCGTTGGTGACAATGCAAGCTGGTGCAGCCACTTTGGAAAACAGTATGGAGGTTCCTCAAAAAATTAAAACTAGAACTACCCTATGATGCAGCAACTGCACTACTAGGCATTTATCCACAGGATACAGGTGTGCTGTTTTGAAGGGACACATGCACCCCCATGTTTATAGCAGCACTACTGACAATAGCCAAAGTATGGAAAGAGCCCAAATGTCCATTGATGGATGAATGGATAAAGAAGATGTTGTATACAGACACAATGGAGTATTACTCAGCAATCAAAAAGAATGAAATCTTGCCATTTGCAACTACGTGGATCGAACTGGAGGGTATTATGCTAAGTGAAATTAGTCAGAGAAAGACAAAAATCATATGAATTCACTCACATGAGGAATTTAAGAGACAGAAAAAATGAACTTAAGGGAAGGGAAACAAAAATAATATAAAAACAGGGAGGGGGACAAAACAGAAGAAACTCATAAATGTGGAGAACAAACTGAGGGTTACTGGAGGGGTTGTGGGAGGGGGGATGGGCTAAATGGGTAAGGGGCACTAAGGAATCTACTCCTGAAATCATTGTTGCACTATATGCTAATTTGCCTGTAAATTTAAAAAAACAAAAAATGAAATTAAAATCAATCAATCAATCGATATATCGCAAGTGATTTCTATCTGGAAAAAATGATTTCTATTTGGAAAAAAAGAACAGTTATGGCTTTATTGCCTGTACACCATTAACCAGTTTGATGTCTAAATTTGCAATTTATACCCCAATTTTTCTTTCCTGGTATCAGTTCCCATATTCCCCTTTGAGTCAGCTTAGTCATCCTTCTAGTTGTATCATTAACAAGTTTAATAATTCTTTGACACATGCTAGCTATTTGTATATTTGTATAAGATGCATTTTCAACTTTTTGAAAATTGTAACTTGACAACTCTTAGAAGTCTGACTTGGTGTAATAGGTTTAATGTACTCATTAGCAAACAGCTTGGGGGTGATGTATCTCTGGTGATATTAAGGACTCTTGAATCTTTTGATAGTATCAATAATTTTATACAGGATATTTTATCTATGTCCATGCACAGTAACCTTGGAAAAGATAACCACAAGGAAGTGGCATTTGTAAACCACTGAACAAGTCTTGAATAGGGTTAGCAAAAGAAACAATTAATTTTCTAATTTGCAAGAAATATTTTTCTACTATTCTGAAGAACTAGTCTTCCCTGCACTCATGGGATTGTGAAATTCTTGCAAGCTGTTAAGTCAGGAAGCATTTCAAATAGAAAGAGGAACTTAAAAAAATGTATCCCAGAAGAAAGGTTTTTTCCCTCCCCCTGATCCAAAAAGACTCATAATTCATTTCAGCTACTTTGTATTTTAATGGCATCATTTTTTTTTTTAAAAAAGAAAAGTTGAGATCTTATGGAGAGGCATCAACTATAGAAGCAAATGTGATTTTCTTTTGGTGAGGTTTGTCTAACCTTCAGTGTTTAAGGTAAACAAGATATTATTAGCCAACAATATTTTGCGGGAATCTTGAAACATCTGAATTAATTTTTTTCTTAAAATTAACCTAAAGTCAGCCAATGCATGAACTCTAATTACTTTAAAAGATCTATGACGACAATGAATGAAGCCTCTCAATCTTTACCTATATCCAGTTATTCTTTCTTTATAGAACATGGTACATCTCTTATAGTTTTAAATTACTGCATAATACAAATTTGAATTTGCCATACATCCCCCCCAAAATTATTGAGTTTCTACTATATATAAGACTCCAGATAAAAAGGTACAAATCAGCTTCCACCCAAAAGGAGGTTACAATTTAATTGGAGAGAAAATAACCAAATAAAATCCCTGTGTAAAGGACATAAAGATTTATTTTTGATGTGGTTAGAATTTAGTTTCTGTTTTAGCAGATCTTGATCATCTTCGGGCTGTAGCCAGATGCACTATGGTAAAGCCTTATCTAGGATAAGGCATAGGATAATAGTGCCTCTGTGTGTGTGTGTGTGTGTGTGTGTGTGTGTGTGTGTGTGTGTGCACGTGTGTGTGTTCTAGATTTGAATTTATTTTTTACAGGGACCATTTGGAAGACAGACTGAAAAAGAACCAAAGGAACAGATTGAGATCACTTATCTCACTTATTTCACTTGTTGATTCACTTAGTAACCATATCCCAGCAAATAATGGGTCTTGTAAAGGAGGCAGAACACCAACTAAGTGCCTAGTACACAACATGTATTTAATAAACATTCACTAAATTGAGTTAAGGATATATCAGAAGTGAACCTTGCCTTCAGAGAGCTTATAATCTATGAGAGAGGCTCTATTTAGTCAAATTATTTGGTCAAATAATTATAATACAAAGGAGAAAGTGGATTCTATGAAAGAGATATATACAGATAGCTTGGTGAGCATAGGGATAGCCAACATTGCTTCCAGTTGGGGAATCAGGCTACACTCTGGGGACAAAAAGATATGTGAGTTGGACATGGAAAGATGGGTTGGATGTTGACTTGTGGTGATAAAGGGAAAGACTCTGCGGGGAGAATAAAAACATGAGCCAAGCCTCAGAGATCAAACAATATAGGACATGAATGGGAAAGCTCACTTTGGAAATTAAGAGGATTGGTAGAAAAAGAACTGGAAAATCTATAGTAGGTTCAAATACTGACAGCCCCTAATACTATACAGAGTTTGAACTCAGAGCTTCAGACAAAAAAACACTACCGAAGATTGTTTTCCAGCTTTATGAAATAGGCTGCTGTTCCTAACAGAAAAAAAGTTTGTATTCTATGTTGAATGTCTTTAAGCATCCCTGTAAGAAATCTCAGTATGTTTGGTTATATTGGTTTATTTTGGAATAACCATGTCTTAGAATCCTATGGCATCTCCATTCACTTAGAATCACCTTTGACTCACCAGATTCCCAGCTTCATAATGCTCTGCTCAAAAGGGATCTACAACTTACTCTTCCAAGAAAATTGCTGCTATAAAATATATGGGTGTGAATCATCATTTCTAGTCTTTCAGTAGATGAGAAACTTCACCTCTAGTGTAAATCCTTTTACTAGGTTCTCTAAACAGAAGTGGTTCTTCATTTATGAAGGTGAATTGCTTTTTGTCCATGGCTGGTCACTGCGGATCTTTGACAGCCATGATATTAGAAAGCCTTTGATGCTTTTCAGTCACTGGGCCACTCTCGAATTGCAAGAATTCTCCTGTTTTTAAAACTGACTCTCCTCAAATCTACAGTAATGACATGTTGATTACCAGTATATTATTGAATTGTGGCAGCAGGTAAATCAATATTAAATAATTACTGTTTACTGAGCACTCACCATGTCCTAGCTTACTGATAGAATGTAATCACCCAACAAGACTGAGACAAGACTGTAATTGTTACCCAAATTTACCAAAGAGAATAACAAGGCTCTGAGATTGATGAAATTTGCCCATAGTCATGAAGAAGGAAGTAGTAATTGGACCTTGGCAACCCAATGGGAGAGTCTGGGCAGGTTGCCTCTCTGTAGACAGAGAGTTCTTCCAACTGTTGTCTCTAACCTTCTCACCCCCAATTCACTTCTACAGAGAAATAGATTGCACAACTAGAACACTGGCCTGGGCCTTGAGTCCCACTTCTTATCGGACAGCCAGTTATCGTCTACTTCTTAGGAATGTCTTTCTAGGCCCTTGCTTGCAGCATTTCGAAACCAAAAAGCAATGGAGTTTCTGTGACGCCTATTCCTGGGACCTAGATATTGCAATTCAAGGCTGAAGTTTGCCTTGATTATCACTGTCACCTCGCTCTTCTCTTTATAATCTACTAGCTTCAGGGGACTTTTAAATCTTAAAATATAGCTTAACCCTTTTTTCAGAGCATTTAACTTTTTCCGATCTTTAAAATATTTTTGTCCTTTCTTTGTCCTTGATGATCTAAACTTGTACAGCTAGAAATCCTCCTAGGATTCCACTGCTTTAGTGGGTGTTTTCTGAAGTCATGTAATCTTTCCATGTATCTCTATAATTTGGGGGACTGATGCCCAGTAATAACTACAACTATTCTAGTAGAGACTCCAGCAACTGTGCCCAAAGAAAGATCTCCGTCTTAGTAGCTAAATTTCCTCAGATAGGGCCATCACTTGGAAAATCCAACCTTTCTTGAGGCCTCCTCTTAGTATCATCATCCCTAGGGATCACTGTCATTCTCACCCTTCTCCTTTTGCCAAAATAAGATGCTATTTCTCTAGAATTATTTATTGAACTAGTTAAATATCTCTTTGCACAGTGAATGGAAACCACATTGAATTAGGCATCTAAGACTGAACAACAAGAAAGAAAAATTAAGGTGTTTCCCTTAAAAGCAGGTCAAATGAAAAAGTTGTCTTTTACCAGTCCTGAAGGTTTACTAAGCTTCCACTGTGTACCATAAAGTCTCTGCTTGACACATAAAACATTTGGAGTAATCATAATGGAGCTTCATTTATTCTCATGAGATTATGGCCCAAAGAAAGCAGGAATAGCTCTGCTGCTATTTACACTCAACAAAATTCCACTGCCATATGCTGCCTTCCTTTATCCCATCCCATCTGTTTATGACTCAAATTATGCCTTCCTTTAGGCATTCAATAAAAACTGTGTGTGTATTATGATCCAGAAACTGTATGTTAGTCTCTGGTACTACTCTAACCACGTAAACTGGCCATTCCTCCACTGGGTAGAACCTATTAGAATCTTAGAAATCTGAACCCCTTAAAAAATCCTTTTAAAAGGATTAAGGGAGGGGTACCTGGGTGGCTCAGTCAGTTTGGCTCAGGTCAAAGGTTCATGAGTTTGATCCCCACATGGGACACTGCACTGACAGTGTAGAGCCTGCTTGGGATTCTCTCTCTTCCTCTCTCTCTTCCCCTCCCCCACTTGTGCTCTCTCTCGCTCTAAAAATTAATAAATAAAACTAAAAAATTTTTTTAAAGCATTAAGGGAAAAAAGGATTAAGAAAAAAAGATGACAAGATAAGCTTTTGATTAATAAAGATATTAAAAATTTTTAATGTTTATTTTTATTTTTGAGAGAGAAAGAGAGAGAGAGTGAACAGGGGAGGTGCAGAGAGAGGGAGACACAGAATCTGAAGCAGGCTTTAGGCTCTGAGCTGTCAGCACAGAGCCTGATGCAGAGCTCAAACTCAGGAACTGCGAGATCATGACCTGAGCTGAAGTCGGACACTTAACTGGCTAAGCCACCCAGGCGGCCCAATAAAGAGAATTTTAAAAATGTTTCATGGTTATTTTCCATTTACTATACAATTTTAAATGCCTTAATATTTGCCTAGCATTTTTACAGGTTTCAAAGGACTTTCATAAGTACTCTGTAATTAAAGGTCTACTTACAGAGTTTGGGTAGTTTGAAAAGGTCTTCCTCACTATGAACTCCTTGAATAGAGACTGTTTTATTTATTAATATTTATGTCTCTAGAATCTGGCTCAGGGATAGGTATGGAATTGGGAATCAGTAAGTAATTTTTGAATGAATATCTTTACATTACATGTATGTACATTATTTCTCCTGCTGGTTTGTAATTGGAGGCTGTTCTTACTATTTCCTTTTCATGTTCCCAGCACTGCTCTCATTAGACAAGGCACTTGGCTGAATCTCACCCCAGAGAAAGTTAGGATTTAGAGCATGAACTGGGACAATGCCATGTTATTTTACCACATCATTACTCCTTGCAGCCATAACCAAGGAGGTTTCCTGTCATCCTTTATAAAATGAAAGCTTAGTGAAGACACAAAGTTGCTAGGTGGGGCAAATTGGAGAATTAAGTTTCATGTTGGGGGTGGTAGTTTCATAATGAAAATGATGGTTTCAGAAATATTAAGACATATTTAAACAGAGACACTAAGATGGCATCTGAAGCAAGTACTTCATCAACATGCCTTCTTCAACTCTGCCTTTTCATAGAGGACTTGGGAATTATTTTCTCTTATATATGCCAAATGCATGGCTGCTGGTTAAAAACACTAATAATCTGATGAGCATAACGTAAGATACTATAGAGATAACTGTCTGGCATTTTGGTTTCTGGAAGAAACCAGGACAACAAGATTGTAAGTTAACCACATTAGAAGCAAGGGACAGATACAAATTGTGAGAGTGTGTTGAAGTCTTAGTTCTGACCTCGTGGTAAGACTATTTCTTGCTACTTCTATCTTTCCCCATCAGAGACTTTAATAGCCTGATTTTCAAAGGCCCTATCTATGAAAATAAAACATTAATAGTAGATAACCCAAGACTTAGAGATTGAAAATGTATCTTGTCAATAGGATAAACACTGGCAGAAAAAAAATGTTAAGAGATAATTTTAGATACTTGCAACTTAGATATTTTCCTGTTGATCTTGGAAGTCACCTAATCTCTCTAACCTAAGTTTTCTAACTTTGCTAGAAATATTTTAAAATTGGCCCATTTATGTTTTGTTACAGTGTTGCTTCAGGAAAAGTTAATACAGATAAAATACTTGTAAAAATTAAGAGACCTATTCAAATGTATATTATTTTAATTAAATAGTTTGTTTTCCCTTTTTTTTTTTTTTTTTTCTGTGAAAGCTCAGTTCTGAGTAGAGGAAGTGGCCAATAAGGAAAGACTGAAAAAGTCAATTCTGGAAAAGTCAGCTCCAAATCTAACAGAAGCCTGAGTTAGTCATCAGTTAGGCAGCAAGTCTAAAATAAATTAACCACATAGCCTCAGTTTCCTATTCCCTTTTCTGTTTGATTTTGATTGGAATCTGTGTGGATGAAGCAAACTTATGTGTCTTCTTTGGTAAAAATATTGTGAAAATATGTGCTCTTTTACCCTACTAACGTGAGAAGCAGAAGGAGGAAGTGAAGATGAGCTGGAAGAGTGAGTTACATCAGTGAATGTAAGCTGAGCTACTCAGAATCTTAGCAGAGCCCTGTAATTCCTGAAATCTTCTGTGTTGCTTTACACACACACACACACACACACACACACACACACACACTTTTATATATAATGTGTATATATATTTTTATAAATTTTTTAATGTTTATTTATTTTTGAGACAGAGGGAGACAGAGTGCGAGTGGGGGAGGGGCAGAGAGAGAAGGAGACACAGAATCTGAAACAGGCTCCAGGCTCTGAGCTGTCAGCACAGAGCCTGATGCGGGGCTGGAACCCACAAACCACAAGATCATGACCTGAGCAGAAGTCGGACGCTTAACCGACTGAGCCACCCAGGTGCCCCTATAATGTGTATATATATGTTGAACTTCTATGTGCCCCAAACAATGAGATTATGTTGTTGTATGAGAAATACATACTTCATACTTTCAGGATGCTTACCTTCTAGTGTAAGAAATAAAATAGTGAAGTCAGAAAAAATTAAAACAAATCCAAATAATTATAAATGCTATAGAATAACCATAAAAGAATTAAATAGGGAGCAATAGGCAGGGGGGGAATGGAAGATGGGGTTGTACAATTTAGAGACAATATCTTTCTGGAGAATTTGATGTTTGAACTAAAATCTGAATATCCAGAGGTCCCAGCCAGGAAAAAACATTTTGGAATAAGAACTAAAAAATCAGCTGAAGTAACCTAGATGAAAAAAAATCTGCAGAAAAATTAGGTTGGGAGAGTAGGAAAGAGCCAGGTCATACACATAGAGGTTTACTCTATGAACTTGGGTTTTATTCCAGGGGTAGTAGGAATCTCCCAGAGGGTTTTGAGAGACTAATTTGTGGGTCAGTGTCTTTCTGGACAATTTTTAGCCATTATACCTAAAGTGTTTCTGCTGCCCCATATCTCTCTTTCCTATCCTTCGTTGACACCATTTAGTAGTGTCTCAGATATCTAGAACATTCTATTTAGTGGTGGGTTTGTTTTTTTTTTTTTCATTCTTTTTTCTCTTTGTGGTTCAGTTTGGATCATTCTGTTGATCTGTCTTCAAATTCATTGATTCCTTCTTTTGTGTCCAGTCTTGTAGTTAAACACATTGAATGAATTCTTTATTTCTGATATAGCAGTTTACAGATCTATAATTTCTACTTAATCTTTTCATAAAGTTTTTATTTCTATGCTGAAGTTCCCCATTTGGCAAAAAGTACTTTTCTAAAAAATGTTTGCTGAATGAATGAATTGGTTTTGATGCTCTGTCAATAAGAAAAGTATTTTTAAAATATATAAAAAATCATATTTAGAACATTTAGTTTTTCACAAAATTATGTCTCTTCCACTAAGATTCAGTAACTCCTGCCATAACCAGGAGATAACCATCCTCATTTGCATACTTTGCAAATTTAACCTTACTTGGGGGACTAATGTTACAATTCACTTTCATATTATTGGTATTTTTATCCTTAGTTTCCTCTGGAAGCTGACAGGATTACACCCACCAGCCTATGAATGCTAAAGCACTTTGCTCGGTAGTGCATAACTACAGCAACCATAATAAATGTCTCCCTTTTGCAAATGCTTTGAATAAAGCCAGAATATCATTGGGTTCAGATTTTCTGTGGAATAAAGAAAAGTCATTCTATCAAGTTACAGAATATGCTCCTTGGAATAGATTGCACATGATTTAAATTCTTTCTGTCTAGAGAACAGCTTTGGCAAGTCTCTCCATGTGCACAGATAAAAGGGAGATATGCTTTCCACCTGGAGAAGAAAACCCTCTAAGTCTATCCTGCAAAGAACAGACACTCGAGTTGTAGGAAACCCAGAATTTAACGGTTACAACTTTTTTTAAAAAGTGGAAGTGAGGGTCGCCTGGGTGGCTCAGTCGGTTGAGCGTCCGACTTCAGCTCAGGTCACGATCTCACGGACCGTGAGTTCGAGCCCCGCGTCGGGCTCTGGGCTGATGGCTCAGAGCCTGGAGCCTGCTTCCAGTTCTGTGTCTCCCTCTCTCTCTGCCCCTCCCCTGTTCATGCTCTGTCTCTCTCTGTCTCAAAAATAAATAAATGTTAAAAAAAAAAAAAGTGGAAGTGAAAAAGTATCCAATAATTCATTGTTTCTGGACCAGACAAAATAATAAGGCAAGGCTATGGAATAGTATAATAAGAAAAACAGGAATGTACATTTTCCACAAAGCACTGGACTCTTACATAAGCTTGAAGGCACTGATGCCCCTGGCAGGGGGTTATACACAGAGTTGAAATGGTTATGTTTTATTAGTGCTTATTATTATTGTGGCCAAACACAATGCTACCTGCTGCCCTGAGTGCATTTCAAGTGTAGGCAAAAATCCAGAAGATTTTCTAAAAGAGATGCATACTGACCTATATTACAAATCTACAACAGCATTCGTATATGCACATGTGCACGTACACACACATGCACACAGACGCACAGACTCAAAGTGGCATTTTAATCTCTCAGTAGAAACTTTGACTCTTTCATATTCATCTGTACATTCTAGACATTATACAGAGAGACAGACATCTGAATTTGGCCGGTGGGAGGGTTGCCCAGTGATTAATTAGATCAGTGCACAGGCTGGGACATGCTGACCTTTTCTGTCCCTGCTAAGCCCAAGGCCTCTGTTTCTGAGTGTTTCCCTCTCTGTGAACTGTAACAACAGTGATTCTTTCAAAGTGTTTCACAGACTTTACTTCTTATTGCTCCAAGGAGAGGCCATTATTAGTCTGTCCACTTTACTGATGGAATGAACTGACCTGCTTAGGGACTAGTGGGAATTAGCATACAAACTGGAATTACAACTTTGGTGCCTTTAGACCTTGTCCTCCACAATGGCCACTTAGGACAAGTCTGTTGCAGCTCTTTTCTCCCCCTGCCCTGTCTCTGTAGAAGGAACCCACACTAAGAATACATTCCTATTGGTTTTGCTATGTTTATGGTACTTTTGATGTTGTGAAGTGTGGATGTGTTCTGTATGAGGCTGACAAAAGTTTACTACTGATTGAAAGTAAAGAACTGGTCTGTCAGGTTCTATACATCCTAGGACTTGAAAGCCAGACAGATAGGTAATGCTGGATGTTAGCAAATGGGATGTGGAGATTTAAAAAATCCTCGTGTATAGTTGATGAGAGATGATGTTCTCCTAACATCTCACCGACTACAACTTAGTCTCATGGCCCCCTAACTGCAAGGGGGTATTTGAAGTCATCTTTATTTCAGATAACCATATGTTCAGTTATAATAAGGGCACTTTTACCATAGAAGCAAGGAATAAACCATACTAGAAGAGAGCCAGAAAGTGCCGTCTCCCATATTAGAATGTTTTTTTCAAATTACTAATAAGAAGCAAACAACCAGGAAGGAGAGGGAGTGTTAAATCATCAAACGTATACCTTTTCTGCAGTACTTAAAATTAAACTGAGCATTTGAGATCTTTCCCTGGTTATTTTTACTGTGTCTTTTTATTTTACTTATTTGTATTGGACCTCAGATACTGAGGGCTGGCTGAATCATGACATATTATCCTCATTACTCACACCATGTCCTGCTCTTGCTTCATTTCTTGCTGCTTTCTGGGTAGTCCTTAATAACTGCCCCCTTCCCCATTCCCACATTAAGCTATACCCTGAATGGGTTTGATACCTATCTTTGGAATTTTGTGTTTCCTTATAAATTTTCCAGTATTTTTTGCATATCTGTGTTTTCACTCTACTTAAATTATATTGTGCTTAGAAAAACTCGGTTCTTTTCCTTATTTTTTGCACCCATCATGTTTTTAAGATTTCTTTGTGTATCTAATTTTTTGCTTCTAACTACATATTGTATTCCAAAATTCACCATCCTTCGATAATCAACTGCCTTGGTTATGGACTCTTAATTTGCTACTCAATTCTCCACTGGCCCAGCAACTGCAATGATACACATGTGTATCTATACTCTTAAGGACCTGCGTGAGAATTTCTCAAGAATGGTGTTACTGAAAAACATAAGATGGAGCACCTGGGTGGCTCAGTTGTTCAAGTGTCTGCCTTTGGTTCAGGTCATGATCTCACAGTTCATGAGTTAAAGCCCCGCACTGGGTTCTGTGCTGACAGTGTAGAGCCTGCTTGGGATTTTCTCTCTCTCCCTCTCTCTCTGACCCTCCCCTGCCTGTGCTATCTCTCTCTCAAAAATAAACAAACATTTGAAAAAACAAAAAGTAAGATACATACACATTAGTTGACTAGGCACTGCTACATTTTTCTCCAGAATGTCTGAACTGGGCTGTATTCCCACCAGCAGTACACAAAAGTTTGTGTCATCGTGTATTTTCCCCTACACTTCACATTATCAAATTTCTAACTTATGATTTTATAGGAATAAAGTAGTATATCATGGCTGCTTTAATGCATTTTAAGTGCATTTTAATGCATTTCCCCAATTATTATTCATTTCATCATGTCTTCACATATGTACTAGCCATTTGGATTTCTTCTTACATGACTTCCCTTTTTTACCTTGCCCATTTTTTGCAATGATTTTTTTTTGTCTTTTTCTTACTGATTTGCAAGAATCTTTGTATACTATCCATATAAACCCATTGTCAATTAAGTCATTGTAAATATTTAGTTGATGATGATAATCCTTCTTCCAATTTGCCATCCTCTGTGACCATTATGGTCAAAGACTTTCGTCTTTTTAGAATCCCCTTCTTCATTTTGAGCCACAAAAATATTCTTTTATGGTTTATTCTACTAGCTGTATGGTTTTACCTTCATATTTAGATCTTTGATCCAGCTAAAGTCTTCTTTTATATAGGTATAAAGTATTGATCCTGTTGTTTTGTTTTGTTTTTTATGTAGTGACCCAGATTTCCTCACATCATCACTAAACTATTGATCTGGATTAGCACCATTTTCTTAGGTCAAGTTCCCTGATACAGGGTCTGAAATCTCTCTCTCTCTCTCTCTCTGAGATCTCCATTCCATTCTAAGTCTGTTGTCTTAGAATCTAGAAACCAGTTCCATATTTTTAAGAGTAGATAGAGTGTACACACACACACACACACACACACACACACACACTCACACCTGACTGCATAGGTACAGTGAAGCATTGTCCTAAAGGTGGATTTGACTGGATTAACCTGGAAAATGTGGGATTTGATAAGTGACTCTGTGTGCCACATAAATGACAAGAAAATAGGAAAACAAAGTAAACCAGGATTCCAGCATCTACCTTTGACCTCAAGGATGATTGAATTTAGAATGGGTTAAAAAAATATACTGTAAAAAACTATAAGCTCTAATATTAAAGATCTGATATCAGTCAAAATTTCAAGTATTCCCATGCAAATGGATTAAGTATAGTTCATGGTAAAGTTTGTGATGTTTCTCTCTTAAGAGGAGAAGTAAATTTGGGTAGGATCTTTAACCTTATGAAAACATTTTAAGATAATTTCCTTTAAAATTGCTTTGTGGCAGGATGGTTCAACTCTTCCTGTAACTTCTAAAAACTTCTATTAATTAAAAATAATAATACAGTCTTGTGACTCTTAAAGTCTCCTCCTTCGATATCTGCCTTGAGAAGGAGCCAACTTGGATTTATATCTGCAGAAAAAAAGCCTGAGAGGAATATTGATATGATGGAGTCTGGGCTGACACTCTTGGTTGTTTACCAGACAAGCATTCCCCCTCTGTCCACTGGGCTCAGGAAGTGGAGCCAAGGAGGTCAGAGAAAAGCAACTGCTCCCCTGGGTCAGAACGACTGAGAATGTGGAAGCGCCTGAAGGTGATTCCATTCCCCTATATTGTGACTGATGTAAAGGAACCATGTGATCTACTTTGGGGCATTCAGGTATAGAGGAAGTGTACTGAGGTTTCTGGGGAAGACTTCCTCCCTAATTACAGAAAAAGATTAGGAGGGACCCTGACCAAATGCAGCTGCTGAGAAGGTAGTGCTTGGAACCGTGGCGGCCATATTGTGACCATAAGAGAAGAAGACAACTCTGACCAAATGAGGAATGAGCCTCGGAAAAATGGAAAGGTCTGGCTCCTTGATATCCTCATCAGGCTCCAGAATAGGCCCTATTTCTGGGCTTCTTGTTGGGTAGAGAGAAAAATAAACCCCTCTATTTTAAGCAACTTTTATGTAAGCTTTCAAGAGAAAACAAACTAGTAAAGAATCAACACCAGTCTGTTTGCTTATCCAGATTCCCAGCAAATACAGTATCTGGTCTAAAGTGAACAAAGGCTAGTTATACCAATGTGGTTAGAGTCACTTACAGTCATTTTACTAATCATCTACTATGTGCCTATGTACTGGGAACTTGAACATGAAAAACAAATAGTCTCTTATCTAAAAAAAGTCCTGTGCAGTAAAATTTAAAGGAAAGGCCTGAAACTTCCAGGGAATATTGAATTTTCTTGTTGAAATAGGATTGTTCTGACCAAACTGCTGAGTTTAGTGTGCTAGGGTTGGGAAAGATGTATGAGAAGCTAGAAATAATAAAAATCACATATAACAATATCCCATAAGGAAGCATTGCCTTAGAATAGGCTGACTGGCAGGCACCTAAATGGCATAACTTCAGAAGCTCTAGAAAAGTTTTTTTACCCCAGACAAATCCCATCACCCCCAACCCCCGACACCTAAATCCAATACCTTGAGATTCATTCCTTTGGCTTATGGATTTGTCCTTTGCTAAACTCTGAGTATCCCTGAAAGGCAATATATTATTTTTTTTGCATCACTTAAGAGGAAAATTAGAGCCATCATGAAAGTTCTGAGGACCTGAAGAAAGGTGGGTAGAAGTGGAAGGAGAAGAAATAGGGACCCATAAGGAGTCTGGAGGATACTGAGGTGATTCACATTTTAGCTCAGGGTCAGTAATCCCTAAAAGGGCATGTGATCTGTAATTTTTCTGCTTTTCCTTTTTTTGGCTTGGCTTTTCTTCGGTTTATGCTAAATTAAGATTTCATCCCAAAAGGTATACAAGTTTTCAGATAAAGATCCAATTGGTCACTCTAGTGTAGAAATCAAGTAGAAGAGGGTTAGGAGAGAGAGAGAGAGAGGAGAGAGAGAGAGAGAGAGAGAGAGAGAGAGAGTCAGTCTATTCTGCTATTCACAGCTCTTCCAAATACCCCCCAGTGAAACAATGGGGTGAAGCCCCTGGTATTCCAGCCTGTAACCTGGAAATGTATAATCATGCAAAAATGTAAACAAAAAATGTCCCAACTGAGAAGGAGGCCAGAGAGTGGTTTCATTGAGCTTGAAGGTTCAGAGTAGACATTTCCAAATGTCTCAAGACTACGCTTGCAGAGCACTACAAGATTGCCCCCCTAGGTACACTTGCTCCCCCTACCTACACTTTCTCCTCTTGTCAGCAACACTTATGTCCTTACATTTGCTGTTGCCCAAAGAATCTCTGTCCAGTGTCTGTACTTTGACTTCCTCCTAGAAAGTCCGATCGGTCTACAATGGGCTTCAGCCCTGAAGGCCTCATTCTGACCTAACCATTGTAGTGAAACTGAAGCATACATAGAGAAGAAAAATTCTGACATGTATGGATGAGAAGAGCACTGACTTGTCTAAGCAAAAGTGAAGTTTTCCCTTATCTGAATAAGACATTTTCCTTCTTCTGCGGATCAAGATGCTCTGGCTCCTGATTATTCATTTCCTTCTCTAAGCATTCCTTAGGCCCCTCCTGTGAGCTAGGCAGCAAGGTAGGCAGGGAGGGCCCAGTGATTAAGCCCTACAGGCAGTCTCCCTTCTTGAATAGCTTCCACTCTATTGAGAAGCCCCTGAAAAAGTGTAACAAGTGTTAGAAAGAAGGATTCTTAGAATGTACACCAGAGAAACCATACAGAGAGAGTGATACACAGTTCTCCCAAAGGAGGAGGAGGTGCACCATGAGGCAAAGAGGGGAAAAGACATCAGATGAATAAAACAGCAGCCAGTAGCTGTTTACTGTAATGAGGGATTCAGACCACACACATGGACAGACTTACCTAAGAGGGCATCCAATGGGGGAAATGAGCTGGGAAGTGGGCTGGAACCAAGGCAGGGCTTGGCTGGACCAGAGGAAAAGGGCCTCTGGGAGGAAGGCAGAGAGAGGAACAAGCACATTGCAGTGATGGACAGTGAAGGGTTCTGCTGGAAAGAACCCCAGGGCCAACACTAGGAAGCAGTGGGAAATAAAGTAGCTTGAGCAAGTGCAACCTATAAAAATGTTTCTAATTCAATTACCTGTAAAAATTGTATCTTTCTTCTAACCACAATATCTCAGTTATTGGACACAGAGGTATTAGCTTTTTACTTAAAATGACTAACGGTATCTATTGATGATTTCATTCCTTCCCACATGCAATGTGTACCTCTTTATCATGCAAATAGGTACATAATCTCACACATATGCTTCCTCATCTGGACAGCAGAGGGAGGGGAGACGGAGGGTCCTAGGAATAAAGAGCCAATTCCTCACCCCTTGCATGGAGCCCTGCGGCCACTCCCTCCAGTCTGCTCTCTGGCTTTAATTAGTGAAACCCTATCTTTTGGAGATATGCCTCTTAAAGGAACACAAAAAACGCTACCAAAAGACTCTAAAGGCTATTAATGCATTTTTCAAAAGCTGAAAGCACATAAAATCTGCAAATTTTATAAACAAACACTGAGAAAAACATGATGAGAACCAGAACTCTAAGCAACTGTACTCAAACCCAGTGCTAGGCTGCCTTTCTAAAAATTCCCAGACTCGCCAGTGGAAATGTTTGAGAAGTACAAGTGCATTTTCCTGCCCTACACTTAGAGGTCCATTGTGTTCATGAGCTGAAATGCCTGGGGTTACCAAGCAAGAGGGGGAAGCAGGGTCTTTAAAAAAAATAACCTCTCCCTACGCTTCAGTCACAAAGAGAATTTTGTAATTAAATTGCATAGAGATGTAACTTCACCACCTGCTGTGCTAGGTCTGCAGATACTTGGTTTTGTTCCAGGACTTCTTCATGGCCCAGGGATTTTCCAGGTCTCTTGCTGTGTGGGGTTTAAAGTGAGTAGTGCTCTCCAATGAGTTGGAAGTGGCTTGGGGCAGTGCAAGGGGGGTGGGGACAGTGGAGGATATGAAGACCTGACAGGGAAGACAGGAAAATGCCCTTTTCCTGAAAGATTTCTCCCAGATCCAGGACACCCTCTATCCCTAGACATTGAAGGATAAGGCACCCAGCACAAGACTACAGCTAGTCTAGGAGCTGGTTCTTCCAGTGACTAGTTTAGCAAGTCACTTCACCAATCTGGGTCTTACTTCCTTATTTTCGAAATTCCTCTTCTGACCAAACAATGCAGTTCTTACACGCTCTGATACAATGACCTGGAGGCAAATCCTAGAGCTACTGGGGCGAAGGAGCAGTCAATATCCACTGCGAATGTGTTCACAGGACTCAGAATAAGTGGTATTTCTGATGGAAAGGCACTCTGAGGCAGCAGGAGTGGATAAGGTATGAAGGATTTGTAAAGTATTACCAGATGGCAGAGGCTTAAGAGGACACTGTACTCTCCTCCCTTAGAATGCCCACCAGGTGCCCTTTTATGCTAAGGCCCACCTGTGCAAATCCAGGGTCCAAAGTAGCCACCCCTGATGAAGCGATCATCAACGGTGCCTTCTGGAGCACTGGGGCTCCTTCAGTATCCTGAAAACGTGCCTCTGTTTTCTATCAGCCTGAAGAGCTTGACTTAATAAGTACTTTCTTTTTGAAGGTCCACAACATCTACCTCCCTCTCCTTAAGCCTGACATTATTACAATAGGACTTCCTTTTCCTAATTATCCCCCCTTGTCCTCTCTGAAAACCAAGGAAACACTGAAAACCCAAGTCTGAAAGGGCAGTTGTCATCCTGCTGTCACTTTAAGACTTCAACCCACTTAGCTTAGACTAGAATAGGGCAATCATTTTCAACAGTCACCAGGCTGAGTGAAAAATGACACTGCTCCCCCTACTCCATTGCAAAGGAGCAGTGCAGGTAGATGAATTAAGTCATAAATCTTGGCAACCTCTCCCACCTCACTCATTATTTCCTTATTTAACCCTTTAAACCTGCTTACCTGATCAAATAAGGCCTTAAGGCCCAGTCATCAATGTCTGGGGTAGAGAAGGTATTTGCTCTTACCCTTGGGACTGTGTGTTTGTTCCTTGAGTGTGAAACCTACTGAAGGATCTCTAGTTAGTCACACGACCAAACATACATTCATTCAAAGGTATATAAATGCACAGGTTTGGGAGTGGCAGAACAAATAGTTTCCCTTTGGTCATTTCTCAAAATCACAGGAGCAAATTTTTTTTTTAATTAGTTAATTATTTTTTTTTAATTTGGATCTACGTTAGCATATTGTGCAACAATGATTTCAGGGGTAGATTCTTTGATGCCCTTACCCATTTAATCCATCCCCTCTCCCACAACCTCTCCAGTAACCCTCTGTTTCTTCTCCGTACTTAAGAGTCTCTTATGTTTCGTCCCCCTCCCTGTTTTTATATTCTTTTTGCTTCCCTTCCCTTGTGTTCATCTGTTTTGTGTCTTAAAGTCGTCATATGAGTGAAGTCATATGATAATTGTCTTTGACTAATTTCACTTAGCATAGTACCCTCCATTCCATCCACGTAGTTGCAAATGGCAAGATTTCATTCTTTTTGATTGCTGAGTAATACTCCATTGTATATATGTACCACATCTTCTTTATCTATTCATCCATAGATGGACATTGGGGGTGTTTCTATACTTTGGCTATTGTTGATAGTGCTACTAAAAACATTGGGGTGCGTGTGTCCCTTCAAAACAGCACACCTATATCCTCTGGATAAATACCTAGTAGTGCAATTGCTGGGTGGTGGGATAGTTCTATTTTTAACTTTTTGAGGAGCCTCCATACTGTTTTCCAGAGTGGCTGCACCAGCTTGCATTCCCACCAACATTGCAAAAGAGATCCTCTTTCTCCGCATCCTCGCCAACATCTGGTGTTTCCTGAGTTGTTCATGTGAGCCATTCTGACAGGTGTGTGGTGGTATCTCATGGTGGTTTTGATTTGTATTTCCCTGATGGTGAGTGATGTTGAGCTTTTTTTCAAGTTTTTATTTTCTATGTGCCTATAATGATTGGTCTTATAAAGAGACAAATCAGTGGCAGCCTGCACAATAGTACTGGTGGATGCTTTCCAATGGGAAAAAGGCCAGTGCTTTTAAAAATACCTCCCACTGGGGCCCCTGGGTGGCGCAGTCGGTTAAGCGCCCGACTTCACCCAGGTCACGATCTCGCGGTCCGTGAGTTCGAGCCCCGCGTCGGGCTCTGGGCTGAGGGCTCAGAGCCTGGAGCCTGTTTCCGATTCTGTGTCTCCCTCTCTCTCTGCCCCTCCCCCGTTCATGCTCTGTCTCTCTCTGTCCCAAAAATAAATAAACGTTGAAAAAAAAATTAAATAAAAAATAAATAAATAAAAATAAAAATATTTCCCACTGTCTCCGACATTGCTCAGTTAGGTGAATCCCCTCCTTTTAAACCTTTGTTTCTATTACACACAGCTACACTTAGGGCAGCAATGAACAAACTTTTTGCACAAGGGCCAATTCAAGAAAAATAAGATGCTTAGGAGTCAATTATTTTAAAAACTACAACAGAAACAGAAGTTTTTTTAATCAGGAAATTCAATCTGTGCAAGTGTATTTAAGTATTTTAAAGTTTCATCTTATAGCTAAAAGCCCAAGAACCATATGATTAGTTTGCACTGCAGAATCTGACTTCAATATTGCACTTTTGAATAAATTGTATTGCTGAGTAAGACAGTTTTGGAGCTGGCTAATTTTGCCTTCCCATAGCAAGCTCATAAGCTATTTGGCTCCTCTCCTTGTGCTTCTAAATTTTTTCATCTTCAGTTGTTAAATTCATATGGCTATATTAGCAGTGCCTTCACTTCCCAAGAAGTTCTTCTTGTGCCCATCTATTTTGAAATACATAATTTTAACTAGTCGCCTTTCTTTGCTTGTTGGCAGGCATAGCAGGTACTTAAAAATTATTCAAAATGCAATCGTCTCCACTTGTATCAATGAAAATATCTTTTTTTTTTTTTATTTCTCAGATTAAGTCAGTTGGTCACTTGGTATTCACCAACTACCTGCCTTCTGTGGACAGGTGAGAGAGATGGTATGTACATCTTCATTTTTATTAGATCCAGCCAAATTTCTCTCCACAATGGTCGTTCCAACATATGCCCCTACATGCATAAGTGTTTCTGTTTCCTCACATCCTTGCCAACTTTTGTTGTTATTTGCAACTTCCTCATTACTTGTGAACTGGAGCATCTTTTCATACATTTATCAACCATTTATATTGCCTCTTATGTGAACCGTTAATATCTTTTTCAACTGGATTGACTATCATTTTCTTATTAAGTTATAGGATTCCTTTTTATATAGGGTGCAAATATCTTCCTCAGACTATTTGTTTCTTCTTTATGATATCCTTTTTCCCAAAGAAGTTTTTCATTTTAATAAAGCTCAAATTTATCCAACTTTCCTCTATGGTTTCTGATTTATGTGTCCTGTACAAGAAAACTTCTCCGATTCCAATGTCATAATATTCTACGTTTTCTTCCAAAAGTTTCAAAGTTTGCTTTTCACACTTAAATCCTAATATATCTGGAATTTATCTTGTATACAGAGTGAGGCAGGGATCTAGTTTTATCTTCTCCATCATGCTCACTCTTTCTTATTTTAAGTGTCATTTCTTTTCTTATAGCTGGGGTTTTTTTCTTTGTATGTCCTTAATCACAAAATGATTCATGTTAATAAGTTGTTAATTAAATTACTAAGTTATTTTAGTTCCTAGGTTCTAATCCTGTTGCATGTTTTGTGCCTAATTCTATCTCTTGGAGGACTGTTGCCTGACAATTTGTAATTTTAGAGTGTGAGCTCATCTTCAGCAGGACTTTGCAGGCATACTTTGTTTTATTGGGCTTCATTTTAGTACCTTTTACAGGTAATTGTGTGTTGTTGTTTTTTTGTTTTTGTTTTTGTTTTTTTATAAATGGAAGGCTTATGGCTATCTTGCATTGAAAAAGTCTATTGGCACCATTTTTTCAAGAGCATTTGCTTACTTTGTGTATCTGTATCACATTTGGGTAATTCTCATATTTCGAACTTTTTCATTAGTATTACATTTGCTATGGTGTCTTTGATCACTGACCTTTGATGTTACTATTCTAATTGTGCAGTGCCACAGACTATGACCATATAAGTCGGCAAACTTAATAAATAAATGTTAAGTATGTTCTGACTGCTCCACTTACCAGCCATTCCCACATCTCTCTCTCCCTCTTCTCAGAAACTCCCTGTTTCCTGTAACACAACAATACTGAAATTAGGCCAATTAACAACCCTACAATGGCCTCTAAGTCTTCAAGTCAGATGAAGAGTTATATGTCTCTCACTTTAAGTCAAAAGCTAGAAATGATTATGCTTAGTGAGGAAGGCATGAGGAAAGCCAAGAGAGGCTGAAAGCTAGGCCTCTTGCTCCAGTTAACCAAAGTGTGAATGCTAAGAGTTCACGAAGAAAATTAAACGCACTATTCCAGTAGATACATGAATGAGAAGAAAGCAACACAGCCCTATTGCTGATGTGAATAAAGTTGTAGTGGTCTGGATAGAAAATCAAACCAGCCACAACATTCCCTTAAACCAAAGCCTAACCCAGAGCAAGGCCCCGACTCTTCACAATTCTATGAAGGTTAAGAGAGATGAGTAAGCTACAGAAGAAAAAGTTGAACCTAGTAGAGGTTGGTTCATGAGGTTTAAATAAAGAAGCCATCTCCACAACATAAACATGCAAGGCGAAGCAGCAAGCGCTCATGTAGAAGCTGCAGCAAGTTCTCTGGAAGATCTAACTAAGATAAATCATGAAAGTGGCTACACTGAACAACATATTTCCAATGTAGATGAAACAGCCTTCTATTAGAAGAAGATACCATCTAGAGCTTTCATGCCTACAGAAGAGAGGACAATGCCTGGCTTCAAGGCTTGAAAGCACAGGCTGACTCTTTTTTCTTAAGGGATAATGCAGCTGGTGACTTTAAGTTAAAACCAATGCTCATCTATCATTCTGAAAAGCTTAATGCCCTTAAGAATTATGCTAAGACTACTCTGTCTGTGCTCTATAAGTGGAACAACAAAGCCTGGATGATAACATATCTCTTTACAACATGGTCGACTGAATATTTTAAGCCCAATGTGGAGACCTGCTGCTCAGAAAAAAAAGATCCCCCCCTTTTCTTTTTAATATATGAAGTTTATTGTCAAATTGGTTTCCATACAACACCCAGTGCTCATCCCAAAAGGTGCCCTCCTCAATACCCGTCACCCACCCTCTCCTCCCTCCCCCCCCCCCATCAACTCTCAGTTTGTTCTCAGTTTTTAAGAGTCTCTTATGCTTTGGCTCTCTCCCACTCTAACCTCTTTTTTTTTTTTTTTCCTTCCCCTCCCCCATGGGTTTCTGCTAAGTTTCTCAGGATCCACATAAGAGTGAAAACATACGGTATCTGTCTTTCTCTGTATGGCTAATTTCACTTAGCATCACACTCTCCAGTTCCATCCATGTTGCTACAAAGGGCCATATTTCATTCTTTCTCATTGCCACGTAGTACTCCATTGTGTATATAAACCAGAATTTCTTTATCCATTCATCAGTTGATGGACATTTAGGCAAAAGATCCCTTTCAAAATATTATTGCTCAACGTACCTGGTTACCTGAGAGCCCTGATGGAGATGCACAATCAGACGAATATTGTTTCCATGCCTGCTCACATAACAATTATTCTGTAACTCTCAGATCAAGGGATAATTTCTACTTTCAAGTATTCTTATTAAAGAAATACATTTCATAGGCTATAGCTGCCATAAATAGTGATTCTTCTGATGGATCTGGGCAGTGTAAATTAAACACCTCTGGAAAGGATTCACCATTCCAGATGCCATTAAGGAACATTTTCGATTTGTGGGAAGAGGTTGATTCCAGCCATCATGGATGACTCTGAGGGGTTCAGAACTTCAGTGGAAGAAGTAATTGCAGACATGCTAAGAAATACCAAGAGAACTAGAATTGGAAGCAGAACCTCAAGATGTGACCCAACTGTTGCAATCTCATGATAAAACTTGAATGGAAAAGTTGTTTCTTATGGATAAATGCAAGAAAGTGGTTTCCTGAGCTGGAATCTACTCGTGGTGAAGATACCTTGAAGATTGTTGAAATGACAACAAAGGATTTAGAATATTACATCAACTCAGTTGATGGAGCAGTGGCAGCATTTTAGAGGACTGACTCCAATTTTGCAATAAGTTCTACTGTGGGTAAAATGCTAACAAACAGCATCACATGTTACAGAGAAATCATTTGTGAAAACAAGAATCCATTGATGCAGCAAAATTCACTGTTGTCTTATTTTAAGAAATTGCCACAGCCACCTCCAACTTCAGCAGCCATCTCCCTGATCAGTCCTCCCATCAGCAAAGACCTTCCACCAGCAAAAAGATTATGACTCTCTGGGGCGCCTGGGTGGCTCAGTCGGCTAGGTGGCTGACTTCGGCTCAGGTCATGATCTCACGGTCCGTGAGTTTGAGCCCCGCGTCGGGCTCTGTGCTGACTGCTCAGAGCCTGGAGCCTGTTTCAGATTCTGTGTCTCCCTCTCTCTCTGACCCTCCCCTGTTCATGCTCTCTCTCTGTCTCAAAAATAAATAAACGTTAAAAAAAAAATTAAAAAAAAAAAGATTATGACTCTCTAAAAGCTCAGGTGATGATTAGCATTTTTTAGCAATAAAGCAATTTTTAAACTATTTTTTAATGTTTATTTTTTATCTTGGCAGGGGAGGGGCAGAGAGACAGAGAGAGAGAGAATCCTAAGTAGGCTCCACACTGTCAGTGCAGAGCTCAACGTGGGGTTCGGTCCCATGAACCATGAGATCATAGAATATGAGCTGAAATCAAGAGTCAGATGCTTAACTGACTGAGTCACCCAGGCATCCTGGCAATAAAGCATTTTTAAATTAAGATATGTACATTTTTTAGAGCGCCTGGGTGGCTCAGTCAGTTAAGCATCCAACTGGCTCAGGACATGATCTTGTGGATTGTGGGTTCAAGCCCCACATCAGGCTCTGTTCTTATAGCTTAGAGCCTAGCACCTACTCTGGATTCTGTGTCTCCTTTTCTCTCTTCCCTCCCTTTGTCACCCTCTGTCTCTCTCCCTCAAAAATAAACATAAAATTTTTTTAAAAATATATGTACATTCTTTTAGTTTATTTAGAGAGAAAGAGAGCATGCAAGCGAGAGACAGGCAGAGATATAGAGAGACTGAGAGAGAGAGAGAGAGAGAGATAGAGAACCCTGAGCAGGCTCTACACTGTCAGTGCAGAGCCTGATGTGGGGCTCAAACCCACAAACCATGAGATCATTACCTGAGCTGAAACCAAAAGTCAGACGCTTAACTGACTGAGCCACCCAGGCACCCCCAGATATGTACATTGTTTTTTAAAGACATAATGCTATTGCATACTTAATTAAAAATAGTCTAGTGTAAATATAACATATATATGCACTGGGAAACAAAAAAATTCATTTGACTTACTTTATTATGATATTCGTTTTATTGTGGTGGTTTGGAACAATACCCACAATATCTCCAAAGTATGTCTGTACTTCTATAAGGTAACCCTGGTGTACCACAGACCCAAGACCAATCTTTAACATAATTTCTCATCAAGAGTTTCTAAGACCATACAGATATAAATATAGTTAACCTCAAACTCATGAAGTGGAAGCTTGTGAATACAAATTATCAGGGAAACTTTTGTTTCTACATATAGCTCTTAGAGACACAGACAGCTTCCCTGTGCTGGTCAGTGGGGTTGTTTTTTTCCTGGTTCATTTTTCACAGAGGTGGAGCCATTTAGAGTTCAAACTACACACAACTGAGGATATTTACAGGAAAAACACAACCACTTGGTAAAGAGAAGAGTCCATAATTAAAGTTACTTAAGGGCAACCTTACTTTATGTGCAATGAGCTAAACTAAACAAAGGTTTTCTGTCTTATAAATTAAGAACTAGTAATTGTATTGTCAAGTGCTGCATCCCATGGCTTGCTGCTAAATTCAGAGAGCCCTTGTCGGTTGGCTTTAAAAAGATACCCAGGGGCGCCTGGGTGGCGCAGTCGGTTGAGCGTCCGACTTCAGCCAGGTCACGATCTTGCGGTCCGTGAGTTCGAGCCCCACGTCGGGCTCTGGGCTGATGGCTCGGAGCCTGGAGCCTGTTTCCAATTCTGTGTCTCCCTCTCTCTCTGCCCCTCCCCCGTTCATGCTCTGTCTCTCTCTGTCCCAAAAATAAATAAACGTTGAAAAAAAAAATTTTTTTTAAAAAGATACCCAAATCCACTTTACTGGGTGAAGGTTACTTTATGGTGGAAGGGAAACTTTTTCCCTTCTTTTGCCATCCTCCAACCTTTCTGCCATCCTCCAAGAACTTTCCATACATCTGCCTTACCATGATGAAAATGCTGCAGGGAATACTTAGCTAGAGGTTCCTTAGGAGAAACCTGGGTAAGACCATGTGCCCTTGTTTAGGTATGAGAATATATACAAGTAGGGACCAATGCAACAATCTCTTCTAAAGGTGCACTCCCTGTTCTTTTAGGAGCATATTAATAATTACTTTTACTCTCTCCTGCCTCCTAATCACAGGCATTTCCAGTGTTGTCAAAACAGTTCCTGCCTGCATCTGTTTTCAACCATTGGCATGGGTTCCAGGGAGTGTTTGTGAGAGAGGAACAGAACAAAAGATTGACAGCCATGTGTTGACATTTTGGGACTGTTTGGAAATGAGAATAATCCAGGTTTGATGTTGTAATTCCTCCTTTTATGGGCAAAAGTAATGTCTCAGCATGAATGAGCATAACTAAACGTACTGGGACACACCCCAGGCACATGCACTCCCTGGACACTCACTGTGCTTTTTGTTGTTGCTGTTGTATCACAAAAGGCAGCAGACAACTTTTGCTTCCCCACTCCCAAATCTCTTACCCCATTTTATTGAAATGAATAAAACATCAGTCTTAAAGGGAAAAAAAATTCCCTGATTTATGTGTATCTTTCTTTCCTATGATCCTAGTTACCATTCATCACAATGAATTAATTTTTAATTACATAATAGATTCTCATTGATAAAATTAAAATACAGATAAAGAAAAACTTCTCTGTGCCTACTCACCCAATCCCACATCGTTCCCCAATTGTGTATCCTTATCACCCATCCACTCTGTATCCTTTTAGAATTTTTCCAACCATATACATTCACATTTATGTTCTAATATAAGAAAGGATACATTTTGTTTGGTAAGAGTTTCTGTTTGTTTAAATTGTGCCATACTCTGTATAGTGTACTCCAATTAGTTTTTATTACTTAAGTTGAATGTATTTTTCTTATCAGTGCCCATTTATTGATTTCATTCTTTTTAATGGAAGCATAATCTTCTGCAGAATTGATATATAGTAGTTTATTTGAATATTTCTAAAAGATGGAAATGTGGATTATTTAAAAATTTTTCACTATTACAAAGAATGCTATGATGAATGCCCTTGAACAATGTTATGATGAATTTCTGGGTAACTGTGCTAATGTTTTGTCTAGCATAGGTTCTGAGAAGTGAAAATTGGGGGGCATAAGGGTAACAGTTACTTCTTTAAAGCAGCAATAAAATCTATCTAATCTATTTAGCTTGGACTGCCATAACAAAATACTATACTGAGTGGTTTAGAAACAGATATTTATTTCTCACAGTTCTGGAGGCTGGAAAGTCTAAAATTAAGGTGCTGATAGATTCAATTCCTATTGAAAGCCCTCTTCCTGGCTTGCAGATTTTCATCTTCTGACCGTGTCCTTACATAATGGAAAGAGATTGAGTTCCGGACTCTCTTCCTCTTCTTACAAGGATACTAATTCCACCAGGGAGGCCCCACTCCCATGACTCATCTAACCTAATTACCTCTCAAAGGCTTCACCTCCAAATACCATAACTGTGTGGAGCTGAGCTTCAAAATATGAGTGTGGGGGGGGGGGCACAAATATTCTATTATCCATCTACCTATCTCTATCTATCTATCTATCTAAATAGGTAATAAAGGACTATAGTTTAAAAAATTCAAAGTCATGATAAAGAGTAATCATAAATCGAAAAGCAGGCATTAAAAAATGTGGATTTTAATTCAATCATATCAATAATCACATTGTATGTGAACGATTTAAACACACCAATTAAACAACAGATTGTCTGGGTTAAAAGAACAAAGGAAGGTTCAACTATATGTTACCTATATGAAACCCACTTTAAATTTAAAGAGATAAATTAAAAGTGAAGGGAGAGAAACACTAATAAAAAGAAAGCCAAAGTACCTATATTAATATCAAAGTAGACTTAAGAACAAAGAATTATTACCAGTGATGAATGGACATTCCATTTTGATAAAGAGGTTGGTTCATAAAAAAGATGTAACAATCTTAAATGTATATGCATTTAACAAGACAACTTCAAACTACAGGAAGCAAAAATTAACAAAACTAAAAGGAGAAAAAGGCACATCCACAATTATAGTTAAAGTCTTAAGCATTTTTCTCTCAGTAACCAATAGAGTAAATAGAGAATTGGTAAGGATGTAGATGACCTAAACAACACTATCAACCAACTTGACCTAATTGACATTTATAGGACACTTGGCCCAACAAGAGCAGTATCTCAAAAATGTTAAAAGATTTAAATCATCCAAGATGCTCTCTGTCCATAATAGTATTAAAGAAGAAATCAATAACAGAAAAATATCTTTAAGATCCCCAAATATTTGACAATTGAACAATATGTACTAAATAACCCATGAGTGAAAGAGGAAGTCATAAGGACAAATGGAAAGTATCTGGAATTTAAAGAAAATGAAAAAAACAATATATCAAAATTTATAAATGTAGCTAAGGCAGGGCTTAGGGGGAAATGTATAGCATTAAACGTATAGCATTATATTAGAAAGGTTACTGGGAAAATAAAAATCGAAAGGAAGACTGAAGACACAGAGTCACAACATGCAAAAACAAAGGAGAAAGCAGTAACTAGGCCCTCAGCCAATGTCACACCTCCCACTAATCCTGTGAGAATGCCACTACATCAACTATAGGCCACTGACCATGCCAGGCTGCCTGAAAGTCTCTACTGGCTCTGGAAATTGGCTCTCATCACCCCAGCTGCTTCCACCAATAAATAATGAGAATGTTTCTTGTTCTTTATTTCTACTTTTTAGGATCTTCACAGTCCCAAGCTTATGGATCGGACTGGCTGGACCATATGCCCCTATCTTAACTGAGAGAATGAATGACTTAAGTGGTCAGTTTCTGTGATTAAAAAAAAAAAAAAACTGGCTATTTGTCCCATAAAAAATTAGATCCAGAAATTATTACGAAAATGAGTTAAATTTTCCCTGATAGGATATATCTGGTCAAAAAGACCCAGACTTGAGAACGAAGGGTATGTTGTAAGGAGAATTTCTAGAGACCTCTCGGGATTTTTCAAGAGGCTGAAACTGAATCTTCTATCCCAAACATCATCCTAACTCCACTCTTCCCACTCTATACACAACAATGGAGGAGGAAAGAGAATGAGAGATCAGAGTTACCAAGAATGCAGTGTTCATGTTGGGAGGCTGTTTCTGGACACCACCCAACAACTCCATACTCTTCCCTTCATCCTCACTCATGCAGGATTTCTACCAACCGTTCTCTCTCACAAATGAGGGAAGTACGGGGCACCTGGGTGGCTTAGTCGGTTGAGTGTCTGACTTCAGTTCAGGTCATGATCTCGCAGTCTGTGAGTTTGAGCCCCGCATCAGGCTCTGTGCTGACAGCTCGGAGCTCAGAGCGTGGAGCCTGCTTCGGATTCTGTGTCTCTCCCTCTCTCTCTCCAACCCTCCCCGACTCATGCTCTGTCTCTCTCTCTGTCAAAAATAAATAAACATTAAAAAAAAATTTCTTTAAATAAATTTTTTAAAAAATGAGGGAAGTAGACAAGCAACCATGGGTAGAGTCTGAGAGTATTTGTAAGAAAGGAAGGCTCATGTCTCACTCTCTGCCTGTGGGCCTTATGTAGTAGACAATTGGATATAAGAGGTAAAAAGAAAATGAATGGAAGGTTAGACAGGAAGTTTAATTTTAACTATGAGACCTGCCCAAGGTGTCATTAAATAATGGTAAAGGATACTATGACAGTACAGTTGAAAGCATTTATACCGATAACACTGCTTAGTTGCAGTCAACAGAATCCACTCTACCTAGCTTTGTCAGAAAGGAATTTATTTAGGGATATAGGAAGCACTTAGAACCACTAATAGGATTGATGAAAGAGATTCCAGGCTGAGCTCTAAGAAACTGACCTCAAAAGAGTTTTTGACTCTGCCACAATTAAAACAAAAGCAAAAACAAAAACAAAAATCAGAAAGCCACGACACCTCTAAGACACTGCTTCTGCTAAGAGGGGCCAAATGGATGCTCCATGTCCTGACTTTTTATTTTTTTCTCCTTCTTTCCTTCCTTCCTTCCTTCCTTCCTTCCTTCCTTCCTTCCCTCACTTTCTTTCTTTCTTTCTCTTGAGAGAAAGAGAGAGGGAGGGGCAAAGGGAGAGAGAGAATCTTAAGCAGACTCCACACCCAGTGTAAAGCCCAACATGGGGCTCAATCTCCTGATCATGAGATCATGACCTGAGCCAAAATCAGGAGTCAGATGCTTAACCAACTGAACCACCCAGACTCCCCATGTCCTGCCTTTTTAAACAAAAGTTCTAAATCAAAGTCTTTTGTAAATGTATCTTTTTTATGGAAACTAAATTATGTCCTCACACTTGGAATATGGGAAATGGCAATGTAGTATCGTTTATTATTCTACATGTAAAACGGATTTAAATTGTGGGAAAGTATTAAAATGTGAAAAAAGGCACATCTGGGTTGCTCAGTCAGTCAAGCACCCAAATGTTGATTTCAACTCAAGTCATGGTCTTGTGGTTTATGGGATTGAGCTCCAAGTCAGGTTCTGAGCTGATAGCATAGGGCCTGCTTGGCATTCTCTCCCTCTCTCTCTGCCCCTCCCCCTGCTCACTCTCTCTCTCTCTCTCTCTCTCTCTCTCTCTCTCTCTCTCAAAATGAATAAACTTTTAAAAATGTGAAAAAATGTTTAATAGTTTTGGAGCAATGCAAATGACAATACCTACTATAGCCATTACTGGAAAAAAAAATTTATCTTAATTCATGACTTGAGACTATGTAAAAAAAACTGGTTAAAGGAATATATAACATTGATCTACATCTTGATTTTCTCACTTAAATTATGTCTATATCAATTACACATAAATCTGCTTCATTTGTTAATGGTTGTATCATATTCCATTGTGTGGATAGATTCTAATGTATTCAGTTCTCTAATGATAGAAATTGAGGTTGTTTCCTATATTTTGCTATTATATTTTAAAAGCTGCAGTGCAGTTATTACTGGCACACAGTAATAACCCACTATGATCGGGCCCTTTCCAAATGAGAGACTGGCATTTCTTTGCTTTGTTTTTATGGCTTTCCAGAATTAAATAGAAGAGAAATATTTTCCCCTTTCAGGTGAATGTGCTATATACTTGAAAATCAATTTTTGAATAAAGTTACAGCAAAAAAGAGATTCATGGGAGAGGAAGTTTTCACACCAGGTATCTTTGTGACCTCAGGCAAGTGACAAACTTTTTTGGGATTAATCTCATTATCTGTGAACTTCAAAGTTTAGATCAGGTGATCCCTTAGGTACAGCTATTGAACTCTGTGGTCCTGAGTAATGTCATTGGGATACCTTTTGTTGCTTTAATCTTTCAGAAAAAAAAGTATATCTTTTACTTTTCTTGAAAGACCTAGAGAAATGAGACCCATGACTTTGTTTCTTCTTGTGTCTCCATCCTTCTCATCTTCACAGCACCAAAAGCAGCACTCCAAATACAGTAGATGCTTAGAAAATTAATTACCAAGTGATGGTGTACCACCACTGAATTAAGTGCTCATGGGTAGATTTTGGAATAATCGTTCCTATGCCTTGCTCACATTTAGGTTCTAGAATGCTCTATTCTTCTCTGTGGTTAAGGAATTGAAGCATTCCTTCCTGAATCCATTCTCTGTGAAGGAACTGTGTGATTTTTATTAACTGGATTGTCTTGTATTATAAATTACGGTTTATCAGTTAGTAATTTGGTCCTTAAATTTGTTTTGTCACTATATACTTTTTAGTCCTTTGGAAACTTTGGAACCCTGAGAGACTCAAATCCCTTCATGGAAATGAGGCAAAACATGTTTGGAAGAATTTGTCTTTAATGTATATGAAAGTATTTTGTAAATGTCATACTCTTTTTTTTTTCTCTGCGATTGTGGACAAAATGTAGAGTCCTGAATCATAAGTGGACAATGGGTTATAATAAGGTAGATAACCTTGCAACACAGCAGAAACAGCAGTCTTTGTCAGGTGGTCCAGAGTACAAATCACATTCTGTCTCACAGGTATGTGGCTTTAGGGCAGTCATTTGACCTCTCTAGGCCTCAAGTTAATTATATTTTCTTTGCATTGCTATTACAAAATTTAAAAGAGTATATGTAACATGTCTTTCATATGTTAATTCCAAACTATGGCCATTGTTAGTATTATTACCCATGCAGTGATGATGAGAATATAAAATACATTCAAATGGTGGACTGAACACACAGCCACATGGAAGAAGGCAAACGGCCTGGACAAGGTATTAGGGCTACCCTCTAGCTTCCACAAAGCTAGCTGAGTGGAATTGCCTGGTATTAACTAAGCAGACACAATCTCCAGGAGCTTATGTAAAAACCAGTTATACTTTAATATAGTCCATTAAAAAAAAAGACTGTTCAGTGTCTTCTGGTGTGATCTCTATGCCAAAAATACTATCTGGCTATTCATGCAGAGGTATATGCAGTGTGTCGGTCATCCTGGATCGTCTCCTTGTCTCTCACCCCATACAAACTACCAGCTCTGCATCCCTTCCTCCCCATCCCAGGTCTGCCTTGGCTCTGGTTGTACTGCCTGTTTCCTGGATTCCTGTCTTTTCTCCAGTCTCACTCCCTTACAAGTACTTGTTAATCCTACTGCCAGAGTGATGGCTCCACTGCCTCCCTGTAGGCTAAAGTATAAATCATATTCTTCTTTGACTCATACAAAATCCTCCATCACCATTCCCATCCACCTCCAGCCTAACCTCCCATTACTTCTTACCATCTTCTCCCCACCTCCCAAACTCTACTCTCCTAAGAATACTCATCTATTTGTAGGTCCTGAACACTCCATGTTTTATATTGCACATGCAGTTAGTTCCTCTGGCTGGAATGCCCTCCACTGGATTGTTTACCTGAGAATCACCTGCTGAGCTTTCATAAAGACTTCCCTGCCTCCTTCACTTGGCTAGGTGCTCTCCCGTCTACCTTATGCTCACCCCATTCTCCACACAAACCTTGCTAAGGCAATTGACATACTGCTGTGTAATGGTTTGCCTGTTGGTTCCTCCAGAATTGGATTGTAAGTCCCTGGAAAGGCTTTTTGATAATAACAACTACATGTATGTTCGTATTTGTCTCCCCAGGACTAACACAACACTTGGCACACAGTAGATATTCAACAAATGATGGTAACTAGCTATATCAGTTAGAAATGAGCATGGCTGTAAGTGATGGAATATGTGACTAGGAGTAGTGAGAAAAAATAATGAGTTATTTTCCACAGATAAGATTTCTGGAAGCAAGTGATTACTAGTGTTGGCTTAGCTGTTCACAGATGCCATTAGGGGACTTAGCTTTATCTTTCTTCTTTTAATCTATCCTCAACCTAACAGCCAGTGTGATCTTGTTAAAATTTAAGTCAGATCACATCATATCTCTATGCACAACCCTCCAATGATTTGCTCAGAGGAATATCAAAGTCCTTACATTAGCATTTGGGGCCGCACCACATGTATGTCTGCTGTTCTTTTCTCTACAGTACTTTTCACTATGTGACATACTATATCTTTCACTTATTATACAGTATATATTATCTTTCTCTCCTGTCACCACTAAAATGCAAACCTCAAGGAGAAAAAAAATTGTATATTTTGCTCACTTCTATATCTCTAACAAACTAAAACAGTTCTTAGCACATAGTGGACACTCAGTAAATATTAGTTGAATAATTAAATGAATGTATCCTCAAGTAAAACCACAAATGAGAAAGGAGAAATAACAACTAACAGCAAAGAAATACAAAGAATTATACGAGAATATTATGAAAAACTATTTGTGAACAAATTGGACAACCTGGAAGAAATGGATAAATTCCTAGAAACATATAAACTCTCAAAACTGAAACAAGAAGAAACAAAATTTGAACAGACTGATAACCAGCAATGAAATTGAATCAGCAATCAAAGAAATCCCAAAAAGCAAAAGTCCAGGAGCAGATGGCTTCACAGGTGAATTCTACCAAACATTTAAAAGTTAGTACCTATTCTTTTCAAGCCATTCCATAAAACAAAAAAGGAAGAAAAATTTCCAAACTCATTCTATGAGGCCAGAATTACCCTGTTGCCAAAACCAGATAAAGACACCATAAAAAAGAGAACTACAGGCCAATATTTCTGATGAACATAGATGCAAAAATCTCAACAAAACACTAGCAAACCAAATCCAACAATACATTTAAAAAAATCATTCATCATCATCAAGTGGAATTTATTCCTGGGCTGCAAGTGTGGTTCAGTATTTGCAAATCAATCAACATGATACATCACATCAATAAAACAAAGGATAAGAACCCTATGATCATTTCAATAGATACAGAAAAAGCATTTGACAAAGTACAACACCCATTCATGATAAAAGCCCTCAACTGGATAGGTTTAGGGGAAACATACCCAATATAATAAAGTCCATATATGAAAAACTCACAGCTAACATCATCCTCAATGGGGAAAAACTGAAAGCTTTTCTCCAAGTCAAGAAAAAGATAGGGATATCCACTCTCTCCACTTTTATTCAACATAGTCCTTTAAGTCTTAGCCACAGCAATCAGACAACAAAAAGAAATAAAAGACATCCAAATTGGCAAGAAAGAAGTAAAGCTTTCACTATTTGCAGGTGATATGATACTATATATAGAAAATCAGAGAGACTCCACCAAAAAATTGCTAGAATTGATAACGGATTCAGTAAAGTCACAGGATACAAAACCAACATACAGGAATCTGCATTTCTATACACCAATAATGAAGTACCAGAAAGAGAAATTAAGTTATTTATCCCATTTACAATTACACCAAAAAAATAGTAAGATACCTAGGAATAAACCTAACCAAAGAGGTAAAAGATCTATACTCTGAAAACTATAAAACACTGATGAAAGAAACTGAAGATGACACAAGGAAATGAAAGACATTCCACATTTATGGATTGGAGAAACATATATTGAAATGTCTATACTACCCAAAGCCATCCATGCATTTAATGCAATCCCTGTGAAAATACCAACAGCATTTTTCACAGAGCTAGAACAAAAAATCCTAAAATTTGTATGGTTCCATAAAAGACCCCAACTAGCCAAAGCAACCTTGAAAAAGAAAAACAAAGCTGGAAGCATCACTTCAAGTTCTATAACAAAGCTGTCATAATCAGGGGAGGCTGCATGGCTCACTAAGTTGAGCATCTGACTCTTGGCTTCAGCTCAGATTGTGATCCTAAGGTTTTGGGATAGAGCCCCGTGTCAAGCTTCAAACTAAGCATGGAGTTGGCTTAAGATTCTCTCTCTCACCATCTTCTCTGCTTGCCCACTTGCTTGTGTGCCCTCTCTCTCTAAGAAACAAACACAAAACAAAAAACAAAAGCAAAAAAATACAAAGCTGTCATAATCAAAACAGTATGGTACTGGCACAAAAACAGACACGTAGACCATTGGAATAGAACAGAAAATCCAGAAAGGAACCCACAACTATATGGTCAATTAATCTTTGACAAAGTGGGAAAGAATACCTAATGGGGAAAAGGTAGTCTCTTAAACAAATGGTATTGTGAAAACTGGACAGCTACATGCAAATGAATGAAACTGGACTACTTTCTTAGACCACAGGCAAAAATAAAATCAAAATGGATTAAAGACCTAAATGTGAGGGGCGCCTGGGTGGTTCAGTCAGTTGAGCGTCCGACTTCGGCTCAGGTCATGATCTCGTGGTCTGTGAGTTCGAGCCCCGTGTCAGGCTATGTGCTGACAGCTCAGAGCCCAGACCCTGCTTCCGATTCTGTGTCTCCCTCTCTCTCTGCTCCTCCCCTGCTCACATTCTGTCTCTCTCTCAAAAATAAATAAACATTAAAAAAAATTAAAAAAAAAAAAAAGACCTAAATGTGAGACATGAAACCATAAAAATCCTAGAGGAGAAAACGGGCAACACAGGCAGTAACTTCTCTGACATGGGTGATAGCAACTTTTTTCTAGATAGGGTCCTAAGGCAAGAAAAACAAAATTAAAAATAAACTATTGGGACTACATCAAAATAAAAAGCCTCTGCACAGCAAAGTAAACAATCAATAAAACTAAAAGGCAATATATGGAATGGGAGAAGATATTTGCAAAGCACATATCCAATAAAAGGTTAGTATCCAAAAGAGATAAATATACAAAGAACTGATACAACTCAACACCTAAAAAACAAATAATGCAGATGGCCAACAGACATAATAAAAAGATACTCAACATCACTCATTGTCAGGGGAATTCAAATCAAAACTACAATGAGATATCACCTCATACTTGTCAGAATGGCCAAAGTCAAGAACACAAGAAATAACAGGTGTTGGTGAGGATGTGGAGAAAAAGAAACCCTCATGCACTGTTGGCGGGAATACAAACTGGTGCAGCTAATGTGGAAAATAGTATAGAGATTCCTTAAAAAGTTAAAAACAGAACTACCCAATGATCCAGCAATTTCACTAATGGGTATTTACCCAAGGAATACAAAATCACTATTTCATGCACTCTGATGTTTATAACAACATTATCTACAATAGCTAAGACAAAAAAGCAGCCCAAGTGTCCATCTATAGATGAATGGATAAAGAAGATGTGATATATATATATAATGGATTCTTATTCAGCCACAAAAAAAAAAAAAAGAAAGAAATCTTGCCATTTGCAACAACGTGGATGGAGTTAGAACAATGCTAAGTGAAATAAGGCAGTCAGAGAAAGACAAATACCATATGATTTCACTCACATGTGGAATTTAAGAAACAAAACAAATGAGCAAAGGGAATAAAAGAGAGAGAGAGACAAATCAAGAAACAGACTCTTAACTGTAGAGAACAAACTGATCGTTACCAGAGGGGAGGTGGGTTGTGGAATGGGTAAAATAGATGATGGATATTAAGGAATGTCCTTCTCATATTTAGCACAGGGTGATATGTGGAATTGTTGAATCACTATATTGTACGTCTGAAACTAATATAATTCTCTGTTAACCAACTGGAATTAAAATTAAAAAATATATACATTCATACATGGATCTTCCTATTCCACTTTGCCTAGAATCTTTGCTTTGTCTTCATCTTTACTGCCTCTTGGCTACAAAATGGCTGTTGCTCTCCTGACATCATGTCCATGTCCAAGGAAGAATGAAGAGGGGACAGGAAGAATGGTGCCACATACATGGGTCCCTTTTTAGCAAGAAAACAAAACTTTTTTCAAAAGTCCCAACCTGACTTCAGCTTATATCTCAATGGCTCAGGTTATGTCATAAGCTTCTGTCAGCAGTGAGACAGGGTAGGAAAGCAAAGCAATAACTAGGCATATTGCTTCGCTTAAGAAACCTTGAAAGAAGTGGAGGACTGGATATAGAATAAGTAACTAATAGAGTCTGCTGTGAAACTGCTGAAGGAATACCCCAAGCCTTAGGAACAGAGTGGAGAATGTACTGCCTTCTCCTTGAATCATCTCTCCATCTCATCCCTTCTTTTCCCCAGATGGCCTGGCCCCTGGTCACTGGACTAACATGAAAGGGGAAAGCAGTCTGTGGTAAGAGGTCCAGGGAGTTTATCAGAGATATTAGTGTCTGCTTCCTTGAAGCTACCAAAAAGCCAGCATATCACAGTGCTGAAATTATTATGTCTCCCAGGCTCATAAGCATGCTTGGCCTTGTTCAGGCATATAGCTCCTTCAGAACCTCTGAACTTGGTCACAATGATCAGCACTACCCAGCCTCTGGGTCTCCAGACTGTACACTGATGAAGAAACTCTGGCAACAGTTCAAGTGTCTAAGATGGATCTAGTCACATAGAAATATTCATGCAACGTCCTCCAGGCTGGCTGTGTGGTTTCCCTGGAAACAAGAGCCTTCCCCTGACCACTGCACCTGTGCTGCTCCACATCCTCCAGGAGGTGACTGAAGCTCCCTTAACTAGAAGAGAACCATGTGATGCTATATGGGCCATGGTTCTCATGATATGCATGGCAAAAGGAATTCAAGGGAGAAAAGTCAAGTCAATAGAAGGTGCCAAGACCTTGAATATTAAGGCCTGAAGCAAGACATAATGATGAAATTCCTTTCAGTTATTCCAGTTATTCCATCACAATACTTGTCACTTTGTTCTTTACTGGGTTAGGGGCTCCATGAAGACAGTGAACGTGCCTATTATTTTTTTGTACTTCCAGCACTGGTGTTCAACAAACGGGCACTGAATGAATGAATCAAAGATTATCTGAAAACAGAATGTGTCTGGAGTATGGGAGTGAGGGGCTCAAGGGAATCCCATGTACCCATGCACAGCACTCCTCCACAGCCTCTGCATTAAAATAAAAAGATTTTACTTTTATTGACCTAATTCCATTAACATCAAGATTTTTTGCCCATGGTTGCCTTTGAAAAGAAAGGGAAAAAATGTCAGTTTGTCCAGGGCATTTGAAAAGTTATCAAATAGTTTAATATCAAGGTAGGTTACTCACAGCTCAAAAATTCCATTATTCTGTGATTCCTCCTTTGCTTTTTCATGTAAGAATATTCTCCATTCAGGGGAGTAACCTTGATACAAGTAAGTCTATTAGTATAATCCCCAAATATCTCTAATTAAACATGACTTCCTTTAAAAAATAATTATAATATCTTCAGTAGCTAATCTTCCTCTCATTTAATTAAAGTATCTGTCATTTTCTCAGGTGTGACATCTGAGCACAGAGAATCCCAAACCTTGTTAAAAGAGGGAAGGCATTTTCCTGTATCATGTCTCAGAGTATTTCCAGGGCTCATAATGGGAGAAAGAAGATCCTCTCCTATCTCCTATGTCAGCCAGTGGCATTCTGTCCACACTGTTCCCACATATGCCCACTAAAATGAACTGTATTTAAAGAGAATAGGTTCTTAACCTGAACACTTAATCTGGTTTGTAACATGACTTTACTGGCCCCAAAATTAAGAGAGAGAGAGAAGAAAGAAAGAAAGAAAGAAAGAAAGAAAGAAAGAAAGAAAGAAAAGTTATAATTGTAATCCTTCACAATCATACATCCTTAGCCTTGTAAAGTTTTTCAATGTGGTAGAAGAGAATTGACTTTCAATTGCTGCCATGTTAGACAGCCATGTTGCCACTGTCTCTGCTATTACTTCTTTCTGCTGGAAGAGGTGCAAGAAAGAAAAGGTGCATATGAAGTCACTGGCTACATAGGACTGTCCCATGTGATGCAATGCCGTGATCTGGCCATCTCTTACAGTACAGCTTTTCATTCCAGGATAGCCCATTGTGCAGACTGTTTTGGATGCAGCTTGGCATGAGCACAGAAAGTCCATACAGCCACCCACAACTTGATCTACTAGTTGTGAACGGAAACTTTTGAACACGTTCCACCGGCTGCACAATGGTACCATTTATGACTTTATTCTCAGGGGAAAACATTTGCTGTGCGAATAATACCAGGTACTTATGTAAGCCTCTTCATTTTCAGGGAGCTTTATGGGTGTCAGCAAATTCACACAACACCGTGGTAAGGTAGCAAGGCATTGTTATACCTTCTTTACAGAGAGAGAAACCAGATCACAGCATCAGATTTTCCCAAGGCCAAATGGACAATAAGGGGCATGGACTCATTCCCAAAGAGAACCATCTTCTTCTGCTAGAGAACACCAACAATTTTCCACTTACAGAAAGGCTCCACAGGGTTCTATCCTGGATCTAACACTTGAGGATAACTACTCTGACTTTTGACACTTCTAATGTTGCATGATTCTTTGGTTTTGTCCAGATGGGTAAAAAGGTAAAGACAAAAAGGGGTACCCATATAAGATACAGTGAAGGCTTGCCATCTCTCATATGCCTCGTCACTGAGGAATTGTCCAACCTATAATCACAGGATAACAGAGGGAAACGCTGAGTATCCATAAAGTTCTATGAGGGAAAAAATAACTTTCACTACAATATAGGACATCTTTGTTGATTTCAATTGCTATTTATGAGATTGAGAGTCTTCCCTATAAGCTCTGAGAACATGTTAAATACCTCTAGAGTGAGTTGAATTGTGGCTTTCAAAAAAAAAAAAAATGTCCAAGTCCTAACCCTCATAGCCACAGCTGTGACCTTTTTGGCAAATAAATGGGTCTTTGCAGATGTAATTAAGTTAAGGATCTCAAGATGAGATCATCCCGGATTTGGGGTAGGCCTAAATCCAGTGACAGGTGTCCTCATAAGATAAGGGCAGAGAGCGATCTGAGACACAGACAAACAGAGGGGAAGGCCATGTGAAGACAGAGGCAGAAACTGGAGTTACTCAGCTAAAAGCCAAGGGAATTCAGAGTTGCCAGCAGCCACCAGAAGCTAGGAGAAAGGCATGGAATGGATTCTCCTTTAGAAACTGCTTAGAAGAACCTTAGAGCCTTTCCTGAGAGACTTCCCATAGAAGAATCAGTGCTGCCTTGATTTTAGGTGTCTGGCCTACAAAACTGTAAGAATAAATTTCTGTTTTTAAGCCTCCTAGTTTGTGGTAATTTGTAACAGCAACCCTAGGACACGAATACATCCTCTTCAGCTTCTCCCCATCCTCAGAATCACATGAGTTTTAACTCAATTGAAAGCTAAATACATACAATGACAAATCTTTTCATTTGTGTGTGTGTGTGTGTGTTAGAAGATACAAATTCTAAAATGGTTGAAAATTACTCTCCTAGATCACCAATATTAGTGAATGAGAAATTGGATTATCCTGACTTATTCCACTGTTAAGGTCAAAGGGACATCATGAAGAGAAGAAAAATCAAGAAGCGGTGGAATGAATTCTAGTCACAAAGCAAGAGTTTTCATACATTATCTTCTCCAGGCCACTGCCTCAAGAAAGAACAAAGTGAAGCACAGTGTAGCCTTTAAAAATAATGTTATAATTATTACTAATTTAATAAAAATTTATTACATAAATTCAACCATTACAGAAACTCATAATGTAGAAAATGACAACCTCCAACATAGAACACCTTCGTCTAATTTTTTTTTCTCTCTAAATACATGGACACTCTGTCTCCTTCCCCAACCTTGTAAGAACTGGAATGGAGAGGGGGTCTGCAGGACAGCCTGGTGTCTACTAGTTTTTTGGCCTAATTTAGTTGAATGAAAGGAATGTTTGCTGAGTGGTTCCAAATGTAAGCCCTATTTCTTGAAAGCCTTGGGTCAGACAAAAAACTGACCAAATACATCTCATGTGAGATTACATTTTTTTATTATAACACAGGTTGATATACTTTTTCAGGGTCAGATTAGTAAATATCTCGGGTTTTGTGGGCCATGTGGTCTCTGTTGCAGCTAAACTCTGCTAATATAGTGCAAACGCAGTCAGAAATGATATGCACATGAATAAGCATAGTTCTTTTATTATTATTTTATCACTGCATAGCAAATGACCACAAATTTAGTGTCTTAAAATAACACTTATTTACTAATTCTAGTTCTATAGGTCAGAAGTCTAATTGGCCTAGAATTCTCTACTTAGGGTCTGACAAGCCTGACAAGAAGGTGCTGGCCAGAAGAGCTCTCATCTGCAGGCTCTGGGTAAGAATTTGCTTCCAAACTTACTCAGGGTTTGGAAGAATCCAGCTCTTTGGGGTTGTAGGATCGATACGCCAGCCTCCTTGCTGCATGTCAGTGAGAGCCATTCTCAGTTCTTAGAGGCCTCTCTCAGGTCTCTCATAGGCCATTCATAATATGAATGTTGGTTCTCTTCCAACACAGGGGAAGGACATCTCTCTAACTTCCTCTTCTCCTCCCAGCCAGAGAGAACCCTTTACTTTTAAAGGGCTCATATGATTACCTTAGACCCACCTGAGTAACTTTCCCATTGACTAGCCAAAGTCAATTGATTAGTAACCTTAATTACACCTGCAATAATACCTTCTACCGTATAATGTAACATAATCACAGCAGTGAAACCTCATTATAATTCACAGGTTTTGCCCACAATCAAGGGGAGGAGATTATACAAGAGGAATTGTCACTGGGGGTCATTTTAGATTCTGCCTACCATAGCTTTGCTCTACTATAGCTTTATTTATAGACAATAAAGTCTGGATTGAGTAAAAGGTTCACATTTAACAAATATTATACTTTATTTTTCAACCTCGTGAAATGTAAAAACTATTCTAAACAAGCAGAGGGCTGGATGTGGGGCAGGAGCTGTGGTTTGCTGACTCCTGAGTTAGAGGATCAAATAAACAAATGTTACAGGAACACCAAAAGAGTAATTTTCATTGTACCCACAAAGTGCCTTCATCACAGTAAGTATTCCAAGAGAGCATGAATGAACAAATACTGGGTTCCCAGTGGAGATAACATGCACCCCAAAAGTCCTGGTACAGAGTCCACTGCTGGGAATAGAGTAAAAACAGTTCTGCTTTGGAACAGGAGTCCAGGCATGACTTAGGGGAGGTCCAGGTGGCCCAGAGCTCAGGCTGGAGCATCTGTGACATTTCCCCTGGGCTCCAAAGTAAAAGCACTATAATTATAAGGGTCATATAATAGTTAAAGTCTACCCAGCACATTTTGCCTGATCGCTGGACTGAAAAGCCAAGCAAAACTCAACGGTCTTTCTTTGAGATACTGGGCTTGGTATATGGGTTTAAGTCTCCTTAATGACTGGTTGGCTCATCTGGCTTTGCAACAGTACCACATTCCAACTGAATGTATTTCTTGGTAAATGAATGAGGTAGGAATGGCTTGGACCATACTGAGAGTAAAATGCATGGTAAACTCAGGGCTATGGGGAAACTTAGCACTAATTGGTGTAATCTCTTTACTAGTATAAAGGATCCATCCCCAGCATTTTCTAGGTGGAGATATTCTCTGGGATAATAGGAAAAATCACAGAATTGGCTGAAGCCCTATCAGAGGTACAGTATTTGCTCTGGAAAATCTGGGAGAGTGTTCTAGTCTGTAAACTACCCAGAACCCCAGATTTATAGAATACCAGGATTAGAGGGGACCTGAAGGACCACCTGTTTCAACTCTCACATGCAGGAAGAAATCAAGTCTCGAGACATTAAATTACTTTCCAAATGTCCCAAGCTAGGTTAGTAAGAGTTTAGGAAGATCCTATTTATTGTGATTCCCAATAAAATACTATTTGTGATCCAGCTTCTCTTCTTCATTTGTCCCAGACTCTCTTAAAATTCTGGTTAGCATTGTGGCCAGAATTGTGCCAGAGATTATTGTTTCCTCCTGCTCCTTCCACTGTCACATCATCTCCCTGGGCTGTTGTCACTTTTTATCTTGTATTTTAGAAAATTGAAGAAGGTGCTTCCTGCCTAGATTTTCATGGGTCCTTCTTTCCTGGTTGCTCTTCTAGATAACATATCCACGCTGCTGGTAAGGAATCAGAGTTCTGGAGACAGGCTGGTTTGGTCTGTAGACAGTCTAGTTGAGGTCAGAGCAATCCTTGCATTAAATATCAATATTGAAGGGAAGTAGGAAGAGGTTTCTAAAATATTTATTTGCATTTCTAATTTATGGCTCAATTTTCCTTAAAATTGAGAGGACTAATTGCCCTGTGCCACCTTAGCAATACCCAAAATTTTTGGAGATCATTCTTCTTGTTGGACCTCCTTACCAGTGAGTCACATCTTTCATTGCCCAACATGTCTCCAGTGTCTTAGGATTCCCTGTGGTTTCTCCTCCATTCCATGTACTTAGCCCCATCTCTAGGCTCCTGTCATCAGCTTTCAAGACCATAATCTAGGAGCTGAAAACCCACAAGGGAACTCTCTGGACTGCAATTCTGCAAAATCCTTCTCTCTTGCAAAGCCTCAGGATGGCCCAGGCATGACCTCTAATGTCATGCGGTACCTATCCTTCTTTTCTACCTCTTGGTATTGCTTAGTCCTGCTTATTATCCCTCCATAGCCTGATAGGGAGGTCATATCTTCTCATCAACACAAGGTCCTTCCAGCTCTCCACCAAAATTGTGTCCAGTTGTCCTCACCCTTCCCATCTTCACCTATGAGGACATCGAGACTTTTGTTGGATTTGGCACTGCTCACTGGGTTTTCTCCTCCTTTCACTGTCAAAACTCACTTGTTAGACCTGCCTTGCTATGATTCTGTCTCCTGTGTCACCACTCCTATCCAACTCACTCTTTTTGTTCCCCAGAGCCTCTGCTCATGAACACTGTGGGACTAGCATGCCTGGGTAGGTTCAGAAGGCCTGCAGAATTGACACCATGAAGTCACCTACAGAGAGCTTCTCCCTACTAAGAGTTCTAAGAAGGACCTCTGTTATTTGCTTGCTCAGGTGGGGCCTCTGTTCCCACCCCCAGCCCAGGGCACCATCGCTGGAGATTAGGAAGCAGCCTCTGTTCCCCCATCCCTCCCCACATGTATCATAAATGTTTCTTGAGGAAAAATACTGTAGCCTCATGGCTGTCAGTTCTGAAGGTCCTAGGACCCCCATTTTGAGGCCCCATTGTGGATTCACTGTCCTCAATCCTCTGTTTCCATTTTTTAGGGCAATTGCATTCATGTAATGAAAGCAATGCCTGTATCACTGAAGCCATAGCTGTTTTCACACACAACACTTACCTTTCTCTTCTGGACTTATAACATGTGCCCTGAATATGCTGCTTCTATCACAGCAGGGGCACTCCTGTCTCAGTTCATCCTACAAGAGAGATACAGGCATTTCCTGTTCTTATTTTCGCCCAGAAGTGTTTTGAACCTTAAAAAAAAAAATACTTTTCCTCTTTTATAAAGAAAAATGAGCCTGGGTGGCTCAGTCAGTTAAGCATCTGACTCATGATCTAGTGGTTCCTGAGTTCAAGCCCCACATGGGGCTCTGTGCTGACAGCTCAGAGCCTGGAGCCTGCTTTGGATTCTGTGTCTCCCTCTCTCTCTGTTCCTCCCCTACTCATGCTCTGTCTCTCTCTCTTAAAAATAAAGATTAAATTTTTTTTTTAAATGCTATGCTCAACCACCCAACAATCTCTTGACATGACCTACCTAGCAAGATGAGACCCTGGCCCCATCAGGTGGTCCCTTAGAAGGCTCATTTGTGCAGATTCCCTACAGCTAAGAGAATTCATCAAACCTACTTTGTTTGCTTGTATCACAGGAACAGTAGACTTACATTGGTTCGCAAGTTGTGAAATTCTCCTATAATATTAAACACACTTTTTTTCAAAGTACACATACATTTCCGTCTAGAAATGTTGATACATATCCAAAAGAACTTTCTTTATCTGTTTGAAAACCAATGCTATAAAATGTTAGCGGAACAAAAGGAAGATGTGAAGGCTACACAAAGAATGACTCTGTGGGATGCAGAGAGAAAAAGAGAAGAGAACCATCATGAAACTACCTGGCCAAACAGTGTTCTCAGAAATGGGTATATGTTCTTTCTCAACATGTATACCAAACCTTTAGGTTTGAAATAGCACATCTCTGTGTGTTATGCAGTATACTACTCAAATGAAAAAGTTTTCACCCCAACTCCAGAAGGGCCCTACTTTATAAATTTCTTGTTTCTCACGCAATGCATTCAGTATGACCCTCTCCTATACGAGCTCGTCAACTTTGTCATTTACCATTAGTAGATGCTTGAGAAGCAATGCAAAGACCTCCTATCCACAAAGCCCAACTGCAGGCATATGTATGAATCCAGAGCCCCTAGCTAGGGACAAGGAAGGGATATATGTGTGTATTTTGGGTGTGGGGAGTGGGAGCGGGTGGAATCCCAGAGATCACAGGTTGCAGAGCTCTCTTTGAACTTGATTATTTTTAAACTTTGCCTTTCCTTGAGAAATAATGACATCTGAGACACAACACAATCCCAGGGTATGAACAGGCATGAGACTTCAACTGCTCCTACTAGCAGAAGTGAGAGAATACCAATATGACAACTCCACAGACATATGGTACAAGGGATCATTACCCAGGCTGATCAGCTCTGCACGGTCCTATCTGCCTTGGCCCCATAAAGCACCATTGTACAGTTTAACACAGCTGGACTGACTCTTCAGAAACACACTGCAGTGGCTAAGGCTGTGCTGACCTGAAAGAAAAGAAGGAAAAAAGATAGTATTAATGTCTCCCTCTCATGTCAACAGGATTTAGTGAAAAAGAAACAGAGGACTTGTCATTTTTTAATGCCCCCAAATCTTCCTATATATCCAGGATATTTTGAATTCTATTTAGTATTTGATTTGAGTTTTAATTATTTAACAGTAGATAAAGTCAAATGAGTAAATCACATGCATTAAAATCCTGAAAACCTTTCCCAACCTAAAGATAGCCAATAACTTTTAGCCTACATTTCACATGAGGAAAAACAAATGTTTCAATGAAGTGTCCCAAATTCTTAGACAAATCAGAGATAAGAAGCTCCCGCCAGCGACTTCAGTGTTACTGGCCCAATTTAGCAGTTTGGGCCTTGGCGGAAGTCCCACTGACAGGACAGAGGACTCTTTGGGAAGACAGAGGCAATCTGAAATGCAAGTGTTATTTATAAATTATCTCCAGATGGTCCAGTTCCTACAATTCCTAAATTGCTCAGATTTTCAGAGTGGAAATTTTAATCACAGACATTTGAGGTGGATTTAGTCTAAGCTGGTGATGATTTTGAGAACTTAAATGACAAAAAGAAGGCAAAAGAGTCTCTCTTGGGACTGCTCAGGAGACTTGCCCTTGCTTGTGGTGTCAGTGAATCACCATTTGCATTCAGCTTTACAGTTCACAAAGCCTTTTTGCTCAGACTCTCAGAGAGGTCTTGCCCTTTGCACCTGGGAGGAACTGATGAAAATATCCTCTAGGGAAGGAACAAAACTGAATAGCTAATTTACTGTTAGAGCATCTCTCTCTCTGTCTCTCTCTCTCTCTCTGTTTCTCTCTCACCCTAGCACAGGTTAGGTATTAAAGTTCCAATTCTCCTGTTTCTGGTAAGCACTTCTCCATATCAGGAGCTATGTCTGATCTACACTTTGCCATCTCCCCTGCTCCCTCCCTACACCTTCCTCCCTCTCCTTCCTTCTTTCACTACTCCTTTTCTTTCTCCCTTCTCTCTCTTTCTTTCTTCCTTCTATCCTTCCATCCTTCCATTGTTCTTTCCACTATTTCTTCCATTTATCCAACAATTGTTTATTAAGCCCTTACTATGTGCCAGGCACGGGGTTGGGTGCTGAGTAGAGGGCAAAATACCCTTTTGTCATATGCTAGTGGACAAAAAAAAAAAAAAAAAAAAAGGACCGGAGTCCTCCCTCACCAAAGAGCTTTATAGAATCACATAAATTCCAGTGCATCAGAGTCTATGTATCCAAAAGAATAAAATCTTAACATCTCTACTTCTACCAAAGATTAATTTGAGACTCTGAGGAAAGATGATCTACCCAAGATTATAAAATTACAATTGAAATTGCAGGGGAGGGTCGGGACAGCTCTCTTAGGCCTCCAGATACACAGGCTATGATTCTTCTGTGTATGTTTTTGGTTTAGCTCAGGAAGAAAGAAGAAACAGAGAGAGGTCATGTGCTACCAGGCCTATTCAGTGGACCACAGCTGAAGGAATGGCTTTGAATCATAGACAATGCCGGACTCAGAGCAGGCATTTGATGACTTTAGGGTCTCCTGGGTGGCTCAGTCAGTTAAGCATCCAACTCTTGATCTGGGCTCAGGTCATGATCTGACCTGAGTTCGTGGGATCAAGCCCTATATCAGGCTCTGCATGGAGAAGTTGGAGGCTGCTTGGGGATTCTCTCTCAACCTCTCTCTCTGCCCCTCCATCACTCATTCTCTCTCTCTCTCTCTCTCTCAAAAAAAAAAAAAAAAGCAGGAATTTGATGACTTTAGAATAAGTGATCCAGAGGATCATTAAGAAGGAATGTTCATTATTGCCCAGGTTCATTGACTTGTATGGATAAAATACATACAAACAGGAGAAAAACAGTTTACCTAATTAAAAAAAAATGACTTAGAGGGGTGCCTGGGTGGCTCTGTTGGTTGGGTGTCCAACTCTTGGTTTTTGTTCAGGTCATGATCTCATGGTTTGTGGGTTCAAGCACTGCCTTGGGTTCTCCACTGGGCATGGAGCCTGCTTAAGATTCTCTCTCTCTCTCTCTCTCTCTCTGTCCCTCCACCCCTCAAAAAAAAGAAAAAGAAAAGAAAAAATGATTCAGCAAGAAAATCATAAGACTATAGGTATGTTATTCATTTGGAAGGCCATACATGCTTGTATAATTGATTTACAAACTAATTCTCTAGGAAGAATAATATGGTGGTTAATTCTGTCAATGATGATCACCACAGACATAAGAATGCAATAATGAAGAACGTAGGACAAAGAGAGCTACCCCTTGGGCTTTCAAACTCCAGCCCATATCAAAATTACCTAGAAGGCTTGTTACAACATGCATCAATAAATAGGCTCATCCCCAGAGTTTCTGATTCAGTAAATATGGGGTGGGGCCTGAGAATTTGCATTTCTAGTAAGTTCCCAAGTGAAACTGATGCTGCCCTTCCAGCTGGAGAAATGGAGAATCCTGAGTTAGAGATCAGCTTTAGGAAGAGCATTAAAGGTTGTGGAATGGGCAAAGATGGGTGCAAGAGGCACATGACTGAACGTAGTGGGTGTCCAGTGCCGGACACTTTGAAAAGGATGTGGATGAGGTTGTGGAGAACTCTGAAAGCCAGAAAAGAATGGAAGGAAGGAAGGAAGGAAGGAAGGAAGGAAGGAAGGAAGGGAAAGAAAGAAAGAAAGAAAGAAAGAAAGAAAGAAAGAAAGAAAGAAAGAAAGAAAGAAAGGAAGGAAGGAAGGAAGGAGGGAGGGAGGAAGGAAGGTAAGATTTTCTAAAGTAAGGGAGAAACATTAAATGTTTTTGATGAGAAGCATCATGTATGTCACAACCTGTGTTTCAGAAAGATAACTAGCGACTATGTGAGGAGTTCGGGTCTCTTTGAAAGCAAAAATTTTGGGCAGAATCTGTGGCTTTTCTGTATAATTTCATGATACAGTTAACTGAGAGAGAAATTAAGTGAAAGGATACAAAATAAACAGAAATAATTTTTTAAACTCCAATATTACAATCTAACAATATAATGCTATTGATTTATTCTTAAAATATATTTTTTAATTTAAGTAATATGTATATAATTTTTATTAAAAGTTTAGAAAATACAGAAAAGGAGAGGAAAAACTCAATCACTCATATTCCCATTACCTCCACACAACCACTAGTAATTTTTTTAATCTTATTTATTTATTTTTAGTAATCTTTACACCTGTGGGTTTCAAACTCACCCAGAGATCAAGAGTCACATGCTCTTCCAACTGAGCCAGCCAGGCACCTCAACCAATAGTAATTTTTTAGTGTATTGTCTCTATTGTTTCTTCATCTTTTTTATAGACAATATTTCACTTGTGACCACACTATAGATAAAAAAATTTTCCTATCTTATTTTATACAAAATATTTTCCTAAGTTACTATATGCTTTTGCTAAACACAACAATCACCAAATGCAAATGCTACAGCAGTTGTTGTTTGCCCACCTAATCATCCTATTCCAGATTTTCCCTGCTGGCTGAAGCCAATGATTTTTGGTCCACACCTCCTTTAATTGGCTTAAGTAAATCTTCACTAATATAAAGCAGTCAAAGTAGTTCTCTCTTGCCAGTAACTGATTTAATGGCTTTCTTTCAGAAAATGTCAAAGTTTTTTACTTTGACAGTCAAAGTTTTCTGTTACTCTAACAGAAATGAGCAATGTGAACAATGCCCCCCAAAGCTATCACATCCTAATCATTGGACCTATAAATGTCACCTTATTTGGGAGATGGGTCTTTCCAGATGTGATTAAGTTAAGGGTCTTGCTGGATTAGCTGGGTGGCCCTAACTGCCATCATCAGTGTCATCACAAGAGAGAAGCTTCCACAATACACATACTAAAAATGGAATACTATAGAGAAAACTGCATGGTCCTGCACAAGAATGGCACACAAATTCATGAAGAGCTCCACATTTAAAAGAGGGAGAGAGGCAAAAGGAGACTTCACATGGGCACACAAAGGAGGTGATACAAAAATGGAGCAGGGAGGTTTGAAGACTGGACTGAGGCGGCCGCATGACAAGAAACACTAGCAGCACCCTGAAGATGGAAGAAGCAAGGAGTGGATTCTCCCTTAGAACATCCAGAGGGAGCACAACCCTATCAACACCTTAATTTCAGCCCAGTGATACTGATTTTAGACCCCAGAACTGTGACCAAAGAAATTTTGATTGTTTTATATCACCGAGTTTGATGTCACATAGGAGCTGTATACAGCTAATACAGTGACCTAGTCCAAATCCTTCTTGAAACGTTCTGTCCCAGTTCTGGTCAATAAGACATAGTCTATGAAACAGAAGGCTCTTCTTGGAAAGATTTTATTGCTCTTAGAAAAAGAAATGTGGGGGATGGGAGGTGGGCAGGAGTCTAATTTTTCTGCTGAATGTTGTTGCATCTACCTGTAACATTAAAACCATGGCAGCCATCTTGTAACTATGAGGCAGGTCAGCCTGAGAACAAGCCAATGAGCTAAAGGTGGGAGAGCAGAAAGACTCAAGAAAACTTGGACCTTTGATGACATCATCAAACTGCTTTAATTAACCAGCCCTGGGACTTTCCTATTAGATTTCTTCTTACGCAAGAGGATCTTTTTTAATTTTTTGTTAATGTTTATTTATTTTTGAAAGAGAGACAGAGCATGAGTGGGGGAGGGGCAGAGAGAAGGAGGCACAGAATTGGAAGCAGGCTCCAGGCTCCAGGCTCCGAGATGTCATCAGAGAGTCCGATGAGGGGGCTCAACTCACCAATAGTGAGATCATGACCTGAGCTGTAGACAGATGCTCAACCGACTGAACCACCCAGGCGCCCCACGAGATGATCTTCTAACGTGAGATTAATGTGATTTTCAGGCTACCTTTAGTTAGGTTTTTCCTTATTTTCAGCTGAAAGCAACATACCAGATAGATTACACCATAATTATGGTGGGCCTGCAAACAACTGCCTGACTTTGTAAATAAAGTTTTATTGGATCACAGTCTAATCCATAGACCACTGTTGTCTTTTGCACTACAATAATAAAGTTGAGTAGTTGTGATGGAGCTCGAATGGCCCACAAGCCTAAAATTACACTACCAGGCCCTGTCACAAAAAGTTTGCAAACTTTTGCTATTCTGGAACACATCCATTCCTTTATTGTTACATATTGTTTTTCTAGTTTCAGAAAATTGTCTTCTCTATGTAAATTTTTAAAACCTATCACTTGACCATACACCCAAGTGCTATACAAAGAAAAAAGGGTCCAATAAGAAAATAATTAACACACTCATGGAAACAATTTACAATCAGCTCCCACCTCAGCTGTGATCTTACCAGAGTCTGCCAAAGGTTGTGATCAACACATGGGACTGCATTTTTCCACATATAAATAAGTACTAGGGAGTACAACAACAAATTCAAAACTGCAGCCTAATCCTCAGGAAAAAACAAGGAAAAAAAGCTTTTCTTTTCCTTTTTTTAAGTTTAAATCAGCCAAACTAAACTTCCTCCAAGGCTGAATGCTGTTGGTGGGATGTACATCACAGTGAATGTTATTACAGCTGAGAGAGAAGGGCCTGAGCAGTCTCCAGCCAGCCTGAAGCACCCCACTTTATGGCTGCATCCTGTGAGGGGAGAAAGCTACTATTCAGTGTCTAAGGCTGGACTCAAAGCTTATCATGTAAATGGAGCCAATTGTATATTTAATTGATGTTTTGACTCCATGCCACATTCTCTCCCTCTCTCTTAAAGAAGAAGAAAAAAAAATCACTTCTGTTTAGCAAGTTCCCCACATGGCACTGCACTCTGAAGTCACCTTCCTTAAATGATCTGGGAGGCAGGCAATCCTGCAGTTAAAATTGTAGCTGCACACAAGCAGGTGGCAGGAGGGAGTCACTGACTAAATAACCTTTTGAACTTTGTGGGAAAGTCAAGCTGTAGCTGCCCCAGCCAAACATTTCTACTTACTTCCCTGGAAGCTGATCAGGAGGCTCTCTTTGGGTGCAGAAAGAGCAAGATGTTCACATCTCTTAAGTTTTTCCGGGGGCTTGCAGGATGCCCTCTGGGGCAAAACACAAATAAACTGGCAAGGTGCATAATCTGAATAATCTTTGAGGATGAGCCAAGCCTTGTCCTTTTGTCAGAACGAATCATCTAGAACGAGTCTGGCATCCTGGAGAGAGTCCAGAATAAACAGTCCCTGAAGGCAATGCTCTATAAATGCCCAGGATCTGGCTGTGCTTTAACATACCCACACACCTCTCACTCACTCACTCACTCACTCACTCACTCACTCACTCACACAGTGCAATGTTCAGCAAAAACACCACCAAGAAACCCTCAGGAAAACAACCAGAAAACCATTGGCTGCAGTGTGCCAGACTCAGAGAATGGATAATCAGAGGCAGAAAGTTTCAAGTCCATGAATATTCAACAAGAATCAATGAAAATGCTTTTGGAAAGCTCCAGACTGGCACTCCCAGCCTATTCCACAGCTACCTTCTTTCCAAAACATCTGATAGGGAAGCTTTCTACTTCCTTTCCCAAAGAATGCTGGACATGTGCTTCATTTTCCATATCAACTGTGCAAAAACAATGACCCTCCCATTTCTTAACTGAGATAGACATTAAAATCTGTGACTGAGAAAGCACTCATTCTATTGAAGGTTTTTAGCTCTTGTATTATTTAAAGTAATAATTATAGTTAATATATAACTAAAGTAAATCAAATTTTTTATTTAAGAAGTTAGAATAGGAACACTTAAGACTTGAGCATTTTTCCTTTTATAACTTTTTTTAACTTGATACATGTTGTCTGCTATCTCACATGAATTTCAGTATAAAACCCTACAAAGTGAGTGGGGATAGGGCTTATTTACTTGATAGAAACTGAGGTTCAGAGTAAGTAAACAACTTATAATGGTTGCACTGTTTTCTTTTCACCAGGTTTATGGTTATGGTCTATGTTTCTAAATAAACACAAAAACTTAGAAAATTTTACAGAATTGTTTTCATAATTAAAAAAACAAAACAGAAAAGAACAAACTTCAACCAAACAAGGAAAAGAGCCTGTTTGGCAGGAAAGTGCAGGTTTTAATGTCAGGCACATATACATAATTAGCTGGTGCTTCAGAAAAGCTACCTGGGTCTCTCAGCCTCATTTTCTCATCTGTAAAATTGGCATAATAATATCTACCATGCAGGATTGTTGTGACAATTAGAGATAAAATATTCAAAGCTCCTGGAATATGGTGGAGCCATAACAAATGGTAATTATTCACATTTGGAGAATTTTCTTTCAAGAGTGGCATTAAGGCATCAGTACTTGGATTTTAGATGTAATTAAAAATATATTTTATAGGGGCGCCTGGGTGGCGCAGTCGGTTAAGCGTCCGACTTCAGCCAGGTCACGATCTCGCGCTCCGTGAGTTCGAGCCCCGCGTCGGGCTCTGGGCTGATGGCTCAGAGCCTGGAGCCTGTTTCTGATTCTGTGTCTCCCTCTCTCTCTGCCCCTCCCCGTTCATGCTCTGTCTCTCTCTGTCCCAAAAATAAATAAACGTTGAAAAAAAAAATTTAAAAAAAAATATATTTTATACAATGTTCTACCACATTTATAGACAGGTACTCTTTATGCACAAACTCTTTATAGACATGCACTACCTAACAGAAAGTGCTTATTCCATCTTCCACCTAAACAATCCCTATTTTCAGATATATATGTAGTTTCCCATCTCCACTTCTAAAAATAACACTGTGATGAAAATCTTCACACTAAAGCTTCATCTGTATTGAATTCTCAAGATCAATTTCCAGAAGTAAAATTACTAAGTCAAAGGCTGATGATGCTTGTGTTCTAACTGCTTTCCAAAAGGATGATAGCAAAGCTCAAAAGCAAAAAGCAGTTGAGAAAAGGTCTGCGCCACCTCACTCTTACTAGTCTGTCTCCATCACTCTGGAAGTCTGTGACAATGTGATCACAAAGAAAACAACTTTCTGGTTTTGATTTGTATTTCCTTGGTTACTAGTGAGGCTGAATTTTTCCAAATATTTTTATTTGCAAATCAATTATTCTTTTCTTCTCCCATTTTTGAAGTCTTAATGTGTTTCCTCCAGGTTTCTATGAGTTCCCTACTTATATGAAAAATGCTAACCTTGCTGAGTGGCCCTGCTGCCTCAACCAAATGGGCAGGGACCAACAAGGCATGACTGTAAGAGATGGACAATATTACAGGTCAATGATAAACCAACTGGCTTCTCAGTAGAACTGGATCCCATGATGTCTTCAACTCTCTGAAGCTGTACAGCATCCAAGAAGTAAGCAAAACAGGAAGACAATCAAGTCACTAACATTTTTTGAATGCCAAATGTGACTCTTCATTCTTTTATTCAACAAATAATTTATTGAGCAACTACTTTAAGTCAGGCTTTGCTCTAAATGCCAGGGATACTACAACAAAGAAAAGAGACAGGGTCTCCACTTTCATGGAGCTTATTTTTTTAATGCTTCCTGAATGTCAAGTGGGTTTCCAGAGGCCTTCTCATCCAGGGCTTCAAGAACTCCATGTGGTAAATATTATTATTTCTGTTCTTTACATATGAACACTGAATCTCAAGTTGGTGTACTTGACAAGCAGTGGACAGCAAGGAGTTCAGTGTTAGAGTAAGGATGTGAACCCAGGCACACAGGATCCAAAGCCCATGTGTTTTCATGTTCCTAATAAATAAGATAAAACCTCAAGTACAGGCAGTCCTTGCACTGTAGCACAACATTGTAAAAATGATGTGCAGGCTGAAACTGCAAAATGATTTTAATAATCACTGGGGAAATTACAATTGGTCCATGACCTTTAGAAATCTTTGTTAAAATATTAAAAACACTCTCACTGTCAGTTATAAATGTATAGGGAAATGAAGAATATAGTAAAACAAATATTTATGTGGTACACTATAATTTAGCTGATTAGAAATATTGAGAATTGAAGTGTTTTATTTCTTTGTAAAAACTTACCTAGAATAATTAGAGCAGTACCTGCCTTCTTTCATATAATTTATAATACAGAGCAAGTATCTTTTCCATGCCTTGGTAAATTGTTAGTGTCCTTACTAAATTTGGATCAGCTTCACCATTTTATCCTTTGCACTTTCCAGGCAGTGAGATATGTAAGTGTCTTTAGTGTGATATATATATGTGTGTGTGTGTGTGTGTGTGTGTGTGTGTGTGTGTATATGTATATATATATATATATATATATATATATATATATATATATATACACATACACATATTTTTGGGGGAGGGGGGCTGGCATCATTTCCCCTGGGACATCTTCATCTTTTTGTAATTCCCTTGTTTACAACGATAAGTTCATCGTCACTAAGTTCCTTTTGTTGCTTATCTTGAATCTCTAAAATGGCTCCAGTGTCAACCTTCCTAGGCTCAGGTGTATTTCCTAAACTCCATTTATATTCAATTTGAATTTTACTTTCTATGTTATTATTTTCTGTTTCTTTTTCCTCTTCCATTTTTGTTGGACAATTCATTCCACTGATAATCCTGTGAATTGTCACATGAGTTATAACTGAAGACAAAGAGGCAACACAACTACACACTTTGCTGTCTGTGGGTAAACTGAATAACAGATGCCCAGTGACCAATTGTCAACTGAGTTCTGAAAGAAGTAACATGACTGGTAAATAACTAATCATGATGCACATATTTCAGAAATGATTTGTGTACTGACAGCAGCAAAGTTCATCCTCTATTCCAGTAGTCACAGTTCATTCGCCATAATAACTGAAATTTTAACTGTGTTGTTGGAGGGGACTGCTTTCCTTTAACTAAACTAAGGAAACCATAGTGACTGAAATTCACACATATTAGAATTCTGCAGAATGAGGATTACCTGAATTATTTTTGGGCTCCTTGGAACTTGGTCTTGCATAAATGTAACAGTGAAATGATAGTACATTTTAAAGTGGTAAACACTGATTTTTATCTTGCCAGGTTGTCCCCACACCCACCACCACTTTGTGTAAAATAGCAGGGTGTGGCCACAGAGATCACTATTGTTTAATCATTCAGTCGAAAATCCAGCCCACATATCGTCTCTCCTCACTCCGATGGACCTGCTTTTTAAAGATCATTCTATCTAGTTCACAAAGCAGTAGTGAAGATATTTCCTGTCTTCATGAAAAACACTTCCATCCTCTCTCTGCCCCAGGGAGGAAATGGAAAGAGAATGCTTATCCATCACAACAGGATGTAGAGCTGTGTACCTGGGTCCACCCCATGTCTCAGATTTAATGTGTAATCATAACCCAGGCACGGATCTAAGCAGTATGCCATGTGTGCAGACCCCAAGAGAAATCAGAACAAGCCTGAAGGAAGTAAGGCAGAGCAACCAGCCCCCAAAGATACTGAATATTCTCTGCCACAACATTCCATTTTCTTTGTGGCCTGGTTTTCATGGGACTCTATATACGTCAGTGTGGGACAAGGGGAGAAGGGGTGTTGAGAGGTAGAGGTGTCTGCATTTGTCTCATCCTGGTGCAGATGTAACTGTTAAAGTGAGAAGAGGGACACCAGAAGGTAGAGGTGTATGAAAAGGGAAGGGTTAGGGCTGCCAGGATCACAGTTCATCCTAAGATCATCGCTGTTGGGCAAAAGTGTATAGTAAGTGAAAATTACCTTAGCTGAGGTTTCCCAAAGGCTAATGATGAATACAGGTAGTTAATTTGGGTGGTGATGCCAGGAAGATGGAAGATCAGGAGGGTATGGAAATGAACCATGGAAAGCAAGGAAGCAATACGAATATGCCAAAAAGCAGGTTGCTAATGTGAACAGTCAGGGCTCAGTTGTCCTGGGGATCTCTGCAGGTTGATGTAGAAAATGCCTTAGCATTGTCTCACTCAAGGAATAAGAAAGATGTTGAGGACTGTTCAACCTCCTGGTTGCAGGCTACTTGCTATCTTTTAACTTCTCAGCACATACAGTTTGTCCTGCATGCAGTAGAGCATACCCCCAGAGGCCAGAGGGAGCCTGGAAGGAGAGTCACAAATTCTTACAGTATAAAAGCATCTGGAGTTTACAAAATGGTGAAGGTGAGTACCAATGGATATGGGTAAGGAATCAACAGTGTCTGCTATTGGGTTAAGTTATTGTCTAGATGCTATTCTAAGCACTTTGCATATATTAACTCAGTCATACATGTAAGCCTACAACAAGCCGACAAGGGAGGTACTATTATCATCTTTGTATAAAATAGGCACAAAGAGGTTAAGTAACCTGCCCAAGCACACAGGCTAGCAAGTGGCAGAGGAAATATTATAAACCATATGGTAAAGGCTCCATGTAACCTCTAGGCCCCACTGCGAACACCCACTGAGATGCATGCTTGATCTTCTCTACTTCCTTTGTTTTTCTACAAACTCTCTTAGATGTTTGAGACTTATTGTATGGCTATAGAGTAGCTTCATTTTTAAATAGGATAACTGAAGAACATTTAGGGGAGCAAGGTGCTTTACATGAGAAGGGTCACCAATATGATTATTTACCAGCCAACTCTGGACAGGATACCTGAGCTTCTGTGTAAGAGAGAAACAGTATTCTCTTATTGAAGCCACTGTATTTGGGAATCTTGTCATTACAATGACCCAACCTATATCCTAATTAATACGCAGGATAATGTTGGAGCTTTAGTTACTGCTTCCAGACACTAAACACAAAAGAAGATATGTGGAACAAGTCCTGCCACAACACTAAGACCTTATATAGGAGGTGCTGCGTTAGCATCTGTAGACTTGCCTTCCCACCCAAGTTGTGCATGTATCTTCTCTTGCTTTGACTAAAAGAAGGGCTCAGCCCCTTCTAGAATTTCCTTTCCTTGTACAGGGAGCTGGAACAAGAGACAACATGACTGCATCCTCTTTGGCTCCTCCACAAGTCACTGCTTGATTCTGGGTCTGCCTCACCAAACCAGTCCTAAGGTCTCAGTGCTCAGAGCTGTCAGCACACCTCCCACTCCTTGTTTGTGTTGGCTTGTGTCACTGTGCCACGCTGGAGGTGTTGGCTAGAGCTGTTTACTCTTAATTTAAAAACACCTTGAGGTGTTCTTAAAATTCTGCTTTGAGCAGCAATATGGACAGGAATGGCAATGAGGCAAGAAAATAATGGAGATATAATAGAATATAACAAAATTGTGTTGAAATCACATGGAATGTCATAAAGGAACTTTTGAAAAAGTGATATGCTATTTAAACCCAATCACATACACACAGAATATGTATACATACACGTACACACACACATATGCATTCGTACACACATATATAATTTCAGGATATCTTATCGTTTTTATGGAGCTCAGCTATCCACACTGCACACCATGTCATAGGCTAAATGCAACTCTGAAGCATAGTCTTCTAGATTAAGAAAAAACAACAACAACAACTAAAAAATAGACTTCAAGAACTAGTTTAATGTGCTTGAAAAATAATAGCATTTAAAATCAGATTCCTGTTGCAAAAGCCACCACCTAAGCTTCCTGCTGACTTTTGTAAGGTCAAGACCACCTAAATGTGAGATGTAGGTAGAATCAGACTACACAAAGTGAAGGGCTAAAAATCTGCTGATGGAAAATCACCAACTGCCCAAGTTAGAAAATCATTTGTCCATTCTCCAGGAAATAGGCTCAAAGAGAAGATCACGAAACTAGCCAGCAGCAGAATCAGGGCCCAGATCTCCTCTCTTCAACATTTCACCACACCTTCTTGCCTCCCTATTCTACTACTCTTATGTTATGACGGCGCACTGTAGCACCACCTCAGAGGGAAACTCCTGAGTCATAATCCCTCTCTCTCTACCATCATCTTATTTCCTAGCCATTCTGCTTGGCCACTTGCCTTACCCAACCCTGACCCAGGGCCTAGCCACCTGTCTTCCTTGCAGGCTGGGATCAGTAAGAAAAGGAAGTTAAAAGGGAAGTCAGAGGAGTGGGGCATGCTCTTCTTTGCAAGTTGGGAAGCTGCAGTAACATGACAGGAGAGGTCCAGCACTGCCTCCCTTCCACAGCCCAAGAGCAACATCCAGGCATCTACCTCTCTGCCACCCTCCCACATGCTGACACACAGTCTCTTTGTCTTGGATTGAAGTTTTCAGCACTGAAACCCACCATCTCTGACTTCTTTCTTACAGCCACCTGAAGGGAGGCTGGTGACCAAGCAGAATGATTTCTAGGTTTTGCTGTAGAACCAAGGCACTGACATTTTCCAGCCCCTAAGTAGGCACAAACTGTCTTATCAGAGTGACCCACACAATGCCAATATTGATGGAACACGAGTTCTTTCTACCTGGAAGAGAAGAGCCTTGCTCCTGATGGGCCAGAAAGGGAGGGGAATAGGAGAGTAAACAGCCCATAGTACATATTCATATCACTAATGTCATCTATTCCAACCCTCATTCCAGCAGCATTTCTCAATGTAACATTTAATCATTATTTTAAATGGTTATTTAAAAATTATTATAATTTCACAAAACATTTAGGGAAATATGATCATGATTAGCTTTTTCAGCTGTGGTTCTAGCCTACAACTTTAAAATATAATCACATGGAAGTAGGCCCTAAAAAGACAAGAAACAGAGGAAACTAACATACTGCACATTAGCACTGGTCTTTGTCTTTTTGTTGTTGTTGTTGTTGTTGCTGCTTATTTATTTTGGAAGAGAGAAAGTGTGAGTAGGAGAGGGGCAGATAGAGAATCCCCAGCAGGCTCCACACTGTCAGCACAGAGCCCAACATGGGGCCTGAACCCGCGAACCATGAGACCATGACCTGAGCCGAAATCAACAGTCAGATACCCCACGGACTGATCCACCCAGGTGCCCCAGGTCTTTGTCTACTTTTGATTAATCTAAGTATGCTCTCAAAGCACTTCTTAGGGGGGAATCAAAGACGTGTAATATTTACAGTACCACACCCTTAAATCCTCTAATTCTCAGCTAGGGGTCATTAGACTGATATTATTCAACTCAGGCATACTTGGAAAATTAAGCCAGAGGACTAACAAATATGAAAGATATAGAATGGATACTACATCTGTGCAAGTCTGAATTTTATTCAATGACTATAAAAAGGGGAAGATTAAAGGAATAAAGTATATTTGGTGGTTATTATGTGCCAGGCACTGTATTGAGTGCTTTATATGTAACTGATTTGAGCATCATAACAAACCCATGTTTTAGGTACTGTTATTAATCTAATTTTACAAACTGGGATGTCCAGCCTGATTTGATAACTGACTTGAGGCCACTGAGGTACTTAAATGGCACAGTCAGGAAGTGACCCAAGAAAGTCTGACTTCAGATTGTATGCTCTCAACCAGTATGCTATACTGTCTCTCAATGCTTAGAATACAAGCATCATTCTTAAAATGTAGCATTTTAGAGATGTGTTCATTTATATACATTTAGTGATGGTGTGTCTGTGCCAAGCGATTCACACTAGTTGCTGAGGAACAACAGTAGTTGAAAATGCCCAGGTTCATGCCCTTTGGAGTTTATATTCTAATTGTATAGAATCAGGATTGCATAGAAGAAAAAAATAATTGTATAAATAAATAAAATTAATGTAAGTTGTAATAAGTGCTATGAGAAAAACTAAAACCCTAAGATATTAAATGAAGGAGAGGGCTTTCTTCACCTAACTTCTCCATGGAAAACTTGGCCAGGGATTGTATGCAGGTAGCTTATTTTGGGAAGTGACCCCAGGGAACAGAAGTGGAAAGAAGGAAAGGGAAAAGGAAAGGGAAAGAAGGAGAGAAGAAAAGCTGAAACTAGGGTAGAGTCTCAAGTTGGTCACTGCTGTGGTTCAATGATCCTGTACGGACATTGAGGAATTGTGTAGAATGCTCCTCAAAACTGTCCACCTAAGGGGCAGAAGAGAGAAGCACTGGCCCATCAGTTTCTATTGGTTTTGGGTTTTCAACTTCCTCCCATTCCCAGGCTAAGCTGCAAAGCTCCTAGTGCAGCATCAGAAAAACCCTGGAGTTTCTGAAATCCTGGAGCAGAAACTGAAAGAAGCCAAGTGCAGCTGAAGCTGTCAGGTGACAGCTGAACAGGTCTATTTCTGTCACAATGGCTAGAATTTGAGAGGGTTTGAGAGGGTTTGAGGCAGGCAAGAGATGATCTGCTTAGGTGGGTGGGTCAGAATAGGACTCTCTGTGGAAGTCTTCAAGGCTGAGATCTAAGGAACGGAAGGAACTAAGAATAGCAAGAGCTGGGAGGAGAGCATTTCTAGGTACAGGAAACAGCATGCTAAATGGCCCTGAGAAAGAGCTTGCATCTTTCAGGAACTAAAAAATCAGGGTACCTATGGTGAATAAGGGGGCAAGGCAGCCCAAGATGTTATAGTAAGAAGGACAGAGGCCAGATCATGCAGAATCCTGGAGAGCATGGTATAGATTTTATTCTAAGTGAATATGAACTCATTTAACGAATGCTACTAATCTCCAAGAACTACAGGTATGAAGCTGAGAAAGTCATTCTACTTTGGGAAGTACAAACTGGTTGACAGTACCACTGAGCAAAATTCCATACTGGGGCCAAAACTAAGGACTTTCTTCCAAGTTGCAGGGGTGATGATTTGTCTTGGGCTGCACAGCCAGGCTCAACAGGCAAGATCCAGTCTTCAACACATTGTCCATGAGAACAACTTAGAACCAAAGGTGGGATGGGACCAGGAGCAGGACTGGATGAACACTGTTTGGGAAACTCCTATGCATCAGGGTGCCTTAATTTCCTTTGTCTGGTGTTAGCATTGATCATCATTTTAGGGAAAAAAAAAAACTTCAAGTCTCCAAAACCTGGGGGAACAAGAATTCTGAATGGAACTCTTGTCCTGGCTGCTCCTGACACTCTCCTTGAGGTGCCTTTTCATCCTCTCCAGAGAAGTCTTTCTTTCTGATTCCTGCTGCAACTGCTGTGCTGGGCCCAAAGGGAGGCATTAACATTCTGATCCAAGCTTCAACAAAATCCCTTTCCCTTGAGATATTTGTTGAACAGGAATAGCTTGTCTATGTTTATTTAAACATATTTGCCACATGATTAATGAGCAACATGAAATGCTTACACCTGGGAATCATTAGACATGTAATTTCCATTTCCCTTGCCTGTCTGACCTTTCCTTAGCTTACAGGTACAGTACTATACATCCTGTCTCTGTACTACCTTTTATGGTTGTGTTACTCAGAGTAGGCTAGATGCTTAACAAGAGTAAAATGCCAGTGGCTTAATGCAACAAGTTTATTCTCATTTCTGTCACAGTCTCATGCAAGATTGCAGTGAAGTTCCACACAGTCACTTAGGGATCCAGACTCATTCCTTTTTAGAGTTGCGCCTTCCTCTGAGCCTTTGGACTCATCTCCATTTGCAAAGCAGAGAAGCAAAAAGAGCTCGTGGAAATAGTGCCTGGTCTTCAGGGAGGCACATTCACTCTGATGAGAACTAGTCTAATCTCCCAGCCCTGTCTTTTGCCCTGATATACAGGATTAAGAAGTGCCATGAATGGGAAATCCAAGAAGAGGAGACCTTGGATACCACTGGCCACCAGCAGCCTCCACCACATTGATAAAGGATAACAAAGCACCTTTCTAATCCTCCATGACAAATATGGAATCTGTAAATGTGTTTTATCACGTAATAAAGGGCAGGGACAAAGAAATATGTGTGGAAATATGTGTGCTTTTTAAAGCATATACTAACAATACAGACTACTCAAGTACATTTAGGTCTTTTTCTCTCCATGACTCTACAGTTCTGAAACTTCTGAGCCTGGAATTTTTTTTTTATTAACCTTCCTTTTTAATTGTGGTAAAATATACATAACATAAAATTTACTATCTTATCCATTAATTGTACATCTCAGAAAGTGTTAAGTACATTTACATTGTCATGTTACTAATCTAAAAAGCTCTGTACATAACTTCAGAGTAATAAATTAATATTCAAGAAAACTAGTAAGATCTATGTTTACAATTACCCACATAAAGACTTGAAACAGTTTTTAAAAGTTCTATGACAGTACTGTTATTTTGGTTTAATGTCAATTTATGGTATACTGTTCATAATCGAAGAATATTGCTTATTCTTTTGTTTTTTAATTGTGATAAAATATATGACTCTAGAACTAGCCTCAGGTGAGGCCAAAGGATGTACATAAAGTGGAGAGGATGCAGAGAGCTCCATAATTAAATTGATGTCTGATACAACACTTGAATAAATTCTTCTCTGACTTTCCATAGTTTTGTTTCATAACATGATAAACCCTTTGAATTGAAAGGGTGTCTGCAAAGACCACTGTGGTGGTTTCTCTCACACTGCCTTGAAATCAAGTCTGTATACAATCCTCTACTGGGCTGCACCAGCCTGGGGGTACAGTGAAACTATTCTCACTGCAAGTATCTGAACTAATGGCTCTTTGTCCCATGTTTCAGCTCACCTCCAAGTGTCACCCAAGAGGGAGTCAGCCAACAGTGCCTCATGAAGGTTTGCTGTTCTCCTGCTATAGACCTCCTTCAGGTGGGCTCTTCTGAAGTTCTCACCACTGCCTCCACTGTTGCTACCCAGTTCCATGGACAATGCTAAGATCCATGACCTGGGGGCCATCACCTAGGAAATGTTCCCCAGGCTGTGACTCTTCCTAATGGAGAGGCTGCTCTTCCCAGGGATCAAAGCCTGACTGTGAATTGGGCATAAATGCAGAAAAGGGCTCCCTTCCATATTTCCTAGAAGCTAGAGAGCCTTCTCTCCATAGGACAAATACCCATCACATGTGGTGAGCCTGGAAAACAGACACTGGCTTGATCTTTTTATAACTCCTTCACTCCCAGCAACCCCTAAGTACTGAGCACAAACCTTACCCTTGTTGGCTCTCTTCCCCCAAAGCAAAGAAGCTCAGCGAGAAAGTTCCCTATGCTTCCAGCCCCATCAGTCCTTCATGTAGCCTCTGACATGTCTGAGCCTCAAGTTCATGTGTTTTTTGTTTTTGACCTTTTCTGGACATCATAAGCTCTCTGAGGACACACGAGCTTGTGTCTTCTGTGTGCTTAGCACAGAAAGTACCACAGCTATTAACTGCCTGACAGTGAATGAATAAAGGAACAAAGATGCACTCGATAATTTCCTTGGTGACCTAACCATCCAAGACAGGTAGTAGAAGGCTGTCATATTGTTTCCAAAACAGTTGTTTTTATACATATAGAGGTTTTATTTACATAACTTACTATGTTTCTGATCTCTTCAAATCTGACTTTTCCACTTAACCACTAGAGGTTAATATTCATCAGAACTGTAGGATGAAAAACATTATCAGATTCCACCAGAATGACTAGTTATGTTTTCTACTCAAATAATAATAATATATATATTTTTTTAACTCCAACCAAGATTGCTCCTTCCGTGTGCTGTGGCCCAAGCAACAATGGAGAGCATGGTAATCAGACACCTGAGCTCTTCACAATGTTGCAATGAATGATTCTTTTCTTTCTCTGTTTGCTGGTCTTTTCTAGTCTTGACTTTCATTTCACAGCTTTGTTAAAGATTCAGGTCAAGGTCAGAGCAAGGGACTATTTCAGAGTGGGAGGAACTGAATTTGGCCATACAGGGCCTCTCCCCATTGAAAACACTTAGCACCCAGTCAAAGAGTCTGTCTGTAGATTCCAGGACAGAAAAACAAACAAACAAACAAAACAAAAAAACCTTCCTCAAGAAGATGTCAATTTTGCTTTGTTTTGCCCCAAGCTAATCCAGTTTCAGGTTTCCAGGTAGCAGTGCCCTGCAAAAGAGAAAGAACTAAAACCTAAATTCTATTTCTAACACTCACTCCAGTGCTCTGCAACCATATCCTGGCCACTTCAGCTTTGTGCCACCCCAGCCCCATCCTGGCTCTAAACTGCCACCCTCCACCATTCTCTCCTTACTGCAGTGTTATGTGTAACACTCAGGAAGATCCTCTAAAACTTCAAACCCAAGTGGTTTATTACAAGGAGCCACTAGTATTAACTAGCCTAAAGGGGTTTATGGGAATGAGCTCAAAAGTCTGGCTTCCAGCACTTGTGGCATTAAAACCTAAAACTGATTGCTTAGGAGTTGGGGACATGGGAATACATAATCATCCAAGGGAGTAGAATTCACCCCTTACCTGGGAGGCACAAAAATACCCACAAAATTTCCTCCTACAGGAAGCCATGGGAAACCACTCTGTACCCAGCCCCCATTTTAGGGGTTTACTCTGGTCTTGTGGGAGTCATGTGTAGCAATGGCATCCAAAAATTGTTGAAGCAAATAAGCCTGATCCTACTAGTGAGGGGAGGAAAAAACATTCCCTTTTGAAGATGCTAGTTCCAGTTTATTAGGTGAAAAGAAAAACAATCATGAGAAACAGTAGAAGCCATTTTTCCAATACTTTGTACAAACTATGATTACACATGGTGCTGCAGCTATGATTCTGGAGGCAGTGTGGCTTTCCTGGAGAAGACACACTTTGGAGGAGAACAGCTGAATCAAATAGTGACTTTACCTCTTAGGCACTGTGTGACCTTGAGCACACATATCATATCCCACTCTAAGTTCCTTCTATAAAATGGAGTTTCTAAACAAACCTAATTGATCATATTTTAAGACAAATGATAAAATGCCCATAAAATGCTTTTAGCTCTTCTCTCTGAACGTGTCAATTACTTTATGTTACCTACTAACAATAATAATAATACTAAAGCTCATGAAGGGAAAAAAAAAAATGTCATATCCAGGGAACTCATGAGTGATGAGCAAATAGAATTGATCCTATGAACTCTTTTGGTCCTAAAGCATCTTAACAGATACTTCTATCTTAGTATCTATAACATGTCATTGTACTCTTTGTTCACTTGTTTATATCCCCACTATTCTGAACCTCCTTTCTTTCATTGTTGTATCACAGTATCTCTCTAGTACATGTCTTATGGAATCATTGTTGAGTGAATGAAAATTAAAATCATGAACTAATGAATGAAGAAGTAAGCAAATGAAAGAATACTCTTTGGAAGGGAATATTTGTTTCATTTAGCCAAGACAATTGTTTCTTACACAAATCATTTCTTTTTAAAAAAAAATAGCACTTTGCTTATTTATTATGAGCTGTTTTCACTTTCTCTCTTCTGTCAGGAATGCCAAGTCCCAGATTCAGAGTAATTTCCCAAGAGTTGTTTAGGTGCTAAAAGTGTTAAACACAGTCTCCAAATCCATGAAAGATTTTTGATGGAATGAGCCCATTTTCAACCCTGCTGTGACTTACAGATGTGGAAGCTAGGAATTTCAAATGCATGAGAGGAAAGAAAGGTGATACCTGCACAAATGAGCATGTTACTATGGAAATCTCTAGATCTTTTAGGAGTGAACATCCTAAGCTTTCTAAAGGAAGGACTATGTACAGAGTGAAGCAAGTTTTGTCTGGATGCTCGTTCTTGTTCTGGCAATAGGCTGCTGGAGCTCACTACAGATGTGATGCCAGGTGCCCAGTTTAGTTTGTAGAACATTGTCTAATCCATCAGAAAAAATGCAGTAGATATTTTGAAAAGTAAGAGAAGCAACCTCAGCAGTAGAGTAATTAGAAGCAACTAATGGCAGGCCATTCCCTCAAATCGGAATTTATGAACTTATTCAAACCAGGTGCAAAATGAAAATGCAGAATCCTCTCATTATTAAACATGTCAAGATGGGAGCAGCAGAACAGTAACCCAAGCACGGGTCCCCTTCTGAGCAAGGGTCCTGTGCAACTGCACAGGTCATAGGCTCTAAAACCAGCGCTGCCTGCTAATGGCTACTTTAGCAAGTCAAGCACCAGCTATGCACAACTCCTCCACAGTAGGCCAGCCGCTGCAGCAGAAAAACAAAAACCAGACAACATTAATACCTCAAAGTCATACCTCCCCAGAACCATCACACTGCCTCCTGGCCTCCATCAGATGGTCAGTTTCCGCTAGTGTTTTCCCCTTGCAAGTCTTCAGTGTTCATAAAGCAGTTAAAAGATTAAACACACACACACACACACACACACACACACACACACACACACACAACCACACCGTATCTAAAGCCCCACAGAATTACCTCCCTGATATTTGCAGTCCGTGTTGACTGATGTTCCTGAGTGGGAGTGTCAAGTAGAAACATCACACATCAAAGCCAAAGAGGCCAAATTCAAGATTGGAAACCAAAATCCTAGGGGAAGCACTGTTAGGAGACAAGCCCCCGAAGTCTGCTCACACTGTAAGCTGCACAAATAAATCGCTTTCTGAATATTCCCTTCAAAATTGGGGAGGGGGAGGGGGAGGGACCTGAAATGGCTGTAATTGCAGAGTGAAAAGAGAAGCTGAGATAACAGGCAGCAGGGGCGGAATTTCTTTCTCGCTGCTGGATAATTTGATAAGAAACCTGGATTCTGAGCGGCCTCACAATGGCCTATTTATCTGGCTCTCACGCACCACCCGCAGCCCAGGCTGGGAATCACGGGGGTGGCAGCCGTCCCCGGAAAACGGCGGCGCTCCGGCACAGGAAAGCCAGCTGATAAACTGATCTGCAGACAACGCTTCTTCCTTCCTGGGAAGCAGCCACAAAGGCAGCCAGCTGACCTCGGCCAAAGCTGTCCCTTGGCCGAGGAGGGAGAGGGGTGGGAGGAGGGAGAGCGGCGGGGTGGGGGTGGGGATGGGAGGAAGCAGGGAATCGCCGACCTCCTGCTTCCCAAAGTTTCCTTTGGCAAAAGCAGTCACACGGCGTGATTCGGCAGAGCCCACGCTAGCCCCGCTCGGCTCCGAGTCTCCTCAAGCCGGGCGGTAGGAACGGCGTCCGCGTCCCCACCCCCACCCCTGTACCCGGCCCCTCCGCCGCCAGGCTGCGGCCCGTAGGCCCTTCCGGCCGGGGCTGGTTTGGCCCCGGCTGGGAACGAGTTCGGTGAGGGGGACGGGAACCAACTGGCAGAGCCCTCTCCAACTGTAGGATGGCCCCTCCCTACAGCTTTTGGTTAAAAGCAAAAAGAAACACAGACATTTGTGTCACTCTATTAAGCACACAGGGCTTTGAATGGTGCACCAGGCGCAAAGAGTTCTCATCCTCCCCTTGGCAGGGTGGCCGGGTAAATACAATAAAAAGCAGACGCAAAGTTCCTAAAATTTCACCCTGAACTTCCTTGGAGACGGAGAACCTTAGTAATTAATTTCTTTCCTTTTTCTCTCTCCCCTTCTTTCAAGTGAAAATATTTTTTTGTGTGTGTTATTTTTTAAAAGACAATTGCTTTAAAAGACAATGCTCCAGGCACTCCCAGGAAGTTCTGTTTTGGGGAGAGTTGACCCAGCAGCTGGTCCCTGCTGCTCTAAGATGTGTCCTTTCACTTTTTCACTCCCCAAACAATTTGGTTTGGAGTCTTGAGAGCCTTGGAAAGAGCTGCCTACAGAGGAAAAGTTCTGGAAAGGGCAGTCCCCCAGAGAGCAGAAACCCAGGGGAAGTGGAACTAGCCCTGTGAACTTGGGGACCTCTGCTTGCTGGCCTATGGTGGGGGGGTCTCCAGGCCTCCAGACGTCCAGGCTGCAAGTGGGGTGGTCAGCTGGGAGCCAGGATGCCCTTGATCTACTTTCCAAATTGTACACAACTCCCACAGGGAAATAAAGGCATGAGGGGGTCAGATCTTTAGCTGTTTGTATGCCCTGCAGCAGGAGGCACTATTTATCATCAGTTCACTGGGGCCCTACTCCAGAGGGCCCTTCAGGGAGGATCCTGGACCCCCACATTCCATCTCCTAAACTTTTCTTTGTCAATATACTACCATTAACAGTATTGTCAGCCTTCTGGGCTTGAGCTCTGGAAGGAATTTCCTCCAATTTAGTGCTTGTAGGGAAGTGCTTTGGAGAGGATAAGGTATTCCACGCCTAAGGGCACAAGGTCTCTGAGTTGACTCTTCAATAAACATTGTTCTTCAAGGGACAGAGCTGTCTCTTGATTTAGAAGAACAAAGAAGTTGCAGTAAAGATCCCTGATGTTCTATGACATTTTGGAGACCTAAATTCTTTAGCCCTTGCTAAGTAAGGCTTTCCTGACCTACCAGGAACTACTTTCTAGTGAACCTAAAGTTCCTAAAGTGAGCCTAAAGGGACCCTCCCTACCTGCCCCCCCCCCAATCTCGCACATCTTGGGGTTTTGGTAGAGTTGGGGGTTTGGTAGAGTTCACAGCAGAGAAAGATGTGAGGGAAGCAAGCAGTGGTCACCTTTGGCCTGAAATGAACTTCTTGGGGTTTTTATATCCACCTATCCACTATGAGGCATTGTTTGCTACAGTGCTTCAGGTAAATGAAAAGGACCTCTTACCTAGGAATAAATTGAGAATCCTGTGTGAGATCCGGTTATTCATATTATAGTTTTAGACAATAAAGAAAAGAATATGAACTGTGGTGACTATTTTCAGATGAAGGAGACTCTGCATTTGCCAGGTCACAAGTTTTATGATCTATTCTTGATATCAGTATCTTTGCAAAGACAGATGTCTTTTTGTAAAATTAAATCATTCCCCGAACACTTGTTTAATAAGCTCTCACTGGAACCTATTGAGAAAGGCTAGTCTTTCTCTCCCAGACTCTATCTTTGACTGTGGCTGTCCCCACACCCCCAATGGGACAATCCCTGAAAAGAATGAGCTCTAAGCCTTCCAACCCCAACCATGGCTAATGCCTCATCCAGAACCCTGGTCTTTGCCTTTATTGGACTGCAGACCTGGCCCTTTACTCCAAATGGGTCTCTCTGTCTCCTGCTTCCAGTCTGCCCTCAGCCCTGAGATCTAATGACAGACATGTGACTTCCCTGGCTTTGACTCTCCATAGCCTCCCTCAAGTCCTGCTCTTCTCAGTAACTCCCATGCTATACCCATTGGCCTCTATGACAGATGCTCCTGGAAGGCCTGATTTTCTCCTGCTCCCCACAATGGGATTCTGACACATACTGCCCTTCAAGTTGCTTATAACACATCAGACAGCAAATACCTAAGAGACCTCAAGATTGTGGTGAATTACTACCATGAATAAATGCACAAGAATACCATGGTTCTCTTACAAGGAAGTGATTAGGATTCAAAACTGTCTACATTAAATATGTCCCAGAATGGTCTCTTGTTTAGACTTGGTCATGTTCACTCTGGAATACAGTACTCTCCTCTTCTCCCTCCCATTTCTCCACTGATTTTGGTAGAATGAGCTTTGCAAAGAGCAGAGTTAATGCCTTCCTACAACTAAGGATTAAAAAGGTTGCAGAGAGGTCCAGTCCCAATCTACTGTCACTCTAACCCACTGGTCAGTCTCTTCACCCCACTGGCCAATCTGCATCAGAAAGAACAGAATTCCAGCCACCAAGACTATTTTTCAACATCAAAGTTCTCCTACTAAATAAAAGTAGTACAGCAGCATAGAAAACATTCTGATAGCTCCTCAGAAAGATAAACACAGAATTACCATATGACCCAACAATTCCACTGAAAACAGGTATTCATATACTTGTACATCAATGTTCATAGCAGTGCTAATCATAGTAGCAAACAACCCAATGTCTGTCAATGGATGAATGGATAAACAAAATGTAGAATATTATTCAGCCTTAAAAAGGAATGAAGTACATGCTAACAACATAAGAAAATCTCCAAAATATTCTAGGTGAAGGAATACAGAAACAAAAGGCTATATATTATATGATACCATTTATATGAAATATTCAGGTAAATCCATAGAAATGGAAAGCAGATTAATGGTTGCCAGGAGGTGAGGGGAAGGGAGGAATGGGTAGTGACTGCTTAATGGGTATGGGTCTCCTTTGGAGGGGATGAAAATGTTTTGGAACTATATAGAGGAGATGTCGGACAGCATGTGAATGTACGAAATGGCACTGAATTGATCACTTTAAAATGGTTAATTTTATGTTTTGTGAATTTTACCTCAATTAAAAAAAACTCTTCACCTTTGAAGGTTCAGTTTATTCAAGTTGTTCTCTTCCAGATGGTCATTCTTTGGGTAATGGAAAAATGAATGGGGGGGGGAAGTTAGGAGGATGAAAATGACAGGTGTCCACTTTACCCTATTTAGTTGATCACAGTGATGATGAGGACAGCGATGATAATGGTAACTTAGGATGAAAATGAAGAAAGGAGGCTTAAAGGGGTCCTGCAGGTCAGGGCAATACAGTATTCACAGCTTACCTGGATCAGGACCATATTCCTCAGCAGTCCTAAACCTTGAGCCACTGTGCCCTTACTGCAGCCTTGCCCAGAGTCAAGGCTGATAAGTGATGAAACCAGGATCCACATCTGTTTTTGTCCAGTAGAAGAGCCAACACTACTTTGACTATATACTACAGCATCTCCCTAAAGTGATGGTAGATAATTATAATGACAGTTATGGGATCTTTAGAAGACCTTCTCCCTAGACCTGAATGTAATAAGAATATTAGCTAACAGTAAGTATTTAGCACATACTAACACAATTCTATATGATTTGCATATATTAAGTTGTTAATTCCCATTGTAGCATTGTGAGCTAGGCACTTTTACTACATCCATCTCATGAATGAAGAAACTGAAGAACAAAGAGATTACAGTCGTGCCTGACCAAGATCCCAGAATTATCAGGCAGTGGTGTATGGACTGACACTCAAAGAAAAGGCTGCTTACTACATGGCCTCTATAAGAGCTTGCTGCATGGGCACTGAATGATTACTCCTGGCTCTCCCACTCCCTAGTGGAATTCCAACATATTTCTCCTTTGTTCTTTCAGGAGGATCATGTCCTCTAACATCTGGCCATGCTGCCTTTGGCACCAAAACTATATACATACCCTTGGAGCAGAGACTAACTGAGTTTCCTTAACAATATTTTCATGCTGTTTCCTACATTTGGGATATAAATATAAATGTTTCCTACATTTGTCTTTCGTTTGCCTTTGCTATTGTTTGTGTGATGAGCTCTCGGTGAAAGGACATTGAGACAGTAAACAAATAGCTTTGGTTCTGAAATTAAAGGCTTTTCTTTGCTGCTGCAGGAATCTCTCTATTAAAAAAGATTCATTCTTTTTCTTAAGGAGTGGATTCGGGAGACTGATTCATTATTTTGTTTTATTAGTGAGTTCACAGAAGCCTGGGAATCTCATCTTAGTGTGCCATTTTGCTTTTCTCTTCCTCCCTCTACATTGCCTCACAAAAACAGTAATACTGTGCCACAGAGCCGTGAATCTCCCCAGTGAATTCAGGGTTTTTGGAACCTAATTAGGGAAAGAGGCTACCAGTCTGAGGAAGAGCTGGATGCGGCCTCAGTAATATCTGCTCTAATACATTCCCTTTCCCAGTAGATAGATAAGAAACTTGAGCCCCAAATGGCAAAAAGATGGTCACATTCCTAGCTCATGGTAGACAAAGAACTTACACATTGGCCAGCCTTCTAGTTCCATATCCAGAGTTCTTCCTGCCATGCCACCTTCCTCTCTAAACTGTCCCTGAAAGCAGCAGAGCACTGTTAAAGGAATCCATGGATGTCAGGTCTGCCTGGCAGAAGTTAGGTTAGCAGCAGATATCAGAGGTGGTAGAAGTCAGAAGGGCCTGGAACAAGGTTCAAGGCAGGGGTGAAAAAGCAAAGTATCTGGTCTTCAATCCAGTAGGTAATCAGTTTCAAAGCCAGGTGGCTCAAAATTCTTGGTGGTTTCTTAAGAAAAGAATTGCTCTAGACATTGTGCAAGATGACTGAAGGTACAAAGTATGATATTTTTTCAGTGAGTACCCAGAGTATTTCTGAAACTGGACTGGGAGCTTTCTGTGTATCATCATTTTTAATTCCAAGAACAATGCTAAGATGTATGTTTTAGTAATCTCCTTTCACAGAGAGGTCATACAGCCCCCAAATATATACCCATAGAGTTCGTTTGACCCTAAGGTTAGGAGACTTTCCATTAAGCTATATGGCCTTCCCCAAATGAGCCTGGGGGTTCTTATCTCAGAATCCTGAACTTCTTCAGTAGACTCTGCCTCCCAAAAGGAATTTTTAAATTTTTATTGGTATAGTATCCATTTTGCTAGATTTAGTCCCAATAGGACCCACCAGAAACCCTTACGGGAAGGCATGGCTTTTCCTCTGACCTCATTTAAGACACCCTGGGGGAATGTCTATGTTCTTAAGCCACTCAGCAGATCTTCTGGAGGGGAAGGTGGTGGGCTTATCCTCTCTTCCATCACTGAAAGGGTCATCCAAAAGAGACACCCTGGTAGAATGTCTAGGAGCAGGAATTCTGGCATCATACTAGCAGAGATGAATACCAGTTGTTATTTACCAGATATGGAATCTTGGACAAGACACTTAGTCTTTCTATACCTCATTTCCCTCATCTGTAAAGTGGGGTAATAATGTCACCTGTCTCATAGGATTATTGAGAGAACTAAACTAGTTAATATATATAAAAGACACAGAGCATTTCCTGGCACACCATATGTAAGTGTTAGGTATTATACTTTAGGGAGCTATTTACCCTAAGTCTTGGGTAGAAGTGAGTAACAACCAGAATCCAGGAACCAGCTACCACTTTTATTGAGTACTTAATCTCTTTACTAGGTATGCTTTATATATACTCTTTCTGTTATGGAAACCTTGTTAGATAAGCATCATTATATCCACTTTTCAAATGAGAAAACCAAGTTGTAGACGGTCAAATGATTTGCACCAGGTCACGCAACCAGAAAGTGGCCCAGGTGGTGTCCCAGTCTATGTCATTTAAGCTAATGGGTCCTTCTATCAGCTCAGCTGTTTCCTTAAGATTGGGTTGGTAGTTTCAAGAAAAAGCCATCTTGAAACATAGTATCTTTTATTATTTTTCCTTTCCTTTTTTATTTTTTAGTAATGGGCGAGTTAGCTTGGTAGTAAAAATTAAACAGAGTATTAGAAAATGTACCTTCACAAGCCCCTTTGAAAACAAAATTAAAGAAGAAAAACATTGTCATTTGCTAGCTGCTGAGCCCAAATAGTGGCCATGCCGGGCTGCACACCCTCTTGTTGTGAGATTATCCTTGAATGACCTAACCTCAACCCACATCTATGGTAATTAAGGGGAATGAGGTCCATAAACAAGTAAATCCATTTTCATGGATTCAGGACCCACTCTCTCAGAAAAGAGGTTCAAATGACCTTACTCAAACCTCTTTGTTCTACAATGTTGTGGTATAGGGAGCTGGTGATGGCAATAATAATAATAACAAATAGTTACAATAATAATAATAATAATAATAATAATAATAATAAATAGTTATAAGAGCTTGTGAAGTGCTCAGCACTGTGTTAAGTGCTTTAAATATATTATCCCATTTAACCCTCACAACAGTCTTTTATAGCCCTCCTTCGTGGGTGAGGAAATTAAGATTTAGAAAAGCAGAATAAGAAAAAAAAAGTAAGAAAAGCAGATTCCGTAGTTCAAGATAACATAGTAAGACATGGAATCAGAATTCAATTCCTGCCTTACTCTCATTCTAAAATCCTAACAATAGGCTATATGACCTCTGTGCTTTTTTGGAAGGGCTTGACCATTGACCACTGCAGGACCTATTTGCCAGAAGCTGGGTGTGAGAGGGGTCTCTCATCTAGATCAAAAGGGACAAGACAGACTCTAGTTCTTCCAAAAGGAGATGGAGCTATCTATTCCCTCAAATTCTACCTTGAATTCTTGAACTGTGGTGGAGATGGCAGGTTCTCTCTGAATCTCCCAAACCCCTTTGAGAGTGGAAGAATAAGACTTCAATTGGTGGGGTGCCTGGCTAGTTCACTTGGTAGAGCATGCAATTCTTGATCTCAGGATCATAAGCTTGAGCCCCACGTTGAGCAAAGAGATTACTTAAAACAAAAAGACTTCAATTATAGGTAGCTGTTTTAGTTGTACTTGAATGCTCTTCAAACAATAAATAAACAAGTCACACCTAACTAACCCCCATCCACCTTAATAAATCCTGGGTTAAGTGTTAAGTATTCTAACTGGCTTTTTTGTCTGAATTAGTCTGAAATATTGCTACCAGTCTTAGAAACAAGAATAATAATATTCAAGGACGCACTTTTACCACCCAAAAGTTTTACCACCCAAAATAGTACCAGAGTACTATGAAAATGAGATTGCAAATTAATCTGTCCATTTACTCATTCTATTATATGACAAACATTTATGCACCTAGTATTTTCCTAGTATTGTCCTAGGGGGTGCTGAGAAGGAAGAGAGAAAAATAAATGACACTGTCCTGTCTTCAAATTGCTTGAAAATTTGCATGCACTGTTCATAGATTCGATTCTGTCAAATCCAAAGAAAAAAACTCTTCAACTGGATCCCAAAACCAAGATCAGGAGAAAGCCAGTGGCATAGTTCTATTATCTGTATACTTTACAGGCATGAAAAACAGGAAGAGTAATTGCTACAAGTCTAGGGTTCTTTTAAGGCATGAATTATAAACCAGATCAACAGGTATAGTGAAGGGCTTGTCAGTTGAACAGTTGTTTTTATACAAAAAGACAATTGGTTGGTTAGAAAGAAATGTGAATCATCTTCCCCACCTCAACCTCTCTCCACATGAAGCCCAATCTCTGTGAGCATGGCTGAAATGTTCTCCAGTTTGTTTTTATTCTAGCTCCCTCCCTTCCCAGCTGACCCTTGCAGGGAGAATGAAGCCTGCCATTTTGCACACAGTTTTGCCTTTTCTACTGTTTATTTTGCTAAGACTCTTAAACCTGTCAGCGAAGCGGTTTCCAGCATAGTCTGTGTGGTAATAATCTCCCTTTCTAAGAGATAAGCACCCTGAGTAAGGCATATTGCAAGACAAACTAACACACCAAAGTTGCTGAGTACACACGACTCTTTGAAGATACCTCACCACTCAGGCTTTATTAGCTTCAGAGAAAAAGAAAAAAAAAGTAGAAGGAGGAAGAGGAGGAAGAGGAGGAGGAGGGGGAGGAGGAGGAGGAGGTTTGGCTTGAAGGTTTCAGAAACTCACTTAGAAATTACCAGAAACTGCTTGAGAAAAATGCCAATGCACATGTGTGTGCCCAAACATACACTTCTTGCTTTAGAGGGGCAGATGGAGAAAGACAAGCAGGGAGAGCCTACTGGAGACTTCCAGAGGAAAGGAACTTTCTGGCAAACCTTGATTTAATCAGATGTCCCAATTTCTAACATGCATACCTAATTTATACCTCTAGGACAGGAATATATGAATTTTATTACCAGAAAATTAAACAAAACATTCATCACGTTTTTATTTTCTGAAATCCAATTAACTCCTTTGCTCTGACAGGACATTTAATTTTGCCATTTGGAAGGAATTCCCTACCAAAGATAATGTACAATCCCTGTGGTAGGGATCTTGTCATCAGTCTGTGGCCTGTTCAGCAGCTATTTCATGCTTCCTTTTTGCTGATAGAACCCTAATTTTATTCAAAGGTGGGGCGGTGATGTACTCAGGGAAGTTGGATCCTTCCCCAAACCCAGGGGCATCAAAATGATTAGTCTAAGTCTATTCTAGCAAACCTACCCTTCCTGCCTACTTATAGCATGGGATGGGCAGGTGACAATGAATTCTAGGATCTTTAGGTGAACAGTTTCCGCCTTGATCAGAATAAAGGCATGTGAAGCAAAGCTCCATTCCTTCCTCCCTTTGAACCTGTCCATGTGAGGCATGATGCATGGGTCTAGAGCAATCTTGTTCTGAGAGAGGAGTAAAGACTATCACCAAGCCACTTGGCCCTCTGAATCACTATGTCATTGAGCTTCCCTACCTTGAAACCTCTTGACATGTGCAACAATAAACCTCTATTTCCCAAAACTCTTTTATTTGAGTATTCTATTACTAGCTGAAATCATAATATATTATACAGTTCTTGAGTTCAGAACATTGAGGAGAGCCTTCTGTTACTTCATCCACACTGGTCACTACTGTTACTGTCTGAGCCTCCATGGTTCCTTATAATGAGATAGCTTAGTGTTTTAGTGCCAAAAGTACACTTCATTATGTGTATGCATGGGGGAAAACCAGGGCTTTGCTAAAGATTGCCTCCTCAAAGCCTAATGTTCAGTGTCCTTGGGGCATCACATGGCCACAGGCTTGTCACCATCCCCAGCTGCCTCTAAGAGCCTACAGGAAACTCCTGAAGAGCAGTAATGCTGCAGTGACCTTGATTCTAAGACTGGATCTGATGAAGTACATTTTAATGTTGCCAGACCCTTCCCAAGGTCTTTAGTAAAAGGCAACTCTGACTTGTAACTGGATTCTGTTGCCCCAATTCATTCACTCAGGGAGAGAAACTGGGTCCTGAGACAATGGGCAGGACAGGCCTTAAAATGATTTCTGGTAATACAAAGTAATTGTTTGGTTGGGTAAATGTCCAGAAGACTCAGTTCACCTCTTCAGTTCCCACACCAACCCTACTCCTTTCAGGATCTGCACAAAATGTTCCATCGATGCATTTGCTGTGTTCTCTTGTCTTAGCACAAGACACTTGCCCTCCAAGGCTCTCTGAGTGGCCCAGAATTTTTTTAGAAATTGAATAAAGTGCATTAATTTTATCTTGAAAAACTAGCCAGCAGGTTAACTGAAAGAGGCCAAAAGACCTGTAAAGGTGGCTCACAGGGTGAAGATTGTGTCCCTTCTAGAAGTTTTTTCATGTTACAGCATTGTTGTCCATGGCCCAATAGGGCCATTTTTAGTTCTTCAAAATGGTGTTTTTAGAAGCAGAGTTTTCACATGGCAATAAGCATAACATTCCCCTGAAGGAGTATTGTGTGTGTGTGTGTGGTTGTTGTTGTTGTTGTAGTTTTGTTTTGTTTTGTTTTTTGTTTTTAGCATATTTCTGGAGCCCAATTTCTTGCAATTCCAGTTCCTCAGGCCTGGACCACCTTCTTTGGACTAAGCCTGGGTAATTATGACATGGAGAGCCACAGGTCCACTCTGAGGTGCACTGTTCTGAACTCAGAGCCAGGCTTTTCATCTTATCAAAAGCAGCCTCCACCTTCTTCTTCTTCTAAATAGCCTGTCTCTTTTTCTCTGTCTTCCTTCCTTTTTAAAATAATCAGATTTAAAATAGCTCAATCAGTGGTTTTGCCAATGCACTCAACGAAAAATGTTTATTTGGATTAGCATTCTGTTGATTCCAGAATGTGAAACGTAAAATGAAGGTCCAAACCCTAATCCAACATTACTTTTGAGAGGAGACTTTCTATAGCCACTCCACATTGTGTAGAAACTAAACAGGCTGGTGTTCTCTAAAAGATGTTTTTTGGCAGTTTCATAAACCCTGTCTCACATTTCACAGTTCTCCCAGCCTCCCAGGGAATGACCCAGTGGAGTGCCTCTATGCAAATGAATAGCTTGCCTTATCTGATCCTCAGAAATTCCCTTTTCAGTGAAAACCACTCTGAAGTTGGTTACAGACCAGGGTCTGCATTAGAGGCCCAGCTGGGCAAGCACCTCTAAGTAAACAGAATGGGTCACATGATTTATCGGGTGATGAGTGTTTGCTGGAAGGCATGTGGTGTGAGGTTATTGTCCAGTCAGAGGGAGAGAAGAGGAAAAACAAAACAAAATAAAACAAAACAGAAAACTCCTACTTGCTTTTGTTTTTAAGGGAAACTCCCCTCCTGTGAGGTTCTTTCTGAACCAGCGCCTCCACGCCAAGAGTGATGCTGTTGATGTGGTGGCTGCACTGAATGGGACAAGGGACTCTGGGAACCCATTGGTCAGGTCATCATCCATAGTGGGCAGCTCTGTCTTGGAAGAGGCTTCTTTCAAATGTTTCCCAAGAGTCTTCTCAGATATTCCTGTTTGACAGGTCTTTCCCTTGACCAGGTAGGGTTTTCAACTGGTGACCTGAAAAACATTTCCTTGATGTTTAAGAATAAAACACCCACTTGATAGAAGAACCTATGTGACCAAGGCTTTTTTTTGGAGGATGAGATGGGAACCACCAAGCTTGCAAGTTAAACAAAAGATGAGGCAATGGGCTAGTCAGGCTGTGCTCCCTGGGTTGAGTATACCAGTTACTGAATTGTTTTCTTCATTACTAGTTTTCTAGAGTTCCAAATGCTGAATATCCACTCTTAGAGGTCAGTAAGAGTTGATAAATTCCAGCATACTGCACATATCTTTTCTACTCTGGACTGAAATTTCCTTATCACTTCTACAAATCAAGGAAAAATCATCAACAGTTTAACCTAAAAATGGGCAATAAATATGAACATATAGTTCAAAGAAATATACATGACTTTTAAGCACATGAAATGATGCTTAACTTCTGTTAACCCAATTCAAAATTATTTCAAACTAAAAAGGCATGGTTTTAAAAAGATGGTTACTTTTCATATAGTAAGATAAAAGCAGAAAAGTAAAAACTGCACAAAATGGAAGGAAGTATAAAAGGGACTCCTGGGCTATAGGTTCTGTGTTTTTTCTTGAAATGGATGTTCATTATACAATGTGTTTAGTTTGTGAAGATCTATTGAGCTATACACTGATGACAAACATACTTTTATGAGTATATCATATTTCAATTAAAGTTTTTAAAAATTACACTGAGATTTCAGTTTGTACATAATAGAGTGAGCAAAGATAAAAAAATGTTCAATAACCTACTGTGTTGACAAGATATAGAGAAACAGACATTCTCACATATTGATAACAGAAATATAAAATGATAAGAATCTATGGAGGGCAAATACCATTAAATATACAAATGCACATACCCTTTTAGATAGCAATTCCATTTCTAAAATTTATCCTGCTCACACTGCAACGATGATATTGGTACAATGTCTTTATAGTAGTGTTTATAATAGCAAAAGATTAGTAAATAACCTAGATGTTCACTTTAGGAGACATGTTAAATAAATCATTGTACACCTATAAAATACCATACTAGCCAATCATAAAACACATATTGGAAAGGCTTTTTTTTTTAAATCTTTTTATATGTTTATTTATTTTTTGAGAAAGAGACAGAGCCCAAGCAGGGGAGGGTCATAAAGAGAGGGAGACAGAGAATCTGAAGCAGGCTCCAAGCTGTCAGCACAAAGCCCAGTGTGGGTCTCAAACCCACACACTGTGAGATCATGACCTGAGCTGAAGCTGGATGCTTAACTGACTGAACCACCCGTGTGCCCCTTAGAAATTTTTAATGTACTACAACAGAATAATCTCGTAAGCATATTGTTGACTAAAAAGAAAAGCAAAGTATGGGAAAGTGTGGGTAGTAATTCTATCATTTGAATAAATAAGGGGGTAATTACATTCATCCATGCTGACACATAAATAAGCCATCTCTGTCAGAATATGAAAGAAAATGGTAATACAACTTCCAGGTAGGAGAACTTGGAAGATGGGGGACAGAATCCAGAATGAGACTTATGATGTATTCTTTTTGTACCTTTTGAATTTTGTATTATATGAAAGTATGATCTAGAAAAAAATAAATAACATTTAAAATCCTAAGCCTGTGTTTTCTGCTGTATGTAATATATTGACTTAAATTATTACTTGTATTCCACTTCCACAGTTTCTCTCTTACACCCTTTCAGTTGTAAGCTAACCCATCAAGTCAATGACTTCTCCATGGGGAATACGGTCAATTCTACCACAGTGGATCTATACATCATTATTATAAGACCCACCTTGACTTTCAGAAATGTTCTCATGAGAAAAGTGCATGCCTTCTAGGATGGAAGAAGACAATTAGCCTGCTTTGCTAACTACTCACTTATCAGGCCCCAGACCATGAACTATGATCAAAATACAATCATTGACATTTTTTTTACATTAAAAAAGTACGGCCATTTTCAAAGGCATTAGGAAGTACCAAGTATGGCTTATGAGTTCCAGCAAGGGCAGTCTACCTGTGAGATGTTGAACAACCAAGGGAGGATGAGAGTTGGCTCCAGAGAGGAGTAGCTACCAGAAAGGTAGATAAAGAGGGAACCCCAAATGTCCCACTGTGGCTGAAGGCTAAGGAAGCCACTCCCTAAACTAGGACTAAAGGAACCATTATAGGGCCTTGAAAGTTTAGAAGAGCTCTTTTCTCTCAGTTTAGAGTTAACCCTGCAGAGGCATTTCAAAGGGCAACTTCCCAGCCCAACTCCATCCTTGGCTGCACATTATTTTCTAATCAGCACTTTACTCATTGTTGAAATATGGCAGCAACAAGGGATTCTCCTCTCCTGTTGCTTTTTAAAAAAAAATTAATTGCTGCAGAGTAAGATACCTACAAGCTACTCCTAATTGGATACATTCCTGTCCGATATGTAGAACAGGGCTTGCACCATCTTCCAAGAGAGGTCAGAAAAATCTTACTTGGAGAAAAATAAAACCTGGGCTGCTCTCGAGTCCCTGCTGATGCTGGCAGCAATACATGCTAGCTGAGGTGCCTCCTCTGCTGGCCAGCCTCTGATCACCAAGGCTCAGCTGTGAGACAAGAGGACCAGAGATACTGGCCATACCTTCACAAGTTCTTGTAAGACATGACCATGCCTTGCAAAGGGATAACACGGCACTGCTCAACCTTAGAGACTTTTTTTGCTGGATTTCTCTTTGTCCTGTGAAAGGATGTCAATCCAAAATGGAACTGAAGAATAGTAAATGGAGAATCTCATGCATGTGCCCTCAGAAGAACAGAACTTAAGATGTGAGAAACTGATATCATATAAATGCCTGATTTACAGAAGACCAAGACTCCTGACCAATGAACATCTGCCATGAATATTTCCATATTTTACTGCTTGAACTCTGACTGGACTTCCCTCTATTTTCCCCTCCTTGTCCATAAATATAGCCTGCCCCAAACTCTCAGCAGACTCACCCGCAGCTAGCTACAGCATATTTTCCAAATTGAAATTCCACTGATAATCCCAAATAATTTCAATTTCTGGTCATGTGAGCTTGCTTCAGGTTACCTCTTTATTTAGGGTTGAGAGTACCCTTTCCCTTTTGTTACAGGGCCAATAAATCAACAATTTTGGGTTTGGATTTGGTTTCCTTCCTATGAGGGGGTGGTCATTGGGAAAGTCTCCTCTAAAAGACAATAACCATGTTTATATTGTTGATGGCTAGAAGAAACCTCAAACATGTCTCCTGGCTTAGCTCTTAAATGTCAAAGAGATGGGCTCTATCTGAACTTTAAAAACCTCCAAGGATGCGGTTTCCAAAATTTCATAAATTCCACTAGAAGTTTATTTAAGTAAATAATTAATCATCCTTATGTTAATCAAGATGCTTTTCAGGTACTAGAACTTTCTGGATTTTGAAGATGTAGAGTCACGAAACAACATTTTCCCAGATCTAAATTCTAGAGCTGGCTAAGACTTTAACAGTTATCTTAATCTGAACTGCTCAGAGCAGAAGTGAGGCTCAGAGCAGGAGGACAAAGAAGACCTAGGTCTAGAACCTGGCTTTCCTGACTCCCCCTCATCCAGCACTCTCACAACTATGCTAGGGGGTTCTTACACATAAAAAGTTGTTAAATCCCTACTCTCTTTTCCAGGCTAAAAACCTTTATCCCTAAACTCTCCTCACACTTTTTTTTTCTTGGCAATATCACTTACTAAGTAGCAGTACCATATAGCTATCGCACTAGCTTATGGTCTACTATGACTACTGTATCATTTTCTACTATCCCCCCTTGCTTCCTGAATAGACTCTTGTTTCCTTATTTCTGGTAGTCTGTTTATTCTCTCCTCCATTGTACTATCTCCTGTGTCTCACTAATGAGCTTCATCCTGTTTTTGACAGACCATTCTGTTTTGACAAGGTAAAACTGATCACTGAATTAAACACATGTGAAACATCTCTAAATACAAACCCACTGTAGGGAAAGATTTGAATGCTGTCCATTTCCTTGAGATAATAATTTGCAAAGCAATTTTCATAGCCAGATGAATTCTGAATGGAGAGCTCTGTTTAAACTCTGCATTCCATAAATAGAAACAAAGTGCAGACATCCTGCCTCTTGACTTCTTTAGTCATTTGAAGCTTTCAGATGTATGTTTCTTATTTGTTTTCTTGATTCTTTTCTTCTGTACATTAGACTGTAGCCAAGGAGTGTCCACAGCACACTGAGGGCTGGAGTAATCTCTTACTTCCCTCCTGCAGGCAGATGCCCTGTGAGACTACAGTCAACTTTTCACTGCCTTTTGAAACTGGGCCTGGTGAGCCTTTCATTTCATCACACACAGTCATGAATTTTATAAGTGAACCCCAAAACGAAATACTCTATTGGCCCAAATGGGTATTCTCTATGAACCAGGATAGGAATTCTTGTGATTCAGGATTCATTAATTATATTAGTAAGTTCACCTCAGAGACTCACGAATTTTCAGAAATGGAAAGATTTTAATATTTTCACATTTGGGACTGATGATCTGGCATCCACAGAAAGCTCGGTCATTCATGGATGGATTCAGGGGTTGTATCAATCAGAATGTGCTAAACAATGCTGTGGCAACAAACAATTCCAAGAATCTCAGTGGCTGAAAGCAACAAAGGTTTAATTTTCTCTCATGTCACATGATAATCCAAGGTTGGCTGGAGACTTAACTCCTGCACCATTACTATTGTCAATCCTGGACCCAATGGAGAAGACACTATCAGGATCATTGCTGGCTTTAGTGCACAAAGAAAAGAAACACCACTCAAATCTTAGCCCAGAAATGTCACCCAGAACTTCTATTCACATTTGATTGATCCGTGACTGAGTTAATTGGGGTGAAGAAGTGTAATCCTCCTGCAAGGAGTAAAACTACCTTGGAGAACTGTTTACTGATGTGTCCATGAACCTTTGAAATTATACATGTAATTATAGGTGAACAGGCACATGTGCCTACTTCTGGAGGGTGGTTCTTTAGCTTTCATCCTATTCTGACAAGGCACTTTGACCACCAAGCCCTCACCAGCGCCCACCACCCCCATCACCACCAAAGTTAAGGACAAATGATTCTAGTCCAAACTCTTTGTTTTACAGATGGAAGAACTTGAAAGCCAATCTTTAAACAACCTGCCAAAAACCTAAACAACTTCCTTGAACTTGCCAAAGTAACAATTAATTGGGAGCACAACCAGCCCCTAAGACTGCATGAGGGAAAGGCCACACTTCTAGGCACAGTAAAAGGCTCCAGCCTTTGCTTCACTAGCTGTCTGCATCCAAATTTAATTTAGGGAGGAAGAAAGAGGTCATGGGAAGGGACCCAGTTTCCTGTAGGTTTCAAATCCCAAATGGAGGTTGGAAACTGGTAGAGGATCCTCCTTGGAAACTTTTGAAAAATAACTCATTTGACATTTCAATGCCAAGAAAAACGTGACCCCTGGTCCTTCTCCCACACTGTTGCCTTTCCCTTCTGCCCTCTTTCCTCTTGTCAGGTAACCTGGGCACCCATTGTATCCTTCCAGCTTCCTCAAATGAGCTTCCCACTAGGGCCCAACAAAAGGCATTATCCTGGAAGAACTGGTTTTCCCATCTCTTTTCATAACTCCATTTCCTTTTCGGAAGACCATGTGTTTTCCTTAATTCATTTCAATTCACCATCCTGTCACCTCCCTTTACTTTACCCCACTTTCCTCTCAGGATGGAACATCACTTAGCTTCCCAACCAGCAGGGCAATGCTTTATTTCAGTTGTTAAAACAAACAAATTAGGGATCTGCTCCTGTGAGCCCCTAGGCATGAAGACCAGTACTAAGATGCATGAGATAACTTGGCAATTTATCTACCTTCTCAATCTCTTTTCTCTTCCTGTTCACTTAATTGATTATTTTATCATTTTCCCCATTTCCCATTCCTTTTCAGGATTGGATTTGTGTCAGGCTGTGATGAAGCCACAGGAAAACTAGGTTTTTGTATGAAACCTAGAAATTGCTGAAAATCTGGATAGAAGGGAAATTTTAAATGAGATTAAGAATTATGTGAGAAGTAATTTTAGGAGGCCTAGAATCCAGGGATACCTGCCCAGGTTTTGCAGGGCCTGATGAATATGGTGGCTTCCAATGAGAAAAATAATTTTGAATTGCAAATATATAGCTAGGTACCAAAGTAAATATGTATTTAGAAGTCAATTCAATTACAAGTGAATATTTACTTAAAGCTCCCTATCCTCATTCCTACCTTAACTTCTGTCAGAGGACAATTATAAGAGAGGGAATATTGGAGTGGACGTAGAAGCCGTATCAGCCAATTGAAGTAGAAATGTCTCACATAAGATATCTTGTAAAGCACACAAACATGGGAACACACTAGCAGGGCAACCTTTGGGGCCTGTGGAAAGGGCCCTAGCAAGTGAGGGGCATTAAAGTATAAGCTTCATTGCCTCTGAGAATCAAGATGCATTAGAGACCCTCGCAGCCAGAATATCTGAAAGGTGAATCAGGTCAAGGAACCAGCAATCAGTAGCTCAAGTCTGAAGCAAGGTCTATACATATACATTTTAAGAAAGGCCCCACTACTTTTTCTAGATCTTATCACCTTGTCATCTAAAAAAAAGTTTACTGCTTATGACTCAACGCTCTGGACTTCTAAGAGATTACTTTTTGACAATAGACAACCCAACTGAATGGAATCCTCCCCAAAGAAGTGATTGTAGGTATCACCAATACTGAAGGGGGGCAAATTTGTGGAGACTGGACAAGGAGTCTTTTCCAGAGTTCTTCCAGTTACACTATGGTGTCCTGGAGGTTTAGGAAGAGGAGGGTTAACAAGGCTCTCACTACAGAGCCTTGGACAGTCATTAGGTAAATTAAGAGCATGGAGGCCTCAGTTGGGGGTGAGGTGGTGGGTGGGGAACAAAAGAAAGGACAAATTCCATTCTTTGCCTGCTGGCTAATGAATGGCCCTGAAAACATTTTATAGATGCTTCTTCCCTATCCTATATTTTGCTTTATTCTACTCTGAATCATTACACAGACCTTCCCATTCATAAGGTTAGACAAAGAGATGTCCTTTCCCTTCTACATAAGACTGGGTGAGACTGGAAGGATCTTGGAGGAATCTTACTCAGTGAAAATGGTAGAAAGAGGAAAAAAATGAATTCCTTAAAGCCAGAAAGGAAAAAAACATAAAAAATAACACATTTTGGTTAGGTATCTATTAGAATCCATGATTTTTCCTAATTCATGGACTTTTCTTTTTCTATATCTGATATCAGACTTCGATTTTTATCTAGAAGAGATAATTCTTTAGCACCTGCTCTTTAGAACTACGTTTATCACCACTCTTTCTGACTAAAATGCACCACACAACAGTGGTGCCTGCTCCCACATACAAGCACCCAAGCACTTGTTCCTGCCCCACTCCTACAGCCTGACCTAATACATAGAAGAGTATGTAAGTGTTCATATGCCTGTGACCTGACCATCAAAGGCATGGTCATTCTGTCAGCTAACAACTTTCATACTTCCTAAGCTCTAACACGTTTTCCTTAATAGCAACAAGACATCAACTACATTTGGTATTTCCCTGTAAGAGGTTCATTAACTCACTTAAAAACAGTCTCTTTCCTGGGCAATGGAAAGAGGTTTTCCCCTCCAATCTAAATATAGACACAAATGAGAAATGAAACTATGGGACTGATAACAATAGTGTGGCCGATTCTTTTAAAGATGCTATCAGCAGGAAGAACCAATGGGAGTGCCTAGTGGGGTGGGGGTGAGGTGGGGGGAGAATGTCAGAGAATCAAGGAAGTAGCCAGGTCTCAAAGTTAGAGGCATTATTTGATATGAATCCTGTTCTGGAAACTGGCTGATTTCTAAATAAGGTCCATTTTTATTTTGGATCAAAATCACTCTTGTTCTTTTGGGAAAATATTTTTATAAATTAGTTAAGTAGACAATCAGTCCCCGAATAATCTTTAGATTTGAAATGCTTTGATGGTTTATGAGAACACACAGGTGGAGAGTGTATTAAAACAGATCTAATCCTAGGCTAAAAGTTACTCAGTATTCTGCCAGTGGATGAAGGATGGTATCGCTTTTTCCTCACACCAACTCATTCCTTACGTCTTAAGCCAAACTTTCATGGATGGCTGAGTCCTATTCATTTCCAAGACTGCCAGGTGAGGGGCCTTTATAGTATCAGGGGACTGGGAACAAAGTCATGAAACAAACTACTTCCTGCATTAATAAAAGGACCAAAGATTATGAACTAGACACACTTTCTACCACTTATACTGGGGTGTCTTTGAGCAAATGGGCTAGTTCAGGCTGTTCAATATGGCTGCAAATACAAGATCTGAGAAAACCAGATGAGAATGTGTGGATGCAACCTGTGGGTAATGAGGGGCTGGCTGACCTGACCAAGTAGAAGCCTACACAGGTCCCTAGGGTGAATGTCAGGTGATGGGAGCTTAGATACAAACTCTACTACTCACTAGTTGTGACACCTGATGCAACAAATGCATTGTTCTAGACTACAGTTTATTGCTTTCAGAGTAGCACCAATGGGCTGGATAATTTTGGAAAGACTCTCCAGGTCTAAAGTTCTGACTCTAATCAGAGAGGTCCAGATGGAAGGAGATTTAATGCTGAGGTGTTTGTTTAGACTATAAGACCACTGGACTGGGAGATGTTGTAGAGAATTAAATAGTAGATCATGAATTTGGAGTTATTGTTAATGTGATTACAGCCACCCTAAATCTTTACTGAACCCTCAGTGGGTATAAATACCCTATTATCAATAGAACCCCAGTAAATGTTATGGGCAATGAATTGAATGGATGGTTGGATCAGGTCATCTTTGAGGCTCTTTCTAACCAAAATTCTCCATGACTCCAGTATTCTCCTAGGGAAAATGTAAATAAGGTAAGGTTAAGGGTCTTTAGGAAAACTGTCTTTGTTTCTCTTTCTTTTTCCCCCCCTCATTTTTAAAACTTATATTCTCTGGGGAATTAGCATTCTCTTGGGGATCACAGTCCCATTGGATTAGGGTCCTATCCTTAGGAACTCATTTAACCTAATTACCTCTTTAAGGCCTTATCTCAAAATACAGTCACATTGGAAATTAGGGCTTCAACATAGAGATTTGGACACAATTCAGTCCATGAGATACTCTAACTCTCAGTCTAAGATTCCTTCCATAACAACACACTGCATGCCAACAACAAAAACAATGCAAGAGTGGTGTGAGTGTAGGGAAGAGAAAACTAATTTCATTATTAAATTGTGAAAAATGGTGCATCATTCTTTTTGTAGAGATTTCAAATAATTATGATAGTCTTGAGTATTCAGAAGCATTTAACAAAAGGTAATAAGTGAAAAGATGAAAACATTCTCCCTTGTTCTGGTTTTAAGTCCATCTTAAGGATGCCTCAGGGCCCCATCTTTTGTCAGTTTAGAGAATTAATAGATTTCAATGTTTCTATGAGTTACTTTAGCCTGGAAGAGAGGAGGCTAAGATAGAAAAACCCCTATTTCATTAAATATTTTAAGCACTGTCATGAGAAATCAAAATTGGATTGCAAATCACAAATATTTGGCATGTGATATTATTTCCCCTTCTTCTACCCTTGGCAGACATTACTTATCAATCATGGCACTCACCAAACAAAGCCTCAGAATACACTCAGTACAAACAGCACTTGTTTTTTTCAATGTTTATTTATTTATATATACATATACAGAGAGAGAGAGAGAGAGGCAGAGAGAGATCCCAAGTAGGCTCCATGCCTTCCATGCAGAGCCCAATGCAGGGCTCAATCCCACGAACTGTGAGATCATGACCTAGCCGAAATCAAGAGTCGGAAACTTAACCAACTGAGCCACTCAGGCAACCCCAATCAACACTTTTAAAAACAAAAAATAATTTGTATAGGGGTGCCTGGGTGGCTCAGTCAGTTAAGCATCTGACATTGGCTCTGGTCATCATCTCACGCCCTGCATCAGCACACGGCCTGGAGCCTGCTTCGGATTCGGTGTCTCCCCCTCTCTGCCCCTCCCCTCCTCATTTGTTCTCTCTCTCCCTCTCTCAAAAATAAGTGAACATTAAAAAAATAGGTAAATAAAAATAAAAAGAATTGGTATGTAAGGTGAAATAGTAAAAATAACATTGCCAACAGCTAACATTCATTGAGTGCCTACCAAATACCAGACATTGCTCTAAATTTTTTCACATATAAACCCATTTCTTCCTGATAACCACCCTATGAGATAGGCACTGACAGAATTCACATTTTTTAGATGAGGACACTGAAGCACAGGCATTCAGTGAAGATGGTGAGGAACTGGCATTTGAACCCAGGCCATGTGGTTCCAGACCCATGATCATTGATCTCCTAAAGTGTTCATCTACCTTGGGTTGAATTGATCATATATAATAAACAGGCAGAACAAGAGCCAGTGGGGGAGATGTTGCAGAGTCAAGTTGCATCAACATAAAACATAACTGTTTTTAACAATTACATTAGTCTAATAATGACATCATAGTCACCTGCAATATTGAGTGCCTTATAATTGGAGACATCGGAGCAAAGTTATGTAGCTAACTGTTATAATTGTTGTATAATGGATTGCATAAAGGAGAGGGTGGGTTGGATGACGGCATCTCAACTTCCCATCTGGTTCTGAAATTCAAGAATTCCTTGACTTAAGCAGTGCCAGCAAAACTAGAAGGAATCCAAAAGTGATATCCTTCCTCATTCTTTCTTTTTTACCATCTCCCTTAGCCTCCAGCATTGTCAAGCACAAAGAATGTCCAGGATTTGAATAAATCACACTGAATTTTAAAAATAGACACTCAATAGATGGCATATAAAGCTCCAAAATATAAACAGTAGTCTTGAAAAGACTACTGAGTTCTATAAAACCATTGTTCTTTAATTGTCTGAGCAGACTTATTCTACTTCTTATTATCACTTTCTGGGAAAAGGAAAAAAGTTACAGCAATAGTAAAAGATAGGTAAGTTTGTTAGCTGTTAATGACGTTGACAATATCTTCAAACATTAACTCTCTCTTTATCTCTCCCAGGAATGGTATGCTTTGCAAGGCAAGCATCTTTTTCTGGAATGTGACCTTGGCCATTCCTAGCAGCAGCAGAGAAAAATGCCATCCCTATGAGGTTACCATTTACTAATGGGAAACAGAATAAATGGCAGGTGCCAAATAATTTCAGATGAAAACTCACATATGCCAAATGCTAAGGAATCTTCTAATATACTGTCATTCCGTCCAAGATTTTTACCTAAAAAATTTTTCTATGCTTCTGAAAGTCTGTGGTATTACACTCTAAGCCAGGTATGAATGGCCTGTCATTTTTGCATAGGTCTAAAGACCTCCTGTTTTAAGGAAAGCATGACTCTCCCCCTTGGACTAGCCTCAATGCAGACTATAGATTTACCTCCTGAAACGTAAGAGGACAAAACTCAAAGAGGAGTCCCTTCGTGTTGACTGTCCAGTGTACTTGAGAGAACTGGTCACTAGAATCGGCTTTAGTCCAAACTCCACGACTGAACCAAAATGTATGACCTTAGACAAATCACTTATGACCTTACCATCTTTGTCTCTTATTTTTTGATATCTGAAGTGGAACAAGTAATCTTTGATCCTGGCAAAATCACCAAAAATAAGGATAAAAGATAGTTCAGTAATATATGAAGGCTGATTAGCACTATAGCCATTACAGAAAAGCAAGGGCAACAGAGCATTCTTTCAAAGGTGCCTCTAGTGAGTCCACAGTAGGTGTAGTTACAACCAATACTTGCTATTGCTTACACAGGAAAGGACAAGACCCATCCTTGGATTTCAATATACTACACTATTTACACACTTAATATCCATGTTTGGGTGACTATGAGAAATATATGTATAATTCCATTGGGGGGGGAGTTTATGCGTTCTTCTAATATTTTTCCAAATATATGCCCCAGGAAAGATTTAACAAATGGGTATAGAAGGAGGTAGCAATCTTCTATTTAATCAATACGTAAACCTAAACAATTTTAAATGTAGTACTGTTCTGAATGTTGAATTACGGATCTTAAAAAAATTTGGAGGGATTACCAGAAAGATGCTGGAGAAACATGTCTCCTGATCAAACAAAAAAAAAAAAATTATGAGTTAATACATGATAATAATAGGGGTGCGTGGGTGGCTCGGTCAGTTGGGCATCTGACATCAGCTCAGATCATGATCTCGTGGTCCATGGGTTCTGGCTCTGCATTGGGCTCTGTGCTGACAGCTCAGAGCCTGGAGCCTGCTTTGGATTCTGTGTTTCCCTCTCTCTTTCTGTCCCTCCCCCGCTTGTGCTCTGTCTCTCCCTCTCTCTCTCTCTCTCTCAAAAATAAATAAACAAAAGAAAAAATTTTTAAATACATGGTAATAATAAGAAGAAGAAGAATGAAGCTAACATTTCTGAGTACTTATGTGTGCCTTTTACTATTCTAAGCACTTTATTCACTCATTTATTTCTCATACTAACCTTCAAAGGTAGGTAACATTATTACCACCATTTTATAATTAGTAAATGGAGGCCACAATCATCCTCGTCTTGCTCTTGTCAACAATCATCCCTTATACGATCATTCCTCATAAGATCAGCCTGTGAGATATGCATTATACATCCTCTATGTGGTTGGTTAAGGAAAATGAGGTTCAGCAAAGTTAGAGTTGCAGGATTGACAAAATCAGAACATGACTACAATGTTCTAACTTGGAGAACTGTTCTTCTGCATTCATATGCCTCACATTTAAGCCACAATCATATGCTAGAAATCCTTGTCTAAAACCTTGCTGACATTAGATATTCTCTAATGCATCACTTAGTGCCTTGATCACACTCTCATCTTGATAGGTCAGTCACATCTGTCAGTCACAGGGCCAAGATTAGGTACTTTCTGAGACACCCTGTCACTTTCCCCCTTTCTTTTCAAGTATCCAGGCACTATTGAGCCCTGAATTGGCCAAGATTAATGTCCAGTTATTCTTCTGAAATAAGAATAGCCATTTTCTTATTTGAGCCATCTAAAATAAATTTCAAAGAAGTGACTAAAGTGTTATACTGACAAACTGCTACTGTAATGTGTTTCTTTCTGTTTTTTCTTTCTTTCTTTCTTTTCTTTCTTTCTTTCTTTCTTTCTTTCTTTCTTTCTTTCTTTCTTTCTTTCATAGACTTTGTTACCTGATCAAAGGTTGACACCCTTCTCAGGCCCTCTGATCCAATCTATTCATGTTCCTTGGTTTTCTACTAGACTAATAAGAAAACAAGTTATGTCAACAGATTTGATAACCTAGATGAAACTGAACAATTCCTTGAAAGACACAATTTGCCAAAACTCACATAAGAAGGAGACAATCCATATAAACCTATATCTATTAAAGAAATTGAATCAATAATTAATCAACTCCCAACACAGAAAGCACTAGGACAAGATGGATTCACTGGTAAATTCTACCACATATTTAAGGAAAAGATTATACCAATTCTCTACAATCTCTTTCAGAGGATAAAAGCAGAAAGAATACTTCTGAACTCATTCTATAAGGCCACAATTACCCTAATACCAGAATCAGACAAAGGCATTATAAGAAAAAAAATTATTGAACATTATCTCTCATGAACAAAGATGTAAAAATACTTAACAAATTGTTAATCAAATATAAAAAATATATAAAGGAATTATATACCACAACCAAGTAGGACACAGTCCAAGTATTCAGGACTGATTCAACATTACAAAATCAATTAATATCATCCATAATATCAACAGACTAAAAAAGAAAAATCATATGATAATATCAATAGATAAAGAAAAAGCACTTGACAATACCCAATACCCATTCATGATAAAAACTCTCAGTAAACTAAGAATAGTGAGTAACTTTCTCAACTTGATAAAGAATATTCACAGAAAACCCTTCAACTAATATTATACTTAATGGTGAGAAACTCAAAGCTTTCTCACTAACATTAGGATGAAGATAAGAATGTCCCCTTTCACCACTGCTTTTCAATATTGAACTAGAAGTCCTAGCTAATGCAATAACACAATAAAGGGAACTAAAAGGTACAGATTGGGAAGGCATAAAAAAATTATACACAGGTGACACAATAGTCTATATAGAAAATCTGAAAGAACTGACAAAAAACCCCCACAAAAACATAAAATAAAACCCTGCTGGAACTAAAAGAAATGATAGCAAGGTTGCAGGATACAAGGTTAATATACAAAAGTCGAATGCTTTCTTATAGACTACCAATGAAAAAGTGGATATTAAAATTAAAAACATGATACCATTTACATTAGCATCCCCCAAAATGAAATACTTGGGTATAAACCTAATAAAAATAAAATAAGTAACTAAATGTAGATATATTCCATGTTCATGGACAGGAAGATTCAATATTGTCAAGATATCATTTGTTCATAACTTGATCTATAAATTCAATATAATCACAATCAAAATCCCAGAAAATTCTTTTATAAATATTGAAAAAGTGAATCTAAGATTTCTATGGAGAGGCAAAAGACCCATAATAGACAACACAATATTAAAAAAGAGGAACAAAACTGGAAGATTGGTACTACCTGACTTCAACACAAATTATAAAGGAACAGCAATCGAGATACTGTGGTACTGGTAAAAGATTAGACAAATAGATCACTGGAATATAATAGAGAGCCTAAAAATAGACCTACATAAACATAGTCAACTAATCTTTGACAAAGGAGAAAAGATAGGTCTTTTCAACAAACGATGCTGGCACAAGTGAATATGCACGTGTTAAAAACAATTAATGTAGGGGCGCCTGGGTGGCGCAGTCGGTTAAGCGTCCGACTTCAGCCAGGTCACGATCTCGCAGTCCGTGAGTTCGAGCCCCGCGTCGGGCTCTGGGCTGATGGCTCAGAGCCTGGAGCCTGTTTCCGATTCTGTGTCTCCCTCTCTCTCTGCCCCTCCCCTGTTCATGCTCTGTCTCTCTCTGTCCCAAAAAAAATAAATAAACGTTGAAAAAAAAACAATGTAGAGACAGAACTTAAACTCTTTAAAAAAATTAATTCAAGTCTCATTCATTGCTGGTGGGAATGTCAAATGATATAGCTACTTTGGAAGACAGTTTGCCAGTTTCTAAGAAAACTGAACAGACCCTTCCCATACAATCCAGCAATTGCACTCCTTGGTATTTACCTAAAGGAAGTTGAAAATTTATGTTCACACAAAATCTGCACACAGATTTTTATGGCAGATTTATTAGTAATGGTCAAAAGTTGAAAGCAACCAAGATGTCCTTCAGGAAGGAAATGGATAAATAACTGTGGTACATCCAGAAAATGGAGAATTATTCAGCATAAAAAGAAATTATCTATCAACCCTGAAGACATGGAGAAAACTTAAGTGCATATTACTAAATAGAAGCCAATTAGAAAAGGCAAATATATGATTCCAACTATATGACATTCTGGAAAAGGCAAAACTATGGAGATGGTAAAAAGATCAGGGGATAGGAAGGAGGGAAGAGAAGAACAGAGCACAAAGAATTTTTAGCACTGTGGAAATAATCTATTTGATACTATAAAGATGTATACATGTCATTAAACATCCAATTCCATAGAATGACAATGGCAAAAGGGAAATACAATATAAACTACAGACTTTGGTTGATTACGATGTACCAGTGTAGGTTCATCAATTGTAACAAATATACCACTCTGGCAAGGGATGTCCATAATAGGGTAGATTATGCATCCTGGGCGACAGGGATATATGGCAATCTCTGTACATTTCCCAATCTTACAAACCTAAAAACTGACCAAAAAATAAACCTTTAAAAATATATATAATTAATACTCAGAGCCTTGCCAAGTTTCTTCCTTTATTAAAGCTATAGCTGACCACTATAAATCCCTAAGATAGTCACTGTAATAGGATGTCAGCCTTAAGGTCATACAGTGCTTGGGAACACTTACATAAAAGCAAAAGAGGAACTCAGCATGAGGCCAGGATGTGGCCACAAAGAGCAGCAATAATCAGGACTTATACAGTTTTATCCATTCAGCTCAAATGTTCTTCATCTGGACTTACTAAAAGTTCATTCAAATAAGTGATTTGATTCAGAATGGAAACCAGGCCTCTTTCCTTCCAACATTTTTAGTTGGGTGAAATTTATATCCAATAAGTTTGAGAAGTGCTGCTTACTGAATACCACCTCTTAGAAATTCATCCTGTTAAGAGAGTAAAGAAACCTTTTGAATTTCAATTGACCTACTAGTTACCAAACATATATGATTATAGATCCTTTATTCTTTAACATTCTGTATATGCAGGTTCTATACATCATATTTTGGGAATATTATACTAAAGGCACTTTTGAGTAACTGACAGCCACAATTCCAACTTCTCTAATTTTGCACACATACACCTAATCCTGGAGTCTAATTCCAAACCCCTTAGTCTGGCTTTTTAAGATTCTCCACAATATTTTCCCATCTAGTTTTGCAACCTCATTTCCCATTATTCCTCTACATGAATTTTCCACTCTAACAAAACTCTCTTATTCTTTGTTCCCTAAATAGTCTGTGTCCAATTCTGCCTCCCTATTTATATACATGTTCTTTAGGAGGGTCTTGAATTTCATTAGAACTGGAGGAGATGTCAGACGTTCTTAATTAGTCATTTAACAAATATTTATTGACTGTTTGCTTTAACATTGTATCTCCTGGGATGCTTTGTTGCAAGCAACAGAAATAGGCCCTAGCTAATTTAAGAAGAAGAATTTATTGAAAGGACATTGGGTAACTCAAAGAATTCCTAGGGGGTCTAGGGAATAAGGCTTGGAAACTGTGTAGCCAGGAACACTCCTGTAAATCTACTGCACAATACATCCAGGGAAGATAACATACTTGCTACCCTGTGCCCAGACACTATAGCTTGCACTACCAGCACCAGCAGCACTGGTTGATGGATGTCAATGCTAGAGTCAATGACTCTGCCACCTCTGGGGACTGGAGTAGCTGCTTCTGTGTCCAACACCCATTGCCAGCACGGGTTTTGCATGTTCTCTTCTTTCAACCAACAGCAGATTCAAGGACCATCTGATGAATGGAACCTGGACATTTGTCCATGTCCTAACCGCAAAGAGGACTGGAAAATCTGATGTCTGGAATTTTCATCTTCAATAGGAGGACCTGAGTTCTGCCTTATAAGATAAGGGATTCCCCAAAGAGAGGAAGAATCTGTAGATGCTGGGTGGTCAAAAAGAATGACAATTTAGCTATTGTTATATGATGAATTACTGGGAAACACCAAAGAGTTTCTTCCCATATGCTCTAAAGGAGTTTACCTAAGTGGACAAGAAAAATATGAGATGATCGGAAAATCACATGATTTAAAAAAACGTAATAAATTGGACTGCTTAATTAAGAAATACTAAGATGATACTGAACATTAACCAATAAAATTTGAGAAACGTGTATTTGTACTTTATAGCTCCAAGCCCTTGTTTTCCCAACAGATATTTTTCTACAGCAAAATTTATGTAAACAAGCTCTGTTTCCACCTGGAATATTTCCACACATCCTCCCAGCTCCATTTTCCAAGTGTATCTGCACAAAGACGAGCTCCTTGGTCACCAACAGGATGCATGATTCTCATAACTGAACCCTTTATAAATATATATATTGGGTTAAGCAGAAATACCAACTCTATTTCCCTCCCCTGAGAAGACAGACCTTAAGCTGATGAATCAGAAAACAGTGGCAGAGGAGCACCTGGGTGGCTCAATCGGTTCAGCATCCGACTCTTTATTTCAGCTCAGGTCATGATCTCACAAACCATGACATTGAGCCCTGCATCAGGGTCTGCATTGAAAGCACAGAGTCTGCTTGGGATTCTTTGTCTCTCCTTCTCTCTCTCTCTCTCTCTCTCTGTCTGAAAATAAATAAATAAACATTAAGAAGGAGAAGAAGAAGAAGAAGAAGAAGAAGAAGAAGAAGAAGAAGAAGAAGAAACAGCAAGAGGAGGAGGACAAGGAGGAGGACGAGGAGGGGGAGGAGAAGAAGAAGGAGAAGAAGAAGAAAACAGTGGCATAAACTTGGAAATGGATGTAGGTTCTTGACCTGTAGTTAGACAGAATGAAAATGTGCCTAGAGTCCTGAGAAATCCAACAGCACTCTTCTGCATTGTGCTTTTACCTCCTTTCCTAAGGAAGGGCAGTGCTAGGCTGCACTGGGGAAAAACTGCCATGCAAAACCCAGAGTTGAGTGTTTTTCCAGTGCTGGGTCAAGGTCACTGCTGTACAGAGCATTTGGAGCTCTGTTCTAGCAGTTAGCCAATTGCCACTCCGAATTAACAATGGAAGCCATGTGGGCAGAACTGGGGGGTGAGGGGGAATGGGCCATTTAACTGCTTATGGGACATCCAAAAGCAGTAGTCAGGGCCTCCACCCACAGCAGCTACCCAGTCCCCAGGGCTTGCTGCTCTTCCACTTTTCTTTTTGATGCAATGCAGCCCTCTCTACCTCACATCCTTCACTTTCCTAGGAGTCAATCTGGCTTTCAGAAACAGGGTGAAAGTGAAAACAAAAACAAAGATAAGGAATTAGGTGACACCTTCACTCCTTCGAAAGGGGAAGGCTTGTGCAATATGACAGAAAGAAAATTGACTCAACAGCTTTCTCCAGTTACTAGCTGGGTAACATATGGCAAGTTGCTCTTTCTCCATTGCAACATCAGGAAAACAGGATTATGTGAGACAACTAGTATAATATTACAACCAAATGTAAAGAGCACTAGTTATCCCTCTACCTACAACTAGGTTAGTTCAAATACTATTTATGTTCTTCTGTACTAAATGACATTTGGGAGTGATTGCAGCTTAAGCTGCTGGTGTTGAACAGTTGATGGCCTTTTGCTCTGGCTCTTGGCTTTATTTGTACCCTTGACAGTTCTTAAGGACAAGCTCTTCTATGCTCAGGTAGAGGTCGTGGCCAGAGCACAGCCAGAGCACAGGAGCAAAAGGAGCCATCTTATAGTCTCCACTTCTACCCCACATGTTTGGATTCCCTCTTTTCCACATCACACACACACACACACACACACACACACACACACACACTCCCACCCACTCATCCCTGAGAGATATATGCTGATAAAGTAATACCTAATAGGGGTGCCTGGGTGGCTAAATCGGTTAAGTGACCAACTTCGGCTCAGGTCATGATCTTGTGGTTTGTGAGTTCAAGCCCCGCGTTGGGCTCTGTGCTGAAAGCTCAGAGCCTGGAGCCTGCTTCCAATTCTGTGTCTCCCACTCTCTCTGCTCCTCCCTTATTCATGCTCTGTCTTTCAATAATAAATAAACATTAAAAAAAATTTTAAGTAATACTTAATATTCTAATGTGCATTACTTGAACTTTCAGTGCCTCAGTTGTGCCAACATCTACAGAATAGAATCATAATAGATCTAACATATAGGGCTATTGTGGGAATAAATAAATTAACACACATAAAGCACGTAGAACAGGACCCAGCACAAAGCTTTTATTTTACATCATTACCTAATATTATTATGTTCATATATTTAAATGAACATAGTTTTAGGTATGAACATAGTTGTATATAGGGGCACCTGGGTGGCTCAGTCGGTTAAGAGTCTGACTTCACCTCAGGTCATGATCTCATGGTTCATGAGTTTGAGCCCCGCATCAGGCTCTCTGCTGTCAGCACACAGCCTGCTTCAAATCCTCTGTCTCTCTCTGCCCCTCCCCTGATCGTTCTCTCTCTCTCTCTCTCTCTCTCTCTCTCTCTCACACACACACACACACACACACGCACAAATAAAATAAACATCAAAAAAACAAAAGGAAAAGTTACTGTGTACATGTGTGCCAGGAGCTACGTAAACATGGTTTTACTGAGTCCTTAAATTTCAAGTTTGGTACTATTACTCTGACTGATAGTCAGAAAGGTTAAGTAAGATGTCCAAGAGCTAGAAAGTGGGGAGTTGAGATTCAAACCCAGGTCTTCTGGTCCCTAAACCCCAACATTGCATGTTTTCTCTCCCCTGGGGAGCTGCCACCATTACTGAAAATACTCAGAATTCCTCTTTGGGAATTTCCTTCAGAGATCAATGACCTTGTTTCAAATTTCCTTAGCACTGGAAAAACTTCTTCTTTTGAAAAATAAGTTATCAGAATCTTTCAAAAGTCATTTATTGTTAAGGTGAATGGCCCAACTGGGTCATACTGTTTTGAACTAAAAATAAGGTGTGGTTAATGCTCTTCGGTGTCTGGTAAATTGACCCTGGAGACAGTCCCCAGAGAAAAGTTCTAAAATGTTTCTTAAAAATTCAGTATCACAGGAAAACTGCATTTCCCAACCCTCATTTGGTTATTCTGGTTCTGACAAGCTTCTGCAGATGGTTTTTCTTTAACAACTTAGTTGTAACTTCCTGTATGCAGAAGAACATAGAGTAAGACTGTCATAGCATAATTATGAATAAGGTTTGAGGTCTGTGTTTCCATAGTGATGACCTCCTCTGTGGTCCCTGAAATATTCTTATGTGCCCAGGCTCCACACGGCCCAGGACCACCATGGAGGTCAGCATGACAGGGGAAGAGGTACAACATTAAGTATGGCACTTTCTCAAACAACATTTGAGTGAGGTGTTATCCCACTTAGTCCTTGTAACAGCCCATTTCACTGGGAGGAAATAGAGGCTCAAAATGGGCCCATAACCTCCTGCATGTCCCACAACTAGTTCAATGGAACAAAGGCAGGTGCAGCCCTTATCTCCAGATTCCCCTCCACCCCTACCTGTGGCTGAAGCAGTGTCATATCCAGCTCCACCTCAAGTGCCTCAGTGCTGGGGCCCTTTAAAGCAGACTAGATTCATGTGCAGAACAGTGTAGGCAAGAATATAATTAAGTAATTATTAAAGCTGTTCAAGGCAGGGCCAGGCCTCCTCGCCCACTTGTTCCTGGCTCCAGCAACATGTAAGATACCAAGAGATCATCCCCTTTCTGGAAGTGGTTTACTCACAGGCCTGTACTCCAATTAGATGGCGCCCTTTGCCACCTCCTCCAGCTTCTAGGGTTTATGCTTCGGAGACTCTGTCCCCACATGCCACTCCTCCAGAAGTAGGCTGCCATGGAGAAGCTGCTGGTTGCATTTATGCCCTTGATACAGTAGTACATATTAACTTCAAGCCCAGACAAATTGGTAGATTAAATAGGGAATAGTCCCCTACTCCGATTCCATTTGACTCTGTATCTTATTTACCACAGATGCACTAATATAGAGAAATGAGGAAAGAGAGGTGTGGGGGAGAAAGATGGAGAAAAAGGGTAGCCAAGTTTGTATTTAATTAAGAAAAAAAATCACCATTACTCCAAGAAAGAAAATACCGGTAGACAAGAGCACAGCTTCAAAAAGTAAGACGGTCCAAACTATGTTAACAATTAAATTTGTTATCTGTCCACATAACCTCTAGATTTTTTACTTGTTCCATTCTACTGGCTCTTTTCACATTATACTTGTTATAATTTACCTGTTAAAAGAAGAACTTTTAAGTCCTGTTAATATGTGACTCTAGGAAACTCTACCAGTAGAGAAAAAACTTCCAACTCCTCAACCACTCTGGGGAACTTGGCTCTCTAAGGAAACATTGTTTTAAAATCAAGAACAAGCCAGAGATCATCAAGATTACGTTTCACTCTTTGCTTCCCAAATCCTGATCCCTAATCCATTAGAGCTAATTTTGCTTAATCCCTTTTCTGTAAACTCTGGGGCTAGAGGCGGGTTTCTCTTAGATGGAAGGAGAATCAGGAAAGGGGTCATGAGGAAGGAAAAAAGGACCCATTTCATGAAGCTGCCACAAGTATGTTCATGCCAGTGATAGCACGTATGATACAAACATGCTCCTGCATGCAGAATCATCATCTGTATGGGAAGTTGCTTATAAAGATGATGACATTTAAAGTTTGGCATCTCAGCAGTTTTTACTTTTGATCTTGGAAAACTGCCCAAAGTAAGTAAGTCATCCACAGTCTGGCTTGCTTGCCATTTTAATACTTAAGGGTTGGGGGAGCACTTTGTCTCTTAAGCATGTGGTACCAGCAGCTTACTTTTTCATCTAAGAATCAGCAAAATAGATAGAACCTCAAAATCTGTGATTTTGCCCAACAACAGGGCAAACTTTGCTACACAGTGACCTTTTTTGATACTTCAAATCCAAGCCTGTAGCAGACTCAGTTTGACAAATTTTAAACCTCTTAAAATGAAGTCTGAAGCAGAAATTCAATAGGCTCTTAATTACATTTGCCCTGGAGGTAAAATGAACATTGCTCTGTTCCTCATATATCTCCAGTTAAAGCTGGATTCTCACTGTGTCAGCCATTCAGACTAAGTGGAGGCTGCCTGGCAGCTCAGGTCTCTCTCATTTCCCCGCAGAGGCTCTGAGGGTGGCTGAGGGCAGAAGGAAAGGGGCCTGGAGTTCTAGAAGAGCAGTTCCAGTGGGAGAATAGGACCCTTTTGTTCTGGGTGGTTGAGGTAGATGACCCTAAGCAGGGGAGGGAAGCCTAGCAGGCTGGGATGAGTGGACATAGGGAAGTTAGGAGGACTGGAAGGAGACAGAATGAGAACAACTAAATGTATGCTCTGCTCTGGAGGAGAAAACACAGAAGTGGAAGTAAAGGACATCGCTCCTTGAGGGCAGACAGGCACTGCACATTCGAGCTTGGGGAGTAACACTGCCACTGAGAAGAGAAGCTTAGTCTAGATGCAGAGTTTGACCTATGGCTTCAACAATCATGAGGCCAAATAGAGACATTTTAGTGAAAGATAGTATCTTGCTGATACAAAAAGAAGATATTAACTTTTTGATGAAACTTAAAGAGAAATTTCCTAAAATTGCCAGACAGCCTTGGCACCAAAAGTATGAAAAACATAGCTTTGGTTTTCCCTCTCAGCCAGCAGATGTTTGAGAAACCACTCAGTTTTCCCAGATTGAGGTCACCCTATGCCTGTGAAGGGACTTGAACCCAAGATTGGTTGCCTTGTTGATACTATACACTCACCACCTAGGGTGAACTGACCATGTGGGAGTAAGGATTCAGACAGAGCTGGCTCCCAGGTGGTTGGGAGCAGGATTGATTTCTGCAGTATGTAATTTTGTCACTTCAGCAATTGTTCATGGCTGGTATCTGTTCTCATTGGTTAGGATTAGAGCAACACGTGTGGCTGAACACTGTGAATATCATCCCTCATTGAGATGTAAAAATCAGGATATGTTATTTATATTTTGGTCATTTCATGTATAAATGGTGATTGTCATATATTTGAAAGTCAGTGCTTAGTTACAGAAACACCAAATTCAAAGAAACACCAAAACAAATTAGTAAGTCCCACTAAACTACACTTATGTGTGTAAGAGAAATTAAATTATATTTACTCAAAGAATGTGGTAATTGCAGGGGACTTTAATACTCCACTTAAAGCAATGGATAGATCATCTAGACACAGGATCAATAAAGAAACAAGGGCCCTGAATGATACATTGGATCAGATGGACTTGACAGATATATTTAGAACTCTGCATCCCAAAGCAACAGAATATACTTTCTTCTCAAGTGCACATGGAAAATTCTCCAAGATAGATCACATACGGGGTCACAAAACAGCCCTTCATAAGAATACAAGAATTGAGATCATACCATGCACACTTTCAGACCACAATGCTATGAAGCTTGAAATCAACCACAGGAAAAAGTCTGGAAAACCTCCAAAAGCATGGAGGTTAAAGAACACCCTACTAAAGAATGCAGGGGCGCCTGGGTGGCACAGTCGGTTAGGCGTCCGACTTCAGCCAGGTCACGATCTCGCAGTCCATGAGTTTGAGCCCCGCGTCAGGCTCTGGGCTGATGGCTCAGAGCCTGGAGCCTGTTTCCCATTCTGTGTCTCCCTCTCTCTCTGCCCCTCCCCCGTTCACGCTCTGTCTCTCTCTGTCCCAAAAATAAATAAACGTTGAAAAAGAAAAAATTTAAAGAATGCATGGGACAACCAGGAAATTAGAGAAGAAATTTAAAAATATATGGAAACAAATGAAAATGAAAATACAACAATCCAAACGCTTTGGGATGCAGCGAAGGCAGTCCTGAGAGGAAAATACATTGCAGTCCAGGCCTATCTCAAGAAACAAGAAAAATCCCAAATACAAAGTCTAACAGCACACCTAAAGGAAATAGAAGCAGAACAGCAAAGACAGCCTAAACCCAGCAGAAGAAGAGAAATAATAAAGATCAGAGCAGAAATAAATGATATAGAATCTAAAAAAAACTGTAGAGCAGATCAATGAAACCAAGAGTTGGTTTTTCGAAAAAATAAACAAAGTTGATAAACCTCTAGCCAGGCTTCTCAAAAAGAAAAGGGAGATGACCCAAATAGATAAAATCATGAGTGAAAATGAAATTATTACAACCAATCCCTCAGAAATACAAGCAATTATCAGGGAATACTATGAAAAATTATATGCCAACAAACTGGACAACCTGGAAGAAATGGAAAAATTCCTAAGCACCCACACGCTTCCAAAACTCAATCAGGAGGAAATAGAAAACTTGAACAAACCCATAACCAGCAAAGAAATTGAATCAGTTATCAAAAATCTCCCAACAAATAAGAGTCCAGGACCAGATGGCTTCCCAGGGGAATTCTACCAGAAATTTGAAGCAGAGATAATACCTATCGTTCTCAAGCTGTTCCAAAAAAATAGAAAGGGAAGGAAAACTTCCAGACTCATTCTATGAAGCCAGCATTATTTTGATTCCTAAACCAGACAAAGACCCAGCTAAAAAAGAGAACTACAGACCAATATCCCTGACGAATATGGATGCAAAAATTCTCAATAAGATACTAGCAAATTGAATTCAACAGCATATAAAAAGAATTATTCACCATGATCAAGTGGGATTCATTCCTGGGATGCAGGGCTGGTTCAAATTCACAAATCAATCAATGTGATACATCACATTAATAAAAGAAAAGATAAGAACCATAGGATCCTATCAATCGATACAGAAAAAGCATTTGACAAAATTCAGCATTCTTTCTTAATAAAAATCCTCAAGAAAGTCAGGATAGAAGGAACATACTTGAACATCATAAAAGCCATTTATGAAAAGCCCACAGCTAATATCATCCTCAATGGGGAAAAACTGAGAGCTTTCTCCCTGAGATCAGGAACATGACAGGGATGTCTACTCTCACCGCTGTTGTTTAACATGGTGTTGGAAGTGCTAGCATCAGCAATCAGACAACAAAAGGAAATCAAAGGCATCAAAATGGCAAAGATGAAGTCAAGCTTTCACTTTTTGCAGATGACATGATATTATACATGGAAAACCCGATAGACTCCACCAAAAGTCTGCTAGAACTGATACATGAATTCAGCAAAGTCGCAGGATACAAAATCAATGTACAGAAATCAGTTGCATTCTTATACACTAATAATGAAGCAACAGAAAGACAAATAAAGAAACTGATGCCCTTCACAATTGCAGCAAGAAGCATAAAATACCTAGGAATAAACCTAACCAAAGATGTACAAGATCTGTATGCTGAAAACTATAGAAAGCTTATGAAGGAAATTGAAGAAGATATAAAGAAATGGAAAAACATTCTGTGCTCATGGATTGGAAGAATAAATATTGTCAAAATGTCATTAGTACCCAAAGCTATCTACACATTCAATGCAATCCCAATCAAAATTGCACCAGCATTCTTCTCGAAGCTAGAACAAGCAATCCTAAAATTTGTATGGAACCACAAAAGACCCCGAATAGCCAAAGTAATATTGAAGAAGAAGACCAAAGCGGGAGGCATCACAATCCCAGACTTTTGCCTCTACTACAAAGCTGTAATCATCAAGACAGCATGATATTGGCACAAAAACAGACACATAGACCAATGGAATAGAAAATAGAAACCCCAGAATTAGACCCACAAATGTATGGCCAACTAATCTTTGACAAAGCAGGAAAGAATATCCAATGAAAAAAAGACAGTCTCTTTAACAAATGGTGCTGGGACAACTGGACAGCAACATGCAGAAGGATGAAACTAGACCACTTTCTTACACCACTCACAAAAATAAACTCAAAATGGATAAAGGACCTGAATGTGAGACAGGAAACCATCAAAACCCTAGAGGAGAAAGCAGGAAAAAACCTCTCTGACCTCAGCCGCAGCAATTTCTTACTTGACACATCCCCAAAGGCAAGGGAATTAAAAGCAAAACTGAACTATTGGGACCTCATGAAGATAAAAAGCTTCTGCACAGCAAAGGAAACAACCAACAAAACTAAAAGGCAACCGACGGAATGGGAAAAGATATTTGCAAATGACATATCGGACAAAGGGCTAGTATCCAAAATCTATAAAGAGCTCACCAAACTCCACACCCAAAAAACAAATAATCCGGTGAAGAAATGGGCAGAAAACATGAATAGACACTTCTCTCAAGGAGACATCCAGATGGCCAACAGGCACATGAAAAGATGCTCAACATCGCTTCTCATCAGGGAAATATAAATCAAAACCACACTCAGATAACACCGCACTCCAGCCAGAGTGGCAAAAATGAACAAATCAGGAGACTATACATGCTGGTGAGGATGTGGAGAAACGGGAACCCTCTTGCACTGTTGGTGGGAATGCAAACTGGTGCAGCCACTCTGGAAAACAGTGTAGAGGTTCCTCAAAAAATTAAAAATAGACCTACCCTATGACCCAGCAATAGCACTGCTAGGAATTTACCCAAGGGATACAGGAGTACTGATGCAGAGGGGCACTTGTACCCCAATGTTTATAGCAACACTTTCAACAATAGCCAAATTATGGAAAGAGCCTAAATGTCCATCAACTGATGAATGGATAAAGAAATTGTGGTTTATGGGGCACCTGGGTGGCGCAGTCGGTTAAGCGTCCGACTTCAGCCAGGTCACGATCTCGCGGTCCGGGAGTTCGAGCCCCGCGTCAGGCTCTGGGCTGATGGCTCAGAGCCTGGAGCCTGTTTCCGATTCTGTGTCTCCCTCTCTCTCTGCCCCTCCTCCGTTCATGCTCTGTCTCTCTCTGTCCCAAAAATAAATAAATGTTGAAAAAAAAATTTTTAAAAATAAAAAAAAAAAAGAAATTGTGGTTTGTACACACAATGGAATACTATGTGGCAGTGAGAAAGAATGAAATATGGCCTTTTGTAGCAACGTGGATGGAACTGGAGAGTGTTATGCTAAGTGAAATAAGTCATACAGAGAAAGACAGATACCATATGTTTTCACTGTTATGTGGATCCTGAGAAACTTAACAGAAACCCATGGGGGAGGGGAAAAAAATTAAAATAAGAGGTTAGAGAGGGAGGGAGCCAAAACATAAGAGACTCTTAAAAACTGGGGTGCCTGGGTGGTGCAGTCGGTTAGGCGTCCGACTTCAGCCAGGTCACGATCTCGCGGTCCGTGAGTTCGAGCCCCGCATCAGGCTCTGGGCTGATGGCTCAGAGCCTGGAGCCTGTTTCCGATTCTGTGTCTCCCTCTCTCTCTGCCCCTCCCCCGTTCATGCTCTGTCTCTCTCTGTCCCAAAAATGAATAAACGTTGAAAAAAAATTAAAAAAAAAAAAAAAAAGAGACTCTTAAAAACTGAGAACAAACTGAGGGTTTATGGGGGATGGGAGGGAGAGGAGAGTGGGTGATGGGTACTGAGGAGGGCACCTGTTGGGATGGGCACTGGGTGTTGTATGGAAACCAATTTGACAATAAATTTCATATTTAAAAAATTATATTTACTCACTTCTGCCTTTGGGAACTGTAGCAAATACTTTAATGGTGTGATGGTCTTTTAATATGTCAACTTGACCAGCCTGTTATCCCCAGTTATTTAATCAAACAGCAATATCAGTGTCACTGTGAAGGTGTTCTATAGATGTGATTAAAGCCCAGAATCAGTTTATTTTAAGTAAGGGTGATTAATCTAGATAATCTAGTGGTCTTGACCCAATCACCTGAAAGGCTTTAAGAGATGAACTAAGGCTTCCCCAAAGAAGAAATTCTGCCTGTAGACTGCTGTTTCAGCCCTAAGATTTCCAGCCTGTCCTTCCTGATGGCCTGCTCTATGTATTTTGGACTCACCTAGCCAGTGGTCATAATTGTGTTAGCCAACTGCTTGCAATAAATCTCTGAATTTATATCTCTTACTGGTTCTGTTTCTCTAGCTGAACCCTGACTGATATATGTATGCAGCCTAGATGCCCGTTCAAGACTGAAGGATTTGTTGTTTCAGCTATTGGGAGAGCTGCTAGTAGAAGCCCTTGGCTGTCAGCCATCTTCAGGGATTCTTTGACTGAAAACAGCCACCTTGCCCTAGGTTACATTCCCTTCCCAAGGAATGGTGCATCTAATGATAGGTTGATGTCAGGTATAAAAACCTAGTTCCCCTGCTCTGACTCTGGATAACCCTGAAGGGCTGCCCAAGTTTAGAGCTACCCATGCGCTTAGTTGAGGCTTTCAGGGCAGCTGCATCACAGACAACTTCTTCCTCCACCCCAGCCCCCTTACTTAGGTAACAACTCCAAGAGCATTGCCTAATAACTTCCAGCCTGTCAATCCCTGTCTACTTCCCACTTGTACAGGGACCTTTTTCATGGAGTTCCCTTTTATTTATTACATCTTTGAATTTTCATTTCTCTCCTTCCCCTCAGCACATACATATTCTGGGCTCTCCCATGTTTAAAGGAAACACAACCAATAAACATAATAACCATTCCTAAATTCTGTGTCATCCTCAAGTTATGACTTTTTTTTTCTATATCCAAACTTCTTGAAGAACTAAATTGACATGTTTCCACTTTGCTTTCTATACAACACAATGTGCTTCATTCTTCCTCTAAAATATATTTTACTAAGGTCACCAGTGACTTCCTATTTATTAAAATACCATGGGCACTCTTCAGCCTTCCCATACTTGACTTGACAGTTGAAAATGTTACCCTCTCCATCCTTTTTTGAAACTATTGCCCAGCTCCAATAGCCTCCATGACTCCCTCTGCCCTGGACATCTGTGTATCTCTTTGGCTTTTCCCTTTCAGTCTTCTTCACGGACTTCCTCTGTCAGTGACTGAAGTCTCTTCTCAGTCTGTACTCTCTCCTGTGGCAATCTGGACATACTCATAGTTCCAGCTACCACCTATGTGCTGATGATTCCCAAATCCATATTTCCAAACTCTACCTATGTCTTGGGCTCTAAACTCCATATTTCCAGCTACTGTATATTTCTCCATGAATTTCTTGCCTTTTCTGACATGAACTCACTCTTACACATGTTCTTCCTTCCTGAGCTAATAGCACAATACCATTCTTCTCACCAACAGAGACTGTAATGATCCTCCACTCTTCTTTCTATTCCATGCTGCCACTGCTCATCACTGGTTTCTTTTTCTTAAACAGTGAATTCTTAAAAGCAGTTTCTCCCATTTTGTTATTTCATTTCAAACCTTTACTATCTCACATATTTCACAAAATGATGAACCTATGTGGAAGCTTCAAAGCCCAGGCTCCACACTTTAAATGGCTCTGCTTTATCCTTTCTCTGGCCACATCCCTAGCCACATGCAAGGAGTATATAGGGACAAAGAGACATTGCCACCATGGGTCCACATACCGTAATTCTAGGCCATGTTTCTGTACCAAGGACTGTAGATTCCCTGTGCAAACGACCCAAGCCTGCCTATGAAGGATTCTTCTGTAGACCCATCTTCCCAAGAATATATTGTATCACTATAGCACACATATGAAGACTTGAAGGTGGTTAAGACATAGCTGCCTACAGTGGGGTAGAGGAGTAGATAGAGGCTGCACATAGAGGCTGGACTGTCTACATACACATATGTGCAAAATTCCTTGTGGTTAAGGAAGGAACTTCCTTCCTTAGGCTTCCTTCTTAGGCTAAGGGAGAACAGAGGTGGGATAGGACCCTGAGGGCTCTAATTATACTTTCACCTCAGTCCCACAAATGTTGGGAGGAGGGTACTGGTTATGAAGCATGTTTTACATACCAAATATCAAGCTAAATGATGAGAATCTAAGATGAACCAAATATAATCACTGCCTTCAAGAAGCTCAGAAACATAAAAGAAGGGGGATATTATAAAACTAGATGAAGTCCATTTTACTAAAGGCATATTTAAAGAGTTGTGTGAGGAGAGATAGTCAAACCCTGCCAGATAATGTGGGAAGCCTTCCCACTTGGGATAACATTTGAATGGGAAATCAAAGCTTGAGAATAAGTTTTCCAAGCTTGAGGAAGCTACTACAGCAAAGAAAACAGCAAGTATTCAAGAAATAATGTGTACTGAGTGAGCTGGGAACAAGGGTGGGGAGATGCCTGGAAAGGTAGCAAGGAGTGTCATTTACCAAGGAGCTTTTTACATTATCCAGAAGGTACAAGGGAATCTAAGGATTTCAGGCAGGGGACTGATATGGTCCTGTCCTCACATTTGAAAGATTTATTCTCTAGACCAGCCTCTTAATGGTGTTTCCTTTTCTCCCCCTTCTCTACTCTTGCTTGAGAATTCATCTACCACCCTGCTGCCAAAATGATCCTTCTAAAATACTTTTTGGAAGGGCGCCTGCGTGACTCAGTTGGTTGAGTATCCAACTCTTGATTTCGGTTCAGGTCATGATCCTAGGGTCGTGGGATTGAGCCCCACATTGGGCTCTGCCCTGAGCGTGGAGCCTACTTGAGATTCTCTCTCTCACTCTCCCTCTGCCCCTCGCCTCTACTCACACTCTCTCTCCAAAAACAAAACAAAACAAAACAATAACAACAACAACAATGACAACACACACACACACACACACACACACACACACACACACACACCAAAAACAAAAACAAAAACAAAAAGGAAAAAGTACATTTTGGATGCTGTCACTCTTCTGCTTCTTCCTATTGCCTATAGGTTAGAGTCCTAACTCTTCAGGGCAGTTTCCAAGGCCCTTTATGTCCTACCCCTGCCTGCCCTCCCAATCTAATCTCACATCACTTTCCCACATGCTCCTTCTATCATAGATATACCCAATGACTTGCCCTGTCCAGAAGGCACCAAGATCTCTGATTACTTTGCATCCAAGCCCTTCCCCAACTTGTTGGCCTGAACAAATGCTCACCTTTCCAGTGGCAAAGTGTCGAGAAAAGAACACAGACTTTATATCCAGATTGATCAGGGTAGAAAGCCACTCCCTGACTCCACAATATTGGGCGGGTCATTTAAATTCTTTGAGCCTTGGCTGCCTTGCCTCTTTTATGGACATAACATTCATTTTCCAAGACTACTGTGAATATTAAATGCAGTAACATAGGAAAGTGTCTGCATAAATACAGCAGGTTCCTCTTGGACTAAGCCCTCTGGACTCCTATGTCCATTCAACTGCAGCCTTTCCTACAAGTAATGCCAGTTGAGCTTGCCCATTTTACATACTTGAAGTGTACTTTACTCCTTTGCTCTGACCACAGTCTGGTTCTTGTTGATATTCTTCATTCCAAGGGAGATCCTGTTCCCTCAAGCCCCAGCCACTGTCCTACACCAAACTCAGGGGATCCCCTGAAAACACAATGCTGCCAATGACCAGCTGTACCCTGCCACTGGAGGATCCACTATCTCCACCATCACACCAGCCCCTGCTTGGAGGCAGATGTTAACACTACTACTATAGGTGAGCTTATTGCATCCTTTGAGTATACTTTTGACTTGGTTACTAGTCACCTAAGCTGTTGTCTTAGCTCTTAATCTCAGGTTCTGCCCACTTCCACCTTATTTCCATCTCCCCACCAACCAGCAGAGGATATACTTCATGTTTTATGACCCATAAATAATGTATAATTTATCATTCAAATCAAAATGTTTTTGAGACTAAAAAGGCACAAAAGGAGTCAACTGGATGTGTGTTTACCAATACATACACCAAATAGCATCAGTCATTTCTTTGGGAGATGCAATAGTGAGACCAAGAAAGAAACTTCGTTCTTTATTCTAATTCCTCCATGGACTGTGGTTATAATGCCTTTAGCTATAGAGATGTCTATCCTAATTTTAGTGTGTTTTACTCATCTCAGTCTGTTGTTGTGGTTCACCCAGAGGAGCATCTAGCCACTAAGAGAGAGAAAGAAGAACAGTGTTCTGCTTCCTGAAGTGCCCAAGGCAAAGAACCGCTCCTGGCTGCTTCTGCCAGGGAGCTCTGCTGTGACATGGTACCAATGCTAGATGTGGGTGGAAGGTGAGACAGCTGCATTTTGTGGTGCTTGTCATTTTTATTTGACAACTGTTTGGGTTTTAGAAACTCTTGGCGTTGGGTTACAACACCCCACCCACTCCATCTTGGTAACCGCCACTTGTCCTTCCTATAAGAGGTCATGCCAACTCTGAAATGAGGCAAGGCCATGCTTAGCAGCCCTGGATGGCTACTGCTCTGGTATTTGAAGGGCTTTCTCTTGCATCTGGTCAGATCCACAGCTCTCTGTGGCTCTCAGAATCAAGCATTTATCATGGGGTTCAAGTGTCAGAATGCTGACTCTCCAGAGACTGGCAACAGAAATAAAAACTTCTTTCCGCTTTTAATAAGCATATTGAATGCTAAAGGATCTTTAGTCACATGCATTGCTGTGACAGTCTACGGATATGCGCTAGAGAGTGTGAACATACTTCTGGCATTTGATAATGCATCACCATTTAAAGGAAATTCCCCTCAGCCCTTTTATTTCACCATCACACACGGCCTTGAGCCAGCCCACCACATGAATCTCTTATGAGTAGGGTGAAAGAGAAAAAAGGAACCAGGCCCACTTTGCCCTAGAAGCATGACGACGATCAGAGGGGAAGAGTAAAAAATACACTGAGGAGCTCAAATATAACCATTAATACATCACCCTGTTTTTTGCCTCCACCTCAGCTTTGAGATTTATCCCTATTACCTGCTTAACTTCTAAAAATATAGTAATCACCAAGCAATTGCTGTGTGCCAACAGTTTCTAATGTACACAGTCACCCTATAAACAGGCACTACTGCCCTAACTCTAAGCTATAGACACTAAGGCCCAGAGATGAGTAAGTGATGAGACTGTCAGCTTTGAAACCTGTACCTTGTACACTATACAATATTTCTCCCAATTTTGTTCTGCAGACCTCTGGAACAACAGAGAGATTCAGTCCTCCATACAATCCCTTCATTATAATGACTGTCATTATAGGCAGAACAGGCAAGGACAAAATCTCTACCCCCCACCTTAAAAAAAAAAAAACAAAAAAACACGTAATTATTTGTCCTGGGAGGTGAAATGGTGGAAAGAGTGGGAGTGTTCAAATGAAATTACGGGGACATAACAGACTAAGGAAAAGATACCCTAAATCTTTGGGTGTTTGCTATTTAGATTACTATTAATTGCTGGGACCCAAAAACATGCTTAGAATTAATCCCAAAAAATTTTCATTGAGGAAAATGGCCTTTGAATGCAATTAATGAAATGAAAAATTCTAACTCATTATTAAAAACTCTCCATTTGTTTCAAAGACATATTTGGGGCCAGTTTGATATATAGGAGTTTGAGATTACAGAATTCATAACACAAGGCATTAAGTCATGAATCTAAACTCTTCCTGACAGAATATACCTGTATTGGACAATTATACCCACATTAAAGTGTAATGTTGTAGCCCTAGTTCTTGTGCAAAGGAAATCATAGAAATAAGTGCCAAGAGCTACTATCATCAGAGACCTTTATAAATTTGATGAAAGGCAAGGGACAGGGAAAGAGAAGGAAGGGGGCTCAGCCTGCAACAGAGATTCCAGGATCAAGAGAGGACTGTGTAACTTTCTGAGCCATGCCCTGCCTGGCCAGGTCTGGTCAGTTCTTGCCAAATGTTTTCAACCCAATGAATCAAGGACTGGCCTTTTCCGTTCCAGCCTGTGGCAATGTGCCTCTGATTTTATAACAGAAGTCAGTAGAACAATGGGTTTTCCTTTTTGAAAATCTGCTTTTTAGAGACCAGTGCTACCAAAACACCTATTTTTACTGCCTCCCAAAACATTTCAGTGGAGCTCTTAAAATATTGTTTAAAAACTAAAACAAAAACAAAAACAAAAACAAAAACTACTACGTTCTTGGTAAATAAATACACCTAACCTCCCCTCCATAACCAGAACCAAGGAACCTTACATATTTGGAGCTCAAAGCCCTGGCTGAAGACTGTTCTATTTCATTCATGGATAAGGGCCACATTGATAGAAGGCAAGCACACAGACAAGCAGAAACCATGGAAGTCAAGTTTGCCTTTGGGTACCTGGTCTAGAGCAGGAAATATAGTTACTAAAATATTGGGCTATGGGGGGAGACAGGTCAGTGTTCAGATCCCAAATAGAACACATAAGCAAATTACTTGAACTCTTTAAAATTCATTGTCCTCACCTGAAAAATGGGGATGTCAACTGCATTAATATTTGATTTGTTGTGAGGATTAAATGGAAAAAATGCAAGGAAAGTACCTGCTACAAGGAAAGTAATAAAACCATATTTCATACACAAAGAACGCTGCTCAACAGAGAACTGCTGTGTCCACCAAATGAATGTGGTACTTACTATGTGAGGCTAACTCCAAAGGGTTCTGACTGGCTTTGTTGCTGCCTTTCTCTACCTTCTCAGAGAAAAGCAGTGTGAGTCTTATAGAAAGCTGTCAAAGAGGACCTCTAGACATAACCAACTAAGAAGCTGGAAATAGTGATTCTTGTACATTCTCTAGACTCTGCTTTGAGGCAAGTTTGGTGGTGCACTCTGGCCTTGACTAGGGCAAAGCAAGCTGACCACGATAATGGCTCCAGCTACTAATTGTCACCTCCTCAGAAGAATATACTTTTTCTAAGTAATTGGCCAATTAAATTTTAAACCAGGGAGTCTTTTTATTAAAACATATAGATTTTATTACACTTTCAAAAACATCCCAGATGCATAAATACAATTATTTATAGTCTTGTAAAAACGTGTGCCAGATGAATGGAAAAGACTGCTGGTTTAGTTTTACTCTCACTGTGGTAACTTGTGTGGTTTAGAGCTTTTGCTTACTTTCTATTGTTAGCAGCTAAGTATTTTCCAAATAACCAATTATTGGAATTGAACCTGTTTGGTTTGATACACATGCACACAGAGTCAGGTATACAAATACAATCTGAATGTCCCTCCATGGATTAGAATTGAACCTGTCTGGTTTACTACACATGCACATAGAGTTGTGTATACAAATATAATCTGAATGTCCCTCCATGAGTAAACAGGAGAAGCTGTCACAGTTCGAGTATTTGTTTTAATGCTCAAGTTATAGGTATGTGATCTTAGGTAGAAAATATAGCTTTTCTGGATATCAGGTTTCCGAAATATAAATAAATAGACCAACTTAGATCCACAGATGTGTTTTATTTGGCCAACATTATTTTAGACATGTGAATGACTTTTCTAAGCATTCACTCTCCCGTTCCCACAGCTTAAACCACCCCTAACATGGTCCAGCTGACTGCCTTTTCACATTTGCTTCACTTGATCGGCTCCTGAAAGCATGTGGACTGCAGACCCTGGATGAGATGATCCAGAGGGCTTCCTCTAGCTATGAAACTCTACTATGCTGATTCTATCAAGTTGCTGAATTGTTTAATCTCTTTGTCTAAAGAGTAAATAAAATCCTCATTCTTTTATAGTTATGCTTGTGAATTTATCAGAAACAATTGAAGCATGGCTCAGACAAAAAGAAAAATCATAATTTTCTGATAGGAAATTGAAGTTAAATCTCTTTGCAAGTATTTTTGAAGATGCTTTCTCTATAAGAACTCTATATTCTTATCTGCAAGGTATCTTATATTTCGGCTAGGCAACAACTACCTCTCCTTTTAAATATTTTGTATCTAAGTCTGTCCCCAAAGTCTCTGTTTGTCTTTCTACCTTTGTCTTTGGCTGTCTCATTAAGGCTATTGGACAAATATCCCTGACAAGTTAAGCTCTGAATTTGACAAGTAGAGATTTAAATTGTATGATTAACCATCCTCATTCCACAAAGGGATAACCTGAGCTTCTAGCTGCTTTGGCCTTACAGCCAACAGAAAGTGAGCTAGACCCTCCTTTCAAATAAAAGCTTGAGTGCCCAAGCTAGAACTAAGAAGGTCAGAAAGGTCTTCACTAGTGTTTTCTCTCAAATAATTCAATACCCTTCTTGCCAAACCAAGTTTAATGGCTCTGCCACCCAGAAGTCATAGATTTTACTGACGCAACTGGAATTCTACCTTAACGGCACAATCTGCCCCATCTTAATCTCAAAAATAATACTCTTGAAGCAATGATTTCAATTTTGTGTTCATCACCAAACTGCTGGAAATTGGGGACAGTTATCTCAACTTTCTTTGCCTGAATTTCATTCATCATTAATAGCAGAGTTGCCACTCTAGAAGTGACAATGGCTTGGAACAGTGCACATAATCACCTAGAGATCATATTGAAATGCTCATTCTTATTAATTGGTTCTGGAAGGGGGCCTGAGATTTTTGCATTCTAACTGCTCCCAGCTGATGTCTACATTCCTGGTCTATAACTACTTTTAGAGTAGAAAGGACCTAGAGAGCTCTGTTCATTTCAATTAGATGTTTATTTGCTTCTTAGTGCCAAATTTTGTGCTCTGTACTGGGAACACAAAGATGTGTGGGACACAATCACCTTTCTCAAAGAACTCACCATTTAGTGGAGGAGACAAATACATAAATATATAGCTATGATATATGTTATAGTTAAAATATGAATAAAGTACTCCAGAAGTCAAAGAGAGTGAGAAATAAACTTATGACTACAATCAATGCATAAATAGCTCCTATCTCCATGGATCTCCCTTTATTTTTTGCCTCTTCACGATTCAACAGGAGAAACAGATCTGTAACATAAAACCCAGATAAGACCCTTGGGAATGATATTCCCAAGTGGCCAAGCTTTTAACAAACTGAATATAAGCAGACACTTTCAAACCTATAATTTTCAAAAAGGCAAAGTCTTAAGTCTCGCAAATACAAAATTAGTATTTTTCAAATATTTTAGCAAATTAACATTGCTCAAAAAGCATTTGAGAAGCTATGCACTTATAAGCAATGTTAGGATAAGATTTCTGGGTCAGATAAAAAATCGGTCAATGTCCAACAGAGCCAATAACTGTAAGATTTTAGGTTACTTGTTCTATTATACAGAAATTACTTGTATCTACAGCAGATAAAAACCTGCTACTTAGCATTTACTCTAAAGATGTAAAATAGCTCAGAAAATATAAAGCCAAGCCCAGCTCTGAAAGAATCCTTGGTATTCTCTTTTGCTTATTTTCAAGTTTCAGATAAAATTTCTGATTGCATACTCAGCCTTTCAAAAATTAACAAGGGAGAGAAGCTCTCCCTTCACCTCAACCACTTCTAATTGCTCCAGGATCTGAAACTTCCTCCAGTTTACCTGATTAGATCTCATTCCCAGATAAAATGATCTACATTAATACCAGTATCTACAATTTACTGAGGTCACAGTCTGCGTGTTTTGGGTACATTATCTCTCTCAATTTTCACACCAGCCCTTGAGGTAAGAAGAACTATCCCTACTTGACATTGAAGAAATCATCTCAGGGAGGTTAGATGATTTGTCCAGAGACACTCAACTGGTGGCAGAACTAGGGTTCAAATACAATAATATTATTAGCAAAACAATAAGTATTTAGAAAACAAATGTGAAGCTATCTTGCTAGATAAGAGTAGGTTGGCTTTGGGAGCAATGTGATTTGAAAGATTTTTTCCATAGTGCATAAAATTGCTAGCATTAAACCTGACCCTTTAGGTGAAGGCATTGGACTTAGAACTCATGTCAAAAATAAAATAACACTTGACAGAAAATGAGTAAGCATGGAGAGAGCAATGCTTAGGGAACAGACATTAAGGCATACTGCCACAAAGGGAACTGGCAGATCAGACTCAAGAAGCCTTAATAGGGCTGGGTAAGGCAAGGTATGCTCACACAATCTCCATCTCTAGCTGCCTCCTTGCTCCTGGTTGTGTCCCTGGTTCAGCTCCTCTGCCACCACCCCTATTTCTAAGGACCTGAGATGAATACTCTAATTGAGATCGATCCTAACTCCTGGAGGAGTACTTTCTGCCTGATAGCCAACCACTTCCTCAGGAAGAGGTCTCCAAGGGCCCATAATATAGTTTTTCTGCTTAGAGTGAGTAAAGGAACACTTAAGCAATGAACAAAAGCTGGATGAGACAGAGGGAAAAGGCAGTTTTATCACACAAGAACTACATGGGCCCAGGCAGACACCGGGCTGGCAAATTCTTCTGGATGGTCACTTCTATTTTTAGAGTTCCTTTAGACACTTGTTAGAATGCATTCTCCTGGGCCCCATCCAGACTTACTAATCAGAAACTCTGGGATGGAGCTCAAGAGTCCTCAATTTTTCGGGGTGCCTGGGTGGCGCAGTCGGTTAAGCGTCCAACTTCAGCCAGGTCACGATCTCGCAGTCCGTGAGTTCGAGCCCCACATCAGGCTCTGGGCTGATGGCTCAGAGCCTGGAGCCTGTTTTCGATTCTGTGTCTCCCTCTCTCTCTGCCCCTCCCCCGTTCATGCTCTGTCTCTCTCTGTCCCAAAAATAAATAAACGTTGAAAAAAAAAATTAAAAAAAAAAAAAAAGAGTCCTCAATTTTTAACAACCCCTCCTGCTCACTCAGTCTGAAAACATTTTGCCTCAAATCGCTAGTTCTTCCCTGCCTTCACATTCAAATTACCTGGGCACTTTTCAAAATAGCATGCCCTGGCCAGGGATCTGCATTTTTTAAGTTTCCCAGGAGATTCTAAAGTAAAACTAGGATGGAAAAAAAAACCATTGTTTTAAAATTTGACACTTCTCAAATTTGAGTGTGCATTCAAAGCATCTGGGAATCTTGTTAAAATGCAGCTTTTGCTGCAGCAGGTCTGGAGGGGTCCTGAGACTCTGCATTTCTAATAAAGTCCCTGGTGATGCAGATGCTGCTAGTCCTCGACACCCTTAGAGCACCAAAATTCTCCGTTACTGACTCTTCACTTTGGCTGATAATTAGCATCACTTTTGCAGATTGTATTAAGTTCCATGACTGCTGTAACAAATTGTCACAAACTTGCTGGCTTACAACAACACAAATTTATTCTCTTATAGTCCTGGAGGTCAGAAGTCCAAAATCAGTTTCACTTGGTCAAATGAATATATGCAGGGCTGTTTTCCACCTGGAGGCTGTAGGGAAAAATATGTTTCCTTGCCTCTAGAGGCTGCCTGTTTTCTTCAGCTTGTGGCCCTTTCCTCCATTTTCAATCTGTTTTCATTGTCATTCCCTCTGCCTCTGATATTTCCTCCTATAAGGAATTTTGTTATTGTATCATATAATTCAGGGCAATCTCCTGATCTCAAGATTCTTGATCACAAATGCAAGGTCTCTTCTGTCATATAAAACAACATTCACATACCTATCTTCTCATACTATGCCAAAACTAGAAAAGGAAGGAAACTTCCAAACTCATTCTAGAGGCCACCATAACTTTGATACGAAAACCTGATGAAGACTCCACTAAAAAAGAGAACGTGGATCCCTGATGAACATGGATGCAAAAATCCCCAATAAAATACTAGCAAATTGAAGCCAACAATACATTAAAAAAAAAAACATTCACCAAGATCAAATGGGATTTATTACTCTGTCACAAAACTGGTTTGATATTCACAAATCACTCAACATGATATACCACATTAATAATATGAACAATAATAAAGGATAAGAACCATATGGTCATGTCAGTAGATGTAGAAAAAGCATTGGCAAGGTACAACATCCATTCATAACAAAAACCTTCCAACAAAGAAGATTTAGATGGAACATACCTCAACATAATAAAGGCCATCTATGAAAAACCCACAGCTAATATCATCCTCAATGGGAAAAAACTGAGAGCTTTTCCTCTATGTTCAGGAACAAGACAGGGATGTCCACTCTCACCACTGTTATGTAACCTAGTACTGTAAGTCCTATCCACAGCAATCAGACAACAAAAATAAATTTAAAAAAAGATATCCAAATCATCAAGGAATAAATAAAACTTTCACTATTTGCAGATGACATGATACTCTATACAGAAAGCCTGAAAGACTCCACAAAAAAGTTTGCTAGAACTGATACACAAATTCAGTAAAGTTTCAGGATACAAAATCAACATACAGAAATCTGTTGCATTTCTAAACACCAAAAATGACACAGTAAAAATAGAAATTAAGAAATCAATCCCATTTACAATTGCACCAAAAATCATAAGATACCTAAGAATAAACCTAATCAAAGAGGTGAAAGACCTGTACTCTGAAAACTATAAAACACTGATGAAAGAAATTGAAGATGACACACACAAATGGAAAGACATTCCATGCTTGTGGATTGAAAGAACAAATATTGTTAAAATGTCTATATTACCCAAAGTCATCTACAGATTTACTGCGATCCCTATCAAAATACCGATACCATTTTTCACAGAGCTAGAACAGACAATCCGAAAATTTGTATGGAACCACAAAAGGCCCTCAGTAACCCAAAGCAAACTTGAAAAAGAAAAGCAAAGCTGGAGGCAACACAATTCTGGATTTCAAGTTATATTACAAAGCTGAAGTGATCAAAACAGTATGGTAGCACAAAAATAGACACATAGAACAGAATAGAAAATCCAGAAAGGAACCCACAACTATATGGGCAACTAATCTTTGACAAAGCAGTAAAGAATATCCAATAGGAAAAAGACAGTCTCTTCAACAAACAGTGTTGGGGAAACTGGACAGCCACAGGCAAAAGAATGAAACAGGACCACTTTTTTTACACCATATGCAAAAATAAATTCAAAATGGATTAAAGACCTAAATGTAAGACATGAAACAATAAAAATCCTAGAAGAGAATACAGGTAGTAATGACTTTAACATTAGTCATAGCAACTTCTTTCCAGATATGTCTCCTGAGGCAAGGGAAATAAAAGCAAAAATGAACTATTGGGACTTCATCAAAATAATAATCTTCTGCATACTGAAGTAAACAATAAAACTAAAAGGCCATATATGAAATGGGAGAAAATATTTGCACACAACACATCTGGTAAAGGGTTAGTATCCAAATATATAAAGAACTTATAAAACTCAACACCCAAAAAACTGAATAATCCAATTCAAAAATGGGCAGAAGACGTGAAGAGACATTTTTGCAAAGAAGACATCCAGATGACCAAAAGACACATGAAAAGGTGTTCAACATCACAGATCATCAGGGAAATACAAATCAAAACTACAATGAGGTACCACCTCACACCTGTCAGAATGGTTAAAATTAATAGCACAAGAAACAAGAGGTGTTGGTGAGGATGTGGAGAAAGAAGAACCCTTTTACACTATTGGTGGGACTGCAAACTGGTGCAGCCACTGTGGAAAACAGTATGGAGGTTCCTCAAAAAGTTAAAAATAGAACTACCCTCAATCCAGCAATTACACTACTAGGTATTCACTCAATGCATACAAAAATACTACTTTGAAGGGATATATGCACCCTAATGTTTATAGTAGCATTATCTACAATAGAAAAATTCTGGGAAGAGCATAAGTGTCCATCAACTGATGAATGGGTGAAAAATGGAATATTACTCAGCCATAAGAAAAGAATGAAATCTTGCCATTTGCAACAACATGGATGAAGCTAGAGAATACTATGCTAAGTGAAATAAGTCAGAGAAATAGAAATACCATATGATTTCACTCATATGTGGAATTTAAGAAACAAAACAAATGAGCAAAGTGAAAAAAAGAGAAGCAAACCAAAAAACAGACTAACTATAGAGAACAAAATTGTAGTTACCAGGGGGGAAGGTGGATGGGGGATGGGTTACATGGGGGATGGGGATTAAGGAGAGCACTTTTGTGAAGAGCACCAGGTGATGTATAGAATTGTTGAATCACTATATCGTACACATGAAACTAACATTACATTGTATATTAACTAACTGGAATTTAAAGAAAAACTAAACTAAACTTTAAATTTTATTAAATTAAAAACAAATTCACAGATTCAAGGGATTAGTAGTGGTCATCTTTTAGGGGTGGAGGGCATTATTCAGCCTATCACAAATTTTTTTTTTAATTTTGAAGTGTGGATCCCATAGTAAAGATTCTCATGTTTCTGGTGTAGGGATGAGGCCAGGGCATAAGCCCTTAAAGTTCCAAGGTGAAGGTGATACACAGGTGTCTTGATAAACACTGTTCGAGGTAGACAAGGTTGCACTGGTGCTGGGTCTCCCATCACCCTTTGTCACTGATTTCTCCCTGGATTTCCACTCAAAGACCCTGGCACCCAAACTGGGGCCTGGAAGGAAGGGCAGGAAGGCAAATTTTCGTTATTCTTCTTTCTTAGGGGGCCTTCACAACTAGAAACCAGATTCCTGTCCTTTGTCCCAGGAAATAAGGACCCAGGACCACATGCATGGGCCTTGTTGATTCAGTGCTTTACCCTAAACAGGTCTTGTGTCTTGGTGAGGTTTTATTTTTTTAATTTGGCATTTACAGTATTCCCAGCCACTTCTCAACCCTTATAATTATAACCCAGATCTCACTCAGTCTCTTCAGCTAGGGCTTAAAAGCTAAGAACTCTCTTAAAGCAGCTAACTATTAAAACTTCATAGCCTTTTACAAAATATCAGTTGACAGAGGTATTATGAAATACTGCCTCGTGTAATTAAAATTACACTGCAATTGTCAACACCCATGAGTCAAGCACACTATGTGAAATGATAGTCAGGATCGCACAGTCTGTTCCTTAGCTAGCTAACCAGGCTCAGGGCTTTCCTAATCCATCTCTAAAGCCCAAGGGCCTTGCCATCAACTACAAGCTTCTAAGGCCAGCCTCTCTACCAGAAATTGGGCTGGCCATGCTTGTGACTTCTGCTCTAGTCTTCATATCCGACAGGAATGCTGGCTGTCTACTATGCCTTCCTGGCAGACTTCAGGAATAGCTTTGAACAGTGGCCAGGTGTTCCATTTCTCCTTTATGACTTCAGCTACAGTGATAAAAACAAGCCTTTGTTTGTGACTCGCAGCATGACTACCTAAGAGTCTGGGATGAATATGGTCTTGGCGGACATCCTTAGAATATCTCATCTCTGAGCCCCCTATTACCACCAAACCTCTTTAAGATAGGGTCTCCAGATGCTTCAAATCCCACAACACTGTAGACTAACTTTAGCCACCATCCTCTTCTCTACTCCGTTGAAAATCACCAATCCCATCCTTGTTGCTGACACCCATTATCTATTTTGCAGAATCTGTCTGCATTCTCTTTCTGTTTTCAGTTTCATGCTATTGACTTTTGCTTCTACAATAAAGTCCAAATTTCATTCCCAGGGCCTATATCATCTGGTCTCTGTCTACCCTTCTGGTTTTATCTCACAGTCCCCAGTCTCCAGTCTCCCTGGCCATCTGCCAACACCTCCAGTCTGAAATGCTCTTCCCTCTGCTGGGAAGCTTACCCCACCCTTTCTAACATGGCCAGGTTCTTCTCACTGCTCATCTCAGCTGAAATGACACGTGGTGAAAGAGATCTTCCCTAACCACCCCTCTAAATGGACATGTCATCCAGTCTTAATATCCTCTATCACAGCATCCAGCTTATTTTCTTCATCACTTGTATTACTTGAAATTACTGATTAGGGGCGCCTGGGTGGCTCAGTCGGTTAAGCGTCCGACTTCAGCTCAGGTCACGATCTCACGGTCCGTGAGTTTGAGCCCCACGTCGGGCTCTGGGCTGATGGCTCAGAGCCTGGGGCCTGCTTCCGATTCTGTGTCTCCCTCTCTCTCTGCCCCTCCCCCGTTCATGCTCTGTCTCTCTCTGTCTCAAAAATAAACTTTAAAAAAAAAAGAAATTACTGATTAGTTTATTTGCCTACTTGCTTCATCCATTTTTTCCAGTGGATACTGAGCTCCATGAGGGTAAGGAACATATCTGTCTTGTTCATCAAAGAAGATCTATCAATAGGAGCTGAATATATAGACTTATTGACTAGCCCACTCTATCACTTTTCCCTTGGCTCTGAGGTGTTTTGTCTTTCTGCTCTTCCCCTAAATTTCCTTCCCTTCATTTATCTCCTTCACAATTTCTTAAGAGTTATTATCAGCCCCCACTCTTCTCAGGAACTTGGTTCATTCATAAAAAACCTACTCTTTAGCTCTGAGAACTACTTCTCCATCTCACTACTCCCTAGTGGCTGACATCCAGCTCTCAAAGTCTCTATGTTGTTGTGCTGAACATTTCTATCAGGGTGGTCAGCTTTTTCCCTAAGCCAGTTTTTCTCCTGACTTCCTTATTTCTCTTCATGCGACCTCCATCTTTTTGGTCATTAGGCTTGGAATCTCAGCATCGTTTCTGACTCTAACCCTCTCCTTTCATTCAATCAGATAAAGAGCTACACAATAGATACCCATTTATCTCTGCCACTGCTACTATTCAGACCCATATCACCTATTCCTTGGACTACAGAAATCACCACTGAATTGATTCCCAACATCAGCTTCTCCCCACTATGATTAATCCCTCTGTCACTGGACTAATCAACATGAACTCAGCTTCACTGTATGACTCTGAGGCTCAAACACTTTCAATGGCTCCCTACTGACTACAGTGAAGTCCAAACTCTTTAGGCTGACAATTAGGCCCCAGGTTCCCTTTCTCACTAGCTATGACTGCCTTATCTGCAGTCATAAATAATTACATTAAATACATTAAATAGTGTAGCTTCCCATTTCTATTTCTCATTCCGTCCCTGAACTCTCCCACCTCTGATTCTTTGCTTCTCCCATTTTCTTCATCTGAATTGCCCTCCTCCACCTTCCTCTGACAGACTTTTTCAGAGGCCATATCCAAGGCTACCTTGTCAGTAACAATTTTTTTCCTGCTTCTGTCCAGCAGGAGTGACTGCTTCCTCCTCCTGACTAGCATGGCTACCTTTTATGCCACTTTTCTGTACATTTTAGTTATTTGTATACCTGTCTCTTTCAGGCTGTATTTAAATTTTATGATCACTAAAAAAACTACGTCTTAACCACCATCACTCCCCTAATGCACATGTACACACACACACACACACACATATGGAGGCATGTTAAGCATCCTTAATAAGAACTGTAAATAATAACTGTCCTTAAAATAGTCTATAGAGAACTTTTTGTCACACAAAAAAGGCTGGTGTAAGTTTACATTATACAGATGTCATAGTAATGCTGTGGCTTATTCTCTATAGAATTTAGACCTCTAATACTAAACTAAACTAAAACTAAAAAGCCCATGTAGTCACCCTCCAAACCATGATTTTACTACATCCTCCTGGGATGAAAATTTATGGAAATAAACCAGTCTAGATCTAGAAGAAATCACACTGTTTACGTAAGAGGTTAGACACAAAGCCTGAGTGAGCATAGGCTTCATCAGTACTGAGCCAGTGAGGTTGAATAGGCAGGTGTTTCTGCAACATGACATGGAGTGTTTGCCAAAGGAAGCTGGGGACTTTCACCAGCAACAATTGGTTCTCTCACCTCTGAACTCATGTGGCTCTTTTTATCATTCATCTTTAGGAAACTTAACCAAAGTACATGTCAAGTAAGCCACTGTAGTCCCTAGTGGCTAGCACTCACCTGACAAATAGCGGACACTCAATATTTCCTTGAAGAAGGAATGAATGAATGATCTTCTCTATTCACCTCCCACCTGGGGAAGTCCATATATTCTAATAATAGAAAGATATCTATTGTTTCCCCATTAGTGACACTCTACCTGCAGTCACTACAGCCCACTCAGAAGCTTTGTCCAGGGACCTGACATTATAAGGCTCCTGCTACAAGAAAAAGTCTACCTCAACCTAGAGTTCTGTATGGGGGTAATGAAAAAAGAAAAAGATTTAAAATAAAAACAACCTAGTGTTGCATTCCAGTTCTGTGATCTTAGACCTATAATTGCCTAATATGGCAGCTACCAGCTACATGTAATTATTCAAATCTAAATTAATTAAAGTTAGAGAAAATTAAAAATTTACTTCCTCAGAAGCACTAGTCACATTTAGGTGCTCAATAGCCACATGAGGTTAGTGGTTTCCATAATGGACAGACCAATGAGAATGTTTCCAAAGTTGCTGAAGATTGTATTGGACAATACTGCCACAGACAAGTCATGTAACCTCTTTGGTGCCTCAATTTGCTCATTTGTGAGTAGTAAATCAGTGAGACTAGATGGCACCTGGAGTTGTTTCCTCTGAAATTTTTGGAAAGTCTAGAATCTATGCCTGTTTCCTTTAAAGCTCTGGAATGCAACTGGTTTACTACTGAATAAAACAGAAAAATGGCCTGAGAATAAGGACAAAAGAAGTTTAACCATCCAACAACCTCAGGGTAAGATTTGGGGAAAGTGGGGAAGTTGGCTTTGGCACAGTGCCTTGCAGCTATGCACCTCTCTCAAACCCATCCTCAGCTTCAAAAATTAGTGCAGCTCTTTGGGTCTGCTCTCTGCTAACAGACAGCTGGCTAATCTGATCAACTAAATACCACTGCATTTTAGCATTGATGCCTAAAGAGTCCAAAGCCACTGCTCACATGCTGCAGGGCCTGAGCAAAAGGCAGTATTTAGCAGAGCTCAGAGCTAACCCTTGATCTGTCACTGCCTGTCTACGTATCTTTTGGCAAGTCATGCAACAGGACACAATTTTCTTATGTATAACATTATGTAAGTCTATGGATTCCAAGGACATTCCTGACTCCAAGATTCTAGACTATAGCATTAGATTTTCCAAACAAGAACAACAGGTCTGTGTGGAAGGTCCATTTTGAAGGCAAGAGGAAAAGTTTGCATTGGTCTTTGGAGGGATTACCTAGGGGATTTCTCCCCATGGAAAAATAGGGAGAGGTAAAAGAGGGGTATTCTCCTTCCTGAGCCTTAGGCTAAGTAGAACAGAACAATCTGCCCTTGTTTCTGGTTGAGCTCCCTACTGGTGATGAGTCACATGGCGGAAAAGGTGTGTTGGGTGCCTGCCTGCCGTGTCTGGTTAATGCAATTCCTTATATGGTACTTGTTTTTCTGACAGGTGACATGTTCCTGGACATGGAGCTTATTTTAAGTCAGTTCTTCAGGTGACATTCAGAAAATTTTTGTCTTGTTTTATTTTGTTTCACAAATAGCCTTTTCACTGGAAGTTTCTTTCTGGACAGGTCCAGCTGCCACAACTCCTAATACCAAAAAAGTCACTCAGATTCAGGGACCAAAGCTAGGGTCCCCTTCCCTCCCATAAATAGGCTCATGTTCTCTGAGAAGAGACCATTATGAAGGTGAGAGTGTTTCTCCGTATCGGGTGTAAGGGCCAGTTATGTGTCAGGGTCATGTTAGGTTTCTTACCACACTGTCTCTAAGCCTATAAACTGCCCTGCAAGGTAGGTATTATTACCTTCCCTACTTTACAGATGAGATGAGGGTCAATAACCGGCCCAAGGCTACTCAAACAGATAATGGCTGAGCTTAGACTAGAGCCAGTTCTGAGGCTTCAATACCCATGATCTGGTTCCCAAAAGACTGGAGCCCTGCTAAGAACAAATGAGTGTAATATCTAGCCTTTGGAAGGTTTGAGGAAAAGCCTAGGAAAGGAATATAATAGTTTCTTGTGGCTGTTTTAATGAATTATACAAATTTAGTGACAATACAAATTTATTCCCTTAGAGGTTTTTTTTTAATTTTTTTTAAACGTTTATTTATTTTTAAGACAGAGAGAGACAGAGCATGACCGGGCGAAGGTCAGAGAGAGAGGGAGACACAGAATCCGAAATAGGCTCCAGGCTCTGAGCAGTCAGCACAGAACCCGACGCGGGGCTCGAACTCACGGACCGTGAGATCGTGACCTGAGCCGAAGTCGGATGCTCAACCGACTGAGCCACCCAGGCGCCCCTCCCTTAGAGTTTTAGAAGCTAGAAGCCTGAAATCAGTTTTGCTGTATTAAAGTCAAGGTATCAACAGAGTTGTTTCTTCTGGAGGCTGGAGAGGAGAATCCATTTCTCTGCCTTTTCTAGCTTCTAAAGACCACCCGCATTCCTTCCTTACGTCACTCTAACCTGATGCTTCAGTCCTCAACATCTCCTACTTACTTGTTTGACCATCTTGCTGCCCTCTTATAAGGACGCCTGTGGTTACATTTAAGGGTCACTCAGATAATCTGAGATAATCTCTTTGTATCAAAGTCCTTAATTTAATCATATCTCCAAAGTCTCTTTTGTCAGATAAGGGAACATATTCACAGGTTCTAGGGATTAAGATGTGGACATGTTCGGTGGGGGGGATTTATTCACTACCACAGAGGATTCTTCATTTACGTTGAGAACTGGAAATAGTTGCTGGAAGAACTTTTGGGTTTCCTCCTTCAACTCCGCTTAGCCCTTTTCTCCTTCCCTTGGGTGGGAAGCAAGTGAACAGAGATCCAAAGGGCCATGAGGGGATAAGAGGAAAAGACCCTCGTATAGTGGCTGTGAGTACTGCGCCCAGGCCTCTTATTGCCCCTGTGTACCACATTCCCCCTAGGGAGGAGGTGGCCAGAGAGTGAAAGGTCAGTATCATCAAGCAGCTGGTGGCCTGAGGATTGATATATTATCTTTGTCAACCTGGTAACACTTCTCACAAGGAGAAGGCCCCATTCCCTCCAAACTGCCCTCCACTCTCATACTATGACCAGGAAAAAGAGCACCTATTTGCTTTATCTGCTTAGTGTCCCATTGCACTTGGACAGTGTCCAGTTTCCTTCCATGATCTACACAAAGCCCTGAAAGATGAAACTTCTGCCCACATTTCCCACCTCAATTCATGCCACTCCCCTCTCATCCACTGTGTCCCAGCCACAGTGGCATGGTTGACAAAAGGGAATGTTCATGATTTCAGCAGAACCAGCCACTGTTTTTTCTGGTACTGCTTGCTGATAACATGTGTCTGCAAGTGGCTCAATTAGTCAATTCACATTACAGTTGTGGTTTCTATAATGCATAGGCTTTCCTTGAAAACAGAAATCTTATCTTAACAACCAGCCCCCTAACAGAATTAAAAATATATATGTATATAAACTAATACCTTTAAGCCACTCAAGTTGTAGCTAGAGACCAATAGAATGTCTTTGTCCTTCAAACACTAATATGTATCTTGCAAAATTGCTTTTGCATCATTATCCAACACACTGTGTGTGGTCAGAAAGTGGTTAAAATTATCTTCACATTATAGATGGGGAGAAATCTAAAAAAAAGAAAGTCAAACCACTTTTAAATGACAGTCCCAAGACAACCCAGTCTTTCTCACTCAAACTGTTCTTCCCTCTATGTGTTGAGCTTAGAGGCTTGAAGATAAGTTGATAGGGCATACTGTAAAGGACACAAGCAAATAGAAAGGTCCATAAAAAGATTATCAGCACAAACTTGCTGTTGTTAATTGGGTGGTACTTAAATACAACTAAACACAAGGAATTATATATATATGTGTACATATACACACACACATATATACCTACATTTATCATTGTAGGCTGAAGGAGGCAAAATTGTTCTTGAAACCACCTTTTTTCCATGCTCACCCAGTTCTGATAGCCCTTCTGAGGGCCTTTGATTAATCTTGCCCAGGTAGTCCCTGGAATGCCAAAGGGTGGAAGGCAAGAACAGAGGCTCTTCTTCCAAGGTTTTCAATGGAACAGGCCTTCCTAAAACATTTTAAAGAGTGCCTGCATGTAAACTTTAAAACTTGTGCCAGTAGCCAAATGCTATGTTTTCTGTTTCCAATGCCCAGATCATAGAGGGGAGCATAAACTCTGCTCTCTGACCAACAGGCTCCAACCCCTACACCATCTTGGGCAGGTCAAAAACTTTCCAAGGCCTTATTTTTTTCATCTGCGTGATTGGAATAATAAAAATATTCACCTTCAGAGATGATAAGGAAGATTAGTTAAGATATTGTGTAATTCAGAGCAGTTTCTCAAAAAGCTGAGTTATTACTGAGTTCACCATCCCCACGATTCTTGAATATAGTAATGCTCACTAGATATTTGTTCAATAATTAAATGAATGATACGTAAAGTCAGGATAAGTCATGTAATCTGCATTGCACACATGAACCAGAGGTTTGGAACTCAAGTCCTGGCATTCTTCCCTCCCTTCTCAGGGATAACTTTGAACTTCAGGACCCAGGTATAATGCTAATTGTGGGGATAATGTGGATTAGCAATCAGACTCACAAAGCTTCCAGGAGGATCCAGGAGGCCTTTTCCTGACCAGGCTACAACCATTAATAGATACAAATCAGTATTAAAAAAATAGTTTTGAGGCACCTGGGTCGCTCAGTAGGTTAAGCATCTAACTTTGGCTCAGGTCATGATCTCACTGTTCATGGGTTAAAGCCCCACATCAGGCTCTGTGCTGACAGCTCAGAGCTTGGAGCCTGCTTTAGATTCTGTGTCTCCTTCTCTATCTCCCTCCCCCACTCATGCTCGCTCTTGCTCTCTCTTTCTCTCTCTCTCTAAGGTAAATAAACATTAAAAATTTTTTTTTAAAGTTTTGAATAAAAAATACCAGTAGTAATAATATTACATCATGAACATTTTGTTTCCTTCTAATGTACTTTTGTATATTTATGTGTGTTCATATACATGCATGCATATAGCATACTGAACATACTGAATTTAATGCCACTTAGTTCCTACTGTGGGTTGTAATCTAAAAACTTTGAGAGACTATTTTTGGTATGGTCATACCTTGGTGCAATCTTCATAGAGAAATAGTTACTACTGATTGTCTGTTTTCCTGACTTTTTAATTGTGTACTTTGACAAGAGGAAACAGCAACAGTGAGTGTGAGTGAATATGAGAACCTAGAGTTTGGGGAAGATTCATGTTTTCAAGCTACCTGTCAAGGTTAGTTACCACATCTGTTCTTCAGGGAGCAGAGTTAATGGTACATTTTAACTAGGGGAACCACTGAGTGACTGATGCCTGGGAAATTAAAGTCAGTGAAGATATGTCAATGACTGCTTGTTAGCACTGCCATTGCCCATATGTATGGCACAGGTTGACCTTCAGAGAAAGATCACAGAACACAATGTTCTCTTACATTTCTTACCCTGTAAATCATATCTCTAACTCAGCTCCTGGCATTTCCTGTGCTATGTAGGAGTGCTCACTGTGCACAAGGAAAGGCTCAGAGCAGGAAGAGGAACCTTGTGGCTGAGCTAGGAAGCATGCAAGCATCGGGTGATTACCCATCCCCTTGAGGGAATTAATTACCTCTCCTGGTAATGTCCATAACTCTTCCATGCAGTACCCTAGCTCACAGATAAGTATTCATACTGGTTTTCATTAGAACCTAAGGAAATAATAATACCCACCTTTCTGGGATCATAAAGAAGACTAATTAAGTTGATGTGAAATTCAGGGTAGTTTGATGATGAGAAAAGATGAAAGTAGCTTTCTTAGGGTAACGCAGTAGGGGTCAGTGGAAATAGCAATGGCCCAGAAGTCAGAAGGCCTACCATGCAGTCCCAACTCCACCACTAACCAACGTGGTCTCTCTGACACACCATAACCCCTCTGAGCTTCAGTGTCCTCATGTGTAAAATGAAGGAATTAATATAGGTCATGGGCCAGAGTGAAGAGAGCGTGCAGCCAAATCATTATTTAACCCAAATTAACTGTTTATTCACTGAAAAATTTACATGAAGGCACAGAATAGAAAACCCATTAAAATGAGGCAACTCTGACTAAAACAAAAATGGGAGTCTAACCTTACCTAGATTAATTCTATGTTGCACAAAATTCTAAGTTGGCCCCAAGATTCCCAGCCCCCGTGTACATATACTTTCTCCTAGTTATTCAGTCAAACACTAATCCGACTACTGCTGTAAAGGAATTTTGGAGATGTATTTAAGATTCTAAATCCACGGAACTCAAGATAGGGAGATTCTTTGGGTAGGCCTGACCTCTAATGATATGAGCTCTTCAAGTGTGAGTTTGTTCTGGCTGATGCCCAAAGAGGAAGACAGAGACCTGAAGCACAAGAAAAATTCAACACATCTCTGATGGCTTGAAATGGAGGGGACCACATGGCAAGGAATACTGGTGCCTCTAGGAGCAAAGACCAGCCCTACCCTGCAAGCAAAGGAACAGGGAGCTCAGCCTATAACTATAACCAGAGAGAATTTGGAAGTAGACTTTTTCCCAGAGCCTCTACAGAACTCAGCCCAGTCAACACCTTCATTTAGCCTCTGATACCCTAAACAGAGAACTCACTCATGCTATGCCAGACTTGTGACCTACAGAACTGTGAGCTAATATAAAGGACATTATTTTAAGCTGCTAAATGTACGGTAATGTGTCACAAGACAAGAGAATTCTATACACTACCCTTAGCCTATGGTGGCTAGCTTCTCCACAGAAGGCCATCTTTTTAGGAGTCTTAGAGACCTCTGAACTGGACTGTCCCTGCCATCTCTCCTGACTCCAAGTTCCTACAATACCTCTACTTCACTCTGAGGGCAGTTTTATGGAAATCACATCTGAAGCTGTGAACTATGGGAAGTCTTAGTATTTTTTGGTCTGGTGACTTAGGAGCCATTAGAAAATGTGAATTACTAAGCAGTAACTGTATAAACATGGAGCAGGGAAATAAACATTTTTCAGGATTTGTATAGTCTGATGGTATTGAAAACATTGATACTCCACACAAGCAAGTTACATATCACACCTGAGCAGGCAGCTGACTGGATGAGATAGTTTACCTTCTACTTAAATCTCTAATCTTAGAATGCCAGAGGAGTTTTTCCTTTGTTATCTTGGTCACCTCATGAAGGTATTACATTCAGAGAGAGGAGATGGCCCACCTAGGCGACTCACAACAAGAATGAGGAAAAACTTGGCCTAGGAAGCTGGTGGAGTCCATCTGTATCCGTTGGGTTGTTCCCTTTGAATGTTCTCTGACGCAAAGGAGGAAATTCATGAGTGACTTTAAATCTCATCGGTATTCCAATGAAAACAGGAATATTGCCTGTGGAAACACTTCCTGACTTGGAAAAATAGTTATGATCTCTAAGACCTTAGTTATCCCCATCATGTCTCAGTACTCTGTTGGCGGAACTCCCCTTTATCCATATGGACAGTGTAATAGACAGGGACAGAAAACTTGGATTTCAATCTTAGCTCTGCATTTAACTAGCTGTATGTCCTACATAATTTACACAACATCTTTGAGCCTCATTTTCCTCATCCACAGGAATGAATAAGAGTGCCTCACTAAATAATAATGCTCACTTCATAGAGTTCTATTGAAAATTGCACAATATAACATACACAAAATATCTCATAAAGTAGTCAATAAATATCAATATAGTTAGTACTGGTAGTTATATTTTTATTATAAATTTTCCTTTGACAGTTTCTATATGCAAACTCTACTGGAATCACTTCTTCCCTTTTAGGAAAAGTTGATCATTCTGCCTCTGGCCTTGTACTCATTCATGCAGAATTTACAGAATACCTACAATATGGCCAGGACTCTCCTAGTAACCAATGTCAATGACATATAAAATATATCTCTTATTCTCTAGCAATAATTCTCTGGCAAGTCAAGAACTTAAAGGCTTTGTTGGAGCATTGGAGTTGAGAAGCTTTTATAGGTAAAGAGAGGCTGCTTTAGAAAGTCTTGAGCATCACAGTTGAGTGAAAGGAACTCAGCACATAAAACAGTTAACAGGAAGCCTCTTATATTGTAGAAGAAATAGAGCATGGCAGGTGAGGATTCTTGTTTGATGACTAATCTTAGGACTAGTCAGCAGCATGCTGGGTGCTCTGGTGGGGAGGCTGGAGGCAAGGAGATAGTGGGAGGCTGCTCTTAAATGCCTTTCAACATAAGTGAAGAATTTTTCTAGGGCAGAGCTCCTCAAACTGCAACATGCACTCAAACTCCCTGGGGATCTGTTAAAAATGAAGATCCTGATTGAATGTTTGCATTGAGTATCTCCCAGGAGATGCTGATACGACTGGTTAGGGACTACATTTGGAGTAACCAGGACCTAAACTAGAAAAGTCACAGCAGAAATGGAGAGAAAGAGATGCACACATCAAAGGAAGTTTTGACAGATGTTAGCATTTGACACAGGCTACAAAATGGATGAACCTCCCAAAAATTGTGTTCAAAAAGAAGCCAGAAACAAAAGAACACATATTATATGATTCCACTTATATGAAATGTCCAGTAAAAGCAAATACATAGAGACAGAGAGTAAATTAGTAATTACCTAGGACAAAGAGTGGAAGAGAAACGACTGCACATGGGCATGAAGTTTATTAGCAGCTGATAAAAATGTTCCAAAATTAGATAGTGGTGATAGTTGTACAACTTAGTAAAAATACTAAAAATAATTGAATTGTGTCTTAAAATAGGTGAATTTTATGGTATGCAAATAAAGCTATTAATTTAAAAAATTTTAATAGAGAAATTTGTGTTTGAAGCATAGAAGATAACAGACAAGAAACAATACAAGAAAAAACTAATATGATAAGCCTGTGCCCACAGATAGGCTGGCCTCTGCTCTGTCTTGTAGCAAGTATGGAGGGACTTGAACCTGAGCTCACAGGTAACCTTGGTATTTTAGACACACACATAGCTAAATAAAGTCCTTTTAATGACCCCAAATCATACTTTGTTTATAACTACCTTCACTGCAGGGTTGGTCAAAGTAGTAATCTGGAAATGCATCAAGGAAAAAGAAAACATTGGAAAATAATTAATGTAATAATATAAATCAATGGCTTATCCATTATTTTTAAATACTTATCCTCTATTCATATCCCAGTAACATTTCTCAGATTGAAAACCTATGTAACTTTAGGTTTCCAAGCAGAAAATTGCACACAGAAATTGCATCGCTTTTACCACAATCTGTAAACAGCACCAAAACCTGAAGATTCTAGGTCACTATGGTTCTAGGACTAGAATCATTAGTATCACCTGAGAACTTGTTAGAAATACAAAATCTTAGGCTTCACTCTAGATTTACAGAATCAGAAATCAAGGGTGGGGCCCAGAAATTGTGTTTTAACAAGCCTTCCAAGTGATTATTTACATGTTAATGTTTGAGAACTACTGCCCTAATCATGTCCTATGCATATTTACCAGCCTCACTTGGGAAACATGTCATTTCAAAGACAAGAGCTGCAGAGTTATGAATACAGAAGTTATGGCAAATACGGAGCATGTGGGAACCATTCCTGTCTTCCCCATCTATGCGGGTCACCGTTGATTAATGACTGAACTCTCACAATGAGTCAGGGTAGTAGGGGCCTTGGGTTTGTCTTCCTGTTTAGAAATCTGGGAGGAGACGGTTTCACCAGATACCCTCTACTAATATGAGACGGGGTGAGAAAGGCTAAAGTAGATTAGAAATTGTAACATGGAAGAATTTTGCAGAGAACAAGAACCCAACCGAGTGTCACTGATTCCCCAGGTCTTAGGTGGCATGTAGAAGATTCAAAATTTCCTACTGCTTCAAGGGGGGACATGCACTGAAAAACTGGTGGACCAAACAAAGCCTGGAGTTCAAAGAAATAAATTCATAAATTTCTAGTACCTGGAATTCACAAAAATCCAGAATTAATGACAAAGAGACAGATATTAACATGAGGTCTCAAAAGTCCAAGTGGAATGAACCACATCTGGTAGAAACCAATGCAGTTGCCAGGTGACTAGGAAGGACAAAGCACATCTAAGTAGAGGTCAGAAAGGACCCAGAGGACTGTTCAAACCAAGGACCCATCTCCCAAGGGCCATGTTCAAGAAAAGTAAGCTTCCTTCTACCAGAGGCTGTTCGGGGGAAGGAAAGCTAAAAGGGGGTTTCCTTGAGAAAAGAGATATTGTCCTGATAGGGAGTTTAAGCTCTGACACAATCCAACATTTACCCCAAAGAGACAGTTGTAAACTGGTGGAAGAGATTGGGTTATCTGTGAGGCTATAACCTAGACAGCAATTTTAGATCAGTTATAAGAAAGAATGTTAAAATTTTTTGGCAAGCATCTGATTTATAGCTGTCCATATAAGGCTACTTACTGAAAGTTATTGATTCAAATATTTTTACTTTTAGATGAGTGCCTCCTGGTCCACCTAAAACAAGTAGGGGTGGGAGGCAGAAGCAAAGGTTGGTCCGCACCATGGAGAGTTAACCAGCTCCAGGTTTCAACACGAGGTGCCCTTGTCCCATTTCAGAATGCTTTCCCTTCAGCCTGAAACGTTTCGACAGTGGGTGCCATTTGGTCCAGTCACACACTCACAGCTGGTAACTGGAGAAGGTGAACATGTGCTTCCAACATTCACTTTTCATAGAATCATTAGGTCAAAGATCATCTGGCCAAATGCTCTTATTTTACAGATGAGGAAACCAAGGTCAAAGAAGCTAAACTAAGTGTAGAAAGGCTGTAGACAAGGCCAGACCTAGAATCCAAATTGCTCTGACTCCAATATATTGCTTGAAATTTCTCCCATATCAAACTGTTCATAAACCAAAAATGATCAATTCCACACACTGTAGCTATATATTAAAATCCAAAGATTCAAAGCAATATCTTCCTTTAAAGTACCTATTTATGTTTGCTTCCTTTCTTCCCGGATTTGTTTTGAGAGATGTTAAGAGTCTCCTGATGAAAAGCTATTCTGAGAGAAACTGAGACAAAGCATCCATGATCTATGGCTGCCAAAGTTAGCTCCTTCACAGCTGTACCAGCATATCGGAGGCTATGAGGCAGCCAAGCTGTCTTTGGTGTTGTATTAAGAGGTGTGAGCGCCTGGAATTCTACAATTCAAAAGGGCCTTCTGGGTGGCAGCTGCCTTCTCAGAGTCTTTGAAGGACCACCCTGGTATGACTGAAGGAAGACTTTGCATGTGTCATGGGACATGACTTTCAAAGAGGGCCAAAATTCAAAGTCTTGACCAGTCCATGGGAACGTGGACAAATCTGAGACAGGATTTGGTGACAATGTGGTGCATATCTTATTTCTTCCATCACCTACAGAATTTTGTCTTTAATTTTACAGGGAAGAAAAATGGAAATCAAAGCACCACCTGGATAACTTAATCCAAAAGCACATGCTTGCTTTAGTCTCCTGGAATAACTATTCAGTAATCAATTCAGTAACTGTGAAATGAATCTCATGGGAGTTGTGCTTGCCTCAGGGTACCAGTTTGGAAGCCTACCTGCAACTCTCACCCAATGTAACCAGAACCTTCTCAGTTGCCTAGAGTAAAGAATCCCCCAACCCCTTCTTTGTCAGAGACAGTGAGAGAACCATCTCCCTAAATTGAATTTTCAATACTTATTTTATTGCCGGCTGCTACTGTTAATATATTTTTAAAAATCTTCTCTCCATACACAGGGTTTCTTCCTCCACAATAATAATTGGCATAATGAACAAACATGGATGATTTTCTTCTTTAATTCTGAAATATGTCTCTGACTCCTGTTGGTTCTAACAGGAGGGAGGCAAATAAATTCAATAAAAATAACACTAAGTCTTGCATGTTATCTGCTATTAACTTCAATTTTATGATTAATTTTGGGATAGAGGTAATGTGTATCTAGGTCTGCAATTAATGGCAATTCTGAAAATATCTCTGCTATCAATTAACGTGCTTCAGATTTTCCACATTTTGAGGCGAGAGATTGAACACTATTGTTTGTTTAATGGTAAAGTCTGCAGATATTTCAACATCAAAAGTTCCTTAGCAAATGCTACTATTGCTTTGGTGATGCCCAGCATTTCAATTTTGAATTCTCATATCGGTCTGAATAAAACTGTAAAATCTTTCTCTCCTCTTACATAAATATTCGTCCTTGTTTTCTACAAAAGAGAAAAAAATAAAACACACACATGCACATATCTCAACCCTCTTCCTTTTTCTCTCCTACTTTCTGTGTCCATTACTCTACCCATTAATGCCAGGTGGGCAAGCTGTCTTTACTCTCATCTTAATCCAAGTCCCTAGAAAGCAGTTTGGGAAAGCTGATGCCAGCTGGAAGTCTCAGGGAGGGCAAGCAGTATACATTTGCTCGATAGGACAGATTTCCTAGATACAAGTACCCTTGTCTGCTCACTTGGGCTGTCTGCCCTTCCTTATGCAGTCTGGAAACCAAGGTTTCTGGTAGGTATTGTGGAGCAGCTGTCAGCTCACAGCCACCAGCAGATGGGCTTTCTGGCATATTCACGCCTGAGGAGCAGAATCCTTGGAAGAGATGGTACCATGATAAAGAAGAGAGGAAAGAAAAACCACCCCAGGATATCAGGGCTAAACCCCTAGTGGTAAAGGGTTACATACCACCATCTGCACTGGTGGCAAATAAGCAGGTGCATTTTACAGAAAGAGTGACATTTGTTTCTAAAAATTCTACTGGTTTTTTCAAGGACAACATTATTTGTACAAGTGAAGCTTTTTTTTTTTTAAATCTCTACTCTCAATGACTTTCATGTGAGAACCATGTACTGATAGAATTTAGGGCTACTAAAGATGTTAGCTCTCATCCAGCTGAGCACTTGCATTTTAACAATATGGGAAACTAAATCCAAAAAGTTTAAATGGTTTTCCCAAGTTCCCAGACTAGAGGAGCTGTACTTACAATTAACTACAACTAACTTACAAGCACAACTTAAAAAAAAATCATTTTAATTATTAATAAGGCAACACATATTGAAAGAGAGGTAATAAATGGTAGTATACAATGAAGGCAGAATATCATAACAGTGTTAAAAACAAGACAGCAGGCCCAAAATGGAGTCCTTCATACTAAATCCCTTATGTTTATGCTAAGTCACCAAGCCAAGACTTAAACAGTTTCCACTGTCCCACACATGGAATTTTAAACCAGTCAGTCAATGAGGAATCTCCTGATCACCACTAATTAAGTAATCTGACTGGCAGACCGCTACCATCCTCTAAATGGACGTAACTTTGCAATAACCAACCCATTTTGTACCTAATACAACTTCCTTGTTCCTGCTCCCTTCTACCAATGAAAGTCTTCCATTTTGTGTAGCTTCTCTTTCTATCTGCTAGATTGGATCCTGCCCAATTCATGAATCACTGAATAAATCCGGTAAGATCCTTAAAATTTACTCAGTTGAATTTCATTTTTTAACCGTGGTTAAAGCATAAATAGGCTTTGGGGTAAGCAGATATAATTTTGAGGCTCAGCTCTACTATGTATTAACCACATCTCCTTAGAGGAATTTACCAAACCTCTTTTACCTTGTTTCCTCATCTGTAAACATTTGGATAACAGTAGAGCACACAATTAGTAATCTAACCCATCCCTTCATTATTTGTAACAGAACTCTGATCCTGCTGCTGAGAAAAGGGGGACAATTCCCCACCTATGTCCTTAATGGGGGATGAGGCAATTTTGACGTGTATCCATGCAAATTCCTCATAAATACTCTCAGTCAGTAGCTGTGTCTGGGTACATGTTGTTTTTGAAAATGTTTTTCCTCTGGCTCAAAACTGCTCTCATAACACTAAATGATTTTTTTTCCAGTTTTTTACCTTCTTCCTCCATAAGCTTCAGGGAAACAATGAAGCTTGACTGGCCTGGAAGCCAACCATGGTGGTCCCTTTCTACTTGCAATGGATGGTTGGTTTAGGCATGGGCATGTAAAGCAACTATGTGTACTATCTTGGGAAGTGAGGGGCTTCAGGGAAAGATTTATAACAAGATGCCCATTCTTCCCATTAGGGAAGAAACCTGTTTTTGCCATGTGTCGATCTGATGCAGCAACCATCTCAGGACCATGAGGGGAGCTTACTTGAGGATCACCTGCCATGTTAACAAAGACAGAGCAAAAAGATGAAATATCAGATCCTGATGTCTCTGTATTTATCACCCTATGACTATTCTACAATGAAAGTTCTTGCAACATAAAATAATAAATTTCTTTGTTGTTTAAGCAGTTTTGTGTTATAGTTGAATGCATCCAAATTGGCACAGTAGTACTTATGATTTATGTTACTGTGAATAGTAAATGATAAATGCAGTGAGAGAAATAGTACACAATCAAGCACCAAAAAAATAATAAATACTACTTTCAATATTGTTGTATTTTATTATTATTATTATTATTATTATTGGTATTATCATTGAACATAAAGTGAAAATAAATACCTCCAATATTTCCACATTTTTTTCTGTAGGGACAAAAAATGGTTAATACTTTCTAGCATATCCTTAGGTCACTTTTTAAAAAAACAAAAATAGGGGCACCTGGGTGGCTCAGTAGGTTAAGCATCTATCTGACTTTGGCTCAGGTCATGATCTAGTGGTTCATGGGTTTGAGCACCACATTAGGCTCTGTGCTGACAGCTCAGAGCTTGGAGCCTGCTTTGGATTCTGTCTCTCCTTGTCTCTCTGCTCCTCCCTTCACTCACTCTCTCTCTCTGTCTCTCTCAAAAATAAATAAACACTAAAAAGAAATTTAAAAAATAAATAAACAAAAATAAAATACTATACTTTTTTTCAATTCCAAGAGATTTCCTAATGGATAAGTCAGTGCCCATAGTAATTTACCAACTCAGATGAAAATTACCTCTAATCCCAAAAAGTGTGCTTCACTTAATACTCTCCCAAAGATTTGGAAATATTGCCTTAGTGCAAAAAACACTTGGCTTTTCAAAATCCTCCTTTTAAATGCAGAAGAAAAAAAAACATACTTAGACATGTCAAAGGACATAAATAACCAGCATAGCATGCCCTCATGCACATTAAGAGCCAGAGCCTGATTGCCCTGACAGGGGGTTTTTGATAGGGGATTACTGAGTTCTACAGTATTTGTGGAAGCAGAGTGGCACTTACTATATGGGACTGTAGCAATTTTATGGATCTGTTTCAAAAAGAATGTCACACTAAGTCAAATGATCATCGGGACACAGGTTGTAGCTCTTATCCACTAAGGGTCCTGTGGTAACCAAGTGGGGCACAGAAACTAACCAAAGTTCAGGGACCCAAAAAGAAATCACTAAGCAGCATGAGTAATAAGAGGCTAACCGTCAGCCAAAATTTCCTCCAGAAGTGACAGGCAGTCAGGGAACATTTCTGACTGACTGAGATTCAGAAAAGTGAGAGCCCAGGAAGTTCTTTTCTCTTTCTTCCCTTAGAATTTGTAATAACAACTATTCCCTCTGAGCTTGATGGACCACAGAAGCATAAAAATGCTTGTCCCTTGAAAGGAGTAAGGAAGTGATTAAAAATTTCCCCAAAGTTCAAACCTGTCCAAAAACTTTGTTTTTAAAATGTGATTTGGGAAGTACTTCCTGACTCTTCAATAAGAGAAAATCTAACACTTGGGTAGAAATGTGGTATAGTATGACTTTAGAGTTAAGACCAAGTTCTTATCCCAGCTGAACTTTAGGATCATACAAGAAGTTTTGCCTAAAATGCTGATACCAGGGACCCTACCCGAGGTAACAGTTAAATCAGAATCTCTGGGACTGGGATTAAGCATATGAAAGTAGATAGGTATTTATTCGTGTGTATATGAGTTTTCTAAGCTTTTCTAACTAAGTCCAGGGGTGAGAATTCACTGAAGTAGGCCCAGACTTAAATCCTGAATTCCAAAATCTTAATTATGTGACCATGGACACGTTATTTTCTCTCTAGGCCTCAGTCTCCTTTCCTGTAAAGAGGGGATTACAATAGTATAATAGACTAAATGATGCATGTAAAGAACTTAGCCTAAAACTTGATAGGTCATGTCAGGTCCATCCTCCCTAACATGGGACTGTCACTTTATTCCTCTGCAGAGGGAGGTTGCATTGGCAGAAAAAAACAGTATGTACAGCAGAGTTCTCGGGAAATTCATTGGGAAGAGAAAGTGCCACTTTCTACTATCTTGCCCAGCAAACGAGTTTGTGAATTCCTGGAAGAAAGCAAGTGTCCTGAAATAGCCACTTTAAATGACTGCATTAGAAACAATTACACATTGAGGTAAAAAAATTTCTTCTCCTTTTCTTCTCCCTACTGGCAGTTATACAAGATGATGAAAGTTCTACCACATTCTGCTCTGGACCTTGGCCAGCCTGTCACAAATTTTTACAGGCAGTAAACAACCATGGAGGTGACTCCTGACATGAAAGATACAGAAAAGCAAGAAGGACCAATATTCACCTGGCACCAGTGAGGTGCCACTGACAACAGGCTAGGATTTCCATGAGATTATACCTTTGTGTGTCTATCTCCACCATACTTAGGATCCCTGGGAAGCAGGGAGGGACAGTATTTTTTAAATAATAGCTACCCCTGGCACACCTGGGTGGCTCAGTAGGTTGAGCATCCGACTTTGGCTCAGGTCATGATCTCACAGCTTGTGAGTTCAAGCCCCACATTGGGCTCTCAGGGCATGGAAACTGCTTTGGATTCTGTGTCTCCCTTTCTCTATGCCCCTCCCCTGCTCGCACTCAGTCTCTCTCTCAAAAATAAATAAACATTTAAAAAATTTTTAAATAATAGCTACCCCTTACTGAAAGCCTTCCAAGTACGAGGCATATATATACAGATATACATATAATTTATTATATTTAGTATTCACAACATTTAACAGAGGCACTGCTGCCCCCCACTATGAAAAGGAGAAACCTAAGGCTTAAGAAGATGAGTAACTTGCCCATTTTCACATAAATCTTGAAAACAGACAACTTTAATATGAGTCTGTGTCTGGCTCTAAAGATATTATACCTCAGGCTTTAAAAAGTACTGGGCATAGGGGCATCTGGGTCGCTCACTTGGTTGAGCGTCTGACTTTGGCTCAGGTCATGATCCCACAGTTCATGAATTCGAGCCCTGCACTGGGCTCTGTGCTGACAACTCAGAGCCTGGAGCCTGCTTTGAATTCTTTGTCTCCCTCTCTCTCTGCCCCTCCCCTGCTTGTACTCTCTCTCTCAAAAATAAACAAACATTAAAAAAAATTTTTTTAAGTGTTGGGCATATGGTACACCCTAATGTCTTATGAACAAAGTTGTTTCCTCTAGAAAAAAAGCAGAAGAGCTGGAAGTTAGCATCCATATCACCCCTATAATTCCTAACAGCTCTTACTGATTTCTTCCAAACCATAGTAAGGAATAAATCCACCTAGGGAAGATCAGCCTTCTCCCCAAATTGCTATGGATTTTTTTAATCAACCTGAAAAAACTAGACTTAGTGATTCATAAATTTTTTGAAACCTGAAGGTAAAACTAACACATATGTACCTATCTTATCTCCCCAACTTGATTGTATGCCCCTGAAAATAGAATTATGCATTATACATCTTGCATTAATCAACAAGCTTAAGCAGAAATATGTGTCATTCTTGAGAAGGGTTCCAGGGCTGAGTAAACTCCTGCTGTTAACTTGGCCTTTTAGCAACATTTTTTTTTTTAACGTTTATTTATTTTTGAGACAGAGAGAGACAGAGAACGAATGGGGGAGGGTCAGAGAGAGGGAGACACAGAATTTCAAACGGGCTCCAGGCTCTGAGCTGTCAGCACAGAGCCCGACGCGGGGCTCGAACTCACGGACTGTGAGATCATGACCTGAGCCGAAGTCGGCCGCTTAACCGACTCAGCCACCCAGGCGCCCCTTAGCAACATTTTTTTATCCATGTGGAATCAAATTAGAATGACCATTGAGGACAGTTTATAAGGGGAGAAGTCACAAATGGAAGCATACATCATGGATGTGAAAGGGCAGAGCATCCCTGCCAGCCTCTGAGCTGTGTAATGGCAGAAATTTTAATCAATTTTACATCTAAATGTCCAGTCACCTCTGGCACACCTCACTGGCTTCGCACCTTTTCCTTTCCTGCCTCCAAAATCCCATCTTTGAAGTTAAGTCAGTTCTACAATAGGGAGAGGGACAGGAAGAAGAAGCAGGCTAGACTCCATGAACATAGACAAATTTGGAAGCGTTAGATCAGAGAAATTTTGCACTTGAAGCTCCTTAGAAAGTATAGTGTTAGGTCTTCTGGTTTCACATACAAGAGAAATAAGCCTCCAAATCAAGAACTGATTTGCTCAGAGTCATATAATCAAACCAGTGTTGGCTGAAACTTGAGCCCTGGTTCCTCTGCTCTTTTGATTCCCCTAGACTACCTCTTTACAAAGAGGTAAGAAAAGAGCCTATACACTCGCTGAGAATAGACAAGAGGCTGCCCAGGGATGGGCAGGGGCAGTGCGGACAAGGAACCTAAGTGCAGGCTTGCCTGAGATGCTCCACACATCGGTCCGGTCTTGCTCTTCTGGGGTCATGATTTACTGTGCACACCGTCAGGTCATGGGCCATTGAACTGGTCACTGAGATGTCAGGAAGAAGTGGTTCTGACCATGTGACCTTGGCTTCATTAGCTACTACATGGATGAAGTTGATCAACTATAGTCAAGAAAACCCACGGGGCGCCTGGGTGGCTTATTCATTTCAGTGTCCGGCTTTGGCTCAGGTCATGAGCTCGCAGTTCATGGGTTCAAGCCCCACATCAGGCTCTGTGCTGACAGCGTGGAGCCTGCTTTGGATTGTCTGTCCCTCTCTCACTCTCTCACATAAATAAACATTAAAATTTAAAAATTAAAAAAAAAAACTATAGTCAAGAAAACCCAAGAACCCAAGTTTTCAGAAATTAGAGCCCTCCTATTTCCATATAATCAAATCTAGAGAAAAAATAATGGTTTTCAAATTCTGACTTCTCAAACTAATCAGAAAAAGACATTTATGACGCCAGCACACACATATAATTACTCTTCTTTACAGCCTGATAGCAACAAAAGAAAAAAGAGAACCAAATTACTCACGTGTAAATGTGAAATTAATAGCTTCATAAACCTGAAAAAACAATAGCTGCACAGATGATCCAGAAGAAAAGAAAGATTTTTTTTTCTCAAGCTTCAAATATTTAAATCTTTTTTTATGAAATTCTGTCCAATTTAAACCTTTCTTAGGCTGACCCAGAATAGCCTTTCTTGGTAACTGTGCCAACGTTGGATGAGTCTTACTTTAACAAATTTCCTCCTATTAGCAAACATATTTCTCAATCTAGTTCACTGCCAACACTCCCCTCTCTCAAAGAGTAGACCAAGAATAGGTCTCACTACCCTCAGTGGCATCTGTTTCTCATGAGTATGCTGTCTTGCTGATGAGCCATCAGCTTTCTGAAGAGCTAGCCCTGAAAGGCACCCAGAAATCAAGCATACAGACATCTGCTGCTGTGATTGTACCTGACTACTATTTTGGAGGGGCATGAACATCCAAGATGAAGCCATTGTCAGTACGTGCCTGATCTTGAAAGATCTTGGCCAGCCACACGTTCTTCTCCTGTTTTTCCAGCAAGACCAACTTTCATAAATGATCTTGTAGTTTTGTTTTTATCTTCTGGCGCCACAGCTGTCAAACTTTGTAGCATGAATCCATTTCTGTTACCAGATCCACAACGCACTCAGTGAAGTTGGCACTGACACCTGAACCAAGTCATCGCATGTGAACTCTATGCCTTGCCTCCAGTTACAGCACATTCACTCAAGTCAAAGCCTTTTGGGATCTATTCAGAGTCATCCAGTGAAAAGTCAGCTCGTGCAATGGTCTCTAAGACTCTAAAGTGGCCCTGCTCCTAGTCCACTCAAATCATTTCTATTGGAGTGTGAAGGTTGGGGTTTTTCTCTCAAATCGTGTTCAAAGAGGTGTTCTCTGGGAGACAAGGAAGAGGCACATCAGGAAGGAGGGGAGCTGGTTCTTTTAGCTAATGGAATTTTCATAACCTTAAGAGAAGGCATATCATTTTGGATCTGAAACCAAACTCTTTAAATACCAGACTTTAAGTTCTTGTAGGTATTTTTACTAATGTTCATTTATTTTAAATAAATTTTTTAATGTTTATTTATTTTTGAGAGAGAGAGACAGAGCATGAGTGGGATAGGGATAGAGTGAGAGTTGAGACACAGAATCGGAAGCAGGGTCCAGGCTCTGAGCTGTCAGCACAGAGCCCGACACGGGGCTTGAACCCACAGACCATGAGAGCCGAAGTCCTATGCTTAAATGACTGAGCCACCAAGGTGCCTCCTGATGTTCATTTTTGATAGGCAATTTTGTTGTGTTTTGTTGTGTTTTGAGTTTAAGCCATGATAAATGACCTTCCTTGTGTTTTCCTTCCCCAGATTACATCAATATTAGGCACCTAGTATGTGTGAGACCTTTGCTTAGAGTTTTAAAATGAAATTTTATCTTTTGGGATAAAAGTCTTTCTAATAAGCAAGTTCTCTGTCTCTAATGGTACCACCAAAGGGACAAAGGGTGTTGGGTGAAGAGTGGGGCTGAGGGATGTGCAGGGATGACCTAAGAGATGTTATTCTCAGAGAAAGAACAAAAACTCAGTTTCCTCATTTCTCTTTAGAGTACCGTATGTTTTTATCATCCTATTTTGAATTTATTAATTTTGCCCTGTTACACCTCAACAATTGGCGGTTCATATATGAAACAGCACTTTCTTTAACTGTCCAGAGTCAATCTCTTTCAAGCTTCAAGAGAATATTGATGAAGCTGTCCATGTACACACTATTTGAACCTGTCAGATGATACAGACTATTTTTTCACTATGTATTCAGAGTATGCTCTTTTACTGACACTTTGAGTATCAAAGGCCAATTTTTACCTAATAAGACTAATAAGACATTATTCAACAGTCTTGATAATGCCATTGATACTGAGCTCCTATGTTCTGCCCTCATCTGCCTCTTTGCTGTGCATAGATATAAATGTTATAGATTTTACAGTCCTGTTCAAAACACCACAGACCTCATAATGCCTTGTATTGTCATTTGTCTTTTGCATGGATGTCCACCATCTCCAACCAGACTGGAGAGATAAATCAACCTTCCCAACTTTAGAGAAAACAGTCCAGTTCTTCTACCACTTTGAATGCTTGGTCCCTAGCACAGAGCCCAGATGCTCCTGTTCTTGATGGTCAAGATGCTAGTTAAACCAAGTGTTTTCCAGATTTGAACTGCACTGTCCTCTCAGATATCATATGTCTAAATCTCAAATCTGAAATCTCCAGAAACATCTCCTTCAGAAAAGTGATCAAAAATCTAGAATATTGTTAAGTTGGGAGGAACCCAAAGATTCATCTTGTCCATCAACTTCATCTTAGAGATGATGATACTGAAGTCTTCCTGAAAGGAACTTGAGTAAAATCTCCGGTGAGAATGTTTGGAATTGGCTATTCATGTTTAATGGACTTAACCACTTTGGCAAAAATGTGGAGATTAAAAAAATTCTAGGCCTTTTCTCGTGCTCTGAGGGAAAGTTTCAACACTTAAATTGATAACAACAAGAGTAAATAAAAACCATTATTTGTGTGAATGCATTGTTCTTCCAAGGATCTCAAAGTGGAATGTTATTAAGGGGAGAATTTTTTTTCTAGACTTTTAATTTTAGGGGCTAATTGCATCTCCATAATGATTAAAGGGGGAGAAACAAATAGGCCTGCAACATGCCTAGTACTGTATAGTGTAAGAAACAGCTTCGTTAAAAGAGTATTTTTTCTTTTAAAACTTAAGTATTTTATAAACCTTTATACAATATGGGAAACTCCTTCCTTTCAAATTCAATAGAATGTATGAAAAAAATGTTGATAGATTATTTACTAAATAGCTAACTAGGGGCGCCTGGGTGGCTCAGTCAGTTAAGCGTCCGACTTCGGCTAAGGTCATGATCTCACAGTTCATGAGTTCGAGCCCCGCGTTGGGCTCTGTGCTGACAGCTCAGAGCCTGGAGCCTGCTTCACATTCTGTGTCTCCCTCTCTCTCTGTCCCTTCCCTGCTCATGCTGTGTGTCTCTCTGTTTCAAAAATAAATAAACATTTAAAAAAATTTTAAAAAAAAGCTAACTAAAAGGCTCCATGACAGGATCCTTATTTGAAGAATTCAGGACAGAGTTCCTGCATATGAAATTGCACTGTATAATTCCATAATAAAAGTCTAACATGATTTTTTAAAAACCTCTAAGTATTATGGGAGTTTTACAATACAATCTAGTTAGCAGCAACAAAACTGGTACAAACATTTTTGAAAGCATTTTGGAAATTAAGTATCAAGTGCCCTAAAAATATTCATGTAACCTGACTCAGCAATTCTACTTTTGAGAAACTATCCTTAGGAAATTAAGCAAAATATAAGTAAAGTTTTAAGCACAAAGCTTTTCAAGACAGCATTATTTATAATAGACAAAGATTATAAATAATCTCAATGTTACACTAATAGGGAAATGCTAGTAAATTATGGTAAAAACACTCAATGGTCTTCATTAAACATGATGTTTACAAGATTTGTAATGACATGTAAAAATGTTTTTGATAAAACATTAAGTAAAAAAAGCAGAGTGCAAAAAATCTATGGCATGGGCATATCAAGAGACTTGAAGAAAATACAACAGAGAAAATACAAACAAAAATATTTATAGGTAGGATTCCTTTAATCTTTATTTTCTTTATAAATTTCTATATTTCTAAATATTCTACCATTAGAGTGTTATATTCCTATAAATAAAAATAATTTTCAGTTTAAAAATGAAAGAAAAGAGTAAACCCAAATGAATGATGAAAGTATGCAATGTTGGGTCAGAGCTATTGCTTCTTGATTCTACACTTATTTTACTGAATTCATGAAAAATGTATGAGTGAAGGGAACATCTGTTCTTCAGAATCAACATGGCTGGAATAACAAGTCTGATTATTTGGCATCAGGAGCAGACTATGCTGTCCACCTGAGTTAGCCAGCCACAGTATTATTGCAGAAGTTATTGCTTTAGTTTAGTAAACTTCGACAAGCATCTACTGTACCTAAATTGGACTGGACTAGCAGCCACTGAGACTTAGAAGTAAGTAGACATGATTCTAGCCCTCAATATTATGTGGGTGATACATGAGTGATCATAATTCAACACAGGTATGCTAATGGCTCTAGTGGAGGTAACTGGGAAAATGATGTGAGAATGTAGAGAAGTAAGAAACTAATTCAGACACCCTTTAGATGGCAATGTTTTTTGTCAATGCCTAGATATCTGCATAAAAACAACCCACTCTGTTCAGGGAAACATTTTTGTCTAGTACCTGGGAACTACAATAATCTGTAGCCATGAGAATATTTTGCTTTTACAGTGTTTTGCAATATATTTAGAATACCTTTCGAGATTCTAAAAGGACTTACTCTACCTACATATTCATATATATCCTCAACAGACTCCTCTTAATAAGGGTGGGAACCTGTACCATCATCACCAATGGAGGGACAAAGACAAGGAGGTTTTTACTGAATCATCTTCCTTCTCACTGGTGTATGTTTTATCTGGAAAGTGGTGATAGGAACAATCTCTGAGCCAGGATGGGACAAAAGTGTTTGAACAAACACTTTTCATTCAAGAAATACAGAGGGAATTATTAGTCTCCAAATCTATACAGCAACTCTTCAGTCTTGATTTAAAAAATAATAATAAAGCTAGAGTTGGGATAGTGGGGGAGGAACCAGAAGGCTCTTCTAACCAACTCATACCCCCATCTTGAAACTCTGACTCCCTCTGTTCCCTGACAATCTCCAACCTTGGAAAGCATGGAAGGAGAAGAATCATGGGAAAGTTGATCTTTATCTGTCTAGGGAGCAGAAGAGCAATAAAAGCTGTCAAAAACCTGGAGTATCATACTCAACTGCCTTTTTCTTTTTCCATTTCCCCCTCCTTTCTCATTAAGATAACTTTTGGTAGACACACACAAAAAAGGAAGGACTCCAGTCCTCTACAGAGTGACATTCTAACAAAACAAATCTCAGTTTGTGCAATGATGCCTTAAAAGCCTGTATCCACAAATACAACAGGACACAGCTTTCTGAGATACCCACATGTTCAATATTTGTGGATAAGGTTAATGAGAGTTAGTCCACGAAGACTTTTAAAAAGGAGAAAAGGTCTGGGTTTGAGTAGAGGCTAAACGTCATGTTTATATTAAGTGGAAGTTAAAAATGCTTTATTCAACTTTGATTCAAAATCAAAGATTCTAAAGGTCTAGCCTTGGTTTCAAGCTAAGCCAATTTCTGTCATTTTAATGATGCATTTTAGAAAATAAGGGGAAAATGAAATAAAAAAGAGGGCTTTGGTCAGTATAAAAACACAAGGAAGACTGTGATACTTAAATGTGGTTTACTATGTCAAAATCTGCCTTAAATATTTTAATTCTCTGTGTGCTTGAGTGTCTGGGTGGTCTAAGTTCATAAAGTGGCCTCAGTGAAGACACAGTCCCTCTCCCATTTCTCAGGATTCTGAGCAGTTGCTCAAGAGCCATATTGTATGAATGACATAATGGCCAGATGAACCTTAGTGATATTGCAGAGTAATTACTTTAAAACGGTCCAATTAGCTTTAGTCTCATGTTTAGTTAAAATTATGCCCTTGTAAAGGTCATGTGAAAGACTCAGAAGCAATTAGTGGAATATTTGATGAAGCCCCAGTTCTCAGAAAGCCATCAAGCCAAAGGAGCTGAAACCACTCCTTTCTCCCTCAAAACCATGGGTGGACCTTCATTCACTAAAGCACTTCTACCAGGTCAGCCCAGGAACTAATAAAGCATTGAGGAAAGAGGTTTAATAAACAGAAAATCCCATGAACAAACATCAAGCCTGTACTGTGCCTACAAAAACGTCATCCTTAATTAACACTGCAAAACAGAGAGGGCCAAGGATTTTCACATCCTGCCAAGGCACCAGCATTAGCATCAGCTTCTGCAACTGCTTTACTTCTGGGCTTCATTTTCAGCTCAGGAGCCCATATAGTGCCTTCTTTTCTTCACCTACATTTCTGCTGCTTTTCCTCATCACACCCTCCATCTGAGCAAGGAAAACATGTCCATTCCTCCTTCAGGCTTATTTCATCTTTCCCCTTCAGTTTCTCCCACTCTCAATCCCGTTAAGGCTGCTCTTTTCTGTAATGGGTCAACCTTGCAAGCCTGAAGGCTTGTTTTCCATTCTCTTAAGATAAGTTCTGTCCTTGTGGTTCTCTCTTCCAGAAGAATTCCATTATTCCAATCAAAGACTGGAAGTTAAAACATGAATCTTTAACATCCCTATAGGTTACCTCTTTAATAATATATGAGATAAGATGATAAGCAAATAGAGGCATCCAGTTTGCTAAACAATATGGCTGGTAGAAGACTAACAGCAGAGGGCCAGAATCATCTGTAGAGATGGGTCTTCAAATTTTTAATTATATTTTTAATGGATAAGTCCTAAAGCAAGTTTTTCAGATTTTCCATGTCCTCAGAAAAATCAGGAGAACTCCTTAACAACCAAGACAAAAAACAGTTGATAAAATAATAAATAACTTTGTTTGTACTTGTATTGAAAAAGCTAATCATTGACTTAAATTATGCTTTTTTACAGGTGTCAGTAGAGAAATAGCATTTTTTGAACCTGGGTCTCCAGGTTTACTTGAGAAACTTTATTTACTTGAGAAACTAATGATTTTGATAAAGCTTGATTATCTAATGCTTAATGTTAGCTAGAGAAATACAAATGAGAAAAACCAATGACTTTGGTAGTGGGTGAAGTGCAGAAGTGGATCAGAAGAAGATACTGAACACATTGGTGCCTCTGCTTTCTCACTGGGGAGGCTAAGAAGAGGGGAATGTCCTTGGGCTGAATTCCATCTGGCCTCTACTTAATGCTCTTTCCAAAGGCACTGCTGGCTTTCTTATCTCTCTGGAGACTTATCTATGGGATTTTAACTCAAGTCTTTTCAAGACCCTTGGACAGATTTTCTTTCTGGAACAATTTCTCCATTATGTGTGTGCTTCCTGATTTATTATTAAATCCAAACCTTATCAAAGGTGAAGAACAAAACTTTGGTTCTTTTATCTCTACATAATCATTTTTCCCTGCCCTCTATTTCCTTCCCTGGAAACAATGACTCCTGTACTCCATGTTCTTGAAGATTCTGTCTCTTCTGAACATTTGTACTGCGAACACTATATGCACCTTCACCATGGTACTTCCTTTTTAAAAAATAATTTTGTTAATGTTTATTTATTTTTGAAAGAGAGAGAGACAAAGTCAAAGTGGGGGGTGGGGGGAAAGAGAGAGGAAGATACAGAATCCGCAAGAGGCTCCAGCCTCAGAGCTGTCAGCACAGACCTGGATATGGGGCTTGAACTCACAAACCATGAGATCATGACCTGAGCCGAAGTTGGACACTTAACCGACTGAGCCACCCACACGCCCCACCATGGTACTCTCTATGGCCTAACTCCAAAAACAGTGGACATACCCCAAACCATAAGCCTGTTAGAGACATTCCAACCAGCACAGCCTAAATGACAGCCTAACATGGGTCCTTGAGGTCAATGTGCTAGCTTACACTGCTCAGTCTTTTCCATGTGGAGCAGTCCCCACAAAGAGCATTCCAACTTAGACACTTCAGTTATAAGCTTAGTTCCAAATCACTTGCCTTAAGCCAACTTTAGTTCTCCATTCTATTTTCTCTGGATTTTTGCAACCACTATCCTTTCTACACATGTTCTTATTTGTATCCTCCATCTATCCTTTAGAATTAATGCACAGTACCACCTTCTTAACTACAACACTGGCTCAACCCAACAATTAGGTTGGTTTTTCCTCAGCCACACAGTTTGGCTTGCTTCTCCGGGCAGCTTGGTACCTTCCTAGGTTAGACCCACTTTCTAGGTCCAATATATTTCTCCCTGATATAGCAAATGAAACAGAGGAAGAAAATTAAGGGATTATGAAGTTACAAAAGAACAGTTGGGGCTCTGTTATTTAGCACAACCAGGATCAGGTAATTTGTCAATTAAAACTAAGAGGAAACAAGTATGGAGCATCTGGCTGCTAGAAAGTAAGAGATAGTATCACATAGAGGGAATGACAAGTAGCAGGTAAACTAGTGAGCTGATTAAATGGAGGTCAGTTGATAAAGCCACCACTTTAATCCTCAATTTCTCTATTATACCCACCAAAATTTACCTCCTAACCTAAAAAAACAAACAAACAAACAAACAAACCCACAAACAATTTAATCTTATTATGACATTTCCTGAAGCTGCAGGTCCAAGTAAGTGGCCTCTTCACAATCTCTGTTCCCCTTACTTGTGACCCAGAACATCTTCTAAAAATTATCAGTCACTCTGATTGAGAATTTCTGCCAAATGTAGAAAGCAGTAAGTACAAACAATTCAAATTCAAATCTCAACACAGATGGAATATGAATAATAAAAATCATGTTTCACTAGGAACCCAATAATAGCATCATTTGATTAGGCCAATTCACAGTAGTAATTGCAACTTGGTACGTTATTCGTACATCTATTTGAAATTTTGGAAGACTCTGCACAGCACAGTCAGGAGGCTTTGAAAGCCTGGAGCCCTTTCTGTTGTTTCAATAGTGCCAGCCACAGCATGTTTAAACACTGCTGTTGCTAGCTGGGTGCCAATGTGGTTTCACTAGCAAGTATGGGCAAGGATATTTTTTAGAAACTGAAAATGATTTCTGCCAAACCATGAAACAACTGCTAAATCTATCAACTCTTAGAACAAACAAATAAACAAAAATAACACCTCTATTCATATATAGTGATTCTGTGTAAAAATCATTCTTGTCACAAACACACTTAACTCCAGGGCCTTACTGAGAAATCTCATGGTGGGAAGCTTAGAACTATAATCAAAACAATAAGTAATCTCTCCACTCCCCTTCCTTCATTCACCTACAGCCCTGGCAAGCCAACAAGACACATTCTGAGGAGCACATTCAGATGAATTTGAGACCCTGAAAGGAGACCTAAGTAAAGGTAGACTGCCTGGGAAACAGCTGTCAGTTACATTTATCATTAAAGATGTTTGCACTGGGGGGTTGTTTGCTCATAAAAAAGACAGGAAAGGAAGAGAGTGGATTTAGAGATCCAGAAAGCCAAATGTGTAGTATTTGCATGATTATAAATACTAAAATCTATACATAAATCAAGTACATAGATATGCTACTCTTCATCCACTCCCAGCCCATTACTAGATTATTAATTTGAGAGCTAGGACATTGCTTCTCATTCTTTGCCATCATGCTCACTTTTCACTGAGACTTTACTGATATAATACTTTACACAGGGCAGCTGCTTAGTAAATGCAGTATAGTGTAGAAGGTAAGAGCAAGCCAGATTGCCCACGGTTCAAATCCCAAGCCTAACATTTGATAGCTGTGAGCTGGGCATACCAAATAACTTCTCTGTGTCTTAACATTCCTTAATTAAATGTAAAGCACTTACAGGAAATGATTGGTGATAGTAAACGCTCAGAAAATACTGGCAATTATCATTAACTAACTAGAACTGGTTAACCTCTGTTAATCCATGACCCACTGATTAGTTCCTAGAAGAAGAAACTCTAGAATGGAAATGCAGTTTTCAATCAGTGATAGAGACACAGCCTTTCTTCAAACTCAGGACATTGTATCTGAGCATGGATAATCTAGAACCATCAAAGTTGTGTCCTCAGAAATAATCAATAGATATGTTATATCTCCTGCAATCTAACCACTAGAAGGGATGCCCTGTGGATCTGCAGATCTTGGTGACCAAATGGAAAATACATTAATGTATAAATAAAGAAACTCAAATTGTAGAATAGTTCTATCCTTAACTACCTGTGTGACTTTGGTATAATCATGTTACCTCTCTGTATTTCAATGTTTTCATACATATAATGAGAAATCTGATCTAGCAGTGCTATCCAGTTGAACTTTCTGCTGTGATGAAAATGTTCTGTAACTGCACTTTCAGGTATGGTAGCCACTAGCCACATGTGGCTACTGAACACGTAAAGTGTAGTGGATGCAACTGAGGAGCTGCATTTTTAATCTTCATTTTATTTATTTCCAATTAATTTATATTTAGTTTTACACAGCCATATATGGCTAGTGGCTACCGTATTAGACAGTACAGATAGTGTATTTTCTAAGATCTTTTCTGGTTCTAGCATTCTGTGATTCATAGAACTTCTTTAGGTAAAAACAAAAAAAGGTGGGGGGAGTAAGTAGTATTATAGTGGATCTTAAAACTTATTCAGTCTCTAGGGTCTGTATACTTTGGAAGGTGGCTAAAAGCAAATATATAAAAAGGGATCTTTTTTAAAAATTTTGTTAATGTTTACTTATTTTTGAGAGAAAGAGAGAGTGCAAGCAGGGGAGGAGCAGAGAGAGACACACACAGAATCAACACAGAGCCCGACGCAGGTCTCTAACCCACGAGCCATGAGATCATGACCTGAGCCAAAGTTGGACGCTTAACTGACTGAACCACCCAGGCGCCCCTAAAAAGGGACCTTTAAGAATACAGATTTTGACAAAGTAAGAGTAGTTCTGCCTGGGGAGAGTGGAGTACTCTCATGACCCTCCAGGATATTTTCCAAGTCTTTGTACCCAGCTTGAAAGTCTTACTTACTGAAAACCAATTTGCTATAAGCCTGTGAAACAGATATATTATTACCATTATTATTATTATTATTATTATTATTATTATTGACTTACAGATGAAGAAAGTGATGCAAAGAAACATTAAGGGACTTGTCCCAAGCTATCCAGCTAGAAATAAATGGGTGCACCAGGAAATGAACCCAATTAACTCCAGAGCCTGTCTTTGTAAAAATGAAAACAAACTTCCTGTTTTTTAAAGTTTATTTATTTATTTTGAGAGAGAGAGAGAGCACAAGTGGTGGAGAGGCCAAGAGAGAGAATCCCAAGCAAGCTCCTCAATGCCAGCTCAGAGCCCAGTATGGGGGTTGAACCCACGAACCGTGAGATCATGACCTGAGTCAAAGTCAAGAGCTGGACACTCAACCAAGTGAACCACCCAGGTGCCCCATGAAAACAAACTTCTTAATGAAGAATAGCATAGCATACAGAACAATATTCAAATCAAAAGTTCACACTTGAATGAAAATTTTTAAAAAGTGCACACTTGATAAATTTCCTCAAAGCAAGCATACCCAGATCATTTTCAGAACACGGTCCCATTCAGTCACTGCTCACCCTACCCGAGCTAAGGATACCCACTATGCTGATTTCTAACACTAGTTAAGTGGAACTTATACTTCAACTAGGACTTTGTTTATCCCTGAATACAGTATTAAAAGATCAAACCAAGGAAAAAACCACACACGCACACATAGAGCAAAAGCAATAGCTATTTGGTGATCTCAGATCTATCAGTAGTAAAATGGACAATTCACACATAGGAAAGCCACTCATTCCTTCAATATGGGGGTTTTTTGGTTTTGGTTTTTGGTTTTTTGTTTGTTGGTTGGTTTTTGTTTTTGAGCACCTACTATATGGCAAGCACTGGGCTAAGTCAGCACTAGGTATTCAACACTAATCAAAACAGATAGGGTCCTGCCTCATACAGCATTTAGTCCTTGGTTCAACTCATCAACTAACAGTCAATTTAGAACAGAACGGCTTACTCAGTGGCCTTAGTAGTAGCTGACAGGCTCAGTGGCAGTGCCAATGGTAGTGCCAGCACCTCAGAGAAGAGTTTCCCTGGCTTTAGTCCCTAGAATTCAAGCAGAATGTCCTTCGAGCCTCCTGGAATTTTGGAAAGGTGACAACTAGAGCTCATTGCATGGCTTCCCACTAAAAATAACTTTATAAACAATTTCTAAATACTGTCTTTACAGGAAAAAACCTAAGAAAAGTCTGCAGGCTTAATGTAACCAGAGAGATTACAACATGAGATGAGAAATGTGGGAATATTGTGTGAACAGGAAAAAAAAAAAAAAGGGCACCAGGGAATTCCACTCCAGCTGATGAGGCATGATTGCTCTACAATGACAAGAAACTGAGCAACTCTCACTAATATTTTCCAGACCAAGAAAGGGGCTGATGCAAGACAATGAAGAGGGGTATTTCCAACAAACATATCCTAGGATATCCACAAGCAAAAGGACCAGTGATAGTTAAAGCAAAATAAAACAAAACGAAACAAAAAACCAGTTTCCATGTGTTACTAAGAGTTGAGCTGTGACTTGGGCATGTGTAAGTATGCCTGGGGACACTTCAGCCACTGTTCTCCTCTGGCTCAGGGAGAATGTACATGGAAGTTGACTCTTAAACACATCCGTCTTCCTTTTTCCAAAGTCAATTTGATCTCCCCCTTGAAATGTATATGCTAATATGACTCTGGGGAATTGTGCAAACCTACCAACACACCACAAGGTCAGCTGTTTAGACACTGTTGGGTTTTCTTAATGCTGAGAAAATAGCATGGGAGCCCTGCAGGAACTGTGCCATCACTGTGTTGTTGTTTTTTTTTTTTTAATCCAAGCTCCGTTCTCACACTAGCTGGAGCTCTTGCATCTACTGTACAATGAAAACATACTGTGGGAACAACTGAAATTGCATCTCAGGGGAGGAGAAGGGGTGCATTATCTCCTGTTATCCAACTCCATGCTATCCAACCAATCTTACCCATCCTTGCATCAAATCCACATAGCTAATGGAATATGACTGGCCCTGAGGGCCCCAGTCTATTTATTATAAACAGTGAGTGGGAGTCAGCAGTAAACAGGACATCCCACCACTAAAAGCTGATTGGGGATGTGCAGAGAGCTTGCAGTGAAACCTAAGTCCAGAGAGAGAAGCTAGTGTGCAATGAATTGAAAGAATGGCCCCAGGTTCTTTCCTATAAATGAGCAACAGGCAGACTCCCAGGAGCTTTGTGGTACCAATGAGGAGCAGACAGGATTAAGAAAAGAATTCTACACTGCATGGCTCAGGAAGTTCTGATTCAAAGAAAAGTCTGAACAAGAGAAAAGTCACACTTCCAAACAGAAAATGTTTGGACTTCTAAATCCATAATTTATAATCTCTCCTTGCATTGATTTTAGCTTGAATACAATGGGACCTGGCAATCTTCCCACTTGAGTCCTGTGCCTTGACAAACCATAATGCAAAAACTAATGCTTCATCTTTAGCTTATGTGGAGCACACCCAAGGCTACTTTGTAAAGTAGCAATTGAATACTGGTTGGGAAGTTCCAGGGCCTGCAAATGATAATTTCTCCCTCTTTGGCTGAGAGACGGTGTTCTAAAGGAGTGTCCTCTTGGTTTTCTCTTCCCATGGCCAAAATCTCTTTACTCTGCACCCTGTTCTTTTCCTCAAGTGGTTGGGAGCTTGATGCTTCTATTCATTAATTCATTCCTCAAGTATTTGTTGAGCACCTACTCTGTGTTAGGCACCTTTCTATGTGCTGAGGATACACCACATCTAAGACAAAGCTGCTCCCTTAAAGGAAATTATATTCTAATGAGAGAAAAGATGAAAGACAAAAAAGTAAGTAAATGCATCATTTAATATTAGGCAGTGATAAGCAGCATGCAGGGAAAAAAAGCAAGCCAAAGAGACATAGAGTTATTGTAGATAGGGTGGTCAGGAGATGGCATTTGAGTAGAAACCTAAGGATGTAAGCAAGCCATGTGGACTCCTGGAAGAAACATGGTCGAGGAATAGCATGGTAACAGGAATAGAAAGTACAAAGGTGGAAACATGCTTGGCATGCAGGAGCTACAGCAAGCAGACAAGTATGGCTAGAATACAAGAAGCAAGGGGGAAATAACAAAAGATGGTATCAGTATCACAGAGGAAGGCAAGTGCGTAATCACATGAAGACTCAGGTAAAGACTTTGCATTTCATTCTAGGGGAAAGGGAAGTCATCTGAGCATGGCTGTGATATGATCTTTATTGCTAAACTTTGTGACTCTCAGTGGCCCCACTCAATCACAAAGTAAGACTGAGGACCAAAGTTCTAGCTGGAGAATATACATCCAGTGAGGAAAAGAAAAAGACATAATGCCACAGCCGTTCCAATGATCAAAACTCAGATATGACAGCAAGACCATGAGGATTCTTTGATACAATCTCCTATCCTCTGCCCTTCTCTTTAGAATGACCCAGTTGCTACTGTTGGGATCTGGAGAAATTCTGGGTTCATCAAATCAGTACCCTGACTAGCCACAGGTCCCTCTCTTGCATGCACATGTGGCCTGTGCCCAAATTCCCACTTCCATCAACTGCTATTTCCACATGCACCCCAATCTCCTGTCATAGTGAATTATGTGTCCTCCTCAACTATGTTACGCCTCTATGTCTAGAATGTGCCCATTATTCTGCCACAAGTGACATTCTCTACCTCATATGCCTGAGGAAACACCCACTCACCCTTTAAGAGTCAGCTTAGATAGTATTTCTTCTGTGAAGGATACACTGTGTTTCTGTTAACATGGATTACGCTGTATTTGAATATAAACAGGTGACCATGGATAAGAATTAAGTATCCAGATTTGATGGGGGGGGGGGGGAATGCACCAACTTCAAGAGATGACATTCTTACTTGCTTGGGTGGCAGAGGTACCACACCACTGTGGTAGAAGAGATAGGCCACCCTGAAGGGAAGATGTGCTCCTACTGTCCTTTATCAGAGAGGAAGTCACATCTGGGGTAGGAAGAGACAAATCAGAGGGGAAAGCATTTCTTAAGGACTGGGGAAATTGGGCTAGTCCACTCTAGTGTGGAACATGGTCCAAGGTGCATCTGAGTTTGTATGCAAGTTCTGTCCTGCCAGAGTGAATTGGTGAAAAGAACAAAGTTTCTGCTCCCCTAGGTGAGGATTGTGGGGAGGGCTATCACTCTATCAACGAGCAAAACAGAGAAAGCAGAACTGGATGCCTGTTTGTTCCAGCTGTTTTTCCCCCCAACAGCAGTAATAAAGCACATAAAGTGGCCTTTTTCTTGGGTGTGTAACTTCTAATCCAACATTCAGAAATTTTTTTTTCGTATGTAGGGAAACTAAGCACTAGATTCATTAGAAAGACTTGAGAGTATTCAGTATGTTCTAACCCTTTTGATAGAATAAATACCTTGGAGATTCTTGGGCATCTAGGGAGGAGGAAAACTGGGGAAGATTGGAGTTCCCACTGTGAGGGACAAATAGAGGTTTAGGATTGTTTAACTTTAGGCCACTGATGTGGATAACATCAATAGCACCCAAAACCTGCAAGACTAGGCTCACAGGTTATGTCATTTTTAGCTTCTCTGCCTCATTCTTTTGGAACAGAGAAGACATGTTATCCATCTATTTTCTCCTGCAACTATCAAGGTGCCTGGGACTTAGTGGATGCTCAATAGATATACACTGAACATACAGATGAGTGGGTAAATATGGAAGCAGAAAGGAGATGAAGGAGGGGAGGGGAAAGAGGGAGAAAGACAGGCAAAATAGGCTATATGGGAAAGCATGTGTTCAGACCAGAGTTGTGTGCTTTCTACACTTTCTTGAGTCTATAAAGGCAAGTGCTTCACCTGTGAAACCATATACAACTTTGATCTTGACAAGAGGTCTTCCTATATCATTTATACAAGAAATGCTGTTCCACTCCTATAGAAACAACTCAATTCACCAGTAGACAGTCATCCACTAAAGAATATGTATTTCCATTGAATGAGTTATGTTAAATAAAGTAGCTGTGACCTGCATTATGGACAGGGGCAACCCAGGAAGAAGACACCAATCACAGCCTAACAAATAGTAATCCGCTGCTTCTCATGATTAAATTGAGGTTAAAACCCAAGAAGTTTCTTGTGTAAGACCAAAGTTGCTGAAATTCCAGAAAGGCAACTAAATTTTGAACTTCCCACTGACTCTGATTCAGCAGTTAAAAAGATCACAATTGCTATTTTAATAACTGGGGAAAACATTGGGGTTGTTTAAAAGACATGAGTTTGAGTCCTGACTCTGCCCTCATTCATCGGTGTGACACTGGCCGAATCCTTTAACCATTCTGAAATTTGGTATCCTCACAGGTAAAGGGAAGATAATAATAGTTAACTTGTAGTGTTGCTGTAAAGACTAAACAAAATGATGCATATGAAATAACTTTGTAAAGTACTGAACTCAATATGAACATGTCATTTTGGAATATATTTCTGTTATTACAATTACAATTGGGATGAACCAGTATATATACAACCTATTTACTTTATTGTTATAACTAAATAATATAGCTAAGGAATGACAACAAATTTTAGGCAGGTATGTATATTCTAATCAACATATATGAAAATTCTTGAGATATTTTCTTTAATGTCATTAATCACAGTTTTGGGAAATAAAGGAGCCCCCGGGAGAGGGGGGGATAAAATAAATAAAATAAATAAAGGAACCCTGGGAGTAACAGGAAGCCTCTAAGAGTAGAGTATTTTTGTAATTCACTGTCTTTCATATTCTGCTTTCCAAATCCACCTCAAAATATTTGTTCCTTATGGCCATTCACACACTGTAAAATTTTATCTGGCCAGAAAATTAAGGTCCTTCTAGGCATAACAAGGTCAGAAACTATAAACACAAAGATTGATAGAATTGATGACATAAAAATTCTAAATGTCAAAAGAGCAAGAAACCAAACAAATAAATTAAAGAACAGTTGACAGAAAGACTACAGAGTGGGGTAAAACATAGCATACAGAAAATAGAAAGTGTTAAATTTGTGTATTTATAAATTTTTAATACAAAAATTACAAGCAATACAATGGGAAAAAATGGCCAAATGGCATAGAAAGATAATTCATAAGGGAAGAAACACAAATGACCAATAAGAAGAATACCTGACCTCCCTAGGAATTAAAGGAGTATAAAGTAAAACAACAAGATACTATTTTTCACTTATCAGATGGGCAAAGATTTAAAAGAATGGTAATATCCATTGTTGGCAAGGGTGTAGGATGTGGGCACTCTCATCAACTGTCGGTGGGAATTAATTTCGGTACAACTTTACTGAAGGGCAATTTGGCAAGGCCTATAAAAATCTAAAATATGTAAACCCTTTGACCTAACTCTTCCATATCTAAATATTTATTCTAAAGAAATCATAAGACAAATGCACAAGATGTCTGTACAAAGTTATCTTTCATACAATTGTTTATGACATAAAACTGGAAGCAACTTAAATATCTAGGCAATTATTTTGAAAAAATGATGAAACATACATATAGTGGAATATTACAAACAATAATATCAATCTAGTTATTGATGTGAAAAAGATATCTGTAATCAAGAGACAAAACAGTAAAAAATATCAATCTGGTTATTGTCTTTGGGTGCAATTAGGGAACTATCAATCTGGTTATTGTCACTGAGTGAAATCAGGGTTCATATTTACCTTCTATAATTTTCTCAATTGTTTCATTCATGTTTTTATTATATCAAGCATGTAATACAACTACTGTTATATTAACAGAGATAAAAGCTATTTCCAAAATGTTTTTTTTTTACAAAGCAATAAACCTATTTTCACAATAATTGTTTTACATCACAATATTTTAAGTATGACTTCCTTTCCTCTTGGAGGTCCCAACTGAGACATATTTGAGACCATTCCAACACAATAGTCTCTCTAGGAGAGCATGATTTGTTTTCATCCTCACAGTTTGATATGCTGACATAAAAGCTAAAATAATGAATCAGGCTCTTTCTCCCCAATCCCCACCAGTAATTGTTTCCTCCTTTCCTACTTTTCTACTGCTAGGACAAATCAAGGAACCCAACTGCATGGAATAGCCTATTCACACAAGGCTGTTGGTCCCTTCTCTGGCTTTTGCTTGCCTATCTCTGAAGTGACCAAAGGCCCAGGCCTGGATTACTTTATTCAAGAATAGCAGTGTAGTTCTTTTTTTTCAATTAATTAATTAATTAATTAATTTTTTAATATGAAATTTATTGCCAAATTGGTTTCCATGCAACACCCAGTGCTCATCCCAACAGGTGCCCTCCTCAATGCCCATCACCCACTTTCCCCTCCCTCCTACCCCTCATCAACCCTCAGTTTATAGTTGTATTAAAAGATCAGCTAGTTCAGTGAAAAAAAAATGTATTCAGGACTAGAGATTAGTTGATATAGCACAGCAAATGGGGTATACTGTGGTTCTAGAACAAGGTTTCACAGATTTAAATTTTCATTTTACTTACTATCTCTGTAACTTTGACAAATTATGCTAAATCTCAGAATCCCCACCTGTACAATGAGTTTATGAATATCTTCTTCATAGGATGGTCATGAAGATGAAAAGAGAAATCACAGGCGTAACACTCAGCACAGTACCTGACAAGTAGTTAACACTCATGGATGCTGGTCATTAATATCATCATTTGTCCTAATTCTCTGTTGTTGTGTAATTAATCCAGTTTCTGTGGGTGAGGCATCTGAAGGAGACTTGGCTGGGTGTCAGGCTCTGGATCTTGCCTAAGGCTGCAGCCAAGTGTCAGCTGGAACTGCAGTCATCTTACTGATAAATGGGGGTTAGGATTCACTTCCAAACTCACTCAAGGTACTGAATTGGCAAGATTTAGCTCCTTGTGGGCTGCTGGACTGAGGTCCTATTTCTCTGTGAGGTGGCCCTCAATTCTTTGCCACATAAGCCTCTCAGTAGGCCACCTAAGAACAGGATGCTTCATCAGAGAGAATCAGTGAAAGGGAAAGAGGGAGTGCCGGTATGAGGGAAAGTGCAAGCAAGATGGAATTCACAGCCTTTGATAACCCAATATTGGATGCGACAGCCCATCACTTTTGTCATTTTCTATTCCTTATAAGTAAGTCACTAGTCCCAGCCTACAAACAAGGGGAAGGAGTCCTACAAGGTAGTGAAAACAAGGAGGTGGGGATCATTGGGAATCATTTTAGAAATAGCCTACCACATCATTTTTCAAGTTTTACCAAGAAAATAGTAACTTCTGAGAAGTATATTGCACATTAGTAGACTTCTACAAACCCAGACATATTTCAAAGTATCCAATTAGAGTTAATGAATCATTCTGTCTGAGCTTTTATCTATGTTAACATAGCAATAGGGTAGTTCACAGACAGCTCCTATGATAAGGGAAAGAGTAGGTATATCCATTACAAAAACAAAACAGCTTTTTTCTGTTTGTTTTCCAAATATAACCCAGCTCTCTTCCCTCTAAGATACTCCTTGACAACTTTTAAAGAGATTAGACACCACCTCAGCTCTTGAGGTCACTTTCCTCTTACAGCAAAGAAAGGTGCTCCCACACTCAGAGTCCATCTAAGTCACAGCCCACCTCTTATGCCTTCTGGTACCTAATGGTCCTGGGGCTGAAGTTTTATCTTCACAATTCACCCCAGGTTGGGAGTACCCATTTTCTTCAGTCCTCAAGGCACCAAAGAGACTTTGTTACTTGACTTAAAAGAGCATTGCAGTTCTTCTTGGGTCTTTCAATTCTCTTTCCAGATCATACTGTATATTACAAAATTGAAAACAAAGCAATCCTTTCTTTAAAGGAATTCTATTCTCTGAGAAGCACAGCTAGCTTTTGAAATTGTGTGATGCTCTTTCTCATCATACAAATTATATTTTTATATTAGTTTTCTTCCTTTTACAATGACCTAAAAAAATTTATATATATATATATATATATATATATATATATATATATATACACATACATAATATTTATGGGTTAGGAACAGTTAATTTCTCTTTCATTTGATTTATTAGATTCAATGCAATGCCAATTAAATACTTAGTAAGCTCTTCTAAAAGAGAAAATGACAAGATAATTCTAAATATATGGAGAGAAATACAAAAACTAGAATAATCGAGATAATCTTTAAAGAAGAAAGAGAAAGTTGGAGAATTTGAACATCCAGATTTCATGACTTAGTATAAGTTAATAAGCAGTATTAGGATGATGTAGTGTTAAGGCCCCTGGGTGGCTCAGTTGGTTAAGCATCCAACTTTGGCTCAGGTCATGGTTCATGGGTTAAAGCCCACATGGGGCTCTGTGCTGACAGCTGAGAGCCTGGAGCCTGCTTCAGATTCTGTGCCTGCCTCTCTCTCTCTGTCCTTTCCCTGCTTGCACTCTGTCTCTCTCTCTCTAAAAAATAATAAATATACATTTAAGAAAATTAAGATGATGTAGTATTGTCACTAAGATAGACTAAAGAATATGTGTAAAAGAATAGAGACCAGAAACAGAACCACATATTTGTAGACACCTGAGTTTCAACAAAGGCATCAATGAAGATCAGTAAGAAATAGAAGGATCTTACAAATGATGTTAAGGACAACTGGATATCAAATGAAAAACTATAAACCTTGACCTCTACCTCACACAATAACAAAAATTAATTTGAGATGGACATTAGCATGGAAGCCAAAAATGACGAATGATAAAGCTTCTAAATAAAAAAACATGAAAATATCTCAACGACTTGAAACAGGCAAAAAGTTATTAGATGCTAAAAGCATTAGTTATAAAATAAAAATTGATAAATTGTATTTCATACAAATAAAATTTCTACTTATCAAAAGACACTGTTAAGTGACAAGATAAACCATAGTGTAAGAAAGTATGTGCAATATAATATCTAACAAAGGAGTCATATCTGGAATATATAAACAATCAATAATAAAAAGACAACACAAATTAAAAATGTGCAAAATACCTGAAAAAGCACAGCATTTCACAAAAAATAGCATCTAAATGGCCAATAAGCATAAGAAAACATTCTCAAAATCATTAGTCATGAGTGAAATACAAATTAAAATTACAATAATATACCACAATATACTCATCATAATGGTGAAAGGGGAAAAAAGACCTACAATACCAAATGTTGTCAAAAATGTAGACTACCTGGAAATCTCATACATGGCTAGTGGAAATGAAAATGTTACAACTACTTTAGAAAAGTGGTAATTTAGGGGTGCCTGGGTGGCGCAGTCGGTTAAGCGTCTGACTTCAGCCAGGTCATGATCTTGCGGTCCGTGAGTTCGAGCCCCGCGTCAGGCTCTGGGCTGATGGCTCAGAGCCTGGAGCCTGTTTCTGATTCTGTGTCTCCCTCTCTCTCTGCCCCTCCCCTGTTCATGCTCTGTCTCCTCTGTCCCAAAAATAAATAAAAAACGTTGAAAAAAAAATTTAGAAAAGTGGTAATTTCTAACCAAAATAAACATTAACTACCCCATGAAAATTCTACTATTAGGTTTATACAGATAAGAAATGACTACATATGCTCACAAATTGCAGAAAAAAAATGCTCATGGAGGTAAAAAGCTATAAATAATACAAATGTTTTTCAAGAGAAGAATGGATAAATAAATTGTACTATTACAATGGGATGGCCTTCCATATGTAGAATACTATACAGCAGTGAAAAGAAACTCATTGGTCTGCAACAGCATGGATATGTTTTCAAAAAAATTATGTTGAGTGAAAGAAGACAACCACTAAAGAGTACAACTTTAGAATTTTATATGACTTTCAAGAATAGGCAAAAGTTGGAGTACCTGGATGGCTCAGTTGCTTAAATGTCTAACTCTTGATTTCGGCTCAGGTCATGGTCCATGAGATGGAGCCCCATGTCAGGCTTTGTGCTGACAGTATGAATCCTGCTTGGGATTCTCTCTTCCTCTCTCTCTGTCCCTCCCCTGCTCACATTCATTCTCTCTCTCTCTCTCTCCCTCTCTCTCAAAATAAATAAACATTAAAAAAAAAGATTAGGCAAAACTAGTTCATGGAGATAGAATAACTGATACCATGGGAGGGGATGTGGGATACTAAAGAGTGGAAATGGGCATGAGGTAACTTCCTGGAGTGATGGAAATGTTTTAGATCTTGATCTAGATGATAGCCACATTAGTATATAAATATGCAAAAAAAAATATTTGACCTATACACTTCAGATGCCTGAATTTTATAATGTGGAAATTATACCTCAATAAACACTGAAAAAATTAAAATATTGAAAATGCTTTTTTCTTTTTTTTATGTTTATTTATTTTTCAGAGAGAGAGACAGACAGAATACGAGCAGGGGAGGAGCAGAGAGAGAGAGAGACAGAATCTGAAGCAGACTCTAGGCTCTGTGCTGTCAGAACAGAGCCCAACACGGGACTCAAACACACAAACCATGAGATCATGACCAGAGCTGAAGTCGGATGCTTAACCAACTGAGCCACCCAGGCACCCCTGAAAATGTGTTTTTCTAATTAGGCACAACCTTCTACTCCACTTCCATAGAACACCCAGAAAATTTTTAATATTCTACCATGTCGTTTGGAGAAGTATATCCTCCCATCTTTCCCTGCTTGGAATTACTAAGTAATTCCTTTAGTGAACTCCTATTTATGCAGTATTCACTGTATCTTCTTAAAGAGCAGAACTGGATTTGTGGAGCCACAGATGAGGGAAAAACTACTTTATCCTAGAGTACATTTTCCCCAGTGATTGGCTCAGGGCAGGCAGCCTGGGCTCCTGAGTGGAACAGGATGACAGCCAACTCCTAACCAAACACACAAATTTCTGGCTCAACTAGAAATTCAGGGGTAGGAGCCTCACATACAGACAGGTGACTGAGTACAGAGATGGGAGCTCCTTGCCTCCATTTAATCCCTTGTCCTTTTTCTCAGGAGCCTGCTTGACAAAACATATGATGGCGGATTAAGAGAGAGGGCTCATCTTGACAAATAAAAGGTTGCTAACCCACCTTCAAAAGAGCTGAGATAATTCAACAGGAATTGTTTCTTTCCCGAGAAGTACCAAGGAACTGATGGCATCTAAGGTGGTTGTCTAGTTAAGGGTGGAGTCAGAGCTAGCATTGTAGATAAAGCGAAGGAGGTTAGTAAGACAGGCTTTCCAAACACATGGGAACATGGGGTGGGGAGGTGGCTTGATATGTTTCCAGAGTCCATGCCAGCTGAGGGTATCTGGTACCGTATTCTTCAGGGAAATTCTCCTAAATATCTTCCAAGCTCCTATTCTTTGAGACAGAATTAGACCAGGCTCTGTTGCTAAAGGCACAATCAGCATTTCATAGGTGTTCAACATGGATTATACTCATTTTTTCTAAATGAGCCAACAACTAAAGTTTTTTTTCAGGAATTACAAGCTTTAATGCAGAGAAGCAATGTTATGTACAAAAGGTGAGTGAATCCTATTCTATTGCTCCTTGTTCACTGTCTCATTGTCCTCAACTTCTAAGGATGTTGATACCTGCTGTTACCTTAAACATTTATAACCTTACACCAGAAATACCAATGACTTTTATTTTTGTAATGCTTATTTACTTATTTTGAGAGAGACATCTTGCAAATGCAAGCAGAGGAGGGGCAGAGAGAGAGGGAGGGATAAAGAATCCCAAGCACCCTCCACACTGTCAGCACAGAGCCCAACTCAGGGCCCAAACCCATGAATCGCAAGATCATGACCTGAGCCAAAATCAAGAGTTGGATGCTTAACCAACTGAGCCACCCAGGTGCCCCTGACTTCTAAACTATTACATGTTTGTGGCATTTTATAATAATGCACTTTGCTGTTTAAGACTTTTAGGAGCAAACACACACACACACACACACACACACACACACACACACACAATTGTTCTGATCAGCTTACAACACAAACTGTTAGAAGTCTGCACGTAGACAGAACACCCTAGAGTATGTAAAAGTATGAGATTAAATAAACTCATATAAATTTTAGATAAACATTGACTCCTTTAAAATATTACCTAGTAAGATACTTATTCTGACAAAAACTCCTCTTTGTTCCTAGAACTAGTTTGTCAGTGGCACATAACACAGTGACAGATAAAATGAAACTCATTATTTTATAATTACAATTTTCTTCAACTAGGAAAGATGTTGGCCCAGCTTACAATCAAAATCAAAACCACCCTTAAAGAAGATGATACACCAGGGGCGCCTGGGTGGTGCAGTCGGTTAAGCGTCCGACTTCAGCCAGGTCATGATCTCGCGGTCCGTGAGTTCGAGCCCCGCGTCAGGCTCTGGGCTGATGGCTCAGAGCCTGGAGCCTGTTTCCGATTCTGTGTCTCCCTCTCTCTCTGCCCCTCCCCCGTTCATGCTCTGTCTCTCTCTGTACCAAAAATAAATAAACGTTGAAAAAAAAATTTTTTTTAAAAAGAAGACGATACACCATAACTGAGGCAATTTTAAAATATCCATAATTCAAAAGAATAATTTTTTTAAAAAGTATGGTAAGCAATGGAAGTATTATAGGAATATGTGACAAGCCTCCCAAGTCATTCTTTAAAGGACGGAATTGCCATTTTTGATAAAAAGACCTTTTGTGAATTTTTTTAAAAAGAGAGAAACCCACCCAATTTCATTCTAGTGTTACCATTCCTCTATCAATGAGAACATTTACACCATGTATCTCACCATCACTCTATGAATAAACCTCTTTAGTTTTTTTAAATAAAATTCATATAAAATTTTCCTATTAATAAATTAATATAAATTAGCAAAGAGTTCGGGAAAGAGAGAAAAGTATAAAGAAAATATAATCACCTATTATTCCACCATGAGAGACTGATCATTTTAAAGGTGAATTTTCTATATTACCTTAAAAAGAATTATGATGAAGCTGAGATGACCCAGCTGTTTGAGAAATAATATTCAGGAAAATTTGCATTTATCTTGTAAAAAATGAACACTGGGAGAGAAAATCAAGTTACAACATTCTCTCTAGAAGTCAGACCTCAACTAATCAATGCGAAGCATATAAGTGCCTTAGGTGTTACAGATTCTTAGCCTTTTATCTGAAGCAGTAGTGCCTTTCCCACCTCAGAGAGTTTTGTGCCACAGAATGCAGCAAACCAAGGGGTGTTTGTCTTTCCAAGCAAATTGGGTTCAGTAAGACAGAATAGGAAGTACTATTAGCTTTTCCAATACAATTAGAGCCACTGAAACCTTTCATCCACTGGCCATGGTCAAATCCAAACAATCCTGCCAACACCTGGACTCCAGAAACAAAAGGCTCTACTCTTCCCAAGGGCCCCAAAGTTTACCTATGAGGACCAAGGTAAGGAAGAAAGCATTCTTAACAAATAATTTCCACAGCCCTCAAGTCTAAACCTAAGTTTACTATTAATTATTGTAATTATAAGCCAACAAAGGTATATGGCACCTGAATTCCTCCATCTATATTACTATAAGTCCACATAAAACCAACTGAATGAGCATTTCCTCTTTATCATATTTCTGTATTCCTTTGGCCATGGTGATGCTCTTTCCCTGTGTCTCAGTCATTGGGCTGAGGGCTGACACTATGAATCTGGAACAAAGTGAGGACCAGTATGGGTTGAAGAGGCAGACCTCAGAGATACCAGCATACAGTGAAGGCTGAAGTAATAGGACTAGATCACAACCCAATGAAGAGTATGTAGAGTAAAAAGAGGAAAAGACCAAGATGGAGATCTGAGGAACTCTTAAAGTCTGGCAGGACACAGTGACTGACAAAAAGTAGGAGACAAGGAACAGGGACATGCACAATGGTATCTGCATTTTGAATGCATACTATATTATCATTATTTTTTATAAAAATCTCCTTTATTTTTAATATCTCAATGGCAAGAACTTTGTCTTTTTTATCTTTGGGTCTTCTTTAGCACCCAGCAGATGCTTAACTGATACCTACAGAAGAGAGAAAAGAAGAAAACTATAAAAGCAGAGATGAAGGAAAAAATGGAATGGAGGAAGTGGAACTAGGAAGACAGGAAGGAGATAAGCAGCCAGAGGTAATATTTCCCCAAGGATTCCCTGCCCAGCCTGCTTGTTATAAACTTAGAACTATGGTGACCAGGTCAGGCTCTGAACCGGAAGAAACATGGCAAGAAGCTTGGATATGGAGCATTTGAATGCATTTGAATTCACTGATGAGGAAACTCAAGTCAACTCTAGGGGATCAGCCTCCAGAGCAGAGATGAGGAGCCCTACTCCCATTCAGAGTACACAATGCTTCTAGATGTACAACAACAAAAAAATAATGGAAACTTAGTAAAGTCAAGCCTTCTGAAGTGAAGACCTCTTCCTTGGTTCTTTAGGCTGCTGAACGGAAAAGCAATAAAATACACCTCAGGAATTCAGCTGGCCCGATACTAAAAAGAATGTACAAAAGACTTGGTAGCAGCCAAATAATTACGTGTTTACAATTTTCCATTTATCCTGGTACACTGGCTTGCAGGAGATAGGACTGTGAGGTGACAAAGGGAGGGCAGAATGGAGCTGGTTCACAAGGCATTCATACTGCCCTGATGGTGAATTCCCCACAAAGGTGGTAAATGCTAGCTCCCCAACTGGCTGTGGTCTGCATCATCTAAAAACTCTTACTTATTTTCTCCCAACCAAAGTTTATCTCCATTTGATTTTGTAGGTCCTTGAAGCTAATAAATTATAGAACTACTTTCCCAGAAAAATATTTTTTTTATGGAAAGAATCAAGTGTAATCTAGAGGAAACACTCATTGTCTGAATTCCAACAAACCTATTCCATGATATGGCTGAGTTCTCACACTCTGCCCAAAACCAAAAGACGTACTATGAATTAGAAATAATTTAAGACCCTTGATCCAACACTCACACTGTGTTACAAATTCGATTCTCTAATTGGAAGGTGGGGTGAGGGATAGGGAAGTTCAGAAAAAAATCTTTTTATCTAGCCATACCTGGAACAGTTCTTAAGATTCTGTACTTTATCATTTTGGCTTTGTTTGTGTATGTTACGTACACCAAAAACTGTCAAAGTACAAAACTCATTTCTAGAGCAACCTAAAGTCAGCGCATACAAAACAATCAATTAAAATAGTGTGTATGTTATGTACACCAAAAACTGTCAAAGTACAAAACTCATTTCTAGAGCAACCTAAAGTCAGCCCATACAAAACAATTAATTAAAATAGTGTGTTGCTTTTCTGCAGTTCCTTCTGAACACAACATTAATTTTCTGGGTACTTATTTTCATAAATGGCATAGCATAGCCTATTCTTTTTTATGGAGTCCTCATTACCTGTCCAATTTTCCCTCCACTTACCTTCCTGGCCCTCCCCTCCAAGAAATGCATTAAAAACCAACCCATTTCTTTACAGCATTCATACACACACACACACAAGCACAGATACCCACTGTGCTGACTACACTTTCTTATGTTCCATATTCTTGAAACTCCGGCATTTGGAGTGTTGATCCTAGAAAGACTGCCCCTCCCAGGGGTAACTAATTTCTAGAGATAACAAATTACTTCCCTGGGAGTAAGCCTTTAATAAATAAGCCAACCAATCCAGGGTCGTTTATCAAATTCTTCTTTATCAAATTCTCAAACACCAAGCCAATATTCCCCTTGCCTTAAATCACCTCAGGCTCAGATACCAAACAACTAGGGACCATCCCTATATTCCTCAGCCCACCCAAATTATACAAAGTATTTAATCCTAAACTTACTCAGTGTATCTTCCCTGCCTCACCCATTTCTTCCCACAAAAATCCCAGTAAAGGCTATGGTAAGCCATGCTCTGCCCTCCCCTCTTCTGCCTCCTGATTCAACCTGTTATTTCCCTGTATGGCTCTGCACATCCTGGTATGCTATGCCATGTGTTTCCAGGTATCTGTAAGTGTAAAATTCTTCCTCTGTGACAATTCATTTCTGTGTTTGTGTGTCTTACCATACCTGATAAGAACAAATCTTGGGTACACTTTTAACACATCCATATTCTGAAAAAAACCAATAACCTAAGTGCTTTAGAAATCGTTCACTGTTAACTAGGCCACATAAAAATAGAGGGACATGGATGAAAAATTCTAGTTCAGTGCTCTAATTCCTAAGGAAGAAAGCAACCTCTAAGTACTATCTCCAAATCTCATTCTATCTAACTGAGAATGAGGGTCCTTACTTTAAAACCAGGCCTGTGAACACAATTGTGTTTTTATGAATCTGTTTATATAATATGTATATACATATGTGCTGTGAGCTTCTTAAGGCCAAGCATGATAACTCACACTTTTTTGCTGCTCCAAGCAAAGGGAAGGATCACATTGCATAAATAATATTTTTTAGTGATTAATACATGCCCACTGAAGTTAGAGTTTGGACAAAATTGTGGATTTGCCTCTTACTACCTTAAGCAAGAAGTTACTCATTTTCCTCAACTCAATTTCCTCAACTATAAAATGGATATAATGATATGGCATACCCCAAACAATTAAATGAGTATTAAATTTAATAACTTTAACAAAGTTCCTAGAATATAGAAAATCTTCAATAAATATTTTCTAATACAATTATTGTGGTGAGTGCTTCAGAGTCACAGTTAGGTGAAACAGCATTTAAAACAAAGTCTTTTCTTGCTATGGCAAAATTGCTTACATCTACCCATCAGTTTAATTAGGAAAAATAAAACAGAAAAGGAAAATATATTAAGCACATTCTGTAAGCCATCCATGGAGCTAGACCCTTTGCTTTATGTATTTCATCTAATTCACACAAACACAACGAAGTGACATCATAATTGCTTCACAAATGAGGTGACTAAAGCTCAGAGAGACCAATCTCTTTAAGATAACCCATCTTTTAAGTAGCAGAGTCAGGATTTGAATAAAAACCTTTAGGGGCACCTGGGTGGCTCAGTCGGTTGAGCGTCCGACTTTGGCTCAAGTCATGATCTCACGGTTCGTGAGTTCGAGCCCTGCATCAGGCTCTGGGCTGACAGCTCAGGGCCTGGAGCCTTCTTCAGATTCTGTGTCTCCCTCTCTCTCTGCTCCTCCCCTGCTCACACTCTGTCTCTCTCTCAAAAATAAATAAAGATTAAAAAAAAATTTTTTTTAAACTATCTAATTCCCCAAGCCCACTGGTCTTTGTTGTCTCCCAAGTACAAATGTACTCCAATATCCTGGGAAAGTTCAATTATTATGGGAGTTCCTGGGAACTGGCAGAGAGCAGAAATGATACAGTGATGTGCTCCTTAGAGAAAATGTCCAAGGTTGCCCCTGTAAACAAAAAACGTGGAGGGCACCTGAGTGTTGCAGTCAGTTAACTGTCTGACTCTTGATCTTGGCTCAGGTCATAATCTCACAGTCCATGAGTTTGAGCCCCATATCAGGTTGTGTGCTGACAGTGCAGAGCCTGCTTGGGATTCTGTCTCTCCTTCTCTCTGCCCCTCCCGTGCTTATGCTCGTGCTCTCTCTCTCTCTCTCTCTCTCTCTCAAAATAAATAAATAAACTTAAAAACAACATGGAGTACAGATAAAAGGACTGAGGAAAGTGCTTGTATGAAACATGAAATATAAAAAGGAAATATGAACAGACAGAAGTAGATGAAACAAGAACTGCAAGAATTTAGAAAAGAAGTGGGGGGAAAAAGTACGGCATCACAAAAATGAAGTTTACATTCAATGAGCAGTAAGGAGAGTAAACCCTGACACAAATATAGTAAAAGACATGGAGGATGTAGTTTAAAAAGTGAGTAAAATAAGATGGAAGTACAAAAAAAAACTGTTAAAAAAATCAGAGAAAAAGATGACAAATACAGAAAAAACTAAGTAAGACAACATGAGTCAAAGTGACATTTCTGAAGAAAACCCAAATAAAGAAACAGTAAAATATTTCAAGATATAATTCAAAATGACTTCTGCTTGCTATCTCAGGTAGCAGCTCTCCAGGACAAGTTAGTTCTTGCAGGGGCATTCTGACATTCTCTACACAGTTACATACATCAAATCAGGCTCTTCAACTCCAGCTCTATCAGCCAATCCCAGGAGTGCGAAGTTTTGAATAATAAAATTGAGTTCTCAGGTATAAAAGCTATACTTTTTTTCCAAAAAGAAAGAAAGACTGATCCACAAATTAAAATTAAAAGATACATCTCATCCCTAGGAAAACAAAATCACAGAATAATTGTCCAACTTCAAAGATAAAAAAGAATCCTTTTAGGGGCTCCTGGGTGGCTCAGCTGGTTAAGTGTCCAGCTCTTGATTTTGGCTCAGGTCATGATCTCACGGTTCATGAGTTTGAGATTGGGCTCCAAAATGGCAGTACAGAGCCTGCTTGGGATTCTGTCTCCCTCTCCCTCTCCCTCTCCCTCTCCCTCTCCCTCTCTCTCTCTCTCTCTCTGCCCTTCCTCTGATTGCTCTCTATCACTCTCTCTCTCTCTCTCAAAATAAATAAATAAACATTAAAAAAAAAAGAATCCTTTCAGTATACTGAAAAAAAATATCAGGTCACTTACAGAGGGTGAAAAAAGTCATGCAGTAAAGCATGCTAACAAAGTCCACAAAAAATGAAAAAAAATAAACAGTAAAGCAATGCTAACAAAGTCCACAAAAAATGAAAACTGTAACCCAAGAATTTTATTATCTACCAAAAGAAGTGTAAAAACAATAGGTACATAATTCTGAAAATGCAAGAGTTCAGTGACTATAGTTTTTCACTTGTGGAAGCTACTAAAATTATTACCTAAACAAAACAACTGAAAGGCCTCCTTAAAATAATCGCTGGTTATTTTGTGTATTTCATCCACTCAATCAAAGGAGAGTAACTAGAACAACTATAGGTATTTATTTATACAACAGAAGGTAAATGTTATAAATCCTGGGGATGTGTATATAATTAATAACATTTTTAAAGTGAAAGAGAGGGAAGCTGTGTGGTGACTTAAGTACAACTGAATTTGACTACTGTACAGTTAGAATTAAAGACTCCAATCCTGAGTCTAAAGGGTGGACCCTGGAAGCCAGGACACAAGAGGAGAGTTGTAGGGGCACCTGGGTGGCTCAGTCATTTGAGCGACCGACTTCAGCTCAGGTCATAATCTCACGGTTTGTGAGTTTGAGCCCCACATTGGGCTCTCTGCTGACAGCTCAGAGCCTGGAGCCTACGTCAGATTCTGTGTCTCCCTCTCTCTCTGCCCCTCGCCTGCTCATGCTCTGTCTCTGTCTGTCTCAGAAATAAACATTAAAAAAATAAAAATAAATAAATAAAAAAAAGAGGAGAGTTGTAAATAGCCCTTTCCCTGGCAGACCCCAGCCATGACAAGAAAACTGTGGTTAGAGGGCCTCAGTGAAGGAACTCTAAGGAACCTTCAACAGTATCCCAGGAGAGTGTCAGTATTTGGATATCTGCTGTCTTAGGTTGGGTTACTAAGAAGCAAACTCTGAAATGAGGGTTAATGTGTAATAAGTGACTTATTAAGGAAGTATGTTCAGAGAATCTGGTAAGAAGGTGAGAGACAGGACAAGGAAGGAGAAGAAGCCAAGGAAAGATGAGATTTCCAGCATAGTTCCAGCCTCAGGCTGATCTCAAAGGGAGCTCTGGGGCATAAATTACACCTCAAGAGTTCGTCCCTTTTTGTGGCAAAGGCATAAGGCTTTCATTTTCCTGTTCCAGTCAGTCATTGCTTCGAATGAAGGAATGAAGGAAGACATAAACTCCCAGACTACCAGGCACACTTAGATCTCTACACTTATAAGTGAAGAGGCTGCAGTAGCCCAAGGGAGTTCCTCTAAAAAAGTGGCAGGTGCAAGTTCCCGCAGCCCACCAAACCTGGAAGAGCCAGAGAAAACAAAGTGAGTGGAGAGGAGCAGCAAACGAGTAAGGATGGGAAACATCAGAAGGCAGGCTAAGCCCCAAAGCACATCTGAGCCAGAGCCACGTCCCAGGTAGCTAAGTAAGGGGAGATGTTTCCACTGGGAAGAGAGATTGATATTTTGATTCTATATTAATTCACACTCTTTAAATGAAAATGAGACTCTCCATAAATAACTGAAAGTGACTAGAAAAACTACGGGAAGTACCAGAGAATTCATCCATGGGTGGGCAAGGAAACAACAGAGGTAAATTTTAAGTAAATTTGGTCATGAGCAGAAATAAAGTTACTTGTTTATAAACTCCAACTCATTTAACAAACTGCTTACAAATATGTGCTACATACCCCATTAATTTGATTATATTCACATAGGTTAGATCTGGGTGGGGGGCAGGGGAGGCAACAAACTGGTAACAGCAGTTGCCCCTGGGGAAGGGGACCAGGTGACTTTGAAGCAGTCAAACATTTATTTAAAGGGCGCCTGAGTGGCTTAGTCGCTTGAGCATCCAACTTCAGCTCAAGTTATGATCTCATGGTTCATGAGTTTGAACCCCACATCGGGCTCTCTGCTGTCAGCACAGAGCCTGCTTCAGATCCTCTGTCTCCCTCTACCCCTTCCCTGCTCACACTTGCTCTTTCTCTCAAAAATAAACACTTTTAAAAATTTATTTAAAAAATAAAATCATTTAGGGGCAACTGGGTGGCTCAGTCGACTAAGCATCCGACTTCAGCTTGGTTCATGATCTCATCGTTTGTGGGTCTGAACCCCACTTTGGGCTCTATGCTGACAGCTCAGAGTCTGGAGTCTGCTTCAGATTCTGTGTCTCCCTCTCTCTCTGTCCCTTCTCCACTCACACTCTTTCTGTCTCTCTCTCAAAAATAAAACATTAAAAAATTAACAATTAAATCATTTAAAGTTAAAATCCTTTAACTAATAAGAAAAATAAAGCAAACAAAATCAAACAGGAAAGTAAGCTGAAGTCAGGTATGAGTTAGTTTGTAAAGTGTATTGCACAGTCTCATCAACTTGCTATGAAGGCAAATTTGGCTCTAAGTTCTTGGCTACCAGTATGAAGAAAGGAACACCACAGTTCCCAGTATCCATCAGGGGAAAACAAACCATTTATTTAGGAAAAGCAATGCTATTCCTACAACTAAGATTAGAACTAAATTTCTCCTATGGGTCCTCTCTTTTGGATCCTAAAAAGGAATCAACGTTTTCACTAACCTCATTATTATAAACAGGGGGAAACTTCATAGAGTTGCCAATCTTATGGTATTAGTTATTATTAGTAATAAGAACTAAAGGTGATATGAACCAGGGATCATTACTGGCTTCATAGGTGAAGTAATGAAATCATAGCAATTATCTGGTTTTAGTAGGAGCAACAGGAAGAAAACTAAGGAGTCTACAGCACTGAATCATTAGGCCGTTGCTTGAAATTCACTTACTCTTTTGACTTGGATGCAGCCTACCGTGTGCCAAAGATTGAATTTCACAATGGGGCACCTGGGTGGTTCAGTCAGCTGAGTGTCCAACTTTTGGCTCAGGTCATGATCTTGCAGTTTATGAGTTCAAGGGCCATACTGGGCTCTGTGCTGACACTTCAGAGCCTGGAGCCTGCTTCAGATTCTGTGTCTCCCTCTCTCTCTTCCCCTCCCCCACTCATGCTCTGTCTGTCTCTCTGTCTCTCAATAAATAAATAAACACTTAAAAAATTAATTTCATGAGTATTTGTCTTCAGATAATATTTGAACTTTGAGTCCTATGCACTACATTACAAATGAATAGTACAGTTGCACAAAATATTCACCTAAGTACCCTCACTGCAACCCAAAGCAAATGTGAATCACCTACCACTACACCTCTATTAGAATGGATAAAATTACAAAGACTGGACCATACCAAGTACTGGCAAGGGTGTGGAGGAATTGGAACTCTCATACATTCCTGGTAAGACTATAAAATGACGCAATCACTTCAGAAAACAATTTGACAGTTTCTTTAAAAATTATACGTATACCTACCATATGATCTATCCATTCTACTCCTAAGTATTCACTCAACAGCAAAGGGAAACTATATCCATAAAGACCAATGCACAAACAGTAGCAGTTTTATTTGTAATAGCTAACAACTGGGAGCAACCCAGACATCAAATCAACAATTGAATGGATAAACCAATTGCAGTAGAGTCATACCATGGAGTACTCCTCAACACTAAATAGAAAGGAACTATCAATACATGCAGTATCAGTGGTTAGTGGTTATTATAGGCCAGGCACTTTACATTGTTTCATTTTAGCTTCATGCGGACCCTATAAGCTAAGTACTACTCTCTTTTTAGAGTTGAGAAAACTAAAGCTAAGGGAAGTGAACAACTTGTCTGGGCTCGTACAGGTGGGCACAGACCAAGCAAGCCAGTCTGACTTGGCCAGAGACTGTTCACACACACTTTACTCACAAGAGTGCTTTGGGTTCCTTCGACCCACCAACCTCTTCAAGGTAAAGCTGTACCATCCAGGAGATGACTTCCAAAAATTAGAAGGGGTTCAGAGTTTGTGGGGAGAGGGTAACTGTGAAGGAGGAAGAAACTTTTTCTTTTTACAGATAATGTCCCCAGAGGACTCACCCTTTCCTATCACTCAGCTCCAAATCCTCAAATCTTAATATTGATGTGTCAGATCTGGGGACCCATTGGAGTGCTCCCCAGAGAGTCTGCCCTCTGTGTCAAGGCACAGGTCCATACAAGCAGCAGCTCCACCTGGGTACCTATTACTGAAGCAAGCTGCAATTTGATATTCTCTTACTGTTTACTTGTGCCTTAATTACAGGGTGGGGGGAAAGAGCGTCTAAAGTTTGCCAAAAACTTCGGTGATTTTTTTTAAAGTTCCTTACTTTCTTTCCAGTTGTTCAACTCTGTTGGGAAAGGCAAAAGGAATGCTTTCAGAACTGAGCTTGCTGCTAAGTTGCCAGGGTTTAGAGATCTCTGCAAAGGTCATTGTTTTCTGTAAAGGTCATTGTCTTTTCATGAAAACCCCGGTAAAGCATGCCAATGCAGGAAAACCACCAGCTTGCCAAATGTCCAGTGTCCCAGTCACCTGCTCTTCCTGCCCTAGGAAGGATGTGGATGATCTCTGGAGTAAAGACATCGGATTGGTTTTGTTCCTTTCTTGCTCTTAAATCAGCTGCAAAATGCATGAACAAAGCACACACAGTATGATTCTCAAAGCCCCTGTACAGCCTCCTCGTTAAACACCAGCAGCTGCTGGGTGTTGCACAGACCAAGATAAGCAATATGACATTTGAGGCCATTTACACTGCATCCTGAGTGTACATCACTGTGCTCTCAACTGAATATCTGGAGTTTCAAGCTTTAAAGAATACCCCACCAGTGAAAACACAGAGCAAGGCTGAGCTCTGAGCCAGGGGTCCCGGGTGGGGTGGGGGGTGTACAGCAGGAGTGGCAGACAGAATCAAGAAACCTAATCACGAGTTACTTGCTCTTTAGAAAAGCAGTTCTGTTAACAAGAGAATTAGGGCAGGATGATTTTGGCAAGCCTCGTGTTATGTTAGCTGCACAAACTTTTCCTTTCCTCTTATGCAGCCTCTTAATAATTGGGTGGGAGCTTCTTTTCACATTTGACAAAGAGGCGATTCCTGTCAGATGTTTTTCAGAGGGGTTCCACCCTAGCTTTGCCAAGCACACACAATTCCAGATGCAACCCTGAGTCTATTTAGTTTGAGAAGATTAAAGTTTGTAGCCTCCTTGCCATTGGCAGGATTTTCACTCTCCTCCTTTCCTCACAGTTTTCTCATATTACTTAAAGGAAATCTTACCCTTATCTTACACCAGGTCTTCACAAAAAATATAAGGCAGTGGAGAAAAGACTCAGAGAGTTACCAGGGGCAGCTGGCATCTAGGTGGAAGCTGCCAAACCACACAAGTGTTTCCTAATTGGAAACATGTCCCTTCCCCACTGGGTGCCTCTAATTTACCTCTCTATAGGCAGATATTAATTTTCATAACCATGGTGGGGCTTGATGGAGGAAATTACTTCAACTACTTCCCTTCCATCTTCCTGCCTATTTCCACAGCCTCTATGTCTCCTTCCCTTCCTCCCACAGCTCTGCCTCAGCCACCCATCAGCAACAAATACAAATATAGCTCTCAATGGTGTTCCTGCATCTAAAAGACAGGTCTCCATAAACAGTCTGCACAAACCACACTCCAATCCCTGCAGCTAGGCCACTGCCCTGAGAGTGTTCTCATCATCACCTGAGGCTAGGACCAAGGTGGGGGTACCTTAAATACTACAAGGATGTACAGACGCTCCCACACTGATCATGCAAAAAGGAAAAAAAAAAAAAGGTAAAGAAAAAAAATCCCCTGCAAAGAAATTATCTCTAGAGAAAGTTTGTTAAAAAGATGACTAAACATATAAATCTTCCACTTAAGGCAGACTACTTAAATATATGTGTACATATCCTTTCCTTCAACCCATTAATTCATTCATTTAATTTTATATCCATTTAGAGCATACTATATGCCAAGCACTATTCCAGGCACTGGAGATTTAGCAGGAAAGAAACTAAATTCCCTGCCCTGTGGAGCAGGCATTGTGGTAGAGTGAAACACACACACATACACACACACACACACACACACACACACACACACACACACACACACAGATATATTTCAGGTTATGATAGGGATATGAAGAATAAGTAAGTAAGGAGGAGGAAATAAAGAGATGGGGACTGGGAATAATGTGTTTTAGATAAGCAGTCATGGAGGCCCACTTGAGAAGGTGACAGCTGAGCAGAGACCTCAAGGAAGTGAGACATGAGCCATAAAGATATCTGAGAGAAAACCACACTAGGCAGAGGAGAAATCAAGTACAAATGTCCTGGGGTGGGAGTGAGCTTGGTACTTTCACAGAACAGTAAGGGGGCCCTTATGGCTGGAGTAGAAGGAACAAGGAGAGATGAATAGGAAACAAGGTCACAGATGAGGGAACCATGATGGCATAGGCTCAGAACGAGACTGGCAGACTCTGGCAAGTCCTAGGCAGAGTATAGATACCATATAATTAATGGTCTAGAAAGATCTCTTTGTGTGGGGAGAGACTGAGTGTTCAGGGACAGAAACAGTGAGCCAAATTCAGAGGCAACTGCAGTAATCCAGACAAAAGGTGATGGTGCTGGGAAAAGGTGGTAACAGTGGAGATGGCAAAAGAGGAGAGTTTCTGGATATATTGAGAAGACAGAGCTACAGGATTTACTGATGTACTGGGTTGACTGCATTTTTTTGATACTGAAACATCAGAAATGGGGGTCTCTTGAATTCTGGTGCTTAGGCTAGGGGCAAAAAAGGCTCCATTTACTGAGCACCTGTTATGTGCCAAATGCAGTCTTAGTTATTTTCACAGAGACTTCCTCCTTCTAAGTCTACAGTAGGTTTAACTATTTCCATTTCACAGATCAGGAAAGGGATAGAGATCTGAGCCACTGTAAGCCAGAACCCACAGCCCATCACCCTGAGCTCCTTATAGAGAGACAAACCCCGAGGGTGTGCAGAGCAGAGGGCTTGGTGAGTGTCCGTGAGCTCAGCAGGGTAGGCACTGACATCCTCCATGGCTGCTGCAGCTTCTCATCAGAATTCCAGGGTGGAGATACAAGTCCAGGGTCTGACCCAGCCCTGACCTTCCTCAAGAGGATCCAGGATGCGATTGTTAAGGCTGCAGTTGCCAGAAGCAGGAAAGCCTACTGGGCAAAGGAAAGAGATCTTGGTGACCCTTCTAAACCTAAGCACAGCTTTCTTGTGCAGCCTAGGATGGCACCACCCGGCTGCTGCCAGCAGCCCCTGTAGGCAAACTGACCTGAAATTCATATTTTCCACATTTCTGTCTCCACACCCCAAAAACTTTCAGCTAACTATCCTGGGAGGAACCCAGAGGCTGTCTAAAGGCCAGCCAGGGCTGTTTGGAGGAAATGGGCCCACTCAATCTGAGTGCACCTGCACTGGGCGTAGTGTATTTCTCCTCTGGTTGCCAGAGTGACAGAAACAACAGTGGCTACTGAAACCCCCTTAACACCACAGCTCAGGCTGACCCTGACCAACAGAAGCCAACTCTGCATCCTGGTCCCTTCCTTGTTCTTCCACCCACCGATAAGTATCTGCTCTGACACCAAGAACTTACCCAATTCTTACACTGAGCTGAAACTGTTCTTAAAGCTTGATCAGCTGTGCTCTTCCTGGCACTCCTGGTTTTCTCTGATTCCCAGACCCCAGGGAGAGGGTGGAAGCCTGGATCCAGGCATGGAGCAGAATGTCCATCTGGGGGAGGGCTCCCTGGAGGCTCCTCTTTGGAACCGTTGCACAGGCTACTTTATTCTAAACCCAAGCAGAATGTGTAGTCCCCTTAGATATGGTCATGGCTGCAGACCCCAGAGTTTGTACCCCAACATACATGGGTCTGGCTACTTTCCTTATTAACAAATCCCATCTCATGAGAGGCACTGAGGCTGTAGGTCCACCCCTTTATTGAGGGAATTAGTGCCTTCATCCCATACAAAAAAGGTCCTACTTTGAGAGGACAAGTGATTTATGGTAATTTATGATACCAACCTATTGCTTTGAAAGTGCCTAGGAAATGAACAACTTGTCCTGCCCATTAATTCACAAATGGGCATCATGAGCCAGAGACATACTTGCTCTGAAGCAAAGTATACAGCCCCAGCCTCAAAATCATAGTGTACAGTGTGCTTGAATTTCCTCTCTCAGGCTGCAGCAGAGCATCTCATGCTGCATCAAAAGACTGAATACCAGAGTTCTTCCCTCCATTGTATTAGGATCCACCACAGGAATTATCCTTGAGGGTGAGGGAGAAGGGTACCTCTGTGCTATTTCTTTAGTTCTCTTTGAAATCCTACAAGTTAGAGATATCATTTCCTTCATATTACAAATGAGAAAAACAAAGTTCAGAGAGATTAAGCGACTTGCCTGAGATCACAGCAAGCAAGTAGCAGGACCATGACTTAAATCTAGATTTCCTAATCCACATTATACTCCAGAGGTTTGCTGAAGGGCTTAAATAAGGAGCTCTTTTTCTTGATTATTCTACACAATAAACTAAGGCATATCTGCTAAGCCCTACCTTCTAAATTCTTTTTTCAGCTCTCTATATAATGTTCTCTTCGCTTTAATAGGCACTTACATGCGCGACAAAATAAAAGACAGCTTTTACTGAAAATCAACTTTCAGTTTCCATTCTTCTTGCAAATTTTTGCAGAGAGCATCTATTACATACAGAACACTTTGGCCATTACAATGACATGATACATAGCTCCTCTTCTCATCAAACTTGCAATGAGGCTGGGAAGATAAGAAATGGACCCAAAGAAGACTATACCAAGCAGATATGGTTTGAGCCCTGAGAGAACGGTGCCCTCTAGGGTACTGAGAGGTCTAAGGAGTGAGACATCAATTCTGTCTGACATAATCAAGGAAGGATTCCTGGAGGGGTGACTTTGAAGCTGAGCTTTAACTGTCACATGGAATTTTCATTGAGATTGAGGATTTTCACTTTAAAAAAACATCAAATTGGACCTTACATTCAGATTTTTACACCCCCCCAAATTTTGATATAAATAATAATAGTATTTCCAATATCATTCTGCAACATGTCCCCTGACAAGGAGCATCTCCCAGAAGAAACAAGTATCAGTACCCAGAAAAATACAACCCAGTAGCCCATTTCATCTGACTCTATCCATTTTTGCATGGGTGACAAGCTTCCCCTCACGTTGTACCATCCTCTCTTCCTTCACTGTCTGGTGTCTGCCTGCCTACAGCAGCCAGTAAAAAGCTTAGAACTGCTGAAGAGGGCTATATTCAACACTGTTTCTCATTCTCCATTTAGAAACCAGCAGAGTGCTCATTTCTTAAGAGTAAGACAGGCCTTGTACAGACAGGTGATTGATTCCAGGACCATTTACCCCAAAGAGAAAGGTTTTTGTCTCATCTTCTGTGACTTTGCAGCTCTGATTCTTTTTCTTTCATTGTTCTCCTGTATCTGTCATTAACAGAGCAGATGACCATTTAATCCAGAAAACCAGTTTGCTACACTTGAGGAAATCTCAGGGTAGCAACTGAGCATGGGATGTATCTGGTTTGTATTTAGTTCTCCCTAAGAAAGCCCTTCTCCCTTTCTCCATTCAACCTAATTACCTCCTACCCAGCCATTGAACTCCAGCTGAAAGAGTACCCTTTCAGGAAAACCATTTCCCCTCCACACATCTATGTCTAGGTCAGGTTTCCCTGTTACATATTCTCATTTTAGCCCTCTTTCCTACTTTGTAGTTATAGGTTAGTGTGTGTCTCTTACATTAAATCTTAATCTCCATGAAGGCAAGTATTACCTAAGATTATCATCGTGTTGGACAGATGGAAGGAACTCTTCTAATAATTGTGGACCAAACCACTGAGTGGCAACCTGACATAGTGATAAATGAAGTCAGACAGACCTTGGCGGGAATGCCACCTCCAACACTTACTATTTAGAAATTTATGCTCCACATGTCTCAGCTTCCCCTTCTACAAAATGAGGATAACAACATGTATTTCACATGATTATTATGAGAAAGATATATATAAGAATCTAGTTAGAACCTTGTGAGTGCTCACCCAATGATACTAATTTCTTCACCTGCTTTATCACAACTGAACCGGAACACCATGGCTCCTAGGTGTGACCTTGACCCTTGGGTCACATACACCTTCCTTCATAAAACCCAAAGCCCACCCTATAATTAAAGATTAGAAATTCTCTCTGGGGCTATATGAAGCTGAGTCAAGAGGTTCCATTCACCCTCTATGTCTGTCAGGATTCTAAGCTATAAGCAACAGAAACCAACTCTTATTCATTTAAGCAGAAAAAGTGGTTATAAAAAGCATAGAAACTCAAGAGTTCCTAGGATAGTGAGGAACCAGGCTCAGAGTCTGTCCACCAAGAACAATGCCCCAAATTAGGCCATGAGGCTATCCCATTGAGCCACTGCTATCATCACTACTGAGCACAGACCCTGTAACAGGTACTATGTACATAGCTGGCACTGGGCACTGGATATTGGCTATGAAACCAAAGCCCCTGTAGCCTCTAGAACCTAAATGTAGTGTCACTGCTACCCACCCTCACCAGAACAGTATCCACAGGGTGTCTGTTTTTGCTCTGACTCAAAATTGAGGAAAGACAATTCTGACTGACGGACCCTGGATCAATATGCCCAGAACCTAGGTGCAAAATAGTCTGAGAAAACACAAATCTGCCATGTTCAGCTTCTCCATGAGAGGAGGCTTTGCCTAATCAGGTAGGGAATTCCCCTAAAAAGGAGAAGGACTCAGTCACTGTGATCCAAAAGGAATGATAATTGCCTGAATTTGCCCAGGCAAATTCCTATCTCCTGGGTTTCTCCACACCATACCCTTGCTAGCCTTGTGGACTAAGCCCCCTAACTACCTCTCCCCACATACAAGCATTTTCTAGGTGACTCGTTCCTGCCCCATATTCCAGTTGATCTAAAATATCTCTAAAATAAATATGAAATTGTTTTCATTCTCTAAATTTTATGTTTACATAGTATTTTAGAGAAAAGTTGTTTCTCTCGTGTGGTCACCTCTGTCAATGTCTGAAATGGCCAGTTTTGGTGAACATTATGTTCTTAATATGGTCCTCAAAAAAAAGTATTCTTTGGTCAAATTTGAGAAAAATTCCTTTATAAGAGACACAATGCACATTAGCCAATGAAAGATTCTGAGAAGTCAATGAAATAAAGAAACTTGAACTTTCCAACCCAAAAACCCCTAAAGCTTATTTGACTACAAACACTACCACATTTTTATGATTGTCTTCATAACACTGACACCTTTTCAGAACTAAAATATGCTACAAAAGAGATTCCACAAGATCTACTCAAAAGATTTTTCATACTCTCTTCTTCTTGTCTGTCCTGCATCCCTAAATAAAATTATCCCAAAGTAAGGGAATCTTGACTGGGCTTGGAGAAGGTGAACAAGAACAATGCAGGGGAGGCAGAACGCAAGATCCTTGCTATTCAAAGTGTGTTCCATCACCCAGGAACTTAGGAAAAATGGAGGATCTCAGGCCCTACCCCAGGTTTTCTGGTTCTCGGAAAACCAAAATCTGCATTTTACCAAGATCCCCAGGTGATTCCTAGACACAATGGAGTTTGACCCACACTGGCATAGATAATTTCTATGCCTACATACTACAATTCCCTGTAATGAACATTTAAGGAATTCAATTCACACCCAAATTCCTTCAACCAGATAAATTTGTCTATACTCCCAGGGGATTTGGTCTCTTTCCCCTTAAGATTTTACAGAGCTCAGCATTCCTTCACGGGGAGGGCCTCTGGGATTCTGGAACATTAAGGAAACCTAAGCATTTTGCGGTTTGACCACAGAGAAGCTGAGCTGAATTCTATGATCTTCTTCAAAACATCCTGTGGAAGACCCTGACCCCTGCACGAAGGATGTGCTGTCTATACCTCTGTCTCCTTGTACACCCAAGAGATACTACTATAACTAGTTAGACAGGATGCAACTAAGGAAGTTACTCAAATCAGAGAGCTAAAAGCTATCAGTTAGAAGGGAAGAAGGGAAGAGACAAAAGCAGGGAAGAAATGTGTTTTGTTTTGCAGAAACAACAGTTTTAGCCAACTAGGTATTTCACCTGATAGCCCCTTACATGAGCCAATCTGAGCCACACTGGAGCTGAAGAGCTGTACAGAAGCCCCCCTGAGTTGCCCAGAGGTTACCTTTAGCTCACTATAATACTAAGATCTCCTCTTATTGGCAGGGTTTTCCACCATTTTTGAACATGCGATCTATGCACTAGCATATTGACATGCTAGGCATGCACAATAGAACTTAGTGCCTAAGAAAGAGAATAGATATAAGTTCCTTAATGTATATGTGAGCTCTCTGCTTCCACCCCCAGTACACTAAATAAACACTTCTTGTACTAACACCATAGGGAAGCAGTGCTTCCGATCTCCTTACTTGTCACAAGTAATAAAGTCTTTTGCTTTCAACACTTGCTTGGATTGTATTCAAATTTAATTACTCTAGCAGCCAGCTCCTGGAGTTTGGTTACCTAACTATCTTTAAGCTTGGTAGCATTTAGAAACCCAATTCTGCCAAGTACAAAAGGAATTCTAAAGAGGAACTTAAGTAGTTTTCTGCAAAAACTAGAATCTCTCAAACACCAACATGTGTGTTAAAATATGGCAGAGTTTTGGGGTGCCTGGGTGGCTCAGTTGGTTGGGCATCCAACTTCGGCTCAGGTTATGATCTCACGGTCCGTGGGTTCAAGCCCCATGTCAGGTTCGGTGCTGACAGCTTGGAGCCTGGAGCCTGCTTCGGATTCTGTGTCTCCCTCTCCACTCCTGCCTTGCTTGCGCTCTGTCTCTCTCACTCTCAAAAGTGAATAAATGCTAAAAATAATTTTTTTTAAATATGACAGTTTTAAAAAATGTAAACTGTAAACAAACCAATTTTAGCATCTGGACCTCAGTCTGTCTGCCATCTCATTCACGTGCCTTAGGTTATAAAAGGTCTTACTAATTCCCATAATGCCCTGCTTTGCACCATAGGCTTTCAAGGGATTTGGAGTGAGAGAAACCTAGGTTCAAATACTGGCTCTACAAATAGTGGCACCAACCATTTTACTTTACCTCCCTTAGCTGTGGATTCATCCATGTCAAATGGAGTGTGAGGACAAACTTCCCAGAGCTGTTCTAATGAGGATTCCATCAGGTAGGTGTGAGAAGCACCAGTACAGTGGTTTGCTTCAGTAAGAGCTCCAACCCCATTAGACCCTCACATGCCCTCCAAGCCCAGGCCAAGCATCAGCTCAGAACTTCCCAGCCCACAGGCCTCCAGCCTCCAGTCAGATGACTACCCTCCCAGCCCTGCAAGCTAAGGAAATGACCACCTACATCCTCCCTCACTCCCTTAACACCCCACCTTTACCTTCCCACTTGCCACAGACCACAAGCTCCACAGAATGCAATTTCTTTTTATCTCCTCAGCAACCTTGAGGGTCTCTCCTAACCTTGGAAAGGTCTGGGGAGGGCGGCAAAGGAAGGCAACAGGGGAGGAAATGGGAGAGGAAGCACTGAGGGATTCCTTCCTCCAGGACCTACAATCTGGGGTTCATCCCCCCTGCTTCTGAGAAATAAAGAAGAAAAAGGGAAATTTGGCATGCTTTCTTCTTAAGCCACAGGAATAAAGTAAATAATGAACCTGCTTTCTTCTATTTAAACTTGGAGCTAGTACAAGTCGATTCTATTAACCAATTTCCACACATGGATACAGATTCAATCTTTGCAGGGTATATTGTGATCTATAATAAGAAAAATACATTTGTTCTTCTTCCACTGTTACTGGTTCAGAGCTCTTAAAACCTTGAAATTTTCTAGGTGATAAGAGCCTCAAGGGTCTCTTTTGTTAACAAACATAGGCTAGGCAGAAAGCCCCCCTAGGTAACCTAAGGATGGGAGCTGGTTGCTAGGAGAACCAATTACATGATAGAGGGTTACAACTTTCAGTCCCCCTACCACCAGGGCTCTAGAGAGGGGAGAGGGGCTAGAGATTGAATCAATCTCCCAAGGGCCAATGATTTAATCAATCATGCCTTGTAATGAAGCCTTTATAAAAACCCAAAAGGACATTGTTCAGAGACCTTCTGGGTTGAACAATAGGTGGAGATACGGGGAGAGTGGCACTCTGAGAGGGAACAGAAACCCTGTGCCTTTCCCTCATTCCTTGACCTATGCATCTCTTCCATTTAGCTGTTTCTCTGAGTTCTGTGAGCCACTCTAGCAAATTAATTGAACCCAAGGCAGGGTCATTGGAATCTCCAATCTATAGTCAATTAGAAGCACAGGGATTGTGCTGGGATTGTGACTGGAGTGAAGGACAATCTTGCAGGACTGAGCCCTTAATCTGACGGATCTGATGCTATTTCCAATTACAATCTGTTAGAATTGAGTTGAATGGCAGAACACCCAGCTGGTGTCTAAGAATTGCTTGATAGTATGGGGAATCCGCCACCCCCCCACACACACACACACACACATGCACACATACACATGCACACACAACAGAAAGTGCAATCCTTTTAGGGAGGAAAAAGGAAAATTATTTGTAAGTTACCCATCCCTTATAAGGAAGAGACAGAGATATGACCATTAGATAACCAGATTCCAAGTGACATATGCACTGAGGTCAAAAAAGACCACAGGTCACTGACTGATGCTTTTTCCAGATCCACTTGTGGGCTCACTGTCACTACCAAAGGAATATTATTGTTAATCATCACAGATATGAGTGTTTCCCAGATGACATAACTTTTTCTATGGACACAGAGCACACAAATTAGCAATACTAACAAGCTGAAGATAATTGGTATTTCGAAAGACCAAATCATGCTTAAATGCATTAAGTGGCAAAATGTACAGTAAGATCTTTTCTGAAATATGCTCTAAAAATAACTATACTTTAAATAGTCAACAAATGATTTTTAAAATTTAGCAACAGTTCTCAGTTTCCTAAAGTATTGAAGGAAGCCCAATTTCTACATCCAGGACTAAGGATGGGCTACCAAAGGATTTAATGGAGGTCCCAGAAAGAGGACCTCTCATAGCTGCATCTCATAGAGCTACTCAAAGTATGGCCCATAGAGTGGGAAGGTTGACATCATGGAGAGCTTGTCATAAATACAGAATCTCAGGCCCCACCCCAGAGCTACAGAATCAGAATCTGCATTTTAATAAGATTTGCATAGGATCCAAGTGTTCATTACAGTTTGAGAAGGGATGTTTTAAAATACCAAAAATGTAAGGGGTAATTCCATTAGGTTACTCTCTGCAGGTACTCAGGGGAAGGCAGATTCATTCTGTCACAGCCATGACACAACTATAAAGGACAGTATTTTTTTGTGGCATTACTCACCAGGGCAGGAGAATTGCACTTCTGTTTAGAGATCCCCTGACACACTCCTACTCAGATAAATTAATGGTCCCAACTCAGTGGTGGATTCCTGAGACAGGAGCAATCAATTCACATGTCAATATACCTAAGGATCCACATGGCCCCTACAAGAAGTCTACAATTGTGTTCAAGGGCTTACAAGGTCTAGGTGGTAAGCTGGTCTCATTCTTCTCCTTGTTATTTACAGCCACACTCATTAACCTTCAACCAGCAGCCATATCATAACACAGACATGCTAGAAAACACAATGAACGATAACATTATCCTCATGGAATGAAGCATGGGGTAAAGAATGAGGAGGGAATTAGGAGGAGTATTTTATAATTTCTGTAAGAACGGTGCCATGACCAGTATGATGTGTGGTTTTGGGCTTGGAGTGGGGATGGAGAAAAGTAGAGAGGGGTTCACAACAAAAACTGGTTTCTGGTTTTTATTTAATAAATTTAAGTGTGTTCTTAAGGCCCCTTGACTTTCTGAAAATGTCTCACAATTTGTGATCAGAATGTTTGATAAAATAGTTTAAACTGAGCAAAAAATTGTCTATACCAGAACATTATCATATTTTTTAAGCGCACCCAAGTTCTATATGTAACAAATAAAAATAGGCATATTTACTCATGTGATAGCAAACTAACTCAGTGTGTGTTACCAACAGCCCACCTCCAACTGTGCTTGTTTGCCACCATTTTTTCCTGTCTCTCTGAGAACAGCCAGAAAAATTACAATAGTCAACGGCATTAACATCATTCTACTTCCAAACCCTACAGTAATAAAGATAACTAAACTTCACAGAAAACTGGGAAAGAACTGAAAACTACCTTTTAGAAAGGCTGATGGTGGTTTCTTACTTTTGGAGGAATCCATGTACATGGGAAAAATGACATTAAGGTTTAAGATTGCCTTTCAGTGGTACTTATCCAAATTTTATTGTCCATATATACTCACATATCTTTCACTTCAAAATCTTGTCCCAAAATTTCCCAAAGAAAATTCATTTCTCCAAGTCTGCCTCATCCCCACAGGAAGAAAAGCCAGACTCCTAGGGCAACAGCCCCAAAAGGTTCCTGACTTGATAAAAGGAACTGAACAATGTATAATAATATACACGATTTCTATGGCCTTTCCCCTTTATAAAGCTCTTTTAATAGGCATCATCCCAATATTCTGAAGAATTATGAATTGTGTTTAATTAAAGCCTGGGTGAAAGAAGTGGAAAGAAAGTTATTTTGAGGTTGTTCACATATCTTCAGCCCCTCTTATCAAGGTTTCAGAGCTCTACTTTAAAAGGTTAGGGGGTGGTAGGAGGCAATTATGTCTCTTCGCTAGCAGCTGCCAGAGATTACTGCCATCAGAGTAATTATCACCAAATAATTGTCCCCTTTCTTCCCTGCTGACAGGGCAGAAAGGGAACAGAGACTCATCTAAAATAGATTCTGTACTTGGCTGACTACAAGTTGGATAGCTCAGGTCAGTGGGCATCCACTGAAGGATTTCAACTCATGCCTGTAGACCTTACAGAAAAATTAAAATTCATCTTATACAAAAGGGAAAAGCATTAAATGTCACCTGCTTGAGGTTAACCAGATTTCTTGAAGTTGAGAAACTGTGGTTTCAGACTAGAATAAGTGCTTATCTTAGCCTAAAATTATTCTTTTCTGCTGACAATGTTTTTAGAAGATGGAAACAAGAAGAGCATTTTCTGGAGCCTTGAACTTTGACACAAGTACTTGGCTTATCTCTAGGGCAGTTATGAAAGAGACAGCACTAACAACTCCTACCCTCCTGCTCTCTGCCTTTATGACATTCACAGGTTGGTTTTTAAAATCGTTTACTTGGCTGGTCTCTGGAACAGCCACAAAGTCCAAATTCTCCAAGGGAGTCCTCAAAGTTATCATAAAACTGAAGACAAGACAGGGTAGAATGCTACAAATTTAATAGTGTCACTTTCAGGATACTGTCTACCCAGGAATTCCCTACACTGCTAAGAAATGAAATGTTGCATACAAACAAATATTTATGGACAATTAATCCTATACAGGTTAGTGGGCAAGAACAAGGCAGAATAGACTATACGAATCTTTACAATCTGTTAATGTGAAGGTGGGAAGGTGGCCATTTCTTTATCTTCTCACATTGAAAGCCTTTAATTTCACCCAATAAACATGCATTAAGGCTTGATGGGTACCAGACATTGTGCTAGGGGCTGTATGGGTAGGAAGGAACCTGAGGTAACCAAGATAAACTCTCTGCTCTCAATGAGTTCTGAGTGTAATCCCAATTCTTTTCTAAAGGAGACAAATTGCAACAAGACTTCTGAATTAGAAGCGTCACAGGATCAGAGCATCTGGGTGGCTCGGTCCGTTAAGCATTTGACTCTTGATTTCAGCTCAGGTCATGATCTCATGGTTTGTGAGATTGAGCCCCGCACTGGGGCTCAATGCAGAGCCTGTCAACGCAAAGCCTGTTTGGGATTCTTTCTCTCCCTCTTTCTCTGCCCTTCCCACACACTTGATCTCACTCTCTCTCTCCTGCTCACTAAATACATACATACATACATACATACATACATACATACATAGTCACAGGATCAGAGTTTGAGATTTCGTTGTACAACTTGCTAGCTATTGACCTTGGGCAGGTCACTGACTTTTCTATGCCTCAGTTTCTTCCTCTATAAATTGAGGGTAATGATATTCTGACAATCTATCTCACAGGACTGTTATGAAATTAAGCATGAAAAATATCTTTATAAAGTGCAATAATTATGCAAATATGAGTATTATTATAATTATGGATTACAGCGAAAGAGCTATTAGAATCCTAAAAACAATGGCACCAGCTGCATAAACAATAACCCTATCCAGAAACTCCCATTTTCTAAATCTCCTAAAAAACAGCACATGAGAAAGGCAGGTCTGCTTTCCTTCAAAGGCAAGGATTTATTATAGACATTTGTGTCATCCTGGTGCCAAGAGCACAATAAGTGCTCAAAAAATGTTGAACAGGGGCGCCTGGGTGGCGCAGTCGGTTAAGCGTCCGACTTCAGCCAGGTCACGATCTCGCGGTCCGTGAGTTCGAGCCCCGCGTCAGGCTATGGGCTGATGGCTCAGAGCCTGGAGCCTGTTTCCGATTCTGTGTCTCCCTCTCTCTCTGCCCCTCCCCCGTTCATGCTCTGTCTCTCTCTGTCCCAAAAATAAATAAACGTTGAAAAAAAAAAATGTTGAACAAACAGAATTGCTATTGCTATGTGGCTCCACAGTCAGATTAAAGAAAAGGAAACCAAAGGGGCTAATGTGGCTACTGCTAATAGGAAAACTGGGCTCAAGAACCATACATCTTAATGGTCCCAATTCATCAACTTCTCTTCTTATGTAATCATGCAAATATGTCAGTAGTAATAGTTTACCATATACCAACCATAAGAGATTCCTCCCCTCCTTTCTCACCACCACAAGACTTCTTGTGTGGAGCTTTGATTGTTGCTTGAATTTCAGGAAGACTGTAAAATCACAGTAGTTAGCCTAGAGAAAATGTTTGACAAAGCTATGGAACCATGAATTATGGAATCATTGGAAGCCAACTTCAAAGGTATGAAGTGTGAGTAGGAAGGGTATTCAGTGTCAGAGTCTAGATGGTATAGGATCTAGCAAAAGGCTTGAGACACACACCAAATGGTGGGGCACTGATTTCTGAAGAAGATAATGATAAGTGGAGTTGTAGTTAATATGCTTCCACTTTTGATCCTTGGGCAAATAGCTTAAATCTTTTCATCTACATTTTCTAAATCTGTAAAATGTACATACCACCTTTCTCAATATACCACAAACAAAACAACAGCAAACATCCTTAGAGGCCATTAAAAAAGAGGGGGTGAGGGTTAAAAAAAAGATCATGTAGGTTGATACTGAAATTGACAAGGAGGAAGGGTAAGTTACTGACCTGGAGAAATAGTACTGTGAAACAGTTCTCCATGTAACTGTGAAACATATACCTGTAATTAGGGGATTGAGCTCTGAACAGACAAAGTGCTCCTTATAATAAATGTTCCCACACTACTACCGCCAAAGAGAAACCCAGTTACTTGTGTGAACAGATCAACCTTGAACCCCTTTTTCTCTGCCCTGCCATCTTAGCACTAAAATTGATGACAGTGTCTGAGAAGAACTCTCAAAGTGCAGAAAACTGGGACATTGGTAATAAAACACTTGGCCCACATAGGCCCCTGACTGTCCTTACACAAAACAGCTTTTACTTTTCTCCTCTGCCACTGTCCACAGGACAGAGTATTGGGAAACTGCTTTAAAAGAGGGAAATTATTAAAAAAGGGGGGATTATCTTGAAACCAAACACATTCATTTAGACTTGAACAAAGATGATCATGGGGTTGGGGGATGAAGAAAAACAGTTTAAGAGAAGGGAAAGGAAAAGAGAAATAAATTCAGACCTCCAAAGTTTCAATCAAATGTATTTACAGAAAAGTTCTCACATCCTCACCTCTATGGAGGCCAAGACAACCAAATGTGCTGAATCCAAGCTCTGCCTTCTAGAATATGATCATATAGGCAGGCCCTACTTGACTAGCTCCTGAATCCAGCCTTCCACACCCAAACCCAATCATCTCACCTTAAATGACAGAATTCCAGGACTATTTGAAATGGCTTCAGACCTTGTTTTATAGGTCAGGACAGAGGTAAGCGGTTAAATGACTTGCCCAAGGTCTCAGAGCTAGTGAGTTAGAGCTGAGATCTTCCAATACCTTCTACCTACTCCTACAGACAAAAGTCAGTGGACAATGTTTTATTTTATTTTTGTCTGCTGAAGGAGCTGGCTTCATCTTCAAAAGAAATTTCTCCAATAACCAAGTTATCAAACCCAGAAAAGGGATTTGCCATTATTTTTCATATCTGTATACCAAAAATATCTCTGTTACAGCACCTAACAGAATACCTTAAAATTCATCGCAGGAATAGATTGTATAACAAATAAAACCTATTCAGAAATGGACACGTGTGCAAATAGCAGATCCCTTCTATCTGCCTTCTCTCCTCTCTTTATCACCAGCCCTCGGGCTCTGGGAGACTGCCACACTCAGTCATAAGACTAAGGATGTGTTTAGACTTTGTGTTGACAGATACGTAGAAAAGCACTAGTTTCATCTAGTGTTTTTGCACTGTGTTTGTTGTGACAACTAACACACATGAGTGCACATGTGCATGCGCACACATGCACGCGCACACACACACACTTCAAAAAAGAAACGAGTATAAAGCAGCTCAAACCAGACAAGTTCTAGATCACTAGGGCTTGAGATTCAAACCTAAGATTGTATTCCTCAGGCTACATTGGCCTGAGGCCTCAAGCTCCTCTCCTACACTCTGCCCCTCAATTCTTTTGGATCCTTCCCAGATATGGCCCACATGCCCCAATAGATCCAGGCTTTAGACCCTCCTGTACCAGGTGATCAATGCCTCTTCCTCATCCCTCTCCTGAAGGTTTCTGTGGATGTAAATCTGGAAGGCCTTTCTTCTACAACACCACATTCCTACTCTGGTAATTTGGCCTGTCTGAAACATGGCAATTTCTAGTGCTCAATGAGTTCCATTACCTATGGGTCTAAGCTTGCATTTCTACTTCTCTACTTTGAGACTTTCTATAAGGCATCAGCTCCATTTCCTAGCCAGAAGTAGAATCTCACCCTCTCCCAATTCAAAACTCCATAGAGCCTCTGGATCACCCACAGAATCCTGTTTCATTTCTTATGTACCTCTCCAGATTATTCATTTGAAGAGGAGAGGTGACAGGTTTTGTTAACTGATCCTCATTCTCACTGGTGGCCTAGTCATCATCTCCTACACTTTTGAATGTTTCAGAGTCATTGTTTGTGTTCCCCTGTAGCACTCCTCTAAGGGAAGGATATGGGTGAAGTAGTTTATTTGGCTGTTGATCCCAAGAAAGCATACAGAGGGAATGTGAAACAGGGAAGGGAGGAAACCCAATAAAGAGAGTGTTAAGAAACTGTAGGTACTCCCCAAAAGCCAAAGAAATCTTGAGAAAAAGGAGCTAAGCTAGAAGAATCATGCTCCCTGATTTTAAACTATATTACAGGGGCGCCTGGGTGGCGCAGTCGGTTAAGCATCCCACTTCAGCCAGGTCACGATCTCGCGGTCCGTGAGTTTGAGCCCCGCGTCGGGCTCTGGGCTGATGGCTCAGAGCCTGGAGCCTGTTTCCGATTCTGTGTCTCCCTCTCCCTCTGTCCCTCCCCCGTTCATGCTCTGTCTCTCTCTGTCCCAAAAATAAATAAACGTTGGAAAAAAATTTTTTTTTAAATAAACTATATTACAAAGCTACAGTAATCAAAATGGTATGGTATTGACACAAAAACAGACATACAGATCAATGGAACAGAACAGAGAGCCCAGAAAAAACAAACAAAAAAACATGTATATATGGTCAATTTATGACAAAGGAACCAAGAATATACAATGAGGAAAGGTGTTTCTTCAATAAATGGTGGTGCGAAAATTGGAAAGCAACATGCAAAAGAATGAAACTGAATAACTATCTTATACCATAAATATACATGAACTCAAAATGGATTAAAGACTTGAACATAAGACTGAAACCATAAAACTCCTATTAGAAAATATAGGCAGTAAGTCCCTTTATATCTTGGCGATGATTTTTTGGATCTAACACCAGAAGCAAAAGCAACAAAAGTAAAAATAAACAAGTGAAATGACATCAAACTAAAACACTACTATACAACAAAGGAACAATCAACAATATAAAAAGGCACCTTCCTGAATGGAAGAAAAATATGAAAATCACTCTTCTGATAAGGAGTTAATACCTAAAATATATAAAGAACTCCTATAACTCAATAGCAAAAATAAATCTGATAAAAAATTGTGCAGAATATATGGATAGACATTTTTCCAAAGAAGAAGGCAGATGGCCAACAGGTACATGAAAAATGGTCATCATCACTAATCAGGGAAATGCAAATCAAAACCACAATGAAATGCCACCTCACACATGTTAGAATGGCTATTCTCAAAAAGAGAAGACATAGGGGCGCCTGGGTGGCGCAGTCGGTTAAGCGTCCGACTTCAGCCAGGTCACGATCTCGCGGTCCGTGAGTTCGAGCCCTGCGTCAGGCTCTGGGCTGATGGCTCAGAGCCTGGAGCCTGTTTCCAATTCTGTGTCTCCCTCTCTCTCTGCCTCTCCCCTGTTCATGCTCTGTCTCTCTCTGTCCCAAAAATAAATAAACGTTGAAAAAAAATTTTTTAAATAAAAAAAAAAAAAAAAGAGAGAAGACATAAATGTTGGCAAGGATGTGGAGAAAATGGAACCCCCAGTGCACTGTTTGTGGAAATGTAAATTAGTGCAGCCATTATGGAAAACAGTACAGAGTTTCCTTTAAAAAAATAAAAACTGAACTACTATACAATCTAGCAGTTCCACTTCTAGATACTTAAGCCAAAAAAAAAAGTAAACACCAACTCAAAAATATATATGTACTTCTATGTTCGCTGCAGCATTATTTATAATATCTAAGATATGGAAACAATTTAAGTGTCCACAGATGGATGAGCGGATAAAGAAACATGGTATATATATACAGTGGAATATTATTTGGCCCTAAAAAAGAATGAAATCTTGCCATTTGCATTTACATGGATAGCCCTTAAGAGTACTATGCTAAGTGAGATAAATCAGACAGAGAAAAACAAAAACTATATGATTTCACTTATTTGTGTGATCTAAAACTAAAACAAAATTCCAAGCTCACACATAAAGGGAACAGATTGGTGATTGTCACTGGCAGGAGGTCATTGGGTAGGCAAAATGAGTGAAGGGAGTCAAATACAAACTTCCAATTATAAAATAAATAAGTCATGGGGAGGTAATGTATAGCACAGCAATTATACTTACTACTATGGTGCATATGGGAAAGTTGCTAGGAGAATAAATCTTAAAAGTTCTAATCACAGAAAAAAGTTCTGTAACTATGTATGGTGATGGATTTTTTTTACATGAAATTTATTGTCAAATTGGTTTCCATACAACACCCAGTGCTCATCCCAACAGGTGCCCTCCTCAATACCCATCACTCACCCTCCTCTCCCTCCCACCCCCATCAACCCTCAGTCTGTTCTCAGTTTTTAAGAGTCTATGGTGATGGATGTTAACTAGACTTATTATGGTGATCATTTCACAATATATACAGACATCACATCATTATGTTGTATACCTCAAATAAATATAATGTTGTATGTCCGTTATGTACCAATTAAAAGAAAAAAAAAAAAAAAGAAGCTGCAGGGGACTAGAACTTACCACTATAGGAACCCTCTAAGAAACTGTGTAGAACAGAGTAAGGGCAAAGAGGCTGAGTTATTTGTCCAGCCAAGCCTGTCCCTCCTTGGCCAAAAAGTTGCTCCTCAGATAATAACTCTCTGGCACTTGAATCTAACCTGTGTGCTTCCAAGCTCATGTGCACGGCCAGAGAATGCTCTCAGAAGCAAGAGGGTGTCAGTTTATATCTACAGTTGAACCCTGAATGAGGCACCTTTTGCAAAGGTGGTGGCTGCTTATCACTCAGAGTCCACCCACCCCAGTGTAATCTTTCTGATTTCAATCTAATTTAACATGTATTGAATGCTTACAATATATAACATACTAGACTAAACTCAGGTAAATAAAAACACATATAAGACATAGTTCTTCCCCATGTAGAACTTGAGATCTGATATAGAAGACAACCATAAATAAAAGTCACAACAGAATAAAGCAGAATATGCTAAGCACTGTATTAGAGGCACATGACATGAGAGCTGGAGGAAGATGAGATTAATTTTGACTAAAAGGAAAAGGCTAGCAAAGAAGTTTTCCAAAGCCAAAATATTTTAAGCATATGTTAAATCGACAAACATCTAATTCTCACCAAAAGCAGAAGAAACATTCTTTCACACAGCTTTAAAGCCAGAAAACAGCAAGAAAATTAGGACCACTTTATCTCAACTCATAGAGGGAAATAAGTCACATATTTCAGTATCCCCCATTCTTCCAGATGTAACATTTGAAATCAAATCAGAAAAGCAATGTTTAATTGTTAATTTTTAGTCTGTTCTCAAATGAGTTATTAACAGTCTTTGTGAGACTCCCAAACTCAACCAGTATGCTCTTCTCCTGTTTCCGGGGCAACAAGCAGTTACTTTCCATGTCCCTGCTTTTGATGGACAACTTTGGAATGAGGCTAAACAAAATTCAGCAGTTTTCCAAACCCAGGTGAAGAAAGTGGATGACTTCAGCATGAAAGACAAGGGCTCTGGAGAAGAGGTAGGGGTGGGGAGTAGAAGACAGATGGATGAGTCAGCCCACATTCATGGAAAGCCGGGATTTTATTGGGAGAATCTCAAGCTTTCATTTTGTGGTTATGGTGAGCTTAATTCCCAGCTTCTAATTAAATGTATAAACTGTCATCATGATGGTATTTCACAATTCCTTAGACCTGGAAGGGGTTCTATGAACAACGTTTAAATGGAAAGAAGGGGAGAACTGTGGAGAAGGATTAGGAGAAGTGAGCATCTTGGCCCTGAGAAAGCTGCCAGCTGATTTGGCTCCAGGGATTTCACAGCCTAGTTCCAATACTGGAGGACTACAGACAGAAAAGAATGGAAATGGAGGGGCAGGGTAGGGCCTTCTTGTTCTTTTTGCCCACGTTGCTTCCCTGACTCTTCTGGCACCCGGCTCCAAACTACAGATTTGGACATGCAGCTGGAGGTTTGGGGACAGAGCTAAAAGCAGCAACTATACCTCCAAGTCACAACTCAAGTTCTAAGTGACATGCCCTTGCCACTAGCCCAGAACGGAGATGCCAGTGGACAACAGGTAGGATAGAGTTGTGTGAGTCTATGGGAAAATGGCAGACTTAAACCGCCATCACTTACTGTTACTCCTTCAGCTATCAGCTGCGAACATTCAGAGGGATACTTGAGCTTCTCTCCTTTGATCCCCTGCAGAGTGACTTAATAGCATCATCATGTCCAAACCAGCCACAACCAAGCACTCTACTGCCAAAAGGAGATTTTGCCAAATACCATCATGTATTGTCCAGGGGTGCTGAGGTCCTGGGAAGGAATGTATGTATTCTGGAGGGAAAAAGAAGGCCATATATGGGAAATCCAAGTCAGAAAGAAATGTGGGGTCTTGAGCACTTCCCCAAGGTTGTTGTGTGACTTAAATGCCCACTGTTATTAACAACCACAACAGAATCATCTACACTGGAGACAAGTTCTAGGACATCGGAGCTTGATTCCCAAAACAGAAAAGTTCTAGGTTACTGAAATTTATGATCCAAGCCTGACCCGTCTCCTTTTCTGCACTTACAAAACATTTTGTGGTAAAGAGTAGTAATGACAACAATAATATGTATGATTTTTTTTTTTATTTTTTTTTCAACGTTTATTTATTTTTGGGACAGAGAGAGACAGAGCATGAACAGGGGAGGGGCAGAGAGAGAGGGAGACACAGAGTCGGAAGCAGGCTCCAGGCTCTGAGCCATCAGCCCAGAGCCCGACGCGGGGCTCGAACTCACGGACCGCGAGATCGTGACCTGGCTGAAGTCGGACGCTTAACTGACTGCGCCACCCAGGCACCCCAATAATATGTATGATTTTTGAGGACCTCTAATGTGCCAGCTTCTTCGAAGTCATTACCTGGGATCACAACAGACTCTGAAAAGTAAATATTACCATCCTCTATCTTACAGGTGGGCTCAGGAGATCAAGAATAATGAATTTGCCCCAAACCACACAGCTAATAAATAGTAGAGCCAGCTCTGAAGCAAGTTCTGACTGACTGCAAAGCCTGTGCTCTTCCTGCTCCAACACACCAGCTCTTCCCTGACTTGGAGCACATACTACCAGATATTTGGACATTTATGTCTGAGAAGAAGAGCCAAGGCTAGTTGTCAGGCAGACCGGAATCCCTTTCCATAGTCTGCAATGGGAATTTGGGCCCTCAGACCTCAGTATTCTCATCTCTAAATAGGAAATAAAATATGACTTCTTACCTCATATGTTAAAAGGTTTAAAGAATTTACTCTTTTATAAAATACTTAGCCTAATATTTAAGCCGTACTTAATAAATGTCATTTGATGGGGTTTTTGGAGCCCTGGTGGGATCTGGAGCCGACAGCCAAGAAAGAATTCTTGAGATGTCATCGGCACGAAAAAGGTGATTTTATTAAAGTGCAGGGACAGGACCTATGGGCAGAAAGACCTGCCTGGAACCCGTGAGAAGAGACTGGTTATATAATAGTTGAGAGAGGTAAAGTCAAGGGGAAGTTTCCAAAGGGATTTTCATATACTCAAGAAGACTCACAGGATACTGGAAGCCTAGTTATTGTCAGGGTAATGTTTTCCTTTTAGCAAAGCATTAACATTAAGACAGTAGGGAGTTCTGGAGAAATGTTCTACTCTGCCTGCCTCAAATATTTGTCAATGGGCTGCAGGTTATAAGAAAATTTAATTTTATCTGCTATTTCCTTCTGCCTTTGTTTCCCACATCATCAGTAATTATTGTTTTTAGGTCTGGACTCCAAGGACCCCCAAGAGCACTTTTACTTATTTTCAACTTGGATGCACAAAATGAGGTTAATTATAATCTTTGGTTCATGGTACATTAAAACCATTAATCCATGCACGGCCCTCTTCATTAATTAAGGTATTTATTTTATACTAAATACCCACAAAGCTACTACTCAACATGAGAACTATACCATTCACAATAACATACATTTTATATATACAAAGAATTTCATATTTATACAATATGTATCCTTACAGACACCCCATACCATCTTCTAAACATAATAGCATATTGAAAGTATTTGATGTTCACTGAATAGATGAAAGAATCAATACATGCAATATTTCTTCACTTATCTTTTGTACAAGGTAACCAAATATTTTAATTTTATTTATTTATTTATTTATTTATTTATTTATTTATTTATTTATTTTTAAGTAGGCTCCACGCAAACATGGGGCTCAAACTCGTGACCCTGGGATTAAGAGTTGTGTCCTCCAGGCACCTGGGTAGCTCAGTCGGTTGAGCATCTGACTTTGGCTCAGGTCATGATCTCACGGTTTGTGGGTTCGAGCCCTGTGTCAGGGTTAATGCTGACAGTTCAGATCCTGGAGCCTGCTTGGGATTCTGTATCTCCCTCTCTCTCTCTGCCCCTCACTTGCTCACACTCTGTATCTCTCTCTCTTAAAAATAAACATAAAAAGAGAGTTGTGTTCTCTACCAATTGAGCCACACAGCCGCCCCCATTATTTATTTATTTATTTATTTATTTAGTGACCAAGTATTAATGATGAGGTTTTGGGGTGATAGTGGGGTTCGTGGGGTCCAGAGCCAAGAAAGAATTCTTGAAGACATCCTTAGTGCAAAAAGGTGATTTTATTAAAGCATGAGGACAGGATTCATGGCCAGGAAGAGCTGCCCAGGACCTGAAGAGACACTGGTTATATAGTATGGAGTTGTGGGAGGTAAAGTCCAGGGGAAGTTTCCATTGAGATTTTCATATGCTAAAGAAGACTCACAGGATACTGGAGGCCTAGCTATTATCAAGCTAAGGTTGTTTTTCCCTCTGGCAAAGCATGAGGTAAGACAGGAGGGAGTTCCTGGAGAAAAGTTTCACTCTGCCTGCCTCAAGTATTTGCCAATGGGCTGCAGGTTATAAGGAAATTTAATTCTGCCATTTCCTTCTGCCTTTGTTTCCCACATCAGTTAAGACAGAAATCTTTCAGTCTCATTTGGGCTGAGCAACCAGACAATTGACACCACACTTCAAAAGAGGTGTGAGACTACAATACCTGGTTTGCAAAGGCATTATCTACAAACCACCTTTTAAAAAGCATTAGCCTTCCCCCCAAAATAAAAATAAATGAAAGTATTAGCCCCTTACCATATTAAGAGCACACTCTACTAAATTAAAAGGTGAATTGGGCATTTCAGAGAGGAGGGTTTTTGGAGAGAACTACAGGTGTGCCATTCCTGCCCCAAGGAGGAGAGGTTGTGGTTGCTTCTCACTTACCTGAAGTCAAGTTAAGGAGGTATAAACTGTCCACTCGAAGAGACTGATATACATGGCTTGAATATAGAAGCCACAGTGGACTGGTATTTCTTCTGGTTGAGATATATAAAAGGGGAGTACTAAGGTGGCTACTATCACAATAGAATAAAAGAGGGATGGCTACATCATGACCAGATAATGCTTGCAGACAGATTGGAAGAAGCCTGAGTGTTTCCAGGGGGTCAGGTGTCAGCCACATAGGACATCTGGCCCGAGATTATCTTACATCTTAAACAAGAGGACCATCTGGTAGGACAAAATGATGCCATAGGAAGGTGGGTCACCAGAGTCCCAAGGAGAGAAACTCTAAGCTACCAGCAAGAGAACTGCATGAGCCATCATCAGCATGTGTAGACTATCCCTGCAAAACTCAAAACGATCCCTCCAGAAGAGCTGGCTTTAACCACCCACAGGTTCTGATACACCTGGCAATACTAGTTAAGTAAGAACTTTGCTACTTCCTTCCCTCTTCTCCTTCCCCTTGCTTCAACACAGAAGGAGCCAGAGGCAGTCTAGAGAGTAGATGAGACGGGATGAGAAACCTAAGGCAGCACCGCGAAGAAGCCAGGTGTCCCCCTTCTCCACTGTATGTCTCAGTTTGGAGTGGGGTGGCAGTGATAAGAAAAAACTTTAACTTTGAAGTAAATATATATTTTTCATTATTACATTGAACTAGGCATGATCATTATTAAACTCAGACTGATTTTCTAACTAGGAGTGACCACAGTACTTGTATGAGAGGGTCCAGCCTCCAGAATGGGCTTGAAGAAACAGTAGGAAAAAATGAAATTAGCTATGTTCTGTGTAAACTCTGTGAGTCTCACTTGCTGAGAGGAAATGGTAATAGTGGTAGGGGTTCAACTGAGATTCTCTAAGACATATCCTAAGCTCATCAAAAATTCTCAGATCTAGAAACAGACCAGGAGCCCTCTTTTGGATCTCTCCCACTCCATCTATAGTCTCCATCCAGGTCAATCAAGGGTTTGATTTGTGCACAGAAAATGTTGGAAGATCCTCTAGTTTTTCCTCATTGTGGTCAGTTTTGACATACTCATTAGCCACTGAAAACAAGTGGCTATCCTGCTTCCATGCCAAGGCTGGAAGCCTTGATGAAAGCAAGTAGCCATTTCCCTTAGTGGTCTTATCACTCTCTGAGCTGCCAGGAATCACCAGAGCACAGGTCCTCCTACTTCGGAGATGTTTCCCAAATTGTGTTGCCTTTATGGTTTGAGGAAACTTTTACCTACTTTCTTGCTTCCAAGCACACTTGCCTATTCTTCCCCTTCCAGAACTCTCTCACTGATGTCCACTCCATGAGCTCTTAGGGACAAACCTACCCTCTTCTCCCAGGTTCTGCACTTGGAGGAATAAGGTGTGTAACAAATTCTGCTCTGCTCTACCCAGATCTATGTGCTCCTCCTCAGCTCTGCATGCTACACTCCTAAATGCCCTCATTCGCACTCTTCTCAAGAGGCCTACTTTGAGCTGTCAGTGTCACATAGCCTGGAGCAGCCAGAGCCAGAATTGGCTGAGCAGGTTTACATTCCCACCACACATGGCTAATGACTACCTGGTACAAGAGGGTGAAGGCCTAGCTCTCTTGCCCCAAACTAGGACAAACCATAGTATAATTTACACTTCAGGGCTCCTCTAGGGATCAGCCTAAGGATGGGACCTAACCTGAAGTCCTAGATTTGCTTTTTTTCCCCTCCCTGTCCCGCCTCCTGCCCTTCTTTCCTGGTTTCTCCTCAGAACATTTTATTACTAAACCATTTGCACTTCAATCCACTTCTCAGGATCTACTTCGACAACTGACATAAGACAAGGGGCTAGACCCACTCAGTTTAATCAGATTGACACACCCACTAACTTAATACTGCAAACAAACTGATCTCCAAACAGTGCTGGAAGAGGACAAAAAAGTAGGTCCCAGGTAGGAGTAGGTTGGTGAGCTGGAGCACCATTTTACCTGCAAGCACCCCCAACCTCAAACAGCAAACCTCTTAAGTAGTCAGAATGACTTCTTCACAAGGCCTAAACTCAAAGACGTTAGTCACAAACAAATATTTATCCGAATTTGTTTTGACTCTACCTCTTTGTTTTTAATTCTGTTTTGATTGCCAATCTTTCCTTTAATACCTGAGGAGATTGAGTAAACATTTCACTTAAAAGCATTTTATTGGTGAATTCAAAGTTAAGAGACCATACAGATAAAGTTCAAGATGAGCCTAAAATGGAACTCACAGTGAAATTCAAAACCTGTTTCTTTATATGGAATGGTGCAAAGCTAAATTGATTGAACTGGATGTTAGAGTAATCCTCAACAGAAAAATCAATAGATGAACACAGTGTACCCACTTAAATAACATTAACCCACTGTACCCACTTAAAGAACATTAAAGAACATAGGTCTTTTTAAAGACCTATGAAGCAAAGCAAAGGGGTCCTAAAACAAAGGGGAAAGGGCAGCTTCTTAGAAATCTAGAAGTGGAGGGCTCTGATTCCTAGGTAGACCTCACCAATTTGAATGCATCTGCTACTTCCTGATGCCCCACTTAAAGAACAGTGATGAGTCAAAAAGACCTCAACAGGCCCCTCCTTGACCATCTGGGACAAGTCAGCCATGACTATCTTCTGACTTTGCAGAAGGGCAATGCGACCCTCACTACCCCAAGCAACTTTGTAAGAAGAAGAATATCAATTAGAGAAATTGATGACCTGTGTGTCTGGGTGGCTCAGTTGGTTAAGCATCACACTTCGGCTCATGGTTCATGAGTTTGAGACCCACATCTGGCTCTGTGCTGACAGTGTGAAGCCTGGAGCCTGCCTCAGAATCTGTATCTCTCTTCTCTCTGCCCCTCCCCTTCTTGTGCTCTGTCTCTCTCTCTCTCTGTCTCAAAAATAAATAAACATTTAAAAAAACTAAAAAAGAAATAAAAAGAAAAAATGATAACCACAACTCACAGCTCTCCATTTAGCCCTGGCCTTTTTCTCCCAAGTTGCTCAGGAGAGTATACGACCAGAGTCCATACCAGGAAATACCCAAATTTACTTTTTTCACTCCTTCCCTGCACCATCTGAGTTAAAAGTAGTGGTGGGGACAAGTGCTGATGAAGACTTCAGATCTAAGAGTCAAAGCCACAGGAAAATGTCTTTTAAATGTATTCATCTATTGGGAAAAGCATCAATGGAAGAACATTTATTGGGAGGCAAAATAATTCAGTTAAAAGGTTAGATTCTGGAGCCAGACAGACAGCCAGTTCAAGTCCAACACCAGTGCACACCATGTCTGCACCATTGAGTGAAGTTCTTCAACTACATCTATTTCCTCATTTGTCAAATTAGGAGGATGTCAATAAGAGTACCTACCTCATAAGGTTACTGTGAGCATTAAAGGAGTTAATTCTTGAAAACTACTTAGACAAGTATCTAACACATGGTAAATACCCACCAAATATACCATGACTGTTGTTGCAATTGCTGCTGTTATTTATATCATCACCCATCGTCACTGTCATTGTCATCAGCCAACCCTTTCCTGACAAAAGTTACAAATTTGAAGCAATATCTATCAACTGAACATAAAGAAACATCTGCCCTACCCTCTACTTCTCCAATATGTGAATATATCTCATAGATTTTCTCTATACGTATGTATACATGTATATATATTGGTCTGTAAGTCTATTCTATAAAACTCTGAAGCCAAATATCTCCTACATGCCATACTATGCAACTCCTCTAATGCCCCAGAAATTCAAGAGACTCAGGATAAGAAAGTTTATATTGGATACTGAACACACAATAAGGATAGTATATGTCAAATAAATCATTTCGGTGCTTCTCTCCCTATACAGAGACTCACTGCTTCTGCATCTTAGCTTTAAACAAACCTCAAATTAGAGTGTTTTTACTGCTTTTTCCCTCCTCTTGTTCCACCAAGCTAAGGTTATTTTATGTCAACTGACATGTAAAAAAAATACATCTCTCTTCTTTCAGCCCTTGGCTGCTTCAGTCAACCCAACATGCAGCTTCAAGAGTATCAGAGGTCTAATGCTAATTTTCAACACTGATCCAATACTTAAACTGGTTGAACACCCAATAATACTAATACTGAATACTATTCTCTATTACTAATACTCAATACTAATACTAATACTAATACTCAAATACTGAAGCAGCATAAACAACAACATAAAATATATGGTCAGGACAGGCTACATAATTTTCAGGGCTCAGTGTAAAATAAAAACGTGGGTGCCCTTCTTCAAACATTAATAATTTCAAAACGGTGACAGCCGATCATTAAACCAGGTGCTGGCTGCACAGGCTGCATGCTCATGAAGCCAGTTCTGCTCCTGGTCACAGAGCTGTCACCACCACCATGACCATCCTGGACCAATACTCCTAAAACTGCTCCCATCTCTCACTACAGTGCTGCTTGCTCAAGCCAAGAAAATTATTTTGTCATCATCCTCCACTAAAGTCTCACATGCCATTCACTTTATCTCCAGTGTCCTGGTCACCTAAACCTCACTCTTTTCAAAGTTCTGCTCAATGCAGCTTAGATGGAGCATGCCAACGGCAGAAGGGGCTACTCTCCCTGCTTATGAGAGGATATTAGAGGTGTGAAGTGAGATAAGGATGTAGCAGAGGCATGGAATGTGCTTATGGGTGAAGCTTTCAGGTCCTGTCCTGAGGGACTCCCATCATCCAAGTGTTCTATTTATTTGCACTTCCCACTGCCCAAAAGATCTAGCTCTGGTGTGTATAGCTCTGAACAGGTAGGTGAACTGTGACTATGGCTGCCATTTTGTTTTTACAAGCTCATTTGTGTTTGCCCCATTTCCCCACCATTGAGACCTCAAGATGTAAGGAAGAAAGATTAAGCTTAGAGTCTTGATTCCTCACCCTGGCTCTCACTGCTACGTGACCCAGAGCAATCATTTCTCCAAGCTTCAGTTTCCTCACTTGTTAAATGGGATAATGAACAACTGCCCTGCCTGCTGCACAAGATTACAATAGTCTCAAATAAGATAAGGTATATAAAACTCTTACAGCAGGACCTGTGCCCCCTTCACTCTTCTTCATTCTTATCTCTCTAAATGCAGCACATGGTAAGTATCCAATAAATGTTGGATGAATGAAGAGAAACCAAAAACCACTATAACATCAACACATCAACTTTGTGAGGGCAAAGCCCATTTACTTCCATTTTCTATTCCAAAATGAAAAGGTTACAAAGTACCTTCCAAAGAGCATAAGAGTTTTTCCATTATTAACACAAATAATGGTTCCTCTTTTCTTCCTTTGGGTTTCAGAATTGTAATATGAGTACACAGTCACTTTAAAACTCTTTCCCATTTCCACTCTCTCTAATTACATGGTATCATGAGCCAAAAGATAGACCATGAGATCCTGATGTTGCTACAACTTGCAAGTGACGCAAATTATCATTAGCAAACTGCATCTGAAACTGAGAGCACTTCACCCAAAAAGATCCCAGGAGAAACCGCCTACTCGAATGACAATAAAGGCTGAGTTCACAGATTAAGGAACACATCATGACCAACCTGTAGATGTTTTAAAAGCATTCATTATTGCTACAGCAGGTCATAGGGAGACTAAACCAACTGCACTTATCTGTTATGATTTAAAAAAAAAAAAAAAAAAGCCACCAACACACTTCACAAGTGCTAAAGCTCCAGGCTAAATTGGTTGCAAGGCATAAAGCCATCAGTGCATTCAAAGAAATAGTCTCTACAATTATCACTAATTAACCAGCCCTAACAACCTGGAGCCACTTGGAGAGGTTTATGCTTGAATGTAAATGAGAAGGGAACTGCAGGATAGAGATGGTATGGTATATTTGTTTTGTTTTGACTTCTTTCCGGATATATTTCAGTTTACATAAACATTTGAAGGTTGGATCAGACAGGTTATATAGCACAATGGTAATAGGAGTGTCTTTATAAAAACTTTGATATGGTCTAAATTAGGTTTCAAGAAGGAGGGCAGCCATGGGAGTCTTTTTCAATTTTTAATTTCATGCCCTGACCAGCACCTCATACCACTTAATAAATCACAGGTACCTCTGACTTACAACAAGTGAGCAGTGTTTCCATGGCTTTAGTTCTTGCTATAGATTTCAGAAGGAACAGACACTGCTTGGAGAGAGAACCTGTCAATCTTCTGGTTTAGGCATAGCATGTGTGACCTTTGGTTGACCTCGGGTTCTGGGATTTGAGGGTTAAAGTTGTCTTTTGGCATTTGAGTCTGATTTTTTTTTCTCCAACGTCTTTAGAGAAATAAAAGATGGCAAAATTGTTTCCTATAGAAGAGTTTAGTGACTACCTCAGTTACTGCCTTATGAAAAACACTTCTTCAGGAAAGCACCTCTTTCTCATCTGTTTTTGTTTCTCTTTTAGCATCTAAATTGCAAAGAGCTTGTTTAAAATTAGCACATTCTTCTGCATAAGGGAAGGTAAAGTGAAGGTAATGTATGAAATGTTAAAGTCTACGTGTTTTCAAGGTGGAGCCAGACTGAAACAACCTGACAGGTTGAACTAAACAAAGCCCTCACCTCCCTGAACATGAATTTTCTTAGCACAAATTCTTCCCTCCTGAAGGCAGATAGTTGAGGGGCAGGTGGGAACCTTAAGCTACATAATCATCTCTTTAATAAATGTATTTTTATTGAGCCTGATGTTTGATTACGGGTAAACCATGAAATATATTACCCTACTCCTAAGTGAAGCAGGAAAGCTTTCATAGAGAGGTTTTATTGTTTACATTCAGTGAAAGGAAGAGTCTGACTTGAAGTACTCAGATTTAATCTCTCTCTGAATTAAAATGGTTCTATTGTACTATAGCTGCTAGTACTGTTAGGAAAAGGGAATCCAAGATTTTTGCCCAGCCATAGAATCCCTTCCTACAAGGGAGCTATACATGTGGCCACAAATAAACAAACATGCCTGGTTTATTGGCAGCTGTGCTCAGTGCAAGAAGAGTTTATTTTCCTTTAGGAACCCACAGTTGAATAATGTTCTGGTGCCCTGGCTGTTTCATAACTCTCCATGTAATTAAGCAGTTGGCATGACCTTCTGTAGCAAGATAATAATAGGAGTTAAGCAAAGGTAGGGCGTGTACACACGGGCACTTTGGACTGCTCAAACTCACAAATACAAGCTTTCAAATAAATGCAGAACTGTCAAATTTGAGGAGTTTTTCCCACCACAGTATCAAACCCTACATACATATATACACACCATGCAAGTTCCTGTAATTGAAGAACTGAAAGGTTCAAAGGGGGTTGGGGTTGGGGGTTGGGGCACTAGCTGTCATTTCTCACACACCACCTCCACTATCCAGATAAGTTTAAGGATGAATACCAAAACCAGTCATTTGCAAAAGGCAAATCAGTATAGATTTCCAAAAGTAAGCTGGTTTTAAGAAAGGAATTATGATCTAAAAAATGATCAGGAGCACAAATTACATGGCCACAAAACACCAAGTAGTTTAAAACCAAGATCCAGTAGAACAGATGGGCACCTTTCACAATCTGAAATCTGAGCCCTGCTGTCCCTGGAGACAACAGGCAACAGGTAGGTATTCTCCAGGCAGTAAACAGGCAACAGGTAGGTATTCTCCAAAGATGGCTACCATCAATGCCTTCCCTTTCTACACACTCATGCTGCTTCTTCCATCAAGATATGCAGTCTAATTCCATCTTTGAATTTGAGCTGGCCTTAGTGACTAGCTAAATAATAAACATGGCAGAAATAAAGCTGCATGATTTTGAAGCCACTTCATTAGAGCCTTGCAGCATCTCCTGGGTATTTTGGGACACTCACTGGTGGGATGCTTCCTCTTGAATGCAGCCTCCATGCTAGCAGAAGTTCAAAGATCATAAGAAGCCATTAGTGGACACCCTGGTGGACAGATGCAGCTGTAATGCCAACCAATAGTCAGTTGCACCTGCTGCCCATGAGAGTGAGCCATCTTGGAGGTGCAGCTGTAGCCAACATCTGCCTACAACTGTATGAAGGACCCTAAGCAAGAATTGCCTAGTTGAGCCCAGTTAACCCACAGACTGGTGAAAGAGAACAATAAATTGTGTGTGTGGGTGTGCATGTGTGTACCAAGTGTGAAACTCCTTTGTTCATCTTTTGCTTATCAATGTATAAGAGATTTTGTAAATTAGGGATACTAACTCCAATATTAACTCAGGACATTGCTTGACATTTCAATATCATTTCCCCCTTTTGCTGTTTGCCCTTCATTTGCTGCACAGAGGTTAGTTTTTTACTTTGATTTAGTCAAAAATTTCAATTATTTGCTCGTATGATGTCTGCTTCCACATGCTATTTCATAGGCCTACCTCACACACCAAAACTATATTATTTAGCCATTTAAATATTAATTTAATGAATATTCATTGAGCACATAGCCTATGCCAGGCACTCTCTGTGCTGCCAGGTATACAGTATTAATAAAATAGAGTAGGACCATGCCTGTTCTAAGCTCACAGTCTTCTAAGGGATGGGGAGAAGAATCTGAATATAGAACTGTTATAAAAAATGTTATCCTGAGGCACCTGGGTGGCTCAGTCAGTTGAGCGTCAGGTCATGATCTCACAGTTCAGGAGTTTGGGTCCACATCAGCTTTCTGCTGTCAGGGCAGAGCCTGCCCTGTCCTCCTCTCTCTCTACCCTTCTGCTGCTGAAGCTCTCACTCTCAAAAATAAACAAACATTAAAAAAAAAAAAAGAATGTTATCTGTAATGATGGGTAAAATATAGGTCGCCATGGAAGCCAATAACAAGGGTTTCTAGGGAGCTCAAGAAAAGTTTCCTATAAGAAGTATAAAATATATACGTGTGTGTGTACATATATATATATATATATAACTATATATATATATAACTATATATATATATAACTATATATATATATAACTATATATAGTTTCATTTTATATCTGATTCTTTGATGCATTCAAGTTCAAGTAATAGTGTACATAGGCAATATGATGTAAATTTGAACTATTATTTTTACATACTGGATTTCTATGTGTATTTGAAGCTGGTTTTATGTTCTATATCCTGTTTCCTGTTTTACACATCTGCCTCTTTTTGTCTCATAGGTGTTCTCCTTATAATTGGTCTTTTAATTTCATACTGGGCCAAGATGTAAGACTATTCATTTTTTTCCTATGGATGCTTTTTACTCTAAATTATTTTTCTTGATATGCACTTGTATTATTGTCATTCTATTATAAAATCACTTTGTAATAATATTTCATAGTTTTTATTTTAACTTTTTTAATGTTTATTATTTTTTAAAAATTTGTGCTATAAGTGAACGTAATATATGTACTGAATTTACATAGTATATTTCACTGAATGAAAAATAATAAAATGGTATGCACACACCACCAAGCTCTGACCTTTGAAGCTCCCATGTGCTCCTTCCTAGACTGTGCCTCTTTCACATTCTTGAGGTAATCCTGTCCTGAATTAGCATTAAGCATTCTCTTGCTTTTCTTTATAGTTTTACTACCTGTGTATTTTCCTAAGCAATATAGTTTTTAGTTTTGCTTGGGTTTTAACTTTTTCTAAACGGAATCATTTCATATGTATTTTTCTGTAACTTCCTTTTGTGGTTCTACATTGTATGTCTGTATGTGTGTTTGTTTACATATGTTGATGTGCACAGTGTAGTCACTTAGTTTTTACTTTTTGTAGTATTCTATTCTGTTCTATTTTTTAACCCTTTATGTTATTGATGGATATTTGTATTACTTCCAGATTTTTTTTAATAGGAATAATGCTTCCCTGAACATCTTCTGGTTTGTATGTGAAAGTTTCTCTAAGATTTATATACAGGAGAGAAAGTGCTAGATTATAGGTTATGCATATATTCAATTTTACTAGTTAATGATAGTTTGTTTTACAAAGTGTACCAAATTATATTCCCTCAGTCTTTGAAAGTTCTTATTACTCCACATCCTTGCCACACTTGATATTAAATAACTTTTTAATTTTTGTTAATCTGGTAGATATGAAAAGAATGCCATTGTGGTTTTTATTTACACTGTCTTGACACATAATGAAATTAATATTTTCATGTGTTTATTGGCCATTTGTTTTTTCCTCTTCTGAAAAATGACTGTTCATTACAATTGCCAATTTTCTATTGGCTTAATCATCTTTTTCGTAATGATTCAAATGAGTTACTTTTGTATTCTGGATACTAATCTTTGGTTAGTGCCAAATGGTTCCATGTGGCAAATGTCTTCCCTTTCTTTATGAATTTTATTTGCTTTCTTTATAGCATCTTCTAATGAGCTGAAATTCTTGACCTTAATGTAGTCAAATATATTAATCTTTTCCTTTATCATTCATTTCTTTTGGTGTCTTATGTAGTAAATCCTTCGCTACCCCAAAGTCCCAGAGATACTCTCTACTTTTTCTAAAAGGTTTTAAATTTTGCTTTCAACTTTTAAGTCATGAACCCATCTGGAATTTATTTTTGTATTAGACGTGAAGAGGAAAGTATTTTCCATTTTGTATCCTTCACAAAGACAACCAGTTGTCCCCCTAATTTTAACTGAATAGTCCTTCCTTGCCTCATTAATCTGGTACCCAATGAAAGTGACATTTTAGGATCTCAAATTTATGCAGAACTCTTCAACGCACCCTCTCCTTGATTAAGCTCCAGTTGTTGATAGAACACTTGGCCCATTAAAATCCAAGCAAAATCTACCAGGGAAAAGCATCAGATGTTGCACAAGACAGACACCACTCTGAGGTCACATCCCCCTGTAGAATCACTCTTTCTTCTATTTATGGCCTCTAATTATTTTCCTTATTTTATTACCAGCTCAGTCATACTTTTATAAATATTTGTTTCAGGTATCAGTATAACAGATTTCTCCACACCTTCAATTTAAAATGTCACCCTTTATATTTTTTAATGTTTATTTATTTTGAAAGAGAGATGGAGAGCAAGCAGGGGAGGGGAAGAGAGAGGGGGAGAGAGAGAATCCTAAGTAGGCTCTGCGCTGCCAGCACAGAGCCCAACACAGGGCTCAAACCCACAAACCATGAGATCATAACCTGAGCTGAAACCAAGAGTCAAATGCTTAATGGACTAAGCCACTCAAGTGCCCCATAAAATATCGCCCCTAACTTTAAATCTAAATCAATTCTATGCTTTTTTCCAGTAATATTGATTACACTAACAAACTGTATTTCTGTATTTTTACATTCTTATTATTATCTTTCACTTTTATTCTGATGGACTGAGTTACGTTTTCAAGAAATTTTCCAGGAAGGGTTCATGAATAATCTCTTTCCTGAAAATTTACTATTGGCCTCACATAAGAAAGACAACTTAGTTGAGTGGCACTCTTTCCCCCTTGGTATCCTATAGATGTTATTCTGTTATCTTTTATTCAAAAATGTTTCTGAAGAGTCTGACATCAGTCTGAACTATTTACCTATTTTTGTTTTTATGAGTAGAGGTTCATGGAGGTAGAGGGAGAAATGGAGTGAGAGTGACCTGTTTCTGTTTCTATTTGTGGATGATGTAGAATTTTGTTTTCTTTTTTGATGTTATTAACTTCACCAAAATGTATCTCAGTGTGAGATGTTATTTATTAAATTTTCCTGGGCCACCATAAACCCCTTCAATCTGAGTATTCAGATCTTTTTTCATTTTAGTTAAGTTTTCTTCTATCGCATCTCTGAACGGTTTTTTTTTCTCTATTTTCTTGTCCATGAATTGGTATTTCCTGTGTCTCAGATCTCCAATGGCTATTCCTTGTATCCATAATTTCCTTTCTAATCTCTTGTCAGTCCTTTTCCTTAGTCATTTTTGTGATTTTTCTCAACTCTATCCTTTATTTCACTGATTTTGGTGCTTCACAGTGTCAATATTGTTCTTTTACTGCTTCTAATGTAATTTAAATTTCTGTAACAAAATGGCAGTGCTCATCAAACTACAGTAATGAATACTCTACAGTATTTCAAATTTAAAATGCCCTAAAATCTTACAATTTTTAAAAACTTCTTTGAGGAGTGAAAAGAAGAAGTATAACTGGCTTTATTGTAAAAGTGGGAGGGGAAGTGTAAATATAAAAGGATAATTTGGAATGTGTAATGTCTTTACATGCTTTTATTTTGTTTCTTTTCTCCAAATACACATTCCATTTTGACAAAGAATTTAGGAAAATAGCCAAACATGAGTAAGTTTGGCCACACCCAGAGTGAGCTGACAAACTCCCTTCCCTTTCTACAATTCTGTAACATACACGGTTCAGATTGTTAAGAAGTCTCATCAATTCCTCTGATATATCAAGGTTATTTGTAAATAATTTTTTTCTTTTTTAATGAAATAACCACTGTTTTCTATTAAAGTCAAGAGCACCTCCCAATTGGATCCTGTCCAAAATATCAAAAGAAAGATATGGCAGTCTTTCTATCCCAGAAATAAGTACCTTCTACATAGGCTCAAACAACCAGACCAGATCACTTTTCCCATTCCTTTGGAATAGAATAGCACTTCAGATATGAAATAATTTCACAGATTCTAATTTCAATTATGATGTTCTTTTTTATGAACTGGGAAGCTAAAGTGCAATGGAAGCAGTGCTCTAAAAATAGCTAGCAAACTGTGAGTTGAATAAAGACCAGACTCCTTATTTGTCAATGTATTTTTAAAGTGCATATGGAAATGTGCATGCAAGGATACTCCTGCACCTTAAGAGTAGGTGGAACTACTATTGCAACATTGTCATTTTCTAGGGAAAATTAAGTGGGTAGCTTCCTTTATGTATGGACAAATTAGAGCTGTGCAGAAATTTTCTAATTAGTATGTGGTGATGACTCTGTTCAGTAGCCCTGGCAAAAGGCTCCAAAGAGGATAACACAAGAATTTTTTAAAGTCATTTCTCCAAGTATAAAAAAAGTGAACAGAATTAGAATTCTTTAACTTAATAAGGAAGAATTATTCAACTTAAGAAGTGAGAATGCTAAGGGCTAAATTTATTATTTTCAAGTACCTCAGAAGAAGTACAACTCTGTATAGCCCATAAAGAGGAAAATTAGATAACTGTGGCAGAAAGTTGGCTTACATAAAAACAACAACAACAACAACAACAACAACAACAACAACACCCTCCCAATTACAATGATTGAAGAAAAAATCACCAAAGAAATGACAAAATAATAACACTAATAATACTTATCAATTATTTAGTGTATTATGTCAGTTTATATGTTAAGCACTTTGTAGCCTTTATCTTATTTAACCCTCATAATAATATCCTATGATAAGTATTGTTACCTCCATTGAACATTTATTTATTAAACAATTCTTTCTAGTGCCCTCTAGGCCACTGTCCTTAGGCTGCAGGATTAAAAGTTCATAAGTCTAGACAAAGTCCCTGGATTTATGAAGCTTTTATTCTAATGGGGAGGAGAATGACAATAAATAAATAAATTAAATTAATAAATAAGAAAAGTAACTTAGGGTGGAAAGTTATTACACAGAGAATTAAAACTAGAGGGGTAAGACAGTCACTGGGCAAATTAGGCAATCAGAGAAGGTATCTCTGAGATGGTAAGATCTGATTGACAGGAAGGAGCCAGATAGGAAAAGGAAAGTGGCAAGAACACTGGTGACAGAGAGAGCAAGTAGAGACAAGGACCAAAGGCAGAAACAAATTTAACCACTTGTGGAAGATAAAAGGCCACTATGACTGGAGCACAACAGAAACAGGAAAACAGCACAAGAAGACAGTCAAGGGAAGGTTAGAGAACAGGTCGTGGGGCTTACTGAGGGTTAAGGTAAAGATTCTGGATTTTATTCCAAGTATTTTGGGATGTCCTGGGAGAGTCTTATATATCAGAGTGAAATAATCAGATATCTTTTTTAAGCATCATTCTGGCTTCTGTACAGAGATGGACTGTGGAAAGACAAGAATGGAAGCAGAGAGATCATTAAGCCTTTCCTTGGAAGTAGAGAAAAGCTTCTCCCAGGAAAATGGATGCAGGAGGGGACCTGGTCACTTATCTGCTCTATAATTTGGTCATAGCTAGAGTCTGTTAAATTCTCCCACTCCAGGGTTGTCTGGGTGGCTCAGTTGGTTAAGCGTCCAACTTCAGCTCAGGTCATGATTTCATGGTTTGTGACCTGGAGCCCCATATCAGGCTCACTTCTGTCAGCACAGAGTCCACTGCAGATCCTCTGTCTCCCTCTCTCTCTGCCCCTTCTCTGCTGGTTCTATCTCTCTCTACCTCAAAATAAATAAACTTTAAATTCTCCCACTCTACAGTGGTTAGACAGTGTCATAAGAGCACCAATCTGCTATAAAACTTTCCAGCTGATACTGTCTTCCTTGTTTTTAAGTCTTTGCAGCAGTTGACTTACCTACCAACATAATTCCTACCACCCCCAAAAGGCAAACAAAGTGAAAAAAATTCCTTTTTTTTTTTTTTTTTTTTACTGTCTTTAGTCAGGTGGAAGTGTCCTAAAGTGTGTCTGACTTTAATGGAATATAACTGACTGGGGCCAACTCTTCTCTGTAATGCAAGGCTGACCCTACCCAGAAAATCTTTTTCCTGTCTTTAATAGTATATCCAAGAAGAATTAATGTACAGGAATTCTTAAGAGATTCCTCATGATACTGGGGAAATCCATCCTGCCAAAGTTATTGTTAAAAAAAAAAAGGTAGGTAGGGGCACATGGGTGGCTCAGTTAGTTGAGCATCTGACTCTTGATTTTAGTCCAGATCATCATCCCAGGATTGTAGGATTGAGCCCTGCATCAGGCTCTGCACTGAGCATGGAGCCTGCTTAAGATTCTCACTCTCTCTAAAAACAAACAAACAAGGAAATAAACACACACACACACACACACACACACAAAAAAAAAAAAAACCTTTTTAAAAGATACTTTAAAAAATGTTTTGATTAGGTTATTCCTCAAATTTCATCACATAATGGGAAATTAACAATGTGGCATATATGATTAGTCCCTTGATGAAGGGTAAAAGATCAAAGGAATCATGAACATTGATGTGTCCATCAAGAAATCATCTACATGCATCTCTCATCTTCCTTCTACAATATGCTCAAGTCAAATCAATGATGTTTAATATCTATGGCCAACATGTGAAACAGATATTAGAAAAACAGATTCTAGTTCAAGAGGGTGATGTAAGAGGATCTTGGGCTCACTTTCTCCCATAGACATACCCATTCTACAGCTACATATGGAACAACTTCCTCTGAAAAAAAAAAAAAAAAACGAAAAACTATCTGAGTAAACAAGAGAAACCCACATTAAAGCAGGTAGTAGAGACTGGGACACAGTCTTGCCATAAACAGCACCCCTAGTGCAGTGACCCACAGTCAAAAGGGAACTCAAAACCTGGAGCTGCTCCCTGAGGAGCAAAGGACTTGAGCCTCATACCCGGCAGCCCAATTTTTAAGCCAAGCACATGAGGGACAAGCTCCCAGAACATCTAGCTTTATAAACCAATGGGGCGCATGTCCACCAGGCCCACAAAGCTATAATAATCTGCTTGACTCTCTTGTTAGAGAGACAACAACTCTCTTGTTCTCTCTGAGAACCACCTCCTAAAGGGCTCACACTGGAACCCACATGTCCCAGGGCCCACCATAGAGACAGCCAATAGAGAGATACCCAGATTTATTTGAAAGAGGCTCATTTTCTAATCTTAAAAGTGCTGGCCTGAGAGGGAGGTATCTAAAGTAGCACACAGCTAAGTACCTGCTGGCTGGCGGATACCACCTTCATACTCTTCCTCTCCCTCACTCTAACCAATGTGTGCCATCTTTTTTCTAGAGTAGAAGGGAGGTTTTACATGTTTATGGTGCTTCGTTCTTGTGACTGCCACCCAGGAGATGCCCCTTGATTGTCTGGCTGGGGCTGGGCCAGGGAGTGAGGACTGGGGAGACAGCACTTGCATTCTTGGGTCACACATAATTGTAACAACTGGAGAGAGAGTTCTTGGCAATCTACCACCCCCAGGGAACTACAAAGACAGAAAGCTCAAATATACCCCATGTTTCTGTGAAAGAGACCTATTCACTTCTGCTGGAGCTTCAGCTTGAAGGGCAGGCTTCAGATTTCGCACACACTGAGGTGCATGTGGATGTACTCACAGGGAACACAGGCCGAGGAATGCCATCTTCATGCTCTCCCTCTGCCTCACTACAGCTCACCGATATCTCCCAGGAAGGAGCTTATACACTTGTCTGAAGCCCCAATTTGTGGGAATGCTGCCCAGGGTACACCTCTAGATAACCTGATTTGGTGGCTAGTGGGGCTCATCCTTGTGAGGCTTACACTTGTGGTCCCACAGGACTGTATATATTTGCATACTTTAAAAGCTGCTGCTGGGGGGGGGGGGGTCTGGCTTCCAATCAGCCTGCACCCAGGTGCTGACCAAGAGCCTTCCCTCAAGGACACTGAGAACACACCCTCAACTATTGGGAGCTATTAAAAATAAAATATGCTGTATAGAAAATCACAAAGGTTTGAGAGACAACCAAGAGCTAGGGCAGGATTAAACAATAAGGTTCATCTATAGGAGGCCACACCTTCAAGACTGGGACAGGTGGCTGTTTTACCTAATGCATAAAACTAACAAGAGAGTCAAGCAAAAGGAAGAAACAGAGGAATATGTTCCAAATGATAGAACAAGATGAAACCTCAGGGCAGGGAACCATAATGAACTGGAGATAAGTAATTTGCAAGATGCTAGAAAAACACAAGTAAATAAAATCCTGAACTTCAATGACTTAAAAAAGAAAAAAAGGAATATAGAAATACTTAATCTGTTTCTTGGAACAAATAGGCTGCCCAAATCACATCTACTACAGGACATCATTATGGTCTGCAGACACAGTGATTTGTCAGTAATAAAAAATAAAAATATCAACAATAATAACAATATTTGTTGAGGGCATCCTACAGATCAGGCATGCATATCAATTGCTTCCAGATCTTTTCCTATAGATAAAGATGCTTCTAGATCTACTGGTGACATGTGTCCCCAGAACTGAAAGAAATTTCTGCAATATTCTTTGGAACTCACTAGAAATATTTTCCCATTTGGGAAACTTGTTAAACAAAAATTGTTGTTAAGATTTTTTTCTACTTCTCAGGGCACCTGGGTGGCTCAGTCAGTTAAGCTTCCAACTTCAGCTCAGGTCATGATCTCACGGTCCGTGAGTTCGAGCCCCGTGTCAGGCTCTGTGCTGACAGCTCAGAGCCTGGAGTATGCTTTGGATTCTGTCTCCCTCTGTCTCTGCCCCTCACCTGCTCACACTCTGTCTCTCTCAGAAATAAATATACATTAAAATTTTTTTAAACATTTAAACAAAAAAAGATTTTTTCTACTTCTCTACCCAACAAAAAGTTGAAGACATTTAGTCTGGATAGAAAGAAGACAGATACCGTATGTTTTCACTCTTATGTGGATCCTGAGAAACTTGACAAAAGACCATGGGAGAGGGGAAGGGGAAAAAAAATAGAGAGGGAGGGAGACAAACCATAAGAGACTCTTAAAGACTAAGAATAAACTGAGGGTTGATAGGGGGTGAGAGGGAGGGGAAAGTGGGTGATGGGCATTGAGGAGGGCACCTGTTGGGATGAGCACTGGGTGTTGTATGGAAACCAATTTGACAATAAATTTCATGTTAAAAATAAAAAAACAAACAAACAGTCCAGGAAAAAAATTATAAATATTAAAAAAAAAAAGATTTTTTTCTACTTCTCTACCCAAAAAAAAAGGTGGAGACATTTAGTCTGGATAGAAAGAAGAACTTCCTAATGCCAAAAGTATTAAAAAATAAAACACATATATCATTTAAGTCACATAGATTTGGCCTCTAATCAAAAAAGACAAGAAAAAAAATATATGTATATATTAATACAGAAAGCATTTAATTCCTTCTATGCACATGTAAATGGGATTAATGGTGTACTTTGAACATAGCAAGGATCCAGAATTGATGAATCATGTGGCCAAAGCTATTATGTAAGGAAGCTATGAATACATTCAAAGCAACAACAGTATGTTTTCTCTCAATATTTATACAAAAATTAAGGGTTTTCACATGAAGGTAATCCTAAAAAAAATAATGCCACTTGTTCTAGTCCTTAGTAACTGTTAAATGTCATGTTTACATTATTACCTTTTCTCTTTTCTGATTTTAAAAATAGAATTTGTTCATTAAAGAAAATCTGGGAAATTAAGGTTAAGAAGATAAAAAGAGAAATTACCCATTATCCCACTATCCAGAATTAATGGCCTTAATGTTTTTTTTGGAGATTCCATTCCAGCTTTTTTCTCAAACTTTACATTTTTACATAGTTAAGAAACAATGATATGTATACTTTTTTAAACTTGCTTTTTTTCACATAGACTTATACTACTAAGTACTTTCCTATGTCATTAAAAATTCTTCATAAATATTAAGAGTTATAAAATATTACATTTCTAACTAAGCCTCTGTTTTGGAATAGTCTGCTTCCTTTTCCTATTATAAAAAAAAAAGCACTGAAAATGTAATATTAATGATATCACAACAGAGCTTAAAAAAAAAAAAAGTATAATAGCTCCTATGCCATGAATAAGCAAGCAGAAGTGGTATTCTTCTCCCAATCTTTTATCCCCCAATCTGGGTCTAAAGCACCTGAAAGGATAAACCAGAGAAATCTCCCTAGGTACAGCATATTGATTAACAGGGTAGAAGAACTCAGAGCAACATGAAAGTTGTCAAGTACTTCTTTTTGCCCATTTCACTATCAACTATCATTTCCCACCTCTCTAAGAAAATCCAAAGTGTACTAGCCAGAAAGGTCTGTTGAATATACAGAAATATTTCTGTTTACTAGAACCCCCAATCAACTTCCCCTGAAGTCCCAACACAGAGAATATGTGCTTGCCCAGGACTTACTGGGTTGCACAACCCCAGAGGTACAATTCGTATTATTTTCTGTGTAAAGTTCTCCCCTTAAGTTTTTCAGCATTGCCCCAGACTGTTTCTTCACATTTATACAAGAGCAAAATGAAAAACAGAAGGACAGAAGCATTCTCTGGTGCTTTTCTTAAGTCTTTTGTTGATCTCACCCCAATGCTGTTAGAGTATCCTTTAGCTTTAGTGCCCAAGGCTCCACTTGTTTAATCAGTTTGGACATATTTTCCACACAGAAAGTTTTTTTAAAAGACTCTCTCATGAGGCACCTAGGGGGCCCACTCAGTTGAGTGTCTGACTTCGACTCAAGTCATGATCTCCAAGTTTGCGGGTTGAAGCCTCACCTTGGGCTCTGTGCTGACAGCTCAGAGCCTGGAGCCTGCTTCAGAGTCTGTGTTTCCCTCTCTCTCTGCACCTTCCCCACTTGTTATTCTCCCCCCCAAAAAAAAATTAATTAAAATTTTTTAAAAATTAAAAATAAAGACTCTTCCAGATATAAGGACATAGGGCCTCTCTATAACAAAAATTGAACCAGGACAACAGAGAAACCCCCTGCTCCCACTACCACGCTGGCAAGCACCAAGTAACAAGAAGCAGGAGTCTACTGTTGGTTGAGGGTCAGGAGCTCAGAGAGAAACCATATTTGTGGCACAGGAGCACAAGAAAGATACGAAGTTGAAGATGGAGCAAAAACATTGAAAAAAACCCTCCAGTAATTCAACCTCCACTCTATGCACAAGGTAATATTGGAGGAATTTGAAGCCAGTGATATACCAAAGGTGACTATAGCAAAAATAAAAAACAAACACAATTTTACTTTTGATTAGACTGACTCAACACTACCACCCTCTTCCCCCCACTACTGGCCTAGGAAAAGAAGGAACATGTCTTTTTGTAGGCATAAAGATTATTTACTATAGTCTCTACTGTTTTACACATTAGGTTAGGCACTCAATCAAAAATTAGAAGATATATAAAAAGTCAAGGGAAAACAATTCATTTTCAAAAGACAGAGAAATGAACAAAAAGACTCAGAGATTAACCAGATGTATAACTATCAGAAAATTTAAAATTACTGATTAGCTATCTTACAGAGAAGATGGTAGAGTAAGAGGACCCGAGTTGTATCTCATCCCCCAGATACAACTAGGCAACACCCACATCAGTGTAAGTAACCCAGAAAATGATTCAAAGACTGTCAGGACAGATTTTCCACTACTAAATGGAGAGAAGAGGCCACACTGAAGAGGGCAGAGATGCAGTCAGGAGTTTAAAGGACCTGTGAGACTGACTGAGGGAGGGAAGGATGCTCCAGGTGTGGAGAAGGGAGAGCATATCCTTATACCAACCATTCCAAGCATGGGAAACCTGCATGAAAACTGAAGGGACATAATTCCTCTTGTTCTTACAATCAGCAGGACTTAACACCTCGAACTTTGAAGGTCAGCAGGGTGGCTTGGAGTCCAACAGGAAACTGAGCCCCTGACCTTAAAGAAATAGCTTAACAAATAGCCCTGTGGAGATAAAGTATAGAAACAGCAGTTTGAGGAATGCCTGGGGTATACAAGAAGCAGATTTGTTTACCAATGCCAGAGCATGTGCTGGAGGGGCAGGGATTGTAGGGAAAATTCTCCAGGAACAAAGGAGCTGGTGGCTGCCATTTCTCTCCACTGTCCTCCACTCTAGACACATGGACACCTCCTGAACTAGCACCACACCGACACTCCTTACACAACCTGCCACAGCATATCCCACCCCCGAATTCTCCTGTGGACACACCCCCTCCAGCCAGGCCTCCCACAGCAGACCTAGCAAATCTTGCTAACACCATGTGCTCCCTCCCTGGACTCTCCCCGCAATTCTCCAGTGGCTCTACCCCCTCGAATACATCCATGACTGGAGTCCATCCAAAGCAGTGTCACAAACCTGGCAGAGTGTGAGCAGTCCACAACCAGGGTAGAGCATCTCTCCAATTTAATTCCTACCCAGGGAAACAGATGTAGAAAACCACACATACTAGTCCAAATGTAGCTACTACAATGGGCTGGGGTCAGACATCTGGTCTAACTTCAGGACCTGCCTACCAAAGAAAGCTTCTCAGGGGACAATGCAGGAAAAGCACCCAGCAGTTTGGTGCTACTGCATCTCTACTGCATCTCTAATAAGCAATTGGTCTAACTCAACTCGAGCCCAAGGCAGCCCCAGACTGGCCCACTAATAATACGGGGACTAAATGCTGCCTATGACAGGAAAAGAGAGCCATGGCAGATGACTAGACTGACAAACACAGCTCAGCCACAACAGCAGGGCTTATGCAACACACCCAGGAGACACCTGTCAAGTGCGAGGTTCTGGTGAACAGGGGACATTGCACTGCTGAGTACTATAGGACCTCTTATTTATAAGGCCACTATTTTCAACAACAGGAGACATACATGACTTTCCCAACACAAAGAAACAGCCACAGAGAGTTAGACAAAATGAGAAGACAGAGGAATATGTCCCAAATGAAAGCACAGGACAAAATCACAAGAGAGCTAAATGAAACAGAGATAAGAAATATGCCTGATAGAGAATTTAAAGTAATCATCATAAAAATACCCACTAGACTTGAGAAAAGAGCAGAGGATATCAGCTATTTTTATCTATTTTAAGGGTAAAATAGATAAAAATAATAGATAAAATAGATAAAAAATAATAATAATAAAAGAACCAATCAGAGATGAAGAACTCAATAACTGAAATTAAAAATACACTGGATGGAGGGGCACCTGGGTCACTCAGTTAGTTAGGCGACTCTAGATCTCAGCTCAGGTCTTCATCTTGGGGTCATGAGTTTGAGTCCCGCATTGGGATCGGCACTGGGAGCAAAGCCTACTTAAAAAAAAAATACACTAGATAAAATAGATAGTGGACTAGAGGAAGCAGAAAACAGATTAGCAACCTGGAAAGCATTACTCCTGACAGAGTAATGAAAAGCAATCAAGCTGAACAGGAGAGAGAAATAACAATAAATGAAAACTAAGGGAACTAAGCAATACCATCAAGCATAATAACATGTGCCTTATAGGGATCCCTGCAGGAGAGGAGAGAGAAAAAGGGGCAGAAAATTTTTTTGAAGAAATATTACCTAGAAACTTCCAAAATCTGGGGAAGGAAACAGAAATCCAGATCTAAAAGACATAGGGAATTCCTAACAAAATCAACACAGAGGGTCCACACCAAGACACAAAGTAATTAAGATGGCAAAAAGTAGTGCTAAAGAATTTTTAAAATTCAAGAGAAAACAATTATATATAAAGAAAAACCCATAAAGTTATCAGCTGTTTTCCCAGTAAAAAGTTGCAGGCCATAAAGGAGTGGAATAATATATTCAAAGTGCTGGGCGGGGGTGGGGGGGTGGGGAGAGGGGACCCTATAGCCAAGAATACTCTATGTAGCAATGCTATCACTCAGAAAAGAAGGAGAGATGAAGAGTTTCCTAGGTAAACAAAAGCTAAAAGAATTCATCACCATCTAACCAGCCCAATACGAAATGTTAAAGGGGACCCTTTGAGTGGAAAGGAAAGACCATAAGAGTAAGAAAAATAGGAATCATAAAAGCAGTAAAATTAAGTATATCTACAAAATCATTCAAAGGATTCACAAAATGAAAAGATGTAAAGTATGACACCATATATCTAAAACAAGGGAGTAGAGGGGAGAAGAGTAAAGAATGGGTTCAAACTTCATTGACCATCAACTTAACACAAACTGCTATATCCTTAAGATGTTATATATAAACCTAATGAGGGGTACCTAGGTGGCTCAGTCACTCAAGCACCCAACTCTTGATTTTGGCTCAGGTCATGATCTCATGATTTGTGAATTCAAGTACCACATCAGGCTCTGTGCTGACTGCTTAAAGCCTGCTTGGGATTCTCTCTCTCTGCCCCCTCCCCATTTGTGTTCTTCCTCTCTCTCTCAAAATAAGTAAACATTTAAAAATAAATATATAAATAAAAATAAACCTAATGGTAACCACAAATCAAAAACCAGTAATAGATATGCAAAGATTAAAGAGAAAGGAATCCAAGTATATTACTAAAGAAAGCCAAGAACAAGAGAAGAAAAAAACAGAGAACTAAAAAAACAACCATAAAACAAGTAACACAATGTCAGTAAGTAAATACCTATAAATAATTATTTTGAATGTAAATGGACTAAACGCTCCAATCAAAAGACACGTGATAGAATGGATGAAAAAAAAAAAAAAAAAAAAAGCAAGACCCAACTATATGCTCCCTACAAGAGACTCATTTCAGACCTAAATACACATGGAAACTAAAAGTGAAGGGATGGAAAAGCATTTATCATGCACATGGAAGTGAAAGAAAGATGGGGTAGCAATACTTACATTGGGCAAAATATACTTTAAAACAAAGACTGTAACAAGAGATAAAGAAAAACGCCATACAATCATAGAGAGAATAATCCAACCAAATGATATAACAATTATAAATATATATGCACCCAACAAGAAAGCACCCAAATAAATAAGGCAAGTAATAACAAACATAAAGGAAGTAATCATTAGTAATATAATATAGTAGGAGGCTTTAATACCACACTTACATCAATGGATAGATTATCCAAACAGAAAATGAACAAGGAAACAGTGGCTTTGAATGACACATTGAACCAGATAAATCTAACAGATACCTTCAGAACATTCCATCCTAAAACAGCAGAATATACATTCTTTTCAAGTGCACATGAAACATTCTCCAGAATAGATTACATATTAGGCCACAAAACAAGTCTCAACAATTTCAAAAAATGGAAGTCATACCGTGCATCTTTTCTGACCACAATACTATGAAACTAGAAAGCAATCACAGAAGAAAATGTTGGAAGAACACAAATACATGGAGGTTAAAAAATATGCTACTAAACAATGAGTGGGTCAACTAAGAAATCAAAGAGGAAATAAAAAAAATACATAGTGACAAACAAAAATGAAAACACATACCTCAAGAAGCATACCTCAAGAAGAAAGAAAATCTCAAACAAACAACCTAACACTAGATCTATGGAGCTAGGAAAAGAACAAACAAAACCCAAAACCAGTGAAAGGAAGTAAACAATAAAAATATAAGCAGAAATAAACAAAATTGAAACACCTCCCAAAAACACCACAACAGAACACATCAATCAAACTAGGAGCTAGTTCTTTGAATAGATCAACAAAATTGATAAATCTTTAGCCAGAATCATCAAAGAGAGAGAGAAGGAGAGAATGGAGACTCAAACAAAATCAGAAGTGAAGAGGAGCAATAACAACCAATACCACAGAAATACAAAGGACTAAAAGAGAATATTATGAAAAATTACATACCAACAAACTAGACAACCTGGAAGAAATGAATAAATTCCTACAAACATATAATCCAAAACTGAATAAGGAAGAAATAGAAAACTTGAACAGACTGATTACCAAAAATTAAATTGAATCAGTAATCAAAGAACTCCCAACAAACAAAAGTTGAAGACCAGATGGCTTTACAGGTTAATTGTAACAAACATTTAAAGAAATATTAATACCTGTTCTTCTCAAACTCTTCCAAATTCATTCATGAGGCATTACTCTGAAAAACTGAAAGCTTTTCCCCTAATATCAGGAACAAGACAAGGAGTCCACTCACCACTTTCATTCAACATAATACTGGAGTCCTAGCCACAGCAATCAGACAACAAATAGAAATAAAAGACATCCAAATTGGTAAGGAAAAAGTAAAACTTGCACTATTTGCAGGTGATATGATAACTACATATAGAAAACCCAAAAGACTCCACCAAAAAAATACTAGAACTGATAAATGAATTCAGTAAGGCTATAGGATACAAAATCAATATACAGAACTCTGTTACATTTCTCTACACTAATAATGAAGTACAGAAGGAGAAATTAAGAAAACAATCCCATTTACAATTGCACCAAAAATAATGAAATACCTATGAATAAATTTAAACAAGAAGGTGAAAGACCTATATTCTAAAAAATATAAAACACTGATGAAAAAACTGAAGATGACACAAATAAATAAAAAGATATTCCATGTTCATGAACTGGAAGAACTAATACTATTGAAATATCCATTTCTACCAAAAACAATCTACAGATTTAATGCAATTCCTATCATGACACCAACAGCATTTTCATAGAGCTTGAACAAACAATCCTAAAATCTGTTTGGAACCACAAAAGATCCTGAATAGCCAAAACAATCTTGAAAAAGAAGAACAAAACTGAAGGTATCACAATCCCAGGTTTCAAGGTATACTACAAAGCTGTTGTAATCAAAACAGTATGGTACTTGCACAAAACAGACACACAGATTAACAGAACAGAATAGAGAGCCCAGAAATGAACCCACAATTATATGGCCAATGAATCATCAACAAGAATATATAAGAAAAAGATAGTCTCTTCAGCAAATAGTGTTGGGAAAACTGGACAGCTATGTGCAAAAAAATGAAACTGGACCACCTTTACACTGGACCACTTCTTACACCACACATAAAAATTAACTCAAAATGAATTAAGGACTTAAATTCAAGACCTGAAACCATAAAAATCCTAGAAGAGAGCACAAGCAGTAATTTTTCCAACATTAGCCTTAGCAACATTTTTCTAGATATGTCTCCTGAGGCAAGGGACATAAAAGCAAAAATGAACTATTGGGATTACATCAAAATAAAAAGCTTCTGCATGGCAAAGGAAACCATCAATAAAGCTAAAAGCCTACTGAATGGGAGAAGATATTTGCAAATGACCTATCAGATAAAGGGTTAGTATCCAAAACATATAAAGACCTTACACAACTGAACATGAAAAAAAAAAAAAAACAAAAACAAAAAAAAAACCCCAAACAGTCCATTTAAAAGATGGGCAGAAGACATAAACAGACATTTCTCTAAAGATGACATAAAGATGGCCAAGAAACACATGAAAAGATGCTCAACATTACTCATCATCAGAAAAATGCAAATTAAAACCACAATGAGATATCACCTCATACCCATCAGAATGGCTAAAATCTAAAACACAACAAACAACAGGTGCTGGCGAGAATATGGAGAAAAAGGAAACTGCATGCACTATTGGTGGGATTGCAAAATGGTGCAGCCACTGTGGAAAACAGAACAGAGATTCTTAAAAAAGTTAAAAATAGAACTGCCCTATGATCCAGCAATCACACTGGGGGATATATATGCACCCCTATGTTTATAACAGCATTATTTACAATAGCCAAACTAAGGAAGAAATTCAAGGGTCCATCAATAAATGAATAGATAAAGAAGATGTCATATACATATGCACAATGGAATATTACTCATCCACTAAAATAGAGTGACATCTTGCCATTTTCAACAACATGGATGGACCTAGAGAGTACAATGCTTAGTGAAATAAGTCAGTCAGAGAAAGACAAATACTATATGATTTCACTCATATGTGTAATTTAAGAAACAAAACGAATGAACAAAGAAAAAAAGAGACAAACCAAAAAACAGACTATTATAGCTACCATTTACTATTTACTAATAGTAAATGTCTACCATTTACTATTATGGCGGTAAATGGGTGAAATAGGAGAGGGAATTAAGAGTAAATTTATCATGATGAGCACTGAATAATGTATAGAATTGTTGAGTCACTATATTGCATACCTGAAAGCAACACAACACTGTATGTTAAGTCTACTGGAATTAAAATAAAATTTAAAAAAATTTAATAAAATAAAATGACCAAGTAAAAAAAATAGATAAAATAACATATCTTAAACACTCTAGTGGAAAAGGTGAACAGCATGCAAACCCAGATGGAAAATTTCACCAAAGAAATAAACACTTTAGGGAAAAAAAACAAAAATGCTATATAAATTTTTAAAAAATCATAACAAATAAAGAATGTCTTCAACTGGCTGATCAAAAGATTCAACAAGCCAACAGGAAAAAAATAAGTGAGAAAAAATTAGTGAACTTGAAACTAGGTCAATAGAAACTATGCAAACTGAAACAGAGAAAAACAAGTGAAGAAAAGCAAATACTAAATAGAACCATTAGAACTATGGGTATAACATATGTGTAGGGTGGAATAAATATTTGAAGATATAAAAGCTGAGTATTTCCCCACAAAAATAATGAAATATATTAAGCCACAGGTCCAAGAAGCTCAGAGGATCCCCAAACAGATAACAGTAAAAGAGGAGAAGGGAGAGAAACAAAACTCACACCACAAACATATATCTAGACCCATAATACTTAAGTGGGTTAAAACTTAAAGAGAAAATCTTTAAGACACTCAAATAAAAAGGAAATATTACATACAGAGAAACAAAGCTAAGACTGACAGTAAACTTCTCATGTGAAACCATATCAAACAAGATAGAATGATACCTTTAAAATGCTGGTGGGGGGGGGGGGAACTATTAACCCAGAATTTATGCCCGGTGAAAATACATATCAAAAAAGAAAGAAAAGACTTTTTCAGACAAGTAGAAACTGAGAGAATTTGTTACTAGCAGACTTACACTCCAAAAAAAAAAAAAATGTTAGAGGAGGCTCCACAGGTAGAAGGGAAATGATACCAGATCAAAACTTGGAATGTGAACCAGTCAGAGCCCCAGAAATGATTAAAATAAAGATTTTCCTAGCTTTGGGTGAATGAAATTCTTTTTAATATAAAAAACTCAATCTAGTCGACTCAATTGGTGCCCCGCCCAGCCCTCCTTTATGGTACTGGTGCAAGGATTCTCCTGGTTGCCCAAGAGGGAAGGGGTGTGGGGAGGGCTTCTATCAGCTCACAGATGCATTCCACCCTTCAGAATTGCCCTTGGCCAGTGGCAGCCACTTGGAGATAGAATATATGGGATGTTGTGCCCTGCCCCTGAGGAAGGCCTCCAGCCAATAACTAACAGATATGGGGTACCATAAAGACCCACTGCCTTGCCTCAATGGGGAGTAACTCTGTAGTACTATTCATGTTTTAGAGTTCCCTGAATCTACATCTTTGCCTTACCTTTTCTCCTGTCCTAGCCTGCTTCCTTCCCTTTATTACAGATTTCACCTGACAGCTCTCCCTCAAGATTCGATTTCTCAATCTCTGAGGACTCTGATAAAGACACTCAACATTTTATCACAAACAGTGATCTTAGCCATAGGTTTTTCTACATGTTGTTTTTCAGATTAAGAAATTTCCTCTATACCTTGTTTCCTAGGAGTTTATATCAAGAATGGATGCGATTTTCTGTAAAATAATAATAATAATAATAATCTACATTTATTTATATGATCACGTGATTTTTCTCCTTTATTTGGTTAATATAATAGCTTTTGTATAGTAATTCAGAATTCTTAGAATAAATGTAACTTGGTCATAATTTTTTAAAATAACTTCTTAATCTATTAAAACTTTTCAAATTGTAAAAAGCAAGATTTTCTTTTTCTTTTTTTTCTCTTTTACAAGAGTTCTTCCATAAAGATTAAAGGGAGAAAAACTCATTGAGACTAAGCAGGGAGCAGCAAGAGAAAACCCAAATATATTTAAATCTTCCAAAGCTGCTAACAGCAAGAGGAATACTGGCACATTTCTTATTCAAGGAGTCTGTACCAGCTCTGCAAAAGGAACAGTCCTGCCTGCAGGCAAGGGTGGAATGAGAGGGTCTGCAAGTACCCATCAATCTTCAGGCTTCTAAAACCAGCTTTTGCTTGAAGAGCCAATAAAACTCTATGCTGCAACCCATAGGCAGAGCCTTTCTGAGGATCAAAACACATGGCTCATCAATCCCATAGGATTATGAGAGTAGGGAATATAAAAGGAATCCACAAACTGGCATAAAGCCTTTAATATTGACAGATTCACAGATTTTTATCAATTTGTGTCACAGAACATCTTCCTCATCTTTCCTTGTTCCTTTAAAAGTTGGAGGAGCTTGACCCCAATTGCCAGTCATTCCATCACTAAATACAGTACTTGTATTTATTAATGAGAAAATAAATAGCCATCAACATTCTAACTAGAAAATACATTAATCTTCACATATGGAATAAAGACACCAAAACCCCCCAAATACACAAGCTCTGGAATGATGAGTTTACCCTGCTCCAAATAATTCATTCAGTCCCTCTTGTGACCCCCATTCTTGAGATGGCTTGAAAGACTGGTGACATAGTATTTATCTGCAAGACTGAAAGATTTCCAACTTTGTCAACTAATGTAAAATGTTTTTGCATTCTCTGCTAAACTCTACATTCCTCCAGGTCTATGAATATGTCTTGTCTTTTGTTCTGTCTTTCCTGGCAAAGTACCAAGGACACAAGAGATCTGGTCAATTATTATTGAATTAGATATGACTGGCCCATGTGTCTCAACACTGGACCTTGACTTCACTAACACCATTATTTAACCAGGTGTGCTACTGAAGAAAGTACCCACAATGGCACTGAAGACAGAAATACTCTGCCAAAATAGAAATCCTAAAAATCTCTGAAATTATCACCTTTCTTTAAATTTTCTATTGTCCTTCCATTTATATACGAGGCCCAGTGCTTACTGGATGCCTTTAACCTGAAGATCTGGGCTGCTAAGAGTACTTTTGAAACAGTCAGTCAATTGTGAAATAAATACTCTTGATCATCTGATAGCTGACTTGTGACTTGGTTTTTCAGGGAACTCTCCTATGGCTCAGTTTAATCATTATATCAAAGAAGAGGCTGTGCCATTTGTAAGCTCAAAACACGATCATTAGGAGAAACTTGCCTCTCCCTTTACTCTTCAAGACCCAGTCTGTTCCTTCCCACCTTTTACAAGCATATTTCCCTGAACAATCTTATTGGGGATGCAGTTAGTATTGACCTTAAAATTGTTCCAATTTGGGAGGCAACGATCCTTGGAAAATGGCCACCATTCCTTACATTCTTGGTTTTTACCTTTTACCAGTGCTCTGACTCAAAGCATTTTGGCTTAAATGGCATTATATCAAGTTGCACCAACTAATTTTACTTCATAGATCTCAGAGATCATCAGAATTTTGGAGCTAGAAGGAACCTCAATGACTGACTAGTCAATTCCATTGTACTAAAATTGAGCTCCAGAATAAATGCATTAGCCTATATCTATAGACAGATTCAAGATGAAAAATCAAGTCTGCAGTCTTTCTAGTGAAGACACTGTACTACCCTCTATGCATAAACCAAATCTGAGAAAATGATCTCATGAGTTCATGCCCAGCAACATGAAAATGTTCCCAAGTCTCTAGAAGCAATGTGATAATTTAAGCAAGCAAGACCTCACTCCAGATTTCCCCCAAAATGAAATACCAAGGCTGCCCTTAACATTGATGCCTCCTGGGTAATTTCTGCTAAATTACAAGAAAGGAGAGGGTCATTGCCTTATTTTGACAGATCCTTTTCACACTTCTGATCCACATATCCTCTTATTCCTACTTATATTAGGATTAACTGGAATAGGTCTCAAACATCTTATCAAGCAATGTTAAGAAATCTCTCTCTGCTATTTTTCCTACCCATTCCAGCCTCATACCCTCTCCTCTAAGGATGGCTCCACAAAAAAAAGAGAGAGTAGAGACCAGTTACTTCTAGAGTCTAGGAAAGGAGCCTGCTAAAAAATGCCTTCCCTTCCAATAATAAATTGTTTTTTCTGACCTCTATGTGAATAGAACTTGAAAACTTGAGCTTTGAGTTGTGATTTGATACCTGAAATTCCTTTCATTCCACAATTAAAGATAAGGCTTTCAGGGTAAACATAGCAGAACTAAGCATTCCCTAGATTCACTAAAGCACATAAAGGGATAGAGACTGACTTGGCTCAATTCTTAGATCTACTTTTGGAAAAACAAGAGGAAAAGGAGAGGTCAAGGGCACTGAAGGGAGAGTGAACACAGGAAAAAAGAAAGGCTGGAGGCATTGAAGAGAAAGTCTGCCCACTTCACCATCTGCCCTGAAAAATGCTATGTGTAATTGCTTCCAGGTCTACTCCTCATTTTATTTATTTATTTATTTATTTATTTATTTATTTATTTATTTATTTATTTTTAATATTTATTTATATTTGAGAGAGAGAGCAAGCAGAAAGACAGAAAGTATGACAGCTGTGCTGACAGCTCAGAGCCTGATGCAGGGCTCAAACCCACGAACCATGAGATTGTGACCTGAGCCCCCTCATTTTTTTTTTTTTTTTTAAATCAACTTTGACCACAAAGGCAACTGTTACTGGTCTTCAAATGGACAAGAATATCTTTGGGTGGCATCTATCTAGATGAAGATGAGTGGGAAATAGAGTCTTATAGGTGTACTAGAAAGAGATTTTAAAACATATAATATCCTTTTATACCTAATTGTATTACTTAATCAGGATGATATTTTCTATTAACATGGTCCTTTCAAATAAGGAACTCAAAGTGGAAAAGGAATCACAGATTTATAGAAAGCAGAAAAATCAGCTCCCTGTATTCCCATTAAAGTGTTGTCTGTATTAGAAGTCACAAAAAAAATGAAAGATAAACATTCATGTCAAAGAAATTTCCAAATTGATATGATTGCTTCCACAAATGAAATACTGGAAGCAGTGATGATGTTGAGAAAGTGGTAGAACACAGTCTGTTTTTATTTTCTAGGGGAAAACAAGGCAGAGAAAGAGAAGGAAAAAATAGTGGATAGTGCTCCCATTTACACACTGCCTGGGTTAATATGTAATTGACAAGCTTAATGACTGCATAATAATTGCCTCTATTGTTTACTGTCTGGATGGTGGCCAGTCATCACTCTGCCCACCAGGGGCTTTGAGTTTGTAAGGAATGCAGTGAGTAGCCGCATGCCAGGGTCTACATGCCAGGTGTAACCTAGCTGAAGAAGACGTTCAGGAGGAAGTGCATAGGGAGACCTGGTGATGTTCCCAGTGGTGGGGTGTGTCTCTCCGCTCTTGGTAAATAGTCTCACTTCAAAACTGCTATGTGAGTTGTGGCAGAACAGAGCTATGCTGGGCTCCACTTGAAAAAGACAAAGAAAGGAAAACTCTCATGATCCAGAAAAAGTTCTCATTTCTGTCCTATCCAACCTGTAAAAAAGAGGAAGGAGGAGGAGGAGGAGGAGGAGGAGGAGGAGGAGGAGGAGAAGAAGAAGAAGAAGAAGAAGAAGAAGAAGAAGAAGAAGAAGAAGAAGAAGAAGGGGAGGAGGAGTGTTCCCTTGGCTGTTCTTGCACTGACCTGGGATGTGCTGGGAAGTACTCATCTTTCATGTTTGTTTCATGTCTCAGATTTGCAGGGATGTGAAAAGACATTCCTCCTTATTGTTTCCTGATCCACTTTCTAAGTTCTTGCCTCTTGCTCTTCATAATGTGACATAGGCAAACAGACCAAGACTTTCAGTCATGAACTATAGAAAGGATTTCCATGGAAACGTACGATGAATCCACTGCTATGGTGCTGATCTTGTCTCATCTTGCCTCTTGCAAGGACCAAGATGGTTTGATGTACAAAAACAAGTGTAATTTATTCTCATGTGGTCTTGTTCTGATCTGGGTTACAAGTGTTCTCCCTGATTACCTTAACTTTCATTGGTTTCTTCATTGTCCAATAAATCAAGTTCAGATTCCTGACACCTGAGAAGGCTCTCCCACTACTTTCCCTACCTTCCCTTCCACTTCAACTTGACACTGCTTTATTGTGTTGCTCCATCCTTTCTTCTGCCTAACTAGATGTCTCCTTCTACTCACTCCCTCTCCATTTAAATCATGTTCCTCTGCTGCAAACCTTGTAGTATCTCCCTATTATACATGCTCACACACCTTGTCCTTTTCCTTCATAACACTTATCCCTACGGCCATAAAATGCTTATATGTATAGTCATCAGTGGGGCGACTTTCTTCCTCACTACACAATGAGATCTCTAAAGATAGGGACAACATGTATTATGTTCTGTGACACATATCTAACAGCAAACTGGTAATAGGTGCTTAGATTGTCAAGTTAATAACTATATTAATGGTGATGAACACCAGCTCAAATTTCCACTTCCTTCATAAGATGGACCTTCAACTTTTCCAGCTGAGTATATTCTTGTTAGTCATCATCTGAAGTAGCAGGTGAACTTTGTGCTTCATGCTGGCACTATCATTCTCCATGTTTTGTCAGCATTATCAGGATCTTAGTCTTATCTCCTCTGTTATTCTAAGGCTCCTTGACAGAAGGGACTCTCATTCATTCTTTATATCATTCACAACTTTAATCACAAAAGTTACCTAAATGGGACTCAAAACCTGTTGTCTGAATGATGGATAAATCTTTTATGTATTCCCTTGTTTGTTTAATGTCTATAGTCTCACATTAGGCAAACACATTACCCTTCCTACAACAGAATTTAAATAAATAAATAACCAGTTGACATATCTTTTCAGCATTTCAGAGTTTTAACTATGTATGTAGCATATGCTCCTTCCAGGGGCATTCCATTGTGTTCTGAGAAGTCTTGAGTTTAAAGCTGTGAAGGCAGGGCATAAAGAAGTTCTAAGTTTTGGGCCAGAGACAACAGAGGAGGTTAAGAGCCTGAAGCAGCAGGAAAATGAAGAGAACAGGAATAAGTATTTGCAACAGATGATTTAGGTGGAAAAAACTGTATGCTTCAAGAAACTCAAAAGAGTGATGGGCTTTGAGCTTAAGCCTTTATTGTTTATAAACTTGAGCTAAGGTCTTCATCCTGAATATACTGTGTCACCTTGCTAAAATCACTTTTCTCCCTGAATCTGTTTCCCCATGAGTGAAATGACACAAATGATGCTTATATTTCAGATTGTTTATGTAATTCGTACAATAAAAAGTGAGAAATTGTTCTTATCAGCCCAAAAGGGTTATGTAAGTGGGATCACCTAAATGGTGGTTAGGACTGAGAACTGGAGTGAGACAGCTCAGATGGTCTAGGAGACCACAAAGCAGAAGCTTATGTTTCATCAGGAGAGTAAAAGGACCATCACCCTTAAGGCCCTAGAGTAAATGGGGATTCAAAAGTTAAATAAGGAGGAGGTAGTCAGAATTTGAGGAAGGAATGTGGGGGGATGGGGCAGATAGAGCAACTACACAGAATATGAATGAGGCATAAAGTACACAGGGGGTAAGACTAAAAGAGTCTTAGGAGAAGGTAAAAGGGGGACACCCAAGGAAAGAGGAGAGCTGGGCAGGACAGGGAGCTCAGTATTTCTTCTATGAGATATAAGATAACATACAATGAGAAGAGATTGAAGGGAGGGAATCCAGGATCCCATAGATTTGGCATCATGGAAAAAGGTTGGGAGCCAAGGGGCTCCCACAAAAAGTAGACCCCTACATCTTAATCTTACACAATGTGATATGTCAATTACATCTCAATAAAGCTTGGGAAGAAAAAAAGAAAAGGACTACCTGCTTCCTGCTTATCAGATCCAATCAACATAACATGGCAAGCCAGTGTGATGTTTTGTGGAATAAGATAAAAAAGATAAATTCATAGAGGTGGAAAGGAAAATGGTGGTTGCTGAGGGCTGGGAGAAGGGAGGGAATAGGAAGGAAGTATTTAATAGATATGGAGAGTTTGGGTTTTTGCAAGATGAAAAAAGTTCTGGATATGGATGGTGGTGACAGCAGTACAACAATGTGAATGTGCTTAATGCCACTGAACTGTATATTTAAAAATGGTTAAAATGGGAAGTTTTATGTTATGTATATCTTACCACAATTTTTGAAGGAAGGAAAGAACGAAAGAACGAAAGAAAGAAAGAAAGAAAGAAAGAAAGAAAGAAAGAAAGAAAGAAAGAAACTTAAAAAAGAGTCAGTTGTACTCTCTACTAAGAGAATATAAGAACAGGAGCAGTAAAAGAATCCCTGAAGAATTGATGAAAGGAAAAGGGACCACAGAAACCAAAAGTGGAGAAAATGTCCAAGCCAGGTTGTCTTCTTCCTAGAAATGTAACCCACTACATTTTCCAGATTCCTCTGCAGTTGGGTGTGGCCAGGTGGCCAAGTTTTAGCCAAACTAACATTAACAGAATGTTGTAGGCCACTTCCACAAACCAGGTACACAAAAATCTTCCACCTGTGTTTCTCCATGCTGTTTTCCTTCTGAAATGTGGGTGCTCATGGCCAGGGCAACTTTGGAAGCCACATGTTGAAGACAGTGAAGCCGCAAGACAAAAGGAGTTCAGACTCCTGCATCACTGCTTGAAGGATAGAACTGTATCAATCAGGACATCTATTTTAACTATCAAGACATCTATTTTAGACATAACATCAGCAAGAAAAAACAAGTCTATTGTGTCCAAGCCAATATACAGTTGGAGGTGAATTCATTATAAGAGTTATCATTACCTTAACTGGGGAGGCTGGGGAGGTGACTAAGGAGCCCACTGGCTGTATTTTTGAACAATCAAGTGAGAATTATAAGAAGAGAAAGTGGAAAAAGCTGGGAGAAAGAAAATAAAGGCAGAGGGTATCTATGGATAGTCTTTGAAACCAGGATGCAAGAAAAAAAAGAATAACAAAATGTGGCTTTTAACAAATGTTGTTAATAAAGCATGTGCTATTACACATCATGATCCAGTCAGTCCATATCCATCCCTATTTATTGGCTCTCCTCTACTCTATGACCTTGGCCATGGCACATACCCTGTCCTAAGCTTTCTATTTATAGCCACAAGAAAAAATATCAACCAAGTTTCCAATACAGGTTTTTAAAAAACTCCAAGTTCCTTCTCTTGCTTTCCCTCTCTCTCTTTTTCCTCCAAATAATTTTTAATTGTTTAATGTGGGAAAATGTTTTATGGGAATTGCATTCCTTTCTGAGCCACTGCCTGGGTCATTTAAAACTAAACAATAGACAAAACAAAGGGAAACATTAACTTGCGGGGAGGGTGGGGGGGACTTTATAATAACAACCTTCAGGGCTGATCTAGGATTGGCTAAGATGATAAAAGGAGTTAAAAATTTGTGGCCATCCAGGCTACATAAAAATAATATTCAGCTTTCGCCTCTCCTCCTCCCCAACAGGTATGCTCCAGAGAGATGCCTAATTAATTCTGTAGTCCTATCAGTTCCTATTATTGCTAAAATGTTCTCAGATTCTCAGATAAGTCACAGGCCAGTGAATTAATATAGTTGCTAAAGGCTAAAGTTTGCAGAGACTCTAAAGCCATTCAAGCAAAAACAAGGTATAAACAGAATTCATTTTAATGACTACTATTATTTTTATTATTTTAAGCAGATAGGTTTATCCAGGACATGCAAACTTAGCTTTTGAGTCTTGGTCGTAAACCTTTAGGCACTTTTCTAGCTCTTGTAATAACACCAATGAGAGATTAAACTAGAAAGTAAATCTACAAATGAGTAGCCATCTTATAATTAGCAAGCACTCTCCTTTATATAAAATTCCATGACAGCCTTTAATAGCCATACTTTATACTCACCTAGAGCCTTTCATCTGAAAAGCTCAAAGCACTTCTTGCTAATACCAGTGCCAATTATCTCAAACTTTTTGTAAGTCAGGGAGTTAGAATTTCCATCCACAAGGCATTTTGGTCATTGCTGGGATCTGAGCCCTTCTGTCTCCATCCCATGTTGTTGTGGGTAACACTCTTTCCCCAGATCACAGCCCCACTCCCAGCCCAATTAGGGGAGAAGGGATCCTATCAGGGCAAGAAATACTGGTTTTAGCCACATTAGAGGCAATGGGAGGAAAAGAAGAGGTCAGCCTTTGGAATTAGACCTGACTACACAACATAGCTTTAAACAAATCATCTTAACCTCTCTGAGCTTCAATTTGCTCATCTATAACCAAGAATATAAAATAATACTACAGTTCTTGGCACACCGTAGGCACTCAATAAATACCTGCTTGAGACTATAAAACCATATCATCCTTCCTATCACTAATTTCACTGGATTTTTTTTTCCCACTAGATTTTTTAAACCAAGGAATGTTTTATCTGTTTAATATTGGCTGAGAGTCTGCATGGGAATACTGACCGTGGTAGGGACTAAATAAATGTTAGTGAAGTTGCACTGGTATAGAAGAAGTGTATATCCAATGCCCACGAAAACCAAACTATCTTGGGTTATCCATAAAAATAAGTCCCATATTTTTTCAATAAGTGCTAACCCCTGGATATGAATGATTTATACTAGTACAACTGTAACCCTTTTTAGTATACTTGAGGTGATTTTCCAAATCCCTTATGTCCTGTATTTATAAACAAAGGTGAATATTGTTAGGAATTTTACCACTTTTTAAAATACCAAATAATAAGTTATTAGTTACAGAGATCTGTTGAAGAAAATCTTATGTTATATAAACTTATATGTATTACTATGGTTTATGGATTCATTTGGGTTATTTTTAGAAGGCAAAAACTTAGCCCTTTCAGCTATCTGAAGACAAAATTGTATACCTCCCATTATAAATATCACATTTTCATTAGATTTTTCATAGTTCACCAAAAATGCAGCCAAATCATTTATTAGTCAAGAACTATAGAGTCAAAAGGAGTCCCTATTCCCTGGATTTGAAAGTGTTAAAAAAAATTCTAGAGGGTATAATGCTAAGTGAAATAAATCAGAGAAAGACAAATACCATATGATTTCACTCATATGTGGAATTTAAGAAACAAAATAAATAAGGGAAAAAAGAGATAAACAACAACAACAACAACAAAAACAGATTCTTAAATACAGAGTACAGACTGTCACCAGAGGGGAGAGGGACAGAGGATAGGTGAAATAGGTGAAGGGGATTAAGAGTATACTATCATATGAGCACTAAGTAATGTACAGAATTGTTGAACCATTATATTGTACACTTAAAACTAACATAACACTGTATGCTAATTATACTTGAATTTTAAAAATTAATTTAAAAATGTTTTAATTATTAACTTACTTGTTAGGCCATGACAGTGACATCACTTACCCAGAACTGTTTTAGCAACCTCAATCAATTCAAAATATGGTAATGATCAAACAATAAGGACAAGAGTTAGGAGGAGCTTCTGAGTAGGCAAAATAGGTATTAGGAACATTTATGTCTAACAGTCATGAATTTCATTCATAAGAGATACTTTAGCATATCACTCAGAGCTAAGTTACCCTTACTTTGTCCACAATTCTAACAAGTTTTCATTTGATTTCTCCCACTGTCAGTAGTTTAAAAGCAGCAAATCAGAAGTATGTAGACATTAGGAGGAAGAAGACTTCTTACAGTTGTCATCCAATAAGCCAGCAAATTAACAAGCTCTTTTTGAATGGTAACTATTTTCTAGCACTTTAGTAGATACTAAGGGACAGAAAAGTGTAAGTTATTATCCTTGCCCTCCATAGCTTAATACTTCTGTTGAGGATACAAAAGAGCTCCACACAGGAAACAAATAGAAACAAATAAATTACATACCACTGACCATAGCTTTAAAAACTTCGGAGAAAAGAGAAATCAGCATAGGAGAGAATACAAAATATTTCATTGAGGCCAAATCTTTTTTTTTTAATTTTTTAAAAAAGGATACAAACAAAATATTAGAGCAAGCCCTGTGTCTGAAGACTTAAAAAAATATATATGTGTGAAGGGTGATGCCTTATAATCATTGTGGGAGACACTTAAAAGTTAAAAAAAAAAAGTTTTTCTCAGAAGAGAAAATGAACAGGAACAATTAGGTAGCGTCAAGTATCAAATACAGTGATTTCTTTGTGTATATCTGGAAAACCAAATAAGGAGAAATCAGCTTACAGTGCAGAAGCAAAGACTGCACTAAGGCATTGGAATGTATTTTTAAATATAATCATGTTTTTTTTTTTAAGTTTTCCTTTTATATACTGCTCTTTCAATGGTTTTAGTGAGGGGCTCCTGGCTGGCTCGGTCGGAAGAGCACACAACTCTTGATCTCAGGGCCATAAGTTCGAGCCCCATGTTGGGTGTGGAGATGGCTTAAATAAATTAAAAAAAAATTTTTTAATTAATTAATTTATTTTTTAAAAAATTTTATTTATTTATTTTTGAGAGAGAAAGAGCACAAGCTGGGGAGGAGCAGAGAGAGACAGGGAGACACAGAACCCGAAGCAGGCTACAGGCTCTGAGCTATCAGTGCAGAGCTCAACATGGGACTTGAACTCATGAATTGTGAGAGCATGACCTGAGCTGAAGTCGGATGCTTAACCAACTGAGCCACCACCCAGGTACCCCTTAAAAAAATTTTTTTAAACAAATAAATAAACGGTTTCAGTGCAACTGCATGGAGGCAGAGTAATGGGTGCAATGACCATTCAGTAGTACTGGTTGCATGACCTGTGTAAGGTCATCCTCCCCTGCCCCACTCTACCAGCTCTGCCAATCCATAGGATCACTGACACCTTCCCAGCAGAAATGGCTCTCCTTCACGAGTTTCACAGAGATTTTAATCTGTAATCAGGATTCTGAATAAGAACTTCATGAACTGCTACTCATGACCCAAGTTGGCAAAAAGGGCCAAGTCTATCTGCCAGCATCAGTGGACAACAATGATGATAAAGACCATGGGCCAAAGAATCTGAAGGAGAACAAATGTGCACACACCAAACTTGCTGCCTGATTACTTGGTGACAGATGCTGGCCTGGATTTAAAGGGCACCAAGATAACCCCCAATTAAATCTCTTTCCCATCCACAAGAAAAGCAATGCAGTAGGGTGAATAGAGGATAATGGTTATTTCTCCCCCAAGTAAAACACAGGCAATAAAAACAATAAAGTTCCTACCAGCCAGATACAACTAGTGACATATATTCCAGGTAAGTGGCCATTTGCAAATCTGTCCTAGATCAAAGATAGCAGAGAACAGTCCTCCAAAAAATGAAAGAATATTTTCTCATTTTCTTTGATGCCATTCACAATGTAACATTCACAAATATGACATACTTTTCCATTCGATTGGCATTATCAATGTTTTCTCCATCACTTTTTAAAGTCTAGACTCTAGACAATCAACATTGGATCAAGCCGCAATGTGCAATATTTGTGAGTGTCTATGGTTTAAATACTTCCACCATAGTCAGTTTCAAGCTTCCAATATAACATTACTGAAAACAGAGTTGGAAAGGGATGAACAACAGCCCACCATTATACAGTGTTTCTAACACACAGATACAATAGATATAAGCAATCTCAAGAGCACAGAAATATCTAAATGCAGTAAAATAATCAGGAAGTGATGAGTTTTTAGGATGCTATTATCTTCATGTTTAATATAATTTTTTAGTCATGAGTTTATACAACTTAACTTTTAATAATGGCTGTATATAACAGGGCTCACATAACTCCTAAAAACTGAACTATCAGTCCTCAAGAACCAGTATGAGCCAGATCTAACACAACATGGATTCCATTCATTCCTAAGACCTACCTATATTCCCATTCTGATTTCAGGAGCTGACAAATGCCCTCATTTGTCCAGTCTATATAGATCCAGTTGCTTTCTGGTCACCTTCAACCAAAAGAATCTTGGCTTATTAAAGAGATCCCTGCCAGCTAAAGCAGATGAAGATGGCTTCATCTAAGAGGCAAGGTTATAGCTAACATCTATGAAGGAGAATCTTCCAGCCAACTTAGATTTTTTTTTTTTTAATTTTTTTTTCAATGTTTATTTATTTTTGGGACAGAGAGAGACAGAGCATGAACGGGGGAGGGGCAGAGAGAGAGGGAGACACAGAATCGGAAACAGGCTCCAGGCTCTGAGCCATCAGCCCAGAGCCCCACGCGGGGCTCGAACTCACGGACCGCGAGATCGTGACCTGGCTGAAGTCGGACGCTTAACCGACTGCGCCACCCAGGCGCCCCAGATTTTTTTTTTTTAACTGGACTTCCCACCTTGTTAAATAAAATTTCCAACTATGAAAAGCCTGGGCATGCCATGCAATGGTCACTTTAAATGTCTTCCCCACATGAAGAATGTTTAATCAGCTGAGCAGAGCCTGCAGGCCCCACAGGAGTCAGGAGGATGTTAACAGCTCACAACCACTCCTGCATTCCCAGGAGCCCCAGCATCACTTTGTGAAACTGCACAGGGTGGAGTCCTGGCTTTTCCCTGGGGAGGAAGTGGCTGCTGAAATGCCAGATGTGCCATTCCCACAGCAGCTGGTGGAGGGCCCATCTCTCCCAGGGTAAGGAGCAGCCTCCGCAGAGACCAAGCCCCGGAAGTCTACAAAATTTCCACAGACTTGCCAGGAGAACCCAAAGCTGTGTAGGGCCTGAGGCAACACTGGATGATAAATAGAACATTATTCAGGGCTGATGCTCCCACCCACCTCCTTTGTTTCCGGCCACCAGTGTTTGGAAAACCTGTTTAAAGAGTTATTCCAAGTGTTTTCAAGCCTCTGATCTGTCTTCAAAAATATCCTTGAAGAGGAAACAAAGGTTGTTTGCTAACAGTGGACTGGGTAGAAATGACCAGGAAAAGTGTTTCCAGCACACCTAGATGAAAGCCACAAATTAGGTTTGGGGAGGGCTTGGACAGAAACCAGCTGTCTACCAGTCTGCTGTGCTTTGCTTGTCCTGCATTTTAAAAAGGGGCGGTGGGGGGGCAGCTGAAGTCCACTCCTCTGTGTGAAAGCTGGGGGGTGGAAAGATGAGGGCAGAAGAGAAATGGGGGAGCAGAGGTGGGGAAGCTACAGATGATTGGAAAGAGGGAGACGGCGAGACATGGAAAAACAGCAGGGAAATCAAGTGAAATCTTGTTTAATATATATTTTCTCAAGGGGGTTGAGCTGAACTCTACAGTCATGCATCCAGAGTTGATTAAAAACCTGAAATTTCCTGTAATTGGACCTCATTAATAAATTCCTCAGGGTTCCAGGAGGCTCTGAAGAGGTAAAACAAGGGTTTGGAGAGATGAGAGCAACGGGAGGTTGTACAATCCCAGACCATGGAGTTAATTCCATTTAATCAGCCTGGAGAAAGTCTGTATTCACAACAATCCCTGGAACCTGCTGAGCGCTCCTTCAGCAGGGCAGGATTTTCTCTCATTCACTGCATCCTTACTTTTTAACCCCTACTTCCAACATGGATAACGAACTGCCCCCAAAGTTCTCTGCAAGTCAAGTGCAAGTCAACTTAAGGAACCTCACTGCTGCTGTGGTGGGTGTAAATTCCAGTGACTGAAACAAGAGAGGCTGCCACCTCCCAACCTCCTCTGTTCATTTTCATCCACCACGTTCACCACAGCTTTGCCACACCCATCTCCTCCCCTTCTGCCTTTATTCCCCCCTCTATCCTCAGTTGTTAGTTTGACCTCACATTAGCACAATCCCAAACCTCAATTGAGACATTAGCATTGGTTAGTTGCCACACATTGGCTTGCTAAGTGATTAGTAAAGTGGCAAGTGTGCTTGGTGTAAAATGTACCTTCTCTCTTTCCTCTAGTAGAGTGAGCCGGAGATACAAAATGCCCAAAGATCAGAAATCTAGGAAAAAACAAGCAGCAAAGGGGGATGTCCAATTTAGGAAGTCAATTTCTAAATAGGAAAGGACAAGGGTCAAATTGTCAGGGTTCCAAATGGCTCCTTCTCACAGTATTGATACCTTACAAATTTCTCCTTCCCTTTTTGGGCATTTCAGTGAGAAGTGTCATCTGGTAAGACCAGAATGGAAGAGCCACGGCAATATCAACCTCCATCCTCAAGGATCATTAACCTCCATCCCCAAAGACCCCAAGGTCACTGGTCCTCAGAATAAGATTCACCCCAGGACGTAGGCAATGTGTCTTCTGTGGGATGTGATTATTTTCGTTGTCCAGACTAGAGTTAAGCTGCAGAGAAAAGGGGATGGAGATGGAGAAGAGAGGAAAGGTCAACTTACCAGAGATAGTGGAACCAGAAGAGGTGGTTAAGCCAGACCTGCAGTTACCTTCTTATTGCACCCACCCACCCACAGTTATCTTCACACCCTAAATAAGCCTCAGAACATAAGAACAGGCTACCTTTTTCACTTGTAACTTAGCCTCTATTTTCCTGTTCCCTTACCAGGCTGCATTTGGAGATGTTCTTCCTCTCAACTCTTCACCTTCCTTAATTCTAACATACCCTCACTCTCACCCCAATACAGAAAAAAGAATCTTTGCACTGCTTTTCCTAATGACTATAGAGAAATCTCAGATGACCCAGTGTTTCCATTAGAATGAATGGTGTCTCAGCTGTAGCTCTCCCTCTTCTTGAAGGCTGTCTTTGTGTTCTTTCTCCCAACATGGGCCATTATACTCAGGCCATCAAGAAGGAAAAGACTGATGAATGTATCTACCAAAAATAAAAATTAGATTAAGAAATAAACTTCCAGTGGCATCTGGGTGGCTCAGTAGTTTAACCATTTGCCTCTTAATTTCAGTTCAGGTCACGATCTCACAGTGGTGGGTTCAAGCACTAAGTTGGGTGCCATGCTGGGCATGAAGCCTGCTTAAGATTCTCTCTCTCCCCTCTCTCTGCCCCTCCTCAGCTTACTCTCTCTCTCTCTCTCAGTAATAATAATAATAATTAACCTCCATATGGCAAATACGGTGGACATCATAAACGAAGTCCAAAGACAAAAACTGAAGAAAATTTCTTGAAATATATCTGAGAAAGGTATGGTTTCTTAATAAACAAGGAATCTTTATAATTCAGTAAGACAAAAGAACAAAGGAAATTAACTGCTCAGTAAAAAAAAAAGAGAGATAATAGGTGTACAACATTACTCAACATTAAAAAGGTAAAAAAAATCAAAACAAGTCACTGTTTTTCCCTATCAGGTTGGAAAATACTAAAGGTTTGGTAATCCTCCATATTGGTGACAATGTGGAGAAACAGTCACATACTGTTGGTAGAAGTCTCCGTAAGTATAGTTTTGCAAAAGTAAATTTGGCAACATCTAGCAAAGTTAAAAAATGTACATATATTTTGACTCAGAAATTACATTATGAGAAATGTATTCTATAGATGTAAAAGTACCCAAAAATAGGGGTACCTGGGTGGCTCTATCAGTTAAGCATCCAACTTGGCTCAGGTCATGATCTTGCAGTTCATGGGTTTGAGCCCCACATCAGGCTCTGTGCCTGGAGCCTGCTTCACATTCTGTCTCCCTCTCACTTTCTGCCCCTCCCCTGCTCATACTATGTCTCTGTCTCTCAAAAATAAATAAATATTTTTTAAAGTACCCAAAAATACATGTACAAAGGTGGTCAATGAAACTTTATTTGAAATTTTTAAAATTTTCCACAAATAGGCCATTAGTACATTGTTTTTTTTTTTTTAATTCTAGGAAAGAAAATGGTAAAGGTAGGTGTCTTAGTCCATTCAAACTGCTATGACAAAATACTACAGACTGGATGCTTAAAACAAAAGAAATTTATTGCTCACAGTTCTGGAGGCTGGAAAATCCAAGGTGAAGGTACCAGTATAATCACCTTCTGGTGAGAGCCCCTTTTCTGGTTGATAGGACAGCAACTTCTCACTGTGTCCTCACATGGTGAAAGACCAGGGTCTCTCTGGAGCCTCTTTTACAAAGCACTAATCCCATTCATGAGGCCTCTGCCCTCATGATCTAATCAGCACTCAAAGGTCATCATCTAATACTATCATCTTTGGGAGTTATGACCTCAAAATATAAGTTTTGAGGTGGCGAGAAATATTCAGACCATACCATTAGGAATGAAGGTAAGAAGAGAGGCTTTTTATTTTTTATCTAAAATTTTTCTGTTTGTCTTAATTTTTTACCAAGTGTATTAAAAAAATTCCTTTTCAATTTATCCAAGGGATACAGGAGTACTGATGCATAGGGGCACTTGTACCCCAATGTTTATAGCAGCACTCTCAACAATAGCCAAATTATGGAAAGAGTCTAAATGTCCATCAACTGATGAATGGATAAAGAAATTGTGGTTTATATACACAATGGAATACTACGTGGCAATGAGAAAAAATGAAATATGGCCTTTTGTGGCAATGTGGATGGAACTGGAGAGTGTGATGCTAAGTGAAGTAAGCCATACAGAGAAAGACAGATACCATATGGTTTCACTCTTATGTGGATTCTGAGAAACTTAACAGAAACCCATGGGGGAGGGGAAGGAAAAAAAAAAAAAAAAAAGAGGTTACAGTGGGAGAGAGCCAAAGCATAAGAGACTGTTAAAAACTGAGAACAAACTGAGGGTTGATGGGGGGTGGGAGGGAGGGGAGGGTGGGTGATGGGTACTGAGGAGGGCACCTTTTGGGATGAGCACTGGGTGTTGTATGGAAACCAATTTGACAATAAATTTCATATATTTTAAAAAAAAATTCCTTTTCAAATCAATAAAAAACAAACAAAAAAACCCTCCAGCTATACATGCTGTTTCTGGTCACTAACTCCTTGCTGGTGCCCAATAATTCCCCAAGACAAACATATGATTCACCTACTCAGTCCCAATTAACCAACACTTCAAATTGAGCAAAACCTTTGACTGAAATGCTCTGCATCAGGATAGTTGACAAAAGACAAAAAAAATTAATTTCTTGATGATCTCTTTCTCAATGACTGGTTCAGAAACAGTTGACAAAGGCTATATAGCACAGGCAATCAAGTGAGATTTTGGAGCAAGCAACTCTAGCTTTATCCTGCTTCTTCATGATGGGGACTGGGAACAGATCAGGGAGGTGGGTAGTCCCATGGGCACCTACCACTTTGACACCAACTGGCCCGGCTCTGTCTACCGTACCCACTGTCAGAAACATTCAGGAAGGCTTCGAATCGTGCCCCGGGGTACGATTCCAACTATATGACATTCTGGACAGTAAAAAGATCAGTGGTTGCCAGAAGAGGGAGTAGGGGGGATGAATAGGTAGAACACAAAGGGTTTTTAGGATAATTTTGTATGACCCTATAATGGTAGCTACTTGTCATTATACATTCACAAACCCACAGAATCAACAGTACCAAGAGTAAACTTAATGTAAACTATGGACTATGGGTAATTATGAAGTACGGATGTAGGTTCATGGAATGTAACAAAGGTACCGCTCTGGTGGGGGGTGTTGACAACAGAGATGGCTATGGAGGTATGGGCACAATTGGTATATAGGAAACCTCTGTACCTTCCTCTCAAAAAACAAAACAAAAATTACAGAACAGATATTGTTTAATGTATGCTTGTTATAGGCTAAATAAAAGCAAATCCTGCCCCAGGCATTGTTACCACATCCACTAGGATGAAGGACAGTGCTGTGCTCTCATCTCTCACCTACTTCCTACATAGTCCAGGACCCTTTTCACCCTTGACTGTACTCTTCAGGGCTTGGTCAGGTTTCACCCATAATTTCACTTGTAAATATTTGGGGATAAAGTGGGGACTTTACATACTCCACATACATTTATAACTTGGAATTTTACAAGAAGATCATCACGCACTGCTTCTATAAAAATAAAATAAATAGAACTTTGTAGTATTATATAAATTAAGCCTCTGATGTCAGTTGTAAGGCAGATGTGTGCTCAAACCTTTCTACTCTCTTGGATTTGTTAAATTTGGCCTGAATCCCCCTTCTGAGGCTTGATATAGTTCTATCCCCTTCCCACAATTTTCCTGCCTTCATTTATCTTCCTCTTTGCCTTTGCCCTGCTGCCTTCTCATGTGTTGTCTCAATAGAACCCACATGAGTATGTCCTCAGAGTCCATCCCCTTCTCTGTTCCCACAAGAAACCCAGGCTTACTCAGCACTTTGTCAGTTTAGTAATTCTCTGGGGAGTTATGAGAAGCATAGCATGATTCCATTTCCCAATACCTGATCCCCACCATTTTCAGCACATTGGGGAGTGGAGTTCACATTATCTCACTGCCTGCCTTCCTCAGTCCCCCTTAGGAACACTGATGAATCCATTTCTTTCCATTTTAACACAAACGAATTCTAGCTAATTTAAACCAAAAGAACTATGTGATAAGGATACAGGAAATCTCAGGAAATTCAGATGGACTGTAAGAAGAACCAAAAAGCCCTGGGCAAGACTGTCTTTGTATCTCTCCTCTCTGCTTATCTATGTGCTGCATTCTTCTCTCCCTATAATGCTTTTTCTCTGCTTCTCCATCCACATAGGGGTATGTGGCTGCACCCTAGTTACCAAGTGTCCAGCTACATAAAAAAATAAACTGGCTGCTTTAGAACACCAATCCCAAATTCCTAGGAAAAAGTGTCAGAAAGGTCCTTGCCTATTATCTCCAGCCAGGAGGAAAAGGGTCTTATAGCATTAGGTCACATGAAAGATGGATTAGGGCTAGGCACCTCTTGGGTCCTTAATTGTCTTGTCTATGAAATTAAGATAATTATCCATCCAGAGAGAGTGGTTGTGAGTGTGGGGCACTCTCATTTTTTTTTAAATAAATGTTTATTTATTTATTTTGAGACAAAGAGATAGACAGCAAGTAGGAGAGGGGCAGAGAGAGAGGGACACAGAGAATCTCAAGCAGGCTCCACACTGTCAGCACAGAGCCCGATGTAGGGTTCAAACCCACAAACCATGGGATCATGACCTGAGCCAAAACCAAGAGTTGAACACTTAACCAACTGAGCTACCCAGGCATCCCAGGATGCTCTCATTTACCTGAAGCATCCACTTCACAGTGGGTTCTCAGAAAATGCTGACTCTCTTCTTCCTTTATTCAATCCTTGATGGAGTGACGGTAATCCTTCTATAATAACATCTGGCAATGTTACTCCCCTGCTTAAAGCCTTTCTGTGGCTCCTCCATAAACCCTTAGAATAAAATCCTGTCTCCTAAGGATAATACAAAAGGCCCCTAAAATCTCTCTGTTCTCCAAACTACTCGCTCCCCATCACACCTATGCTCCTGCCATACCAAACCACTTTCAGTTCTCAGCACCCATCAAATTCTATCTTTCCCTGTTCCTCTTCTCCCCATTCATTCTTCCAATCTTGTCTACTTCTTCCTCAGGAAAATCTTCCTTGGCCATCGCTTCTCCCCCACAAGGCTGAACTCTCTCCCAAATACTCCTGCACAGAAACCTTCCTCAGCCTTGCACAGAAATCTTCCCAACCTATGTAGCTTAACAGCTCTAGAGACTGTGCATTGCAAGGCAGCCCATCCCACTCATTTCTAAAAGGTTCTACCATCTTCATCCCAGCTTCATCCCCACTCATCCTTTCAGCAAGAGAACTGAAAATGCCTCCCCAGAATTCCCACCCACCCATCACAGCTTTTACCGTGGAACAATGTTCAAATTACTGGAAGCTTGAGTCAGTCACCCTCACCCCCACTTCCCCAAATTTATCTCTCCAGCCCCTTCACTTGACTTCAGGAGGTGTGGTTCAGAAAACATTCATCATCCCATAACATCCTCTAGTTTATCCCTATTTTTCTCAAAGCCTAGTGCTCAAATGTGAGTCTAACCACCACCACCTTCCTGATTATGGATCCTACAAACTTATACAGTCTCAGACTGAGTCACTCAAGTGAGCCACCTACCTAGGTCCTATGAGCTTCTGGGCAACCACACCCCCTCCAAGTCCTTTTTTTTTTTTTAACATTTATTTATTATTGAGAAACAGAGAGACACAGAGTGTGAGCAGGGGAGGGGCAGAGAGAGGGGGAGACACAGAATCTGAAATAGGTTCCAGGCTCTGAGCTGTCAGCACAGAGCCCGATGCGGGGCTTGAACTCACAAACTGTGAGATCATGACCTAAGCCAAAGTCAGTCGCCCAACCAACTGAGCCACCCAGGTGCCCCCCTCCAAGTCCTTATCATAGGACCTGATATCATGCTAAGTCCCATCTCTCTCCACCCCAGACTTAATGCAAGTCACTGAAGCTACCCAACAAGTCAAGGGCAGAGACCAGGAGACATCTCAAGATTTATTATTTCTAACACAGCATGGTTCAACAATTAATCTGTCCACAATCTTTGAATTGATGGCCTTATATACACTGAAAATAACAGTTAGTGTGGCTACTGAGGTCTACTTTGTGTCAGGCTCTGGGCTAAAGAGTATACATGCATTTTATCATTTAACCCTCACAACAAGTACTTTACAGATGAGGAAACTGAAGTTTAGACAGATTAATAAATTTAATCAATAGCTCTATAGAATGGGAGGTCAGGTTAAATAAAAAACAATAACGTCTCAGAGCATATCAAATATGGAAGCTTTAGAGGCCCATATTCCTCTATCATCATTAGGAGTCTCCTAATTTTAAACTCCTAGTACCCAAAGTATTTCATTTAAACATATGAGAAAGAGGACTCATATCAATCAGGTGAAGTCTGAAGGTCCAGAGCAACAGCCCAGGTTTCAGGTATTCATCTTTGCAGGTGTTCACTTCCCTTCTTACACAATATATATGGACACCACACAGCTTTTGTCTTACCCATCTACCCCCTTTTATTAACCTGAATGCAGTGTGAGAAGAGATTTTGCAGGCTTGCAAAGGTTCTGTAGACATTTGCTCTCTTTCTTACAATACATAACACCAGCATTGGCTGGGTTGGTTCCCGTGTAAAGAAGGGCTCATAAGCCTATTGCCCTCTGCTGATACTGATCAACTTGACTGGCAGGTAGAGAAGTCTTCAATCACACTACTTCCCTTGTAATCACAGTATAATGAAGAGAGATTTGTCCACCAAACCTTTCACCCAGTCCTGGAGCTCAGGAGGACCAGAGGCTGTCAGCCTGGGCAAAGGCTCCCCATGGAAATTTCTGCTGCTCTAACTTAGAACTTGCCTTGCTTGTTCTGAAGCTGGATCAAACATCTGACTGCTCATTGTGTGGCTTCCCAGAAGATTCAGAAACATGCTTGATGTGGGTATGAGATGGGGACAGGGGAATTCTTGTGGCCTACAGGGCAGAGAAGGGTTCCAAACACAACATTAGGGTTTGGCAAAACCCAAGAACATCATGCCAAGACCTTTTCCCTTCACTTTTGAGCCCATATGCATTTCAAAGGGAATTCAGTCCTTATTTCAGGAATAAGTGCACATGTATCATTAGTGTGCAGTAATATTAGCACTAAGCACTAATGTCTGAAATGTCCCTCTCTTTTTTTTCTTATCCAACTTCTGATAATCTGTCAGAATCCAGTTCCTTTCCACCAAGACTCTTCTAGTAAGTCTTCTATGAACACTCTACTTCCATGGTAACCACTAGCCTATGACAACATTACACTTATTGCTAGTAAGGTGGCTTTTGACCACGTGAAGCCTTACAGCATCTTTTGAGTTGCTTTATTTGCATATACATACACATGTGTATACATACACATAAGACAACTTTTAATGCACTTATTCAAAATTGGTTTACTGAGGACCTACTATTGCCAAACCCAAGCTGTGACTGGGGATGCAATGGAGAACAAGATAATCAGGTCTTGGCCCTTCCAGACCTCACAGTGGGGAATCATCAGTCAGAATTCAGTGCAGACAACAGAACTCACTCTAGTTATTTCCAACTGCAAGGCAGTTAGCATAGGGATTGGAGTGCTTACAAAACCACTGGACAGGTTAAAGAGGAAGTTAAGGGGCTACTGCTGGACAACTTATTTTGAAGGCATAGAGTTCTATGACCTTGAAGTAGGACAGATTCTGCAGCTACTGACACTGCTATCTCCCCACAAGTGATTTGCCCATAAAGCTGGAGGCTAGACATGGAATGCTTAGTCTACCCACCACAATCAACTCTAATGTCTACAGAGCCTTGGTTACCAGGAAAAGAACTTTATAGATATCTTCCAAATTTTAGAAAGAGAAGAAGGGAAAGACAAGTGTGGTCACAGACTGATATTCTGGACAGTACAGCACACCAGTCAGTACTAAACACACAAGACTGAACTGCCTACTCCATTCTGCAGATGATAGATTTTTAACTCAGACAATACTTCACATTTCTCTCTTGGGATAAAATGGTTCCTACACTTCTTTTTAGCTGAAAAACCCCTACTCATCTTTGAAGATACAGGTCAAGCACCACCTCTTCCATGAGGTCTTTCTTCATGCTGCTAAGATAAGAACTGGCTACTCTCTCCTTGGGCTACTCTCTCTTCCCCATGGAAGCAGACACAGACTTTCATCATGGTGCCTGCTAAACTTATTTCCACTCATACCAGTTTTTCTGCTTAACTGTCAGCTCTTTAAAGCAATTCTGTGGCACGTAACAGATACAGAATTAATGACTGCTGAATGAATAGCCAAGGCTGGGGTCCTTACCACAAACTCAAAATGTAGGTGGTGATTCCACCTGTTCCCCTATTGGGCCAGAGAACTGAGTGAGTGAGTCCCCTGTTTTCACAGATGCTAAAATTTTTAACAAAGTTAGTACATCTTAGCTCTGGTACACTTTGGGGCAATTGCAAGGCACTGGAATGGCTTCAGCAGAGACTAGGAAACAGAAAAATACTTAGTATCTGTTAGGATTCTTTTCATTGCAATTAAAAGAGTTAAGCTAACAGAAACTGGTTTAACTAGCAGAAACTCAGCTCAAATTAGATTTAAAAAAGGGGAGGGGGAATGTACTCACCAGCATAACTGAAAGGTCAGTGTGCTGGCTTCAGGCATAGTTGGATCCAGTCTACATCCTATATCATCAGTGTTACTCTGGCTCAGTTTTCCTCTGTGACTTATATTCTAACATTGACTCTTCCCATGTGATAGCAAAGCTCCCAACTTATACAGTACCCAGCAGGCAGCCTCAGTGAAAACAGAGAGTCTCTTACCCAATACTTCCACAAAATCTTTCATGTAGCCCAGTCCGGGTCCCAACTATCCTGGACCGAAAGCTAGGAAGACAGAAGATGTAGGTAGGCCAGGGTGCTGTGCCCAACCTGAAATGAGGGGGCTTCTATGGTCTGGTTAACCCCATAAAAGCCTATAGGCTGAGCTTGGAAAGTGGTGGCCTATAAAAAAAGTTGAGGTGGTGTTATGAGAAAAAAAAGAGTATGAACGGTGGGTAGGAAAAATATATTTCCTGCAGTGGGCATCTAGTACTTTGCAATCTCCAAAGCCCCACTCTTCATTTTAAAAGAGACTTTGAACTATTCAGGGTATCAAGAGCAACAGCAAAACTGCAGCCTTTCTCAGGGTGCTTCTGTGATGGGCTGCCCGAGGAGACTGGTACAAAACAGAAAAATCTGACATCATTTCTAAGTTTCAGTTGAGACTGGGGAGAGAAAGGAAAAACCCATCAGTTTCGGGTCTTGAGTAATAAAACCAGAGTGAGAAGGAAGAGGAAAAATGCTTGGGATGTAAATGTAATGAACAACAGAAAATAATTGAAAAGGAAGTGGCTTCCTCTCGTGTGTCAGTTGGGCCTTGTGAAGAACAAGAGAAGTACCTTTTCTGGAGCCTCAGCTGCTCTGCTGCCTTTCCAGCCGTCTCCTTGGGAAGAATGAGGCTTTAACAACTAGCATGGTGTCAGGGCTGGCTTCCACCCAAGCCTGAACAGTGCCCCCATTGAGGTACCCCAGGGACAGCCCTGGATGCCTCTCCCTTCTCCTGCTCCCCTCAATGGGCTATTTGTGGGACTAACAAGGACCGGGAGACACACTGCCCATCTCCTACAAGACCCCAGCAGCTGCAGGAATCCTCAGGAACTCCACAGGGTCCCTGTACATGTCTGTAAAGAGACTAACAGGAGGAATGCCAGATTCAGAAAGGGGTCCCCAAAAGCCTCCTGGATGAGAGAGAAAAATACTCCCCAGTTCTCTTCTCCTTTCCGGGCTTTTCTCTTATCTTCTGAGATGGCAGTTCTGCACCCCAAAAATATTTGCTATCTTGCCTTCTTCATGGCACAGATACCTTCTCTGTTCTACCTTCCTTGCTAGCTGGGAGAGAGAATACAGAGAAGAAATAAGCAGAGAGTTTATGACTGCAGCCATGTTCAAATACTACATCTTTACCGCCCACTTCCAATGCTGAGACAAAGTGACCTCAAGTAGAATAGCAAGTGGTAGCTAAAAATTCTTATGAAATACCAAGATCAAGCTTCTGTTCTTATTGATTTAATCCCACAACAATGCCAAAGGACAGCAGACAGATTCTAATTTTTCTGTGCCCATTAGGTAATGATTGCTACTGCCCTGGGGAAAGAGATAAGCATACTGGCCAGAAGAGACAGATAAGAATGCATTATTATCTCTGACTTCCTACTTCCAGAGGATATAGAAGCATGCCTATATGTTTTCATTTAAGGGGTACATGTTGAGCCCTACAAAAATCTCTCCCTCTAGAAGCTTGTTATTGCACATGAAAATTTCCCATCCTTATAACATTCCTATTGTTTGTAGGTTGATGTAAGTGGTGGTCTGCATGAATAGAAGCATGCCTATTTGGTGGAAATTTACCAAAGCATAGGGGCGCTTGGGTGGCTCAGTTGGTTGAGCATCCAACTTTGGCTTGCGTCATGATCTCACAGTTCGTGGGTTCAAGCCCTGTATCAGGCTCTGTGCTGACAGCTCAGAGCCTAGAGTCTGCTTTGGATTCTGTGTCCCATCCCCCTCTCTGCTCCTTCCCCACTAGTGCGCTCACTCACACACTCTCTCTCTCTCTCAAAAATACATAAACATTAAAAAAAAAAAAAAGAAATTTACCAAAGCATAAATTTCTCTGGGCTCTAGACATTAAGCCCTATAAGTGATAAATACCATGATGGCATGTAGGTGGTCATGCCTTTCCCAGAGTAATAGCTGGGATAAAAGGAAGAGAGTCAGCTCCAGAGACAAATTTTGACTACTTGTCAATGAACAGAATCTGAAGAGTGATCTAGTACAGCTTTACTCTTCAATCCCTCCACAACCTCCCAGCCAGAAGGCTGATATCTGGCCTCATTTTTCAGGGTCAGGGGACTCCTCTCTTCCCATGCCAGTCCATTCCACTTTTGAACAAATCTTACTCATCAGATAATTTCCAATATCACACAATTTCCTTACAATGTCCAGACATTGACCCAGGTCTTGCCCTAATGCTACATTCTCTAATCCGTGAAATCCCCAACCCTTCAAATAACTATTTCTACACAGCAATCACTCATGCCTCCTCCTGAGCTATTCTGCAGGCTAAATCGTAGCTTCTGGGAATCCTGCAAGTTTCCTATGTGATCCGCTGCCTAATTTTTACCACCTGGTTGACTGTGTCTAGATAAACTCCCTGGACCCTTTAAGATAAGGAACTTATCTGATATTTGGCCAAAATTAAAATACAGGACCATTACCAATCCTTGATAGGAGGATCCTACCTACACGAATGCACTCTTGGGTCGATGCTTGTCATGGGACACAGGACTCTCATTGAACTTCCTAGTGATAAAACTCATGAGACTTTTCACATGAACTTCTATTAAGCCAGTCATCTCCAGTCAATTCATTTTTTTAATCTAAGATCTAATCTTAATTTCTCATTAAACTTTATCCCCTTCATTTCAACCCATCAATTTAACATATAGAGATCTTTTAAGAATATGAACTCAGTTATTAGAACCTCTCAAATTTATAAAAATACTCAAATATATCTTCTATATTTTCATTCAGAATAAATAAAAGGCAAAACTGAGAAGCTCAGATAAAGAGCCCTGAAACCTAATGTTAGACATCTTTCAATGCCATGTTCAAAACCATGTCTATATAACAAAAACAGATGCCAGAACCCTGAAAGCTCAGTCTTTCTTTCTAGCCCAGAGGCACCTCACATAAAATAATATCTTACTGTTGGACATAAGGTAATATTTTTATGTTTTCTTTAAATTGATTTTGGATAGGGGTGGTCAGTATTGCTTTTCATACTATACAAATACAAAATTCTATGGAGATAGCAAAAGCAGTGGCCTTGCAACCTACCTTATGCATTAGGTAATGGGTCTCTGACCTTTTAAAAAGATTATTTGTTATTAAAACAGCCTTCTTGCCAAAATCCTATGTCTTTTTTTCTAAGATTTCTATACCAAAGCTAATCTAATCAATATGACAATAAAAGCGATACCAAAATCTTACCCCTTATTGTCCTGGGGTTCTCCAAAGCCTCCCCAAAGAGGCACTATATTTTCATTACCCAGGGAAAAATAGAACCATTCTATAAATTATTTGCAGATAATTGCATGAATATCATATCCAAACTCTTGCAAAGCAGATTTGAATACTCAGCTAAGGCAGCTGTAGGGTGGGAAACCTCAGTTTTAATGCAGACACCCCATCTGGCAAAGTCATGTGAAAAATGCAATCATGTCTCAAATCAGATATTTTCCCTAAGCCATTCCCTAGCTTCATGTCTCACAGAGGTAGAGCGTGAGCTGAAAAATGAACGGGGTAACAACATGAGGATAAATAAGTCACTTATTTCAGGATTCTAATGGAAAAAAATTTTCACTGAAAAAAAAAGTCACAGGTAAATTCAGGTTTTGAACTTGTCTCATCATAGGATGAACAATCAGAAGGAAAACCCAGGTAATTCTGTTACTTTTTGAGGTCATAGTAATCCCTTTCCTACAAGGTCCTATTACAAATACTAAGTTGAATCAGAGCTTACCTTGTCACATTTCAGCCCTACAAAAGGAAGTTTACTTCTCTCCAGAAATTTACCTCTCTCCAGGTCCAAAAACACTGTGCAAATTATCTTGTACTCTTCTCAATCATTTTGCAGTTCTGTTGTGATGAAATATTACTTCTATTACCCAGTGCTAATACCTAGCACCTTCCCACACAATGTCACCAAATCCTTCCTTCATAATGCCGCTTCATTCATTTCCTCCTTTGTTTTCCCTTATTTCTTCCCACTAGAAGGAACTATAACCTGAGTCCTTCAAGCTTCAGGATTACCTCTGCCATTAATACCCAAATAGCAGTCTTAGAACCACAAGAAGTCTAATACCCATCTCAGTATTTCAGAGGATCAGCACAGGATGCTTCTCCTGGGAGAGTGCCAGTCATCTCTCTCCCCAAATCCCTGCTCCTGGTCCCTCTGAATCCATGTGCCCCTCTTGTCCACTCCTCACAGCCCTTTGTCCTTCACACATACTCTATTCTTGCCCCTCCCTTACACAAGGCACTACCAACATAAGGCCCTATTTCTCAGGCTTACATTGAAGGACTGGAAACTTTGGAAAGTAATTCCAGAACAGGATAAAATTTAATTCCGCTATCACTGTTGTTAATGTCCATCCATAAAGAGTCCCTTCCTGGCCAAGTTACCAGGCCAGCCCTCAGAATGGAGTCCCAGGCACCATTTCCTTTTTCTCACCCAGCAAGGGAAAACTCAATCTTCCTTAACATTAAAAAATACAAACAAAACAAAACAACAAAAACTCTACAATAATTCAGCAATCCTGAAGCACAAATACATCTGTACTCAGGTTTTTTAGTCGCAATTTTTTAAATTCAGCAAGCACCTCTACATGTAGTACCTCTACAGGTAGTACCTCTACATGATGTAATAGCACCTGGTTCTTTTTTGGGAGGGAGGAGGGGCAAAGGGAGAGGGAGAGAGAGAACCTTAAGCAGGCTCCATGCCCATAGCATAGGTGATATGGGGCTGAATCCCATGACCATGAGATCATGACCTGAGTGGATATCAGGAGTCGGATGCTCAACCGACTGAGCCACCCAGGTGCCCCAGCACTTGGTTCCTTAAAGTTATTCTGCTACCTCTAAAAGGAGCAGATATTTGTAGCTTCTTTCAGTTATGGGAAAATCACTTATTATGTAATGTTAAAGAAAAAAAAGGATCCCAAATTATAGGCAGAGTATGATCTCAACTGTAAAAACTCTGGAGGAAAGTATGCCAGATTATCAACAGGGGTTACAGGAGTATGGGTGATTGCTATTTTATTGTTTAAGCTTTCCTGTGCTTCTTAAAGCCCACTGGATAATCACTGTCTTTTATGACCATTTAGCAGACCATTGAGCTTACCTACATGAGTACCTACCTGGCTGTTCTCATGCTGCAGCTCACCCTACTCCCAGAGAAATATCTTATTCCACAAGATTCAGCCCAAATATCACCCATGAAGCCCTATATATCCACCCATCTTCCCATCCCATTGGGCAATTGGCTGCTTCCCCTACTGTCAACCTATAACAATCTGAACAATCTTTCTTAGTATTTCTCATGTCTGTATCAATAGGGTCTTAATAGTGACAAATAGCACTCTGACACTGGAGAGAGTTTATTACAGAGACTCTTTATAAAGAAGCAGAACACAAGGAAATCACAAAAGATAGTGCATACCCCAGAGAAAATAACAGGGGGCTCTGTTACCACCCTTAGCCTGAAAACGGTAACAGGAGAAAATGGTTCCCTGAGCCTGGATAAGGAATGAGACAAAGCTGCAACCATCAATAAAGGGATACCACTGGCCTAAAGCAAACCCCCAGGAAAAGAGTCAATGCTTTCTCCTCCCTCCTTCCAATTACCTACTGGTGCTCAATACTGGCCATTCCAGCTGGAAGCCAGGGGACAAGAGAGCTCTTTGATATGGCCCATAGAGGGCAGCTTCCCAAGAGGAAAGCAGGGAGAATGGTGAATGGAGGAGCAAACCAAAGATCCACTAAAGAACATAATTATTGATTTACAGGTGTGGCTTCAATGTCTGTTGCCTGAGCTCATGGTTACATCCCATGCCTTGCAAACTCCAGACCCACCACCCTTTCCATCTTCTTTCCAAAGGATTTCAGAGAGTGAGGCTTCTCTTGAGCTAGGCCTTGCTACATCGTGCGTGGTTCCTCTCACTAGACCACTTCCTCCCATGCTGGACACCACCCTTCTTCCTTCCTTTTTCTCACATCAGCACAAATTCAAGGATTATTGTATGTATCTTACTTTTAACTGAAGGGTGGAGGGTAGAGGGGGTAACTGCAGCATAGCATAACTTTTATTAGTCATCTCTCTTATAAATATTTATTAACCATTCTCTGCCATGAAGAATTTCTTGACTGTGCTCACCATCATCTTCCAGGGATTCCATCTCCCTCAAGGTCTTTCTCCAATGACAACCCTCCAAACCCTAAACTCAGTTATACAATTTTTGGTCTAAACCTTTAGATATTTTAGTGCATTAGTATTTAAAACAATCAAAATTGGCAAATTTTATTGTTTTATTGGAGCCAGGCCAGAATTAGGGTGAGGAAAGTGAGGCAAGATCACACACATACACCCAAGGCATGTGCTTCACATCCCCCTAGTCCTGGCCCTGCCAATGGGGGCAGGAGGGATTAGAGGGGAGGAGGCAGAGGCTCATCTCTCTACATTAAATATGCCCATTGAGGTGCTTTTCCAAACCAAAAGATAACTTCTTTTTTTCAAGCAGAATTTTGCCTTTAAACTCTTGCCAATTTTGAGAATTTTTTCTTGCCAACCATCCTCCATTGGACCATGAGATCCTTCAGAATAGAAAATGATGCTTAATCTATTTCTATATCCCCAAGTGCCTAGACTTAGAGGATGAATTATAAACCTTTGCTGAATATAAGGGTCTAGTGTAAAAATTCATAAGGTCATTTTGTAAATATTGAATCTATTTAGAACTTTCTTTTTTTGAATTCAAATCTAAAGTCCTAGAAAACTAGCTAGCAAGGAAATGAAGAATTCGTCTAATCTACAATCTTTTCATTTTACACATTAGGAGACTAAGGACTATTTCCATGGTATTATTTGCAAGCAAGTTGCTCAGCATTTATCCAGTATAATTAATATTTCCCATGGTTAGGGTGCTATCCCATCTGAATAATTTTGATAGCATCCCAGTGGACAAAACGGAGTAAAATTCCTCATATTGTTACAATGCTATTATTTCTCCCAACAGAAATCTCAGACTCACCATGTAAACATACACAAGAGATGCAAAATAGGGAAAAAAATACTGACACCCAACCAACGACTTGAGTCAGAACAGCTTTTATCACAGCCAGATACAGTAACACTAACACCAAGGAGAAACTACAGTTTTAAATCAAAGCCAGAAAAAATGTATTTGCTCAAGTAAAGGCATGAGTGCAAGATTTACAGAGAGGACAACAATGATTAGGAAAGCTCGCTTCTTAACAATGAACTCATTGTGTCAAACTTGTAAGGCACCCAGCAAGCTGACAAGGGTCTCTCACCCCTGTGCCCAGGACAGTTTGGCCAAAGGACATCTAGGGTGACATGCCTCAAACAGTCAGCACTAATCTCTTATCCCGGAATAGCCCAACAAACCTGTCTAACCTGACTGACTGCCTTTTAGAAACACCTTTGGAATTCTTTGTTCAGTTCTCCTTGGTTTACACTGGATCTTCTCATTTCTGGGACTTCTCTGATGACCTGATCTTCATCAACGACGACTTCCCCAACAAGTCTACCAACCCCAGATTTGTCCAACAGATGACATTAATAAGAACCAATTAAGAGTTATGCATTCAAAACAGGCGAGGTACACATTCACACACAAGTCAGAACTGTCACAGAATCACTTCTTACAATATTCCCCTGGCAGAAAAGAGGTCAAACTGACCTTGAAAAAGAAATGTCCTTTTCTAACTAGTTACCAAGACAACACCAACCCTCTCTCTGCAGGGTACCTGCCCTTGGGGTTTGCACCTGCCAACTGGTAGCAAAAGTGGCCCAGCAGCCTTAGTTCCCTGTCACTGGGCTCATTTCACCAACAAAGGTGCCAGCAGTGCCAGTTGGCTTCATGAAATGGATACCTGCCCACTAAGCATTGGCCCAGAGATCAGGGACTTTCACAAAGGCCAGCCAACAGCTGGCAAGCAGGCACCGCCAGGTCATTGTCATCCTGGACTGAATCAGAGACAAAGGCTCTGTCTGTTCCCTCCAAATTTTATTTTCAGCTCCAGGTCTCTTCCTATGGGAGGGCCGTGTTGAAGGTGCCTTTCTTGACTTTTTTTGTTCCTTTAATGTTTATCCTGTCTATGCATGCTGCTGTATAAAAGCCTTCCCCCCGACCCATGTCTTGTTTTACTGAAAATCAGAAAGCTCACCATAAGTCACACAGGGGCAGTGAGTTCTGATTTGGAGCTGTAACCAGAAGCTGCATCAAACTTTTTCCCCTGGCTTCACACCAAGGCCTCCAAGGATTCCTTGTCACATGAGGTTAGTGTAGTTTCACATCCTCTAAAGCAAAGCTCTGTCGAAACTCTCTAGTCTCACATGGCTTCGGCTCAAAAAACCACCCCACTCAGCTGCCTTTCAAACTGTTTTGAGCAGTGAGTCAGGAGATCTAGGTTCCAGTTTTAGCTTAGTCTACATGAACCTGACCAATCACTGGTCCTCAACCACTACTTAGGGAAAATTAGGGGCCAACCTAGCTGTCACTAGAACCCATTTCAACCTGCATTTTTTATTTTTATTTTTTTAACATTTATTTATTTTTGAGAGGGGGTGATGCACAGAGAGAGGGAAACACAGAATCTGAAGCAGGCTCCAGGCTCTGAGCTGTCAGCACAGAGCTCCACACTGGGCTGGAACCCACGAGCCGTGAGATCATGACCTGAACCGAAGTCGGACACTTAACCCACTGAGCCACCCAGGTGCCCCTCAACTAGCATTTTTTAAATATCAAAGAGACAAACCAAAAAACAAAATCCTTTATTTCCGCTACCACTTTACAAAGAAGCTGCTAACATGAGAATTTCTAAATACTAACAGATATTATTTTGGTTTAAAAATAAATGGACACACACAACAACATGGATAATCTCAAAAATATTATTCGAGCAAAAGAAACCTCATACAAAGTTCTAAAATAGGCAAAGCTAATCTACAATAAAAGAAATAAGAAAGTGGCTGTCTCTGGGGGTGGGGGGAGCAGGGATTATTTGGAAAGGAGCATAAAGGAACTTTAGGGGATAAATATTATATTTTGTATCTAGATAGGGGTTTGGATCACACAGGTGAAAGCCCCTGTCAAAACTCATAAAATGCTACTCTTTAGATGGATTGATAGAAGCCTGGAGAAATAGGTAATAAAATAATTACAGCAAAATATTCATTGTAGAAACTAAGTGGGTATATATGTGTTCTCTGTGTAACTCTTTCTACTTTCCTCTATGCTTAAATACCTTCATAATAAAGTATTGGAGGAAAAATACACTGTAATAATACTCCCTCCCTCTTTCTAGACATGTAACCTTTTTTCCCACTAAATAAGTCAATGCCAATGGGAATATTCATTGATTCGAGCAGAGAAGTCAATGATGCTCTGTGGTGACTAATTACTTTATCACTGCCTGAGGCCTTCAAGGGAAGAGGACACAAGTTCTGCACGTCCAGAACCCACCCTTTGACCTCATCGTCCTCCACAAGTTATCAGAAACAAGTTTCTTGGGAGGCTGGCTACGTGCCCACTTCGAGGGTTGGTCTCTCATCATACTGTGTACACCTCTGCTCTCTGATTGTTAATATTCTTAATAGCCTTACAATGAGAAGGTTCCAATTAAGACAAGTATTCCAATCCCAAATATAATCGGAAATCCATTTTTGGACCCCCTCTGGGAGTAAATCAATTACTCAGGGACAGATTACAAGTGAATCTTTCACTGGACTGACTACCCTGTTACCCATGACAAATATAAATACCATAAATATGTCCCTATAATATTGATTTTCTTAACCACTTTCCTTTAAGACTCTAAAAACATATTCTTCTTTGTTCCTCTCCAAGTTGATTTCTTCTCCCTAAAAATCTTCAAGCCATACACACACACAAAAAAGCACATGTTACTATGGTCTACACTGAACTAGCAGACACCTAATTCACAGCTAACTTCTTTTGGAGGAAAAATTAAAAGGGAAGAAGCAATTACTAAGAAGGCAGAGTAAAGTGATTTCCTAGGGGGTAGAATTCATGACTCTTGTCCATTTTTCTCATGGAAAGTTAATCAAATCTAATAGAAACACTCATTTACTGAGTTCCAAATATCTTCAAAGCCTTGAGTTATTCAAAGAATTAGATTAGTTTCTTTAAACTAGTATGTAATCTAATCTAGTGAAGGAGATAAAATATAAGCTTATGCAAAGTTAAACAATAAAATATCCGGATAATTGTTTCATACGTCAGTGGAAGAGGTGTCCAAGCTCCATGAACAGTGGACTGACAGATGAATGGGGGGAGCTCTAAGCGCTTAAGAAAGGACATATAACCTCTAAAAGGAGTGGGGGTAGAGACCTCACAAGGTGGGATTTCAGCTATGTCTGGAAGAATATACAGAATTTGAGGAATGCAAGAAGGGGAGAGACCACATTGGGCAGGTAAAACCAGGTGGTTAAAGAAGTACTTTTGTTCACAATGTTTCAACAGCAAAGCAGCACTACATTTGTAAAAGGCCTCTGTGACTCTGATTTCTTTGAAGGAACTGGTGCACAAATTCTCTACTATTCTTTAAAACTCAACCTCGGTCTGCCTTAATGTCTCAAAGCAAATGAAGACAGATCACTTCAACAAACTGGACCACTGAGACATTAGCAGGATCTCACCACTCAGAAGGGTCATCTCAATTGCAAGAGTACTCCCAAAAAACACACATGTGCCGTTATCCAGCACTGACAAGAGGCCTATGAGCCATTTTTCATTTAGCCAGGTCATATCCAGGAAAGATGAGGCCTAGGACTGTTCACAGTCATGGTCAATTCTTTTACATTAATGCTTATTTTCAGAATAATACTAGACTTCCATAAGCCACACCACAAAAAATTAAATTATAAAACCATTCTAAGCAATCACAAAGTTTCCACTACTTTGATTTCTCACAATTTTTGTTGTGACAGCAGATGATTTATACTTGGATAAAAAGCCAAATTAAATCTGCATAGGTAGAAGTCAATATATATTCAAATAAATATAATAATTTTTCCAGCTTTATTGAGATACAATTAAAATTTAACATTGTATAAGTTTAGGGCATACAAAATGATGATTAAAATGTTATTATTGGGTTATTTTTTAATTCATATCTTCCCCCCCATATCCCCACTGCACTATACAACTCTCATATTGGGGAATGAGCAAAGGAGATGGAGACATAACACAGGGGTTTCATTTCCAACTTTGTTCTCTGTGACTTTGGGACAGTCTCACAACATTTCTGAGCCTCTATTTCTTTTTAGGGGGAGGGGAAGACAGAGAAAGAGAGAGAGAAAGGGCACAAGTGAGAGAGGAGCAGAGAGAAAGAGAGAGAGAAGCAGGGCTCACCCAAAGCGGGACTTGTATTTTTACCCAAAGCTGGGCTCATGTTCACCCGAAGCGGGACTTGAGTTCACCCACTGTGGGGCTCAACCTCACCTGCTGTGGGTCTCGAACTCACAGTGAGATCATGACCTGAAGTCAAAGTCAGATGCTAAACTACTGAGCCACTCAGGTGCCCTCTGAGACTCTATTTCTTCAGACATAGGTTGGGGAAAAAAATAGCTATGTCAAAGGGTTGATGTGAGAATGAAAGAGAACAGTGGGTGTAAAGGACCCAGGGAGAGGATGTTGACCCACAGCAGATGCTCTATATATATTCTGTTAAAATGAATTTAGAAGAACCTGTTCTGTGAAGAGAGAATCAAGATAAATCGGTAAAAAATTGGATTTGAACCCATAATTAATCAGCTATGCCATTGTTTTTCCCATTCCAGTAATTCCTCTCGGAGTTTCCACCTATAGATGCTTGTTAGAAAGGATTACAGATTTGATAAGCAATCTTTCAAAAGCCCTCTCCCAACCCCAACACACACGTTTGTTAAAAATTAACACTCAGCCCCTTTTGTGAAACTTTTATTAGGAAATCTCAAACATGGTGCTGAAAGGAGGTAGTAGTTTTTATTTCCTCCATTTCTCTGTACTTGTAGAAACTGAGGCACAAAGTTAAGATACAGGTGTGACCAGGCCTTTTGAGAAGTTCAGCTGACTGAACTGCTTCTGGGCCAGAATCATTCACCTAGATACCTTAAAAACAAGCCACAGGAATGCGAAGTAAGAGAAGTGTAAATGCAGTTTAAAAATACTGCATTTTCAGGACACCTGAGTGACACAGTCGGTTGACCATCTGACTTTGGCTCAGGTCATGATTTCGCAACTCACGAGTTCGAGCCCCGCATCAGGCTCTCTGCCGTCAGCATGGAGCCCACCTCAGATCTTCTGTCCCTCAATCTCTCTCTGCCCCTCCCCCGCTCTCTGTCTTTCTCAAAATATAAATAAATAGATAGATAGATAGATAGATAGATAGATAGATAGATACAAATACTTCAGTTTCCAATGTGAAGTGACCAGAAATGAGGTTAAAGACAGATTTCAGTATGTTATGTCACAAAAAATGGGCCATTTCCTATCCTCTCACTGTCAAGTTTAGAGCATAAAACAAGCCACAAGGATACATTTCTGCTCCATACTCTGTCTTTAGGCAGTGAGTACATAAACAGCAAAATACATACACTACATATACAAATGTATATGACACAGCTCCACATTGTTTGTGTGTGTGTGTGTGTGTGACCACAATCTCAAAAAAATAAAAAAATTCCCCCCCAAAAAATGTTTTAAAGTAAAAGAAAGTAAGAATGAGGAATAAAATCCAAAAGCACAGTGGGAGCAAAGAATGCTAGACTTGGGAAAAATCTGACAGTCTGTTTTAACCAAACTTCTTTATTTTATAGAAAATAAACTGGACCTCAGAAAGATTTCCAATTTAAATGGAAATTACATCTGAGAGTCTGAATCTGAAACTTCCATGGTACCACCCAAAGACAGGGTTGGAATTAACTTGATAAATAATGTATGCTAAGTTCCTCACTTCTCTGGTGAGGAAACTGAGGCCCAAAGAAATGAAATGACTACTTTGAGGTCATATGGTTACTTAGTAGGACCAAATCCCCTATGTTTATGCTTCTCAGAGAGAGAGGTTTGGTACCTTCCCTTCCCTATCCCAAACCCCATTCAACAGCCTTCACCCACTCTTTCATTCTATGAGATGGACAACTGATATTTTTCACACAATAAGGTTTAAAGACCCACATCTCCTTCCCAACGAGGTTAGCACTCCCTTGTAGAAATTCAAGAGTCACTAGTTAAGCCCAGCCCAGGGCAAACATGGTCAGGTGGCATCCAGGCAATTTTAAATATGCTTTACAGCCACCCAAAGTTGGTCAGCCTCAAGGAGATCAACTATGAGATCAACACTTTCCCATGTTGTATTCCATCTCTATTTACCAAAATAAACAAATTAGGGTACTAAAAAATTACAGTAAACAAATATATTTTTATCCTCAGTTACAGTGGTTGTGTTGATTTTCTTCTCTCAGTATTAAATATACTGAGATAATATTACTAAAACTTAATCAAATGTAGCAAGTTGTATAAATTCTACGTGGCCCTGTAGGCAACTATTTTATTCATACTGCAGAAAAACTCATGCTTTAGATCCATTTGTTTCATTCATTTAATAGATTGACCAAAAAAAAAAAAAAAAAAAAAAAACTGCTTATCATGTACCTAGAATTTTTCAGGTGCCGGAGATACAACAGAGAACAAAGTTCCTGCCCTCTTAAATCTTACATTCTAATAAACAAACAAGTAAAGCCATAATATGTTAGATGTTGATACGTGCCATGGAGGAAATAGAAAGCAAGGGAGGTAGGAGAATGGGTGCCAGGCAGAAGAGGTAGGGAGGGTTGGGTGCTATGTATTATATTTAAGATGGCCTTGCTGATAAACAGAAACAAAAGAAATGAGAAAGCAAGCTTTGTGTACACCCGGAGGAAGTGCTTTCTAAAGAAAGCCAACAAGGGGCGCCTGGGTGGTGCAGTCGGTTAAGCGTCCGACTTCAGCCAGGTCACGATCTCGCGGTCTGTGAGTTCAAGCCCCGCGTCAGGCTCTGGGCTGATGGCTCAGAGCCTGGAGCCTGTTTCCGATTCTGTGTCTCTCTCTCTCTGCCCCTCCCCCATTCATGCTCTGTCTCTCTCTGTCCCAAAAATAAATAAACGTTGAAAAAAAAATTTAAAAAAAGAAAGCCAACAAGGGTAAAGGCCTGAATCAGGAGTAGCATATTCTTGGAACGGCAAGAAGGCCAGTGTGGCTAGAGCAGAACAAGTCAAGGAGACAGTGGAAGGAAAAAGAAAATGATGTCTCAAAGGTGGCTGAAGTCAACTGTGTGGAGTCTTACAATGCATTGTAGGGGCTGTGACTTCTACTCAAGGTGAAATGGAAAGGCAATGGGCGGTATGGAACAGAGGAGTAACATGTTCTCATTTCCACATAAGGAATCACACTGCCTGTGTGCTGAAAAACAATTTTAGCCTATTACTGGCTATTTCAATAATACAGATGAGAGATGATGGTGGCTTGGATTATGATAGCAGTGGTAGAAGTGGTAAGAAGTAGTAATATTCTTGGAGGCAGAACCCAAAGGATTTTTTGGTGAATTGGACATGGGGTGTGAAGAAAAGAGAAGAATTGATGACATCAAGGTTTTCCACTTGAGCCACTATGGGGTGGAATTGTCATTTGCAAGAATGAAGAAGAATATGGGAGGAGCAGATTTGGGTTGCAGGTGAAGAGGTTATAAATCAGGGGTTTAACCCTTAATGGTTGAGCTGAAGATGCCTATGCTACATATCCAATTAATAGACACATTCTGTTACAGACACATGGTATTAGAGATGTATCCCAAGAATGCAACTGAATATACAACAAGATTCAGAACAGAGATCCAGTCTGGAGATATGAATGTTGGTATTGTTAGCATATGGATGGTATTAAAAGCCATGAGACCAAATGAGGTCACCTAGTAAAGGTAAGTTAAAAAATAAAATAAAAGAACCCTGAGACACTCCAATGTTTGGAGGTCAGTGTGAGGAGAAGGAACCAACAAAGAAAGTGGAGTAAGGGACCATAGAGATGTATGAAGATGAGAGACCAGTATTCCCAAGTCAGGCAAGTGATCAGCTATATCCACTGCTGCACATAAGCTTCAAAATTCTAGATACAAACTGAACTATAATGGCAAAAGCAAAAAACAGCTTCCTGTGTCTCCTGTTATTCTATCTACAGCTTCCTGTTAATACTAGCAAGAATAGCAATAATTAAGAACTACCACCTACTGAGTGTCTTTCAAGTCCCAAGGATTGTGATTTGACAAATCTCACATGCTAACTCTTATAGGTTGAAAGTGGCTACCTGGAGCATTATGTTGAGAAGGAGTCTGTAGCTTAAGGAAAATGATTGAGTTGTGTGTGATTTCTGTTAAGGACACAGAATGAGAATTGGCCTCATATTTGCTGGGTATTCATCATCCCTATAACAAGACATACATTTTCTGTAGGGTTCATAGCACCTCAGTGGTCATTTAATTAGCCTCATTTTACAAATGGAGAAACCTAGTTCAGGGATGTTTACTAATCACCCTAAAGCGGCATTAGCTAGATGTGGTGAAGGGGAGACTCGGCACAGGCCCACCGGACTGTGCCCCATACTGTACAGTTTCTCTCCCCATCCCATCAAAAAAGTGCACAGAATTTCAGATCCCCAGGGTATACCGCTTCTAATTTAAACCTGTGACAGAGAAAGCATATCATTAAAGTATAAACTTTAAAAGTAATTGTTCCTGGGGCGCCTGGGTGGCGCAGTCGGTTAAGCGTCCGACTTCAGCCAGGTCACGATCTCGCGGTCCGTGAGTTCGAGCCCCGCGTCGGGCTCTGGACTGATGGCTCAGAGCCTGGAGCCTGTTTCCGATTCTGTGTCTCCCTCTCTCTCTGCCCCTCCCCCGTTCATGCTCTGTCTCTCTCTGTCCCAAAAATAAATAAACGTTGAAAAAAAAAAAAAAAGTAATTGTTCCTTTATGCCCAAAGAAAATATGATATAACTGATTCACAAACTGATTTAGAGAGGTATGTTTGCAAACTTAAATATAAGAGAAAAAGAAACAGAACATGAGACAAGAGTAGTCAAATGATTCAAACAAAAGTTTTTTCAACCTAGGGCAGTTGAAGATGACACAGTAAGAACAACCATTAAAAATATGACTACTATTTTGTCTTCATCATTCCCATGGCAACCAAGTATTAATCCCTGCCAAAAAATAACTCTGTAGGCACCAAGAATTCTCAGTCTCTCTTTTAGCACCAAGCCCTTCCCAGAGTCATTTGTATTAACATTTGCAAAAGATTTATTTCCCTTTGATTCAAATAATTCCACATTCCCAAGAATATCTAGACTGGAGCATAGCCAGCTGCCTGCAGGGCCTGCAGCCGTCTCCCTGGTCCTGGGTAGCTCCCTGGGTGCCCATGAATGGCTCATTGTTAAAGACAAACCCACTGCAGAGAACAGAGAAAACACAGAAGAGCAATCAGTGTCATGTCCTGAGGACTGGTCTGGATTTTGAGCAATGAAACTGAGTGGGAGTGGCAAGCACCTAAGGCTGTTATGAATCAGTGATTGATGCCTTCCAGAGCAAGTCTCCTCTGAGATGCTGGCTGGGTCACCATCACTAGTCAACTCACTTCAGGAGATTCTGAACCCAAGTCCTTTATGTGACAAAGCAGAGCAGGCCCTAAACTGAAAATCAATTTCATTATCCAAGCATCTGTTAAGCACTAATTGTATGTAGGAGTAAAACACTGGGTTTCAGTGAAAAGTCTAAGGTCACCTTCAAATCATGTGGATGGCTTTAGCAACTAGCCAAACATCGAAAAAGAAAAAGTGTGCTCTCTAGATTTGTATATAATGAAGAATGGGAACCCAAATCTTGCTCTGATTTTTGCTACTGAGTTTCTGCATACTAACAGGTCACTTTGGAGAGAAGTCCAGGTGTATACTTCAAAGTCTGCTGAAATCAAAAATAAAAAGGTCTATAATTTTAGCATTTCTTGGGATGAATCAACCTGTCACTAAATTCAAATTGCATAGTGAATTAAATGTTTTCCTGATGTAAATGTTCAAAATTTAGACCACATTTATTATTTCAGAGATGTACTGATAAATTCCACAATTAATACTTGATGAGTATAATTTAGCACCTGTAAACCTATAGCTCAGAATATGTCTATTTTAAAAGTTACACTTTCTGGTACTTATTTGTGTCTTTTATTGTCCTTATTTGAGCTTTTGCTTTTTAATAGTCAGAAAACTAACATATTTCAAGATAAAGTTCTCATGCTGCTTTACTTCTCCCAGCTCCCAAACCCCCCCCCCCAAAAAATCAGAGAAAAGCAGTGAAGTGATCCAGAAACAATAGAATAACTCAGTTATGGTCACAATTAACCTCTCTGCAAAAAAAAAAAAAAATAGGTATATCTGCTCAAGTGAAAATATATGTGACTTTATGCCACAGAGAAAAATAAACCCAACTTGCTAAGACATGCTTCTATTCTTCAACTGCCCTACTTACCATTCTGCAAATGAGGCAAAAAGGGTATATAGAGTCTGAGCTTCTACCTTATGGACACATCTTGGTCTTCATTGAGGCCATTAATATATTAAAAACACTGATGAAAGGCTATTTGTTGGGTAGAGTCATTTTTCCCTTGACATTTATTATCAGTAGAAAAGTTTTCTGTTTTAATACCCACATTCTGGCATATAATTACTGTAATAAAGTCTACTTCTTCACTCTGGGTGACTGCTGCCAGTATTATGAAATCATGGCAATGGTTGTAAAAATAAGGGAGGTCACAACCTTTCCACACACACACACACCCACTCTGCAGCTGATATTAAATAGCTTTGGTGGGAAAATGCAGACCTTTAAACTTTTTCTACCAAACTCAATGCATTCTGTATTTAACTTCTTCTTTAAAACAGTTTGTGTTGTAAGAATTCAAAAACTGCATATGGCCATGGGAATAAAAAAGGAGCTTATACTTAATTAGCTACTAAGTCCGACTTGGACGAAGCACAATAACAACCATTTCTTTGTGCTAACTATTTTTAATGATATGCATTACATGCATTGGCCTGTCTACTGCCCAGACTGCTCCAGCATCAATCCTGCTTTACTGTTATGCTTTTTGGCAAAGGACAACATGGGGAAAGTCTCCATTTCGATATTTTGTCATTTTGATTGGAATAATAATTCTTAACAGCATGAATTCCCTCTAAACCTTAAACCACCACCACAGTTTCATGACAACAAGACAAGTGACATCCAAGTATACCAGATGCTGTACAAATATTCTCCTTATACCTCCAGCAATACTCAATAGTTTGATTCATCCTCTCTTACTTTAAACTGTTTGAATATTTTCATCCAATTGCTTTCAGCCATTTTTTAAACATAACTATTGGATATAATTTTTCTACTTCTAGCCAAGATTCAAGTCAAGCTAATTCAGAATCATAATGAGGATAGATAGGCCCAAGAGGGAGTGTGCATTTTTAAAAATTTTTTCTAGCTCTTCATGGAATAGGAATTTCCTTAGGGAGGGTCTAAGGAAATACCTACTTTAAAAGTAGAATCTTGGGTTTCCTAATGAAAGTAATCCTAAGTAGAGATGCTATTTGGGGGCCGGAAGGTCAAGATCTCTTTTTGCCCTTGAAGTGGAAAGTTACTGGAACCCATTATCTTCCAAAGCAACATAGAGAAGAGAGAAGCTAACAGAATGTTGGAGAACAGGTGTGTTAGACCCACCAAAAAGCACCAAGAGAGCATACAAAGCAAGTCAACACTAGGAATACCACCTCTGTTTCAAACAGAGCAGCTCGGTCATCTACTTTATTTCCTGGTATCAGGTTTTGTTTATGGAGGAAAAGAATTACTACAACTACAGTGGACAACAGTTTGAGGTGTGCATGTGCTGCAACCAGCAATTCTGCTCCTAGATATGTATCCTGGAGTAATTTGTACATATGTGTCCAAGATTGATTGTATATGAATCACAGCACTGTTGTCCATAACGGTTCCAAACCAGAAGCAACCCAATGTCCATCCTTAATACAATGGATCTATACATTGTAGTGAATTCATACAATGGGAAATTGTATCACAATAGAAATTAATAAACCAGAGGTTTGTGTCACAACATAGATGAATATTGCAAACATAATATCTTATGTAAAAAGAAAGACACAAAAGAAAGCAGAATTATTCTATTTATATAAACCTAAAAATAAGCAACATTAAACTATATTATTTAGAGATGCACATATAGGCAACAAAACTACGAAGGAAAGCAAGTATATGATTTTCACAAAAGCCTGAAGAATATTTCCTTTGTGGAGTGAGAGAAGGTTGTAATCAATAATCAAGATGGAAACTAGACGAAACTTCTGGGGTACTGTTAATGTTCTGTTTTTCCAACCTTTAAATTAATATTTTATATTTTATTTAAAAATTACAAACATGGAACAGAATAGAGAACCCAGAAATGGACCTACAAACATATGGCCAACTAACCTTTGACAAAGCAGGAAAGAATATCCAATAGAATAGACAGTCTCTTCAGCAAGTGGTGCTCGGAAAACTGGACAGCGACATGCAGAAGAATGAACCTGGACCACTTTCTTACACCATACACAAAAATTAACTCAAAATGGATGAAAGACCTCAATGTAAGACAGGAAGCCATCAAAATCCTCAAGGAGAAAGCAGGCAAAAAACTTTTTGATCTTGGCTGCAGCAACTTCTTACTCAACACATCTCCGGAGGCAAGGGAAACAAAAGCAAAAATGAACTATTGGGACCTCATCAAAATAAAAAGCTTCTGCTCAGCGAAGGAAAAAATTGGCAAAACTAAAAGGCAACCGACAGAACGGGAGAAGATATTTGCAAAAGACATATCAGATAAAGGGTTAGTATCCAAAATCTATAAAGAACTCATCAAACTCAACACCCAAAAAACAAATAATCCACTGAAGAAATGGGCAAAAGACATGAATAGACACTTCTCCAAAGAAGATATCCAGATGGCCAACTGACACATGAAAAAATGCTCCACATCATTCATCACCAGGAAAATACAAATCTAAACCACCATGAGATACCACCTGACACCTGTCAGAATGGCTAACATTAACAACTCAGGCAACAGATGTTGATGAGGATGCAGAGAAAGAAGATCTCTTTTGCATTGCTGGTAGGAAGGCAAGCTGGTGCAGCCACTCTGGAAAATAGTATGGAGGTTCCTCAAAAAACTAAAATTAGAACTACCCTACAACCCACCAATTGCACTACTAGGCATTTATCCATGGGATACAGGTGTGCTGTTTCAAAGGGACACATGCACCCCCAGGTTTATAGCAGCACTATTGGTCCTGGAGGAAGATGGCAGCGTAGGAGGACTCTGATCTCACCGCGTCCTGCTGATCACTTAGATTCCACCTACACCTGCCTAAATAACCCAGAAAACTGCCAGAAGACTAGCAGAACAGATTCCCTGGAGCCAAGTGCAGACGAGAGGCCCACGGAAGAGGGTAGGAAGGGCGGAGAGGCGGTGCGCGCTACACGGACTGGCAGGAGGGAGCCAGGGCGGAGGGACAGCCCACCGGCCAAGCAGAGCCCCCGAGTCTGGCTTGCAAAAGCGGAGGGGCCAGACGGAGTGTGTTCTGAAAGCAAGCGGGACTTAACATCTGGAAGGTTATAAGTACAGCTCTGCTCAGAGAGCAGGAGGGCTGGAGGACACAGGAGGGAGAGTTGTTGAGCCCCAGACAACAGAGCTCAGCTTGGCAGAAAACAAAGGCACTCGCCAGTGCCATCTCCCTTGCTCATCCTCCAGCCAAAATCCCAAAGGGAACCAGTTCCTGCCAGGGAACTTGCTTGCACCGCGCAAACACCCAACACTGTGCTTCTGTGGATCCATCCCTCCGGCGGTGGGTCTGACTCCCTCCCGGTGCCACAAGGCCCCTCCCGAAGCAGATCACCGAAGGATTAGCAAGCTGAGCGTGCCCATGCTGCCCCTGTGCACCTTGCCGATCCACCCCAGCTAATACGCCAGATCCCCAGCACCACAAGCCTGGCAGTGTGCAAGTAGCCCAGATGGGCCACACCACCCCACAGTGAATCCCGCCCCTAGGAGAGGGGAAGAGAAGGTACACACCAGTCTGCTGTGGCCCCAGCGGTGGGCTGGGGGCAGACATCAGGTCTGACTGCGGCCCCACCCACCAACGCAAGTTATTCAAGACAGCACAGGGGAAGTGCCCTGCAGTTCTATACAAAATGATGAAATGGAAGAATTCCCCTCAAAAGAATCTCCAGGAAATAACAACAGCTAACCAACTGATCAAAAAGGATTTAAACAATATAACAGAAAATGAATTTAGAATAATAGTCATAAAATTAATTGCTGGGCTTCAAAACAGTATAGAGGACAGCAGAGAATCTATTCCTACAGAGATCAAGGACTAAGGAACAGTCAGGAGGAGCTAAAAAAAATGCTATAAATGAACTGCAAAATAAAATGGAGATGACCACAGCTCGGATTGAAGAGGCAGAGGAGAGAATAGGTGAACTAGAAGATAAAATTATGGAAAAAGAGGAAGCTGAGAAAAAAAGAGATAAAAAAAATTCAGAAGTATGAGGGGAAAATTAGAGAACTAAGTGATGCACTAAAGAGAAATAATCTACGCATAATTGGTATTCCAGAGGAGGAAGAGAGAGGGAAAGGTGCTGAAGGTGTACTTGAAGAAATCATAGCTGAGAACTTCCCTGATCTGGGGAAGGAAAAAGGCACTGAAATCCAAGAGGCACAGAGATCTCCCTTCAGACGTAACTTGAATCGACCTTCTGCACGACATATCATAGTGAAACTGGCAAAATACAAGGATAAAGAGAAAATTCTGAAAGCAGCCAGGGATAAACGTGCCCTCACATATAAAGGGAGACCTATAAGACTCGTGACCGATCTCTCTACTGAAACTTGGCAGGCCAGAAAGGAATGGCAGGAGATCTTCAATGTGATGAACAGAAAACATATGCAGCCGAGAATCCTTTATCCAGCAAGTCTGTCATTTAGAATAGAAGGAGAGATAAAGGTCTTCCCAAACAAACAAAAACTGAAGGAATTCGTCACCACTAAACCAGCCCTATAAGAGATCCTAAGGGGGATCCTGTGAGACAAAGTACCAGAGACATCACTACAAGCATGAAACCTACAGACATCACAATGACTCTAAACCCATATCTTTCTATAATAACACTGAACGTAAATGGACTAAATGTGCCAACCAAAAGACATAGGGTATCAAAATGGATAAAAAAAAACAAGACCCATCTATTTGCTGTCTACAAGAGACTCATTTTAGACCAGAGGACACCTTCAGATTGAAAGTGAGGGCATGGAGAACTATTTATCATGCCACTGGAAGTCAAAAGAAAGCTGGAGTAGCCATACTTCTATCAGACAAACTAGACTTTAAATTAAAGGCTGTAACAAGAGATGAAGAAGGGCATTATAGAACAATTACAGGGTCTATGCATCAAGAAGAACTAACAATTATAAATGTCTATGTGCCGAATACGGGAGCCCCCAAATATATAAAACAATTACTCACAAACACAAGCAACCTTATTGACAAGAATGTGGTAATTGCAGGGGACTTTAATACTCCACTTACAGAAATGGATATATCATCTAGACACATGGTCAATAGAGAAGCAAGGGCCCTGAATGATACATTGGATCAGATGGACTTGACAGATATATTTAGAACCCTGCATCCCAAAGCAACAGAATATACTTTCTTCTCAAGTGCACATAGAACATTCTCCAAGATAGATCACATACTGGGTCACAAAACAGCCCTTCATAAGTATACAAGAATTGAGATCATACCATGCATACTTTCGGACCACAATGCTATGAAGCTTGAAATGAACCACAGGAAAAAGTCTGGAAAACCTCCAAAAGCATGGAGGTTAAAGAACACCCTACTAAAGAATGAATGGGTCAACCAGGCAATTAGAGCAGAAATTAAAAAATATATGGAAACAAACGAAAAGGAAAATACAATCCTAATGCTTTGGGATGCAGCGAAGGCAGTCCTGAGAGGAAAATACATTGCAATCCAGGCCTATCTCAAGAAACAAGAAAAATCCCAGATACAAAATCTAACAGCACATCTAAAGGAAATAGAAGCAGAACAGCAAAGGCAGCCTAAACCCAGCAGAAGAAGAGAAATACTAAAGATCAGAGCAGAAATAAACGATATAGAATCTAAAAAAACTGTAGAGCAGATCAATGAAACCAAGAGTTGGTTTTTTGACAAAATAAACAAAATTGATAAACCTCTAGCCAGGCTTCTCAAAAAGAAAAGGGAGAGGACCCAAATAGATAAAATCATGAATGAAAATGGAATTATTACAACCAATCCCTCAGAGATACAAACAATTATCAGGGAATACTATGAAAAATTATATGCCAACAAACTGGACAACCTGGAACAAATGGACAAATTCCTAAACACCCACACTCTTCCAAAACTCAATCAGGAGGAAATAGAAAGCGTGAACAGACCCATAACCAGTGAAGAAATTGAGTCAGTTATTAAAAATCTCCCAACAGGGGCGCCTGGGTGGCGCAGTCTGTTGGGCGTCCGACTTCAGCCAGGTCACGATCTCGCGGTCCGTGAGTTCGAGCCCCGCGTCAGGCTCTGGGTTGATGGCTCAGAGCCTGGAGCTTGTTTCCAATTCTGTGTCTCCCTCTCTCTCCGACCCTCCCCTGTTCATGCTCTGTCTCTCTCTGTCCCAAAAATAAATAAACATTGAAAAAAAAAATTAAAAAAAAAAAAAATCTCCCAACAAATAAGAGTCCAGGACCAGATGGCTTCCCAGGGGAGTTCTACCAGACGTTTAAAGCAGAGATAATACCTATCCTTCTCAAGCTATTCCAAAAAATTGAAAGGGAAGGAAAACTTTCAGACTCATTCTATGAAGCCAGTATTACTTTGATTCCTAAACCAGACAGAGACCCAGTAAAAAAAGAGAACTACAGGCCAATATTCCTGATGAATATGGATGCAAAAATTCTCAATAAGATACTAGCAAATCGAATTCAATGGCATATAAAAAGAATTATTCACCATGATCAAGTGGGATTCATTCCTCGGATGCAGGGCTGGTTCAACATTCGCAAATCAATCAACGTGATACATCACATTAATAAAAGAAAAGATAAGAACCATATGATCCTGTCCATCAATGCAGAAAAGGCATCTGACAAAATTCAGCAACCTTTCTTAATAAAAACCCTCGAGAAAGTCGGGATAGAAGGAACATACTTAAAGATCATAAAAGCCATTTATGAAAAGCCCACAGCTAACATTATCCTCAATGGGGAAAAACTGAGAGCTATTTCCCTGAGATCTGGAACACGACAGGGATGTCCACTCTCACCGCTGTTGTTTAACATAGTGTTGGAAGTGCTAGCATCAGCAATCAAACAACAAAAGGAAATCAAAGGCATCAAATGGCAAAGATGAAGTCAAGCTTTCACTTTTTGCAGATGACAAGATATTATACATGGAAAACCTGATAGACTCCACCAAAAGTCTGCTAGAACTGATACATGAATTCAGCAAAGTCGCAGGATACAAAATCAATGTACGGAAATCAGTTTCATTCTTATACACTAATAATGAAGCAACAGAAAGACACATAAAGAAACTGATCCCATTCACAATTGCAGCAAGAAGCATAAAATACCTAGGAATAAACCTAACCAAAGATGTACAAGATCTGTATGCTGAAAACTATAGAAAGCTTATGAAGGAAATTGAAGAAGATATAAAGAAATGGAAAAACATTCCATGCTCATGGATTGGAAGAATAAATATTGTCAAAATGTCAATAGTACCCAAAGCTATCTACACATTCAATGCAATCCCAATCAAAATTGCACCAGCATTCTTCTCGAAGCTAGAACAAGCAATCCTAAAATTTGTATGGAACCACAAAAGACCCCGAATAGCCAAAGTAATATTGAAGAAGAAGACCAAAGCGGGAGGCGTCACAATCCCAGACTTTTGCCTCTACTACAAAGCTGTCATCATCAAGACAGCATGGTATTGGCACAAAAACAGACACATAGACCAATGGAATAGAATATGTATGGCCAATGGAATACGTATGGCCAACTAAATCTTTGACAAAGCAGGAAAGAACATCCAATGGAAAAAAGACAGTCTCTTTAACAAATGGTGCTGGGAGAACTGGAAAGCAACATGCAGAAGATTGAAACTAGACCACTTTCTCACACCATTCACAAAAACAAACTCAAAATGGATAAAGGACCTGAATGTGAGACAGGAAACCATCAAAACCCTAGAGGAGAAAGCAGGAAAAGACCTCTCTGACCTCAGTCGTAGCAATTTCTTACTTGACACATCCCCAAAGGCAAGGGAATTAAAAGCAAAAATGAACTATTAGGACCTCATGAAGCTAAAAAGCTTCTGCACAGCAAAGGAAACAACCAACAAAACTAAAAGGCAACCAACGGAATGGAAAACGACATTTGCAAATGACATATCAGACAAAGGGCTAGTATCCAAAATCTATAAAGAGCTCAAAAACTCCACACCCGAAAAACAATCCAGTGAAGAAATGGGCAGAAAACATGAATAGACACTTGTCTCAAGAAGACATCCAGATGGCCAACAGGCACATGAAAAGATGCTCAACGTCACTCCTCATCAGGCAAATACAAATCAAAACCACACTCAGATATCACCTCACGCCAGTCAGAGTGGCCAAAATGAACAAATCAGGAGACTATACATGCTGGAGAGGATGTGGAGAAACGGGAACCCTCTTGCATTGTTGGTGGGAATGCAAACTGGTGCAGCCACTCTGGAAAACAGTGTGGAGGTTCCTCAAAAAATTAAAAATAGATCTACCCTATGACCCAGCAATAGCACTGCTAGGAATTTACCCAAGGGATACAGGAGCACTGATGCATAGGGGCACTTGTACCCCAATGTTTATAGCAGCACTCTCAACAATAGCCAAATTATGGAAAGAGCCTAAATGTCCATCAACTGATGAATGGATAAAGAAATTCTGGTTTATATACACAATGGAGTACTACGTGGCAATGAGAAAAATGAAATATGGCCCTTTGTAGCAATGTGGATGCAACTGGAGAGTGTTATGCTAAGTGAAATAAGTCATACAGAGAAAGACAGGTACCATATGTTTTCACTCTTATGTGGATCCTGAGAAACTTAACAGAAACCCATGGGGGAGGGGAAGGAAAAAAAAAAGAAATTAGAGTGGGAGAGAGCCAGAGCATAAGAGACTCTTAAAAATTGAGAACAAACTGAGGGTTGATGGGGAGTGTGAGGGAGGGGAGGGTGGGTGATGGGTATTGAGGAGGGCACCTTTTGGGATGAGCACTCGGTATTGTCTGGAAACCAATTTGACAATAAATTTCATATATTGAAAAAAAAAACAAGAAATAAAAAATAGCAGCACTATCAACAATAGCCAAAGTATGGAAAGAGTCCAAATGTCCATCAGATGAACGGATAAAGAAGATGTGGCATATATATACAATTCAGTATTACTTGGCAATCAAAAAGAATGAAATATTGCCATTTGCAACTACGTGGATGGAACTGGAGGGTATTATGCTAAGTGAAATTAATCAGTCAGAGAAAGACAAAAATCATATGACTTCACTCATATGAGGACTTTATGAGACAAAAAAGATGAACATAAGAGAAGGGAAACAAAAATAATACAAAAACCTTGAGGGGGCAAAACAGAAGAGACACATAAATATGGAGAACAAACTGAAGGTTACTGGAGGGGTTGTGGGAGGGGGGATGGGCTAAATGGGTAAGGGGCACTAAGGAATCTACTCCTGAAATCATTGTTGCACTATATGCTAACTAATTTGGATGCAATTTTTAAAAATTTTTTATTTTTAAAAATTGCAAACAAAAAAAATTCCTAAAAAAAGTAAAGTTTGAAAACTCACTGCTTCAATTCAACTTCTTCATGGTAAAGGCAAGGAACTGGAGGGCAGGGAGACTACATCAATTGCCCATTTCTCCTATCACCCTAATGTGCAGTTTCTGGGTCTGGGGTTATCACAGAGCTTCTTCTAAGGGGTCTAAGTCTAGAGGCTGAGAATGCCTGTCATTGTCCCCACAAGGCTCTTCAGTCCAACTTGCAAACTGACCCATTCCTCTCCCTCCTTCACCCACCATCCCCACCCACAGGCCAGCCCCCAGTATGTCTCCCTGCGGGTTTGCAGCCAAGGTCCTCCTTTGAGGACCCTTGGACAGATGCACATACTGCACATGCACACTTGCACCCTGTACCCTCTCTTGATCACATGTCTATCTGGCTTGCCAATCCTAGGTAAACAATATCTAATATTTAATCTATACCCTAAAACCTACTACATTTTGCATTTTACAGATGTTAAAAACCAAAATTAAGTTTATTAACTGCAAATATTAAATCCAATGCTCTACAGACACTTTTCAACCATCCTTCCAATAAAAAGTAGAGGTAGCAGTGTGAATTATAGACTTGTCACTCGTGAGGGGACAGGGTGTCTCTTCCTGAACTACTACTACTCTTTGAGCTGCACAGAATATATTGCTTTTATAATGGAGCTTTTAAAAAATATCTTTACTATCCCCTTCCTTTAAAAACAAAATCAGGAGCACCTGGGTAAAGCATCCCTGGGTAAAGATAGTAAAGCATCCGACTCTTGATCTCAGCTCAGGCCATGATCTCTCGGTTCATGAGTTTGAGCCCCACTTCAAACTCTGTGCTGAGTGCAGAGCCTCCTTGGGATTCTCTCTTCCCTCTCTCTCTGTCCCTATTCCACCCACACTCTCTGTCTCCTGGATTAAATAAATAAACTTAAAGGGGCGCCTGGGTGGCGCAGTCGGTTGAGCGTCCGACTTCAGCCAGGTCACGATCTCGCGGTCCGGGAGTTCGAGCCCCGCGTCAGGCTCTGGGCTGATGGCTCAGAGCCTGGAGCCTGTTTCCGATTCTGTGTCTCCCTCTCTCTCTGCCCCTCCCCCGTTCATGCTCTGTCTCTCTCTGTCCCAAAAATAAAATAAAAAAAAAAAACGTTGGAAAAAATAAATAAATAAATAAATAAATAAATAAATAAATAAACTTAAAATAAATGAAATAAAATAAAATAAATTTTAAAAAATCAGTTGCTGAGACAACATTTAGCCAGAACTTTGTTTAGAAAGTAAAAGTATGATTTAAGAAATTCCATGAGACATTTGGGAAAGGCATCACAGGCAGATATGAATAACAGCATGATTTTCAAAGTTTATACAGCAGTCTATTTACTAGATTTCTCAAATTCGGGGGCATTCTTGGATTTTTTCCTATTTAAAAACTTTATTTGGTGCAGCAACTTTAGGCTTTCAGCAAAATGGAGACAAAGTCACCATTCCCACCTCCCCCCTATGCCCACATATCCACAACTTTCCATATTACGGACATCCCCCTCCAAAATGGTACACATCTGTTACAACTGATGAACCTCTGTTGATACATCATTATCATCCAAAATCCATGATTTACACTGTGGTCCACTCTTGGTGTTGTACATTCTATGGATCCGGAAAATGTGTAATGACACGTATCATCGTTTTATCATTCAGAGTGTTTTCACTGCTCTAAAAATCCTCTGTGCTCTGCCTATTCATTTCTTCCCCCTTCTTCAGGGCCTGGAAATTACTTATGTTTTTACTGTCTTCATATTTTTGCCTTTTCCAGAATTCCATACAGTTGGAATCGTACAGTATGTAGCCTTCTCAGATTGGCTTCTTTCGCTTAGTTATATTAATTTCAATTTCCTCCATGTCTTTTCATGGCTTGATATTTAATTCTTTTTAATGCTGAATTATATTCTATTGTCTAGATGTGCCATGGTTTATTTATCCATTCACTTACTAAAGGATACCTTAGTTGCTTCCAACTTTGGGAAATTATGAATAAAGCTGCTATAAATGTCCACATGCAGATTTTTGTGTGGACGTAAGTCAACTCCGTTGGGTAAACACCAAGGAGCATGACTGCTGAATTGTATGTTAAGAATATATTCAGTTCTTAATGAAATCACCAAATTATCTTCCAGAGTGGCTGTACCTTTTTGCATTGGACCAGAAATTTCAGACTTGACAAGGGAAAGGTAGAAAAGTGTATCTATGTCCCATTTGTAAGCAATTCTGAGATAATTCCCATAAAAATAAAATTATAAAAGAAGCCAAAAATCTAAGATAGCCTATACTACCAAGCAGAGCAAGAGAACAAAAGGGAAGAATAAGTAAAAATGTAGGAAACAAAAGAAAAATATTACATAAGGAAATCCAAATAAAAGGACAGAGTTCTTAACTCACAAACAACTTCCCTCCAAATAACCTTGCTGTCATTCTCAAAGAAGCCCATATCCATGTAGGAGTTTTCCAGCTATGGAAAAATAAGAAAGAAGTATCATTTCAAGAAGAACTAGCCATGGGGGAAAATGCTTTTGTCAGAAAAACAGCAATATGCCCAATCTCCCACCTTATCTGTAGGAGGCCAATGTAACCAAAACACCTGAAGAAGTAAAAACCCTCTGTGTCATACTGATATTATGCCAGTAGCCTATAAAAGAAAGAAGGGTGATTATTTTTTTCTTTGAAACAATCCCATGCACAAAGATTTGTTTTGCCTTCTGGTGTGCATCATCAGTGGCATGAACTCATTTAGCTAAAATTCCAGACCACATCACTTCTTTCCAACTCATTCCCCAAAATTTGCTTTCTAGTCTTCTATCTGTGTTTAGGTGTACTCTACCCTTCATGGTGCTGCTCAAGCACAGCAGCCCACAGCAAGAGTCTCTGGTCTTTGAATTCCGAGGGCACCAGCCATCCATCGCTCATTCAGACTAAATTTCATAGAGCACTGCATAGGGGCTTAAACTGCATGGTTCCTTTCCCCACTCAGATTCTAAGGTCATGGAAGACAGATCTCTAGTACTTTCTTATCCATCCTCTATCACAGTGCTATACTCATAGGAGGTGCTCAAACCTTCCCGAGGGGTTCATTCAATCCATGCTGCCTTCCTCTCCAGAGCTCAAGACTGTCACCAGAAATAAACTCCCTTACACCATTACGCATCATGGCAGCCAAAGCTTCCCCTACCTCTGTGACTTCAATGCCTTTTCTTTATTTTTCTTTAAGCAGATGATGGACATAAACTAAACACAAATCCAGGTCAGCGAGTGTGTATTTATGGAAAACAATGGCTCTCTCTACTCCAGAATACAGTTCAGGTTACCACTGAATTTTAATATGCCATGATGGTAACCAAGTTCATAAATGGGTGATAAACACTGGCAGGATCACTGTGAATAACATACAAATGCAGGGAACAGATTGAAGCTTTCATAGTAATTTGGAATTGGACTCTCAAAGATTTTAACAATACTGTTTGTTCTGCTATAATGGGGTATGTAGATTCTTAAAAAGTAACCTGGTTTGTCAATAATTGTGATATTAAAAAAGTTGTTTTAGTGAAAGGGGAACATTTTGGGATTATTATGAGAGCATTCCAGACATGATAACCAACAATAGAGGAATTTCAGTTATAAGTATATATTATCATAATATAAAATGTATAGATTCACCGATCAAAGTGGACAAAGCAAACCCAAATGTTTCATTCCATTAACTCAGGAATTTTGTAGCCTTTTCCAAATCCTTTGGCTTTTATTTTATGATTCAGTTTTCTGAGCCACTAATCTTAAAACAAAGAATAAAAAAATAAAAACCAATCTTCAGAACAGCTCACCAAGAATACACACAGCAGCATATTCACAGGCTTTGCAAAGCTGTGACTTTTCTCCTCCTTCTTGGAGTCCTAGTCCTTCAGAAACTTATTGTGATCAAAAGGAGTTGCATAATGCAAAGGTGTTCCTTAATAGAACATCTCATATTTCTTCTCCGTTATGAAAACTCCCAATGCAGGAAAAATGGTTGAACTCCAGGCTTAAAACTAAATTTGAGTTTTCATATCAATCACTGACTTCCTAGAAACATCTGTGATGTTTCTGCAAGGGGTTTACGGCCACAGAGACATTAACTTTGCTCATTCCCAACCAGCCCCTGAGACTGACTTTTCCCCACCAATACAGAACAATGGTTACCGCCCAACAAACAAAACCAAAAACTCAGTAGAGAAATTCAGGTGCATCTTCTTAAGGTACAGTCTCCTCTCCATAGGGACAATGATTTTGGAGATGAGAAGAGGCCTGTAGCCATATCTTCAAGACAACTCTTCATGTCATATTTCTCACTGAGGTATCATCAACAGTGAAAATCAACAGATTCTTGAGGAAACTGAGAATGAAAATACGATAAAAAACAAATCATCTGGTTCTTCTACAGAATCAACCAAATCCATCCTGGATGAGTGGGTGAAAAGTCTTACTTCTATATCACCAATTAAGACCATTAATCCCTTCCAGAACTGACATCAGTATGAGTTCACTGGGGACTTTGACTACAAAGCTTATACAAGTTTTCTGATAAACTCATTCAAAGTTTTTCTGAGGCTCTAATAAAGTCAAACTTGGATTCTAAGGGCTCTACCTAATGATACAGTCCATCCTTAAAACATTTCAAGAAAGACTTCAAAAGCCTCATTTCACAGATGAGGAAACTAAGGCTTAAGAACATAAAGTTCCATTAATCTCAGATAGATTTTTTTGTTTTCCTGCCTCAGGATCTCTTCTGAAATTGCAAGAGCCCATTCAGCCCATATTCAAGATGGCTTCAAAGTTTTCAACCATTGGGGCATGGGAAATAGGAAAAATGTCTCAGCTTTCCAGCCTTCCAAAAAACAATTCCAGAGACATCCCAGATGCTTCTCAGAAAACCAGTATAATTGGGCTCCTGTTGCCCACAGCAATACACCCTTGTACTGGCTTTTTCCCTTTCCTGTTACTCTCTCTCCATTACTTCACTCATACTTCTTAGGTTCCTTTCCCAAATAAACTACTTACACCCAAGGTTTTCTCTCAGGCTTGTTTTTGGGGGAACTAAACTAAAACATCCCACCTTTGTGGCATGATTAACTGGACAGTTTCTTACAGCTCCTTCCTAATCTATTACTCGGTGGCTTTAAATCATACACAAAATTTCAAAAATCTTACACTCAGCCCTGAATGAAGTCCATCAAGGCAAACATTTTAGAAGAAGCTACTAATATTGTAGGAATGTTGAGACACAATCATGGGACAGTTCCCCCTTGTTACAATTTACCAGGATGTGAACAGCTGGATGTACATTTCCACCTAGATTTGGACAGAAATGGCTGTTTATCTAGAAAGGCTCATTCTACTCACTAGTCTGTACAGAAGGCATGGCATAATTCTGTATTAAGTTATCCAGAAAGGCAGTTCTGGGGCTCATATTTTAATTGACATGTATCCAATACAGACAGATCTTAAAGCACAATTAACAGGTTCTCCTCATCCAAGTATAATTTTCTAAGGCCAAACCCGTTCTAATTATCTGAGCCTGAGGGTATAACTATGGCCCTAGGGACAGTGTCCAGAAACCCCTAGGAGTAAGTATAAAGAAGGAGTAGGGACAGGATGAGAAGAGACACAAGATTCAACTAGTCCAGCCCTATCTTTTCACAGATGAGAAAAGGTAATTGCTCAGAAAATTGCTGACGTGTGCACAATGCCCCACAATTCAGTAAGAACTGGAAGGACAGCCTAGGCCTCCCCACCTTGTGCTGCCTCCTCCATGGAAAGCCAAATGTGGAAAATGCAGCCTAAAAAATTCTTCATAGTCCCTGTCTCCAGTTGCTCTAGTATCAAAATGGTATACCACCTTTTGCAAACATCATAAAGACTCCCATCATGCCTGTGTGAATAGTAATGAAAAAGCTGGAGTTCCTCAGAAATATTCCATGCTGTCAGTGGTAGAGATAACAGTTGTACAATAATCAAAGATTTGCAGAGCTTTAGAACTAAAAGAAGTCTAGTTGATGGTTGTTCACACTGAGGTGTCATTAATTTGGAAAAAACCATGTATTTCTAAGAACTGGCAAATGGCTTTTTTTTTTTTTTTACTTTCTCCAATACTTTCTTTTTCCAGAGAGCAATAACAATAATAATTAAGATTGTGTGATTACTATACTAACTGCTTTATGTGTATCATATATTCCTTATATTGTAGGTACAATTATCATCCCCTTTAGCTTCTATAAATGTGCCATAAACTCAGAGTAATGACAACATTAAAAAAAATAACAATTTCTAGGTTTGCAATCCCCTACATAAAAAGACAATGTAAATATTCCTTTAGAGTTCTGTAACAATGTTGTTTTGGCTTACATTTTCAGTACATTGATCATTATTGGGGAATGTTACTTATCTACTTGTTTGTTGTGGTAAAATATGCATAATATAAAATTTACCATCTTAACCATTTCTAAGAGTACAGTTAAGCAGTGTTAAGTATATTTACATTGTTGTGCAAACCAATTCTAGAACTGCATCTTGGAAAAACTGAAACTCTGTACCCATTAAACACCTCCCTTCTTTCCCCTCCCCCAGCCCTTGGCAACAACTATTCTACTTTCTGTTCCTATGACTCTAACTACTTTAGATATCTCTTATAAACAGAGTCACACAGTATTTGTCTTTTTGTGACTGGCTTATTTCATGTAGCATAATGTCCTCAGGTTTATTCATGCTGTAGCCCAAGTCAGAATTTCTTTCCTGTTTAAGGTTGAACAATATTCCATTTTGTGTATATACCATATTTTGTTAATCCATTCACCCATCAATAGACACTTGGGTTCCTTCTATCACTTGGCTACTGTGAATAATACCACTGTGAACATGGGTGTACTATCAAATTGCTATTTAAAATAAATTGATTATATTCAGTAGTGTTCCTTCCACCGCATAGTCTTAGATTCCTGTTCTTAAGAAAAGCTAACCTCAGTCCCTTTTATTCAGTTATTCACATTTGGGAATAAGCTTAGCCTATTGGCCAAAGAGTCATGGCCAAGTGTAGTCATTTATCTCAGCACAGAGGAAAAGGCAATATGCCTAGGAGGATAGGCTCACCAAAAGCTGGCCTTGGAAAACCCATTTCATGAAGTAGTGACAAAGTGACAAATTAGGGAAACCATATAAGCTTAGTAATTATAAACATGGGTCTGGGATCAGAATTTAGTTCTAGCACTTACTAGCTGTGTGATCTTGAGAAAGTTACTTAACCCTCTAAGCCTCAACTCTTAATCTCTAAAAAAAGAGGTGATAATAATAGTTCTTACATCCTAAAGTCATAGTAAGGAACAAATGAAATAATCCATGTAAAGAATTTAGCATAGTGCCTGGCAGAGAGTTAAGTATCCAATGGTTGTTAGCTTTTATTCTATGGTTATAGGTCACCAGTTCCAACTACCTCAATTACAAATCAGACCCAACAAGATGAATGAGCACACACTCCTGCCATTATAGGCAAAGAGCTCTGGATATCCAGGCAGAGACCCCTTGTTTAACATGAAAACCACAGTGATAAGGGATTTACCATCTTTTAATCATAAACGTCTTGTTTATTTCAAACTTTGATTAAAAAATTATATCACTTAACCTAAGGTTGACCCTTTTCAGCCTTACATGCTTAAAAACAAGAGTTAAGAAATGGGAAGTGAAAATGTTAAAACATAAAATCTGACCAAAATCAAGTAAACATCACAGATGCGTTTCTGCTAAGAAAATTCCTGACCCTGTAAGTATCTTAAATCATCAAAAATATTTGATTTTCTACTGCTTTGCGATTAAATGTGGGCCATCACAGCCATCACACAAAGACCACTACATTTTAAATAAGGGTCTGTCAATGTTGGCCTCTTAACAGGCTATTTATCTCTTACCTCAGCATTTCTGCTTTTGCAATACTGATTTACTTAGAGTTTAACACCTTTGGGCAGTTGAAAGCTTCAAGGCAACTTGGGGGCTGGCCACATTCAGATAGAATGCAGAACTGTCAGCCTGCCCACCAAACACTTGCCCTTCAAACACCCTGCCACTGAACAACTTCCAGTCCCAGAAAAAGGCCTCCTAGCTCCAGTGTCCTCTCTAATCCTCTGGACCATAGCCCCGGTCAAGTACACCGTACGTTTCCTCTAGCAGTCTTGGACAATTTAAAGAACCTACATGGCCCTCCTCCTTTGATCAGACATAGTCCACAATATCTAGGGTTCACAATGCAAAGCAGAATTAACAATTTTCCTTTCATATCATGCCACCCTGCTTTGCTCCTGCTCACTGTTGATACACTCAACCCAAGAACCACCCTGCACATGAGTGGGAAGCAATGCTGGCTATGCATCATAATCACCAGATCACATTTTATAAAACTGTGGATGCCTACATGTCACTCCAGAGCACCTGAAACTGAAGTTCTGAGGATAGAGTACAGAGTTCAGCAGTTCTTGGGAGCTCTGCAGGTGACTGTGATGTATAGTGAAGTTGAGAACCTCTGCTGTAACCAAAACAGGAAGTCGGAAGTCAGAGCACATTGTCAGGCACTGAACTCCAAGTAGGCCTTGCTCAAGATGAAGGATGAAGGTTGGCAGAATCCTTCAGCCACACCGAAGATTCCAATTAGTAACCCCAATTCACTACTAAAAAGGAAAGAGGTCCTTCCTCAGCACACCTAGAAATCAAACCTGCAAAACCATTTCTACCTGGGGCTACTGAGTGTCGGCTCCCCCACTCTAGCCAACATCACACCCTGAGTGCTCATCTTATCTGGCTGAACTGTGCTCCTAGCCTTTCTGCAGAGACTATACCTGCACAACTCAACTACACTGCAGAGTAAGCAAAGTTGGACAGAACCCTATACAGTCAGGGCTCCACAGGAGATCTCAGGGGCCACCAGGAGCATTCCCTCTAAGCAACAGGATCAGTAAATGTGAAACTGTCAAGACCCAGAAAGCAGGCAGACCACGAGCTATGTGTCATCAACAACAGATAGAGGCACACGTGCTGAGGGTATTCAATAGCAGGACTGAAAACAGAAGAACATGTAAGTGGCCTGTCCTTGTACAGTCAGAGCTTCAGACAGAGAACCAAGGCAGAGACTGAATATAGAAGCAGGGCAGAGAAGCAGTGTGGCATAATACAAATGAACCCTGGCTCTGATTATGATTTGGAGCAAGGGAAAACAAAACAAAACAAAACAAAACAAAACAAAACAAAACAAAACAGCAGCCTCAGTACAAATAGCTGGTGCTCAATCAAATGTTAGCCATATTATTATGAGATAAAGAAGTAGTTCCCAGGATCTAAACAGAGGTTTAGTCAAAAGGAAATAAGGCAAAAAGGCCAGTTACACATCAGAGCAGGCCCAACAGAGCTGCGAAACCAGTTCACCATGCAACAATGAACCAGAACTCTTGGTTCTAGTTTCTTTATAACAACAGGCTTACCTCCAGAGTCTTGGGCAAACTGGGCAGCTGTGGCCTTAGCTGCAAAGGTTAGAGGCCTGGAGGCCGAGGGCATCAAGCCAACTACTACACTGATTGGCCTGGCACAGGTTCAAAGTCAAGTTCATCCCTGGGATTCAAAGGGTCCACTTTCCTTGCATTCAACAGGTTCTTCCCAGTGTGGCCCTTACTTCAAAAATTACTTTTTTTTTTTTTTTAATAACTCCTAGTATTTTTTACCTCCAGTTTCAGGTCCCCATTCTTCCTCTGGCCAGTGGCTTCCCACCTGTTCTCTACCCTCAGTCACTCTGTTTTCTCTCATACTTCCCCTGTTTTATTTAGTCTCCCCTCCAGCCTTCACTCTAGGCCGAGTCCCCAGAGTCCAAAAGAAGTCTTTCTTCCCCACCCTTTCTCCCCTACCCCATCAGGTCTCCACACTCTGCCCACCACCAATCAGCAAGGGTCTTATTAGCCTCTAATCCATCCCATAAAGCCTTCATTTAAGAATTCTCATACATATTTTCATGTTAATAACACCCACCATCTTCCCTGGAAAGTTCTCATTAGCTTTTCCTCAAACACTGAAAATACAGTAAGACTTCACATTAACATCTTACCACGGAAACCTCTGTCCTGTTGGCATTTCAGCTCACTCTCAATAGGGGGAAGGGAAGCATCTGACCATACCCTGAAAAGAAACCAAATGGAGAAGCAGATAAAGAGGGACATTTCTCTAAATGTGTTTGGTTCTGATCTTCCCTCCCCAACCCCACCCCCATAAAGCTGATAAACTCATCAGATTGGACCAACACTCATGAAATTCTGTTGCTGTTTCTCACTGCAGCAAAGAGATATTTGGAATCGGTTTCCAGCACAGAAAACATTATTTGTTGCCTTCCAGGGCCAAAGTTTAAACTTTAACCCTATCCAGACATTTTATAAACTCAGTTATAGATTAGTTACAGATCTATCATAGGAGGAATCAAGGGCATGAAGCCATCCACAGGCATCAGTGTGGCTAAAGATCAACATGCCCAAGTGGCAGGGCCTGGTAGAAGAAGGCCAAGATGTAATTATCCATTTGGCAGAAAGTAATCCTATCTGTGCCTACAGGGTACTATCTTCTGCTTATTTGCTGCACTTGTGCAGAGGAACTGAGGGAGAAAATTGAATGATGATATTGTGGTTAGCTGCACTGTCAGGTTAGCCAGTACTGGAAAAACATTCCTATTTTATAAAGATACCAACTCTTTGACTATTTTCAGGGATGTCAGGAATAATCTCTTTAACTGCTTCATTCTAGAGATGAAGAGATTGAGATCTTGAGAAGTAAATGGACCTACCAACAGTCACCAGAACAGAACAGGAAGTGGCTTCCCCCTTCCTGTACTGTATCCATTGCACCACACTATTCCATCAACATCTCCATCTCGGCTATTTACAAAATGCATTTTTTAAATGTAAACATATGACAGGAACTGAAACATAAGAATGGATTTTTCCTTTGAAAAGTATTTGTATTGTCATAATATTTTTACAACATACATACCTGAATTATTCTTAGAGAATGATAAAGTACTAAGGATAAAACAAGTCATTTCGTTGCAGAAAAGAAAAAAAGAAGAAAGTCAAGTGGGATGGAAAAAATCAAGATGAGAAGTTTAAATAGTACTGAGATTGAGTACAAGATCGAGGAGGGAAGAATTGGGCTGAAAAAGGACATCCATGGAAGGATATGAGAGATCAGGACAGAAGAAACACCCCAGAGAATCCTGAGAAAGTACTGTGAATGGCAAACCATGAGAATTCTTAAAGTCAGAGATGGAAAGGACAATGGGGAAATGACTTCTGTTAAGCAGGTGGTTTACATATTCTCCATTCAATTCTCACAAAAATCCCATGAGAGGTTATTATTACACCCATCTTACAGATGAGAAACTATGTCTCAAAGAAGTTAACCTGCCTATTGTCAAAAAACTAAAATGTAATAAAGCTAAGATCCTTTTCAGGATTGACACCAAAATCCATCTAACAACTAGGTCATGGCTTCCTTTCCATTGGAAACAGTCACACAGGTTACGGTGCAGAAATAAAACTTTTTCTTACAGCTACATATGAAAAATAACACTGGCAGATCAGAGTATGCTTCTAACATCATAGCCTGGACATGCCCTATTCTACTAACCTTTACTTTGGGCCAGAACAATTATTTGTAAGCATTATATGACCTTGAACTTGGGTTTCAGTCAATCAAAGAGTGATCAAGGTGGGAATTTCTTTAATTTGTTGAAGTGATACAAAGAAGATCGTATCAAGAGTTTATGTCCCCAATTCAAAGTAAGGCAATGTGAGTTCTCACCTAGTAACAATAATTTATTTTTCTTCCTCATTTCAACTCCGATTAGGTTTCAGAAGTCTTAGTACATATTCAGTTTCAATTCCCTTACTATTATGTACTTAAGTTTGATCATATTTTCAGTACAACGTAGCTCTAAAAATTCTCATAACTCCTCTATTAAGAATATACCACTAGACGGCTACATTGGGGAAATGCTCAAGAACTGATTAAAAGTTCTGATTCCTTTCCTAGTTTATTCTATTCCAAGGAAACTGGCTGGACATATCACAATAACTTCTTCAGGAGACACATTTTGCTTTCATTTATGATTATAATACACATGGAAATTAATTTAAGTGATCTCTTATAAAGTTTCTTTTTGTCTACAAGTCACTTCCAAATCCTTCCTTCCCAAAAAATACTATAATATCAAAATAACTGAGTGATATCATTTTTTAAACTCCTGACAAGAAGAACATCAAATTGCCAGAAAAGAGTTTCCTCATCAAGACAAGTCTTGTGAAACCTTTTTTTAAATCCAGACTGAATTCACTTTTTACTGGTGTCCACATTGAATTATAAACAACGCATTCTGAGGTGTTATTTTTAGATGTTTTTAATTTGTCTGGTCTAATACGCAACCTAAAATTTTCCATTTAGGGTGTAACAATACTTAAAAACAAAACCAAACAAAACCTTTTTCCTGTTCTGTTTAAGGTGGGTGGATCAAAGAATGTCTAGGCAGATAAGAGAGCTTCAGATACTGAGCAGTCCCAGTTACTGAGAAGAATAAAAAAGACGGTTCTTGCAACTATGGCTGTGAGTACTTTCTTACTCAAGAAGACAAGAGAACTTTCCAAACAACTCTTGGTAAATGTTCAATTTAATTTGCTACATTTCATATCTTCTCAGTCTTCAAAGGCTATAAATTTGGAACTTTAGTAAAGTTTTGAAATTTAAGTTCCATTTATTCTTGGCCAAGCCCAGCAGTCTGGTTCCTGGGATGGGAGAGGGGAAGGTCAAACTGTCGAAATAGGATCTGATGATTTCCCCATCACTAAATCTCCCCAGAGAAAGAGTTAAAAATGTTTGCTGTCATTTTTAAAGTATGGGCCTAAAATACAACTTAAAAAGGTGTTTTGTTTTTTAGATGCCAAGGAACAAGAAATTCTGATTCTATAGATTGAGTCCCACCTTTTTTCTTAAGTAACTTTTCATTGAAGTTGAGTGCCTTCCCCACAGCGGTGGTAAAGAAATGTGTTCATTGCCATCTGGAATCAAGATATGAAAAAAATTCTTAAAGGGCCAGTCACATCTTCAGTACGATATGAGGGCTTAAGGGTTCATTAATGATTTTTTGTGCATGTGCTTTTATTATGGTTCTATCTCACAAATATGAACTTAATTTGACTTTCACAAAATAAATAAGAGAGCCATTCTGAAATCTCCAGTTTGACTTCTAGGTAAGCCACATCATTACACACAGCATCCACCAACACACCAGTCCTCAGACTGCCATCACATTTGAGATAGAGCAGGAAAAAAATTGTCAGGGGAGAAATGTAAATTCTAGAGACAGAATTGATCAATCTTTCCTCTTGTCCCCTACAGTGCTATATACAACACAGGGTTGGAAGTTGACATCTCAACGATTAATAGTCTTATCTCAGTTTACAAATCCTCTGGAAGGAAGCTTCTTTATGAGACGTGCATTGTGGATAAACAAACAGAAAATTCATAAATCACTGTCACTGCATAACAATGCTGTTCCATACCTGCTGTCCATCTGCCCTTGCCCCAAATAAGATCCTCTTTAGATAAATCCAAGCCATCTTCCATGTTTGTTTTTCATCCCATCTTCAGTTTTAGGGCCCATTTCCTTCTATACTCCCTTCAGGTCCTGAAGTTCTCTTTCTTTACATCACCCTCAATCGTATTAAATAATGTGTATGAAACATCTAGTGCAGGGGCGCCCAGGGTGGTTCAGTTGGTTAAGCACCCAGCTCTTGATTTCAGCTCAGGTCATGATCTCACAGTTTGTGAGATTGAACCCTGTGTCAGGCTCTGCGCTGTGTACTCACCCACTGAATCAGTCCTCAGTTAGTGTTAAACCTCAGGCTAATCTATCAGTTAGAAGGTGCACTTGGCTACTCATGATAGAGAATCCAAAAATAGTGACCTAAAGACACAAAGGTATTTTCTGTCATGTGAAAAAGAAATCTGGAGGAGGCAAGTCAGGGTCGGTGTGATGATTCAGCAAAGTCTCCAAGGACCAAGAGTCCTTCTACCTGCTTCATATCTCAACAAACAGCTCTGTTTTCAAGGTCACCTCCACATCCAGGATGGCTAATTGGGGTACTAGCTCATATCAGCTTTCCAGCTAGCAAGGAGACAGGAAGGACTAAGGGTACAAGTGTCCTCCCTCCTTTTTAAAAATCCTTTCTAGGAGTACGTGGCTGGCTCAGTCAGTGGAGCATGAAAGTCTTGATCTTGGGGTTGTGGGTTCAAGCCCCATGTTGGATATGAAGATTACTTAAAAATAAAATCTTAAAGAAGAAGAAGAAGGAGAAAGAGAAGGAGAAGAAGAAGAAGAAGAAGAAGAAGAAGAAGAAGAAGAAGAAGAAGAAGAAGAAGAAGAAGAAGAGGAAAGAAGAAAGAAGGGGAAGCCACCTTTCTGGAAGTCCCATAGAATACTGCCCACGTCTAGTCAGCCAAAGCCTGGTCACATGGCCACACCTATCTTAAGAGAAACCCCATCTTTGCTGAGCACATTGTTGCCCTGGGAAAACCAAGCATCTGTTGGTTAAGGAGAGAGGAAGAGCATTATCTATGTCTGCCAACAAGGGACTACACGCGCAAACACACACACACACACACACACACACACACACACACTCCCCATCCCCTCCACCCCCTTTTTCTTGACTCCCACTGAACAACAAAGCACACATTTGGAATACATTTCAATATGTGTTAAGTAAGCTACTTTGAGTAGACTTTATTCACATATTTTTGCTATCACATTTTTGATGAGGCAAAACATGAAACTTAACCATATCTCAGCCTTGGTTGGAGAAAGCAGCTGGCCAGACAGCAGGGCCACATGGTGTGTATATGCAGAGTGTAAATCTGGATCACACACACTGTGATGATGCTGGCAGTTGGGATAAAAATAAATACCTCCCAAAACTCTCCACATTGTGATTATAGTATTCAAACCTTAAGTGCAAGGGTGGTGAAAGCAAACAGCAGGAAAATGAACTCACTGTAACACCTCCCTGAAGGAAAGCTGATAGGGTCTGAAAAAAACTAGAGACAACATTTAATAGAAAACTCTCTCAGCCTCTCTCTCTCTCTCTCTCTCTCTCTCTCTGTCTCTTCACAACCACCCCCCCCCGTTGTGGGGGGGGGTGCTATCTGTGTGTCTCTGTCTCTCTTTGACTCCCTCCCCCTTCCCGTACCTAAGATGTATCAGAGCTGCAGTTTTACTTAATTTTTGTGAGCTAACTGTAAAGCACCTATATGCAAATCTCTAAAGAGCTTCTCCCTCCATTAAAACACTCCAAGTCATTGGCTAACCTGGATTTGGAGTTCCTCCATATTTAGAGCCTTGCAAGGCAGACAAAAACTCCTTTATAAAGAAGCTCAGAAAGAAATGAACTCTGAAACGATAGGGTCTTCGTGTTCTTTGTGTAGGTAGGCAATTTCCCAGCAAGGTTTCGGGTTTTGCAGTTAGCTTTTGTGAATACAATAAAAGAGAGATAGTAACCTTTACAGCAAGTAGCAGCAGCACCCCAACACTAGGCTATGTGAAAACAGATCACATTACCAAGAGCCTCACACTGCAGCACAAAGTTATTGTGCAAAACTGGGTTCTGTTGTAGGAATCCAGGTAGCCTTTCTTCATCGAGGCAGGTCATTGTAACTATGTAAACTGATTATTTTTCATTACGGGAAAACTTCCTTCCCCCCAGTTTAATTGATATTGAAAGTCACAGCTAAATGCATTTGTGTGGGAAGCTGTGGAGGGAAAGGCAGAAAACGAGGAAATCTTGTTAAGGGCAGAGGAAGTGTCCAAAAGCTAAGTAAACTACTGGGTGAATCACCTCACATGCACAGCTGTTCTGTGGCTCCTCCAGGTGCTGTGTATGACCTGCTACCGTAGATGGTAACTCAGGAGTATGACTACCTCAATCAAGCCATCACACCAACAAAGTTTGGGAACTGCTGATGCTTTCCTGTCATGAGAATGGATGGTATTTTTTTTTTTCAGGAATGGAATTTACTGGTTCATCACTTACATATAACATCCAGTGCTCATCCCAACAAGTGTCCTTACTGTCCCATGCCCATTTAGCCCATCCTCCCACCCAACACCCCTCCAGCAACCCTCAGTTTATTCTTTGTATTTAAGAGTCTCTGACAGTTTGTCTCCCTGTTTTTATATTATTTTTGCTTCCCTTCCCTTATGTTCATCTGTTTTGTATCTTAAATTCCACATATGAGTGAAATCATATACTTGTCTTTCTCTGAATGACTTATTTCACTTAACATAATACACTCTAGTTCCATCCATGTTGTTGCAAATGGCAAGATTCCATTCTTTTTGATCACTGAATAATATTCCATTGTATATATATACCATATCTTCTTTATCCATTCATCAGTTGATGTATATTTGGACTCTTTCCATACTTTGGCTATTGTTGACAGTGCTGCTATAAACATCGGGGTGCATGTGCCCCTTTGAAACAGCACTCCTGTAACCTTTCAACAGAGTGGCTGTACCAGTTTGCATTTCCACCAGCAATGCTAAAGAGATCCTCTTTCTCCGCATCCTGGCCAGCATCTGTTGTTGCCTGAGTTGTTAATGTTAGCCATTCTAACAGGTGTGAGGTGGTATCTCATTGTGGTTTTGATTTGTATTTCCCTGATGATGAGTGATGTTGAGCATCTTTTCATATATCTGTTAGCCATCTGGATGTCTTCTTGGAAAAATGTCTTTTCATGTCTTGCCCATTTCTTCATTGGATTATTCGTTTTTTGGGTGTTGAGTTTGATAAGTTCTTTATGGATTTTGGATACTAACCCTTTATCTGATATGTCATTTGCAAGTATCTTCTCCCATTCCATCAGTTGCCTTTTAGTTTTGCTGACTATTTTCTTTGCTGTACAGAAGTTTTTTTATCATGATGGGGTCTCAATTGCTCATTTTTGCTTTTTTTTTCCCTTGCCTCCAGAGATGTGTCATTTAAGAAGTTGCTGTGGCCAAGGTCAAAGAAGTTGTTGTCTGTTTTCTCCTCTAGGATTTTGATGGCTTCCTGTCTTATATTTAGGTCTTTCATCCGTTTTGAGTTTATTTTATGTATGGTCTAAGAAAGTGATCCAGGTTCATTCTTCTGCATGTCACTGTCCAGTTTTCCCAACACCATTTGTTGAAGAGACAGTCTTTTTTCCATTGGATACTCTTTCCTGCTTTGTCAAAGATTAGTTGGCCATACATTTGTGGGTCCATTGCTGGCTCCTTTATTCTATTCCATTGATCTATGTGTCTGTTTTTGTGTGACTACATACTGTCTTGATGATTACAGCTTTGTAATACATCTTGAAGTCTGGGATTATGATGCCTCCACTTTTGGTTTTCTTTTTCAACATTATTCAACATTACTTTGGCTATTCGAGGTCTTTCTAGTTCCATACAAATTTTAGAATTGTTTGTTCTAGCTCTGTGAAGAATTCTGGTGTTTTGATAGGGATTGCATTGGATGTGTAGATTGCTTTGCATAGCATCGACATTTTAACAATATTTGTTCTTCCAATCCATGAGTATGGAATGTTTTTCCTTTTTTTTTATTGGTGTCTTCTTCAATTTCTTTAATAAGCTTTTTATAGTTTTCGGTGTACAGACTTTTCACCTCTTCAGTTAGGTTTATTCCTAGGTATTTTATGGGTTTTGGTACAATTGTAAATGGGATCAATTCCTTGATTTTCTTTCTGATGCTTCATTATTGGTGTAAAGAAAAGCAACAGATTTCTGGACTTTGATTTTATATCCTGTGACTTTGCTGAATTCATGGATCAGTTTTAGCAGTTTTGTGGTAGAGTCTTTCAGGTTTTCCACATAGAGTATCATGTTGTCTGTGAAAAGTGAAAGTTTGACTTCCTCCTTGCCAATTTGAATGCCTTTTATTTCTTTCTATTGTCTGATTGCTGAGGCTAGGACTTCCAACACTATGTTAAATGACAGTGGTGAGAGTGAAAATCCTTATGGTGTTCCTGACATAAGGTGGAAAGTTCTCATTTTCTCTCCATTGAGGATGATATTAGCTATGGATCTTTCATATATGGCCTTTATGATCTTGAGGTATGATCCCCCTATCCCTACTTTCTTGAGAGTTTTTATCAAGAAAGGATGCTGTATTTTGTCAAATGCTTTCTCTGCATCTAATGAGAGGATCATGTGGTTCTTATCCTTTTTTTTATTAATGTTCCTGTCATATCAGGTCAGATCCCTGTCATAACCTACAAATTCCTGTTGGATGTATCACATTGATTGATTTGCAGGTATTGAACCAGCATCGCATCCCAGGAATAAATCCCACTTGATCGTGGTGAATAATTCTTTTAATGTATTGTTGAATCTGGTTTGCTAGTATCTTATTGAGAATTTTTGTATCCATGTCCATCAGGTAAACTGGTCTGTAGTTCTCCTTTTTAGTGGGGTCTTTGTATGGTTTTGGAATCAAGGTAATGCAGCCCTTGTAGAATAAGTTTGGAAGTTTTCCTTCCATTTCTATTTTTTGGAACAGCTTCAAAAGAATAGGCATTAATTCTTCTTTAATGTTGGGTCGTATCCCCCTGGAGATAATGGATGGTATTAAATTAAGACATGTCATCTTCTCTGAAGACTTTCTTCTAACTTGGTTCATAAGACATCAGCATTGCATAAAATTACATACTATCTAATAAATATCAATATTAAAAACCATATCCTAATAGAAACTGGTCCTTTGAGCTGAACTTCTATTGGAAGAATTTCAAGGCATTGTTCTTATCTATCACTGTTAACTGGTGTCCTCCACATTACTATGGACAAGTTGATACTGTGTGGAAGAGGCAACGGGTGATGGAAATTCAGTGCCAATAAATGCTGTTCAGTTGACAGAAGACCTAGAAAATGTGAGTGAGGAAAGCAGTCATTCAATCAAAACTATCAACCAAGAGCTATTTATTGAATGCCATCTATATGCCACTATAAGACACTATTCTAGTGTTAGACATTGTTCTAGGAATTAAACAAACCAGATCCTTGCCCTGGTAGAGCTCACATTCAAGTGACATTTCTTATACTGGCCATACAGGCAAAGTTCCTCACTAGGCATTGTTGGGGCACAAGGGTCAATAATTCACAGCCACTAATAATCCTCACTTCTCTCACATCTAGTGAGGGAGATACCAATGCCACATTAAGAGCTTTACAAGGATACTCTCAGGGCTCAAAGGAAGTATGTATCCATGTGAAGTGGTATGAGACTAATAAACTTGCATGAGTAAAACCAAACTAGCCCAAACTAGGAAGTGCTAAGGAGTTACAGAAGGGAGTATGGTAAGGTGAGGCCATCTCAGGAAGATTAAACTACTTTTGAATCAGGAATTTAGGGCTCTTAGTACCAGATCCCTGTCATAACCTACAAATTCCTGTTGGACCCAATCAGAGCATTGACTGAAGGCCATAACCCATCAAGTCCGGAGTCCAAGTGGCTAAAAGTAGGGTGTAAAGGCTATCAGGACATTTTAGACATGTGTTTGTGACTCACTCTGTATTTCAGGCTTTCTTAAGGACTGAAAAGTATGTGCCTCAGAGGTCACAGAGTAACCCAAAGAAGTATTTTGTTTGGCCTTAAATGTGTTTATGTGTTCAGTTTAGAATCCACCTTCTAAAATTATTTTTTAATATGAAATTTATTGTCAAATTGGTTTCCATACAACACCCAGTGCTCATCCCAAAAGGTGCCCTCCTCAATACCCATCACACACCCTCCCCTCCAGTAACCTTCAGTTTGTTCTCCATATTTATGTGTCTCTTCTGTTTTGCCCCCTCAAGGTTTTTGTATTATTTTTGTTTCCCTTCTCTTACGTTCATCTTTTTTGTCTCATAAAGTCCTCATATGAGTGAAGTCATATGATTTTTGTCTTTCTCTGACTGATTAATTTCACTCAGCATAATACCCTCCAGTTCCATCCACGTAGTTGCAAATGGCAAGATTTCATTCTTTTTGATTGCCAAGTAATACTGAATTGTATACATATGCCACATCTTCTTTATCCGTTCATCTGATGGACATTTGGACTCTTTCCATACTTTGGCTATTGTTGATAGTGCTGCTATTTTTTATTTCTTGTTTTTTTTTTTCAATATATGAAATTTATTGTCAAATTGGTTTCCATACAACACCCGGTGCTCATCCCAAAAGGTGCCCTCCTCAATACCCATCACCTACCCACCCCTCCCTCCCACCCCCCATCAACCCTCAGTTTGTTCTCAGTTTTTAAGAGTCTCTTATGCTTTGGCTCTCTCCCTCTCTAACCTCTTTTTTTTTTCTTCCCCTCCTCCCATGGACTTCTGTTAAGCTTCTCAGGATCCACATAAGAGTGAAACCATATGGTATCTGTCTTTCTCTGTATGACTTATTTCACTTAGCATAACACTCTCCAGTTGCATCCACGTTGCTACAAAAGGCCATATTTCATTCTTTCTCATTGCCACATATTCCACTGTGTATATAAACCGCAATTTCTTTATCCATTCATCAGTTGATGGACATTTAGGATCTTTCCATAATTTGGCTATTGTTGAAAGTGCTGCTATAAACACTGGGGTACAAGTGCCCCTATGCATCAGTGCTCCTGTATCCCTTGGGCAAATTCCTAGCAGTGCTATTGCTGGGTCATAGGGTAGGTCTATTTTTAATTTTTTGAGGAACCTCCACACTGTTTTCCAGAGTAGCTGCACCACTTTGCATTCCCACCAACAGTGCAAAAGGGTTCCCATTTCTCCACATCCTCACCAGCATCTATAGTCTCCTGATTTGTTCATTTTAGCCACTCTGGCATGAGGTGATATCTGAGTGTGGTTTTGATTTGTATTTCCCTAATGAGGAGCGACGTTGAGCATCTTTTCATGTGCCATCTGGATGTCTTCTTAAGAGAAGTGTCTATTCATGTTTTCTGCCCATTATTTGTTTCTCAGGTGTGGAGTTTGGTGAGCTCTTTATAGATTTTGGATACTATGGGGACATCAGACTTTGTATGATATGTCATTTGCAAATATCTTTTCCCATTCTGTTGGTTGCCTTTTAGTTTTGTTGATTGTTTCCTTTGCTGTGCAGAAGCTTTTTATCTTCATGAGGTCCCAATAGTTCAGTTTTGCTTTTAATTCCCTTGCCTTTGGAGATGTGTCAAGTAAGAAATTGCTGTGGCTGAGGTCAGAGAGGTTTTTTCCTGCTTTCTCCTCTAGGGTTTTGATGGTGTCCTGTCTCACATTCAGGTCCTTTATCCATTTTGAGTTTGTTTTTGTGAATGGTGTGAGAAAGTGGTCTAGTTTCAACCTTCTGCATGTTGCTGTCCAGTTGTCCCAGCACCATTTGTTAAAGAGATTGTCTTTTTTCCATTGGATATTCTTTCCTGCTTTGTCAAAGATTAGTTGACCATACTTTTGTGGGTTCAATTCTGGAATCTCTATTCTATTCCATTGGTCTATGTGTCTGTTTTTGTGCCAATACCATGCTCTCTTGATGATTACAGCTTTGTAGTAGAGGCTAAAGTCTGGGATTGTGATGTCTCCCGCTTTGGTCTTCTTCTTCAATATTACTTTGGCTATTCGGGGTCTTTTGTGGTTCCATACAAATTTTAGGATTGCTTGTTCTAGCTTCGAGAAGAATGCTGGTGCAATTTTGATTGGGATTGCACTGAATGTGTAGATAGCTTTGGGTACTATTGACATTTTAGCAATATTTATTCTTCCAATCCATGAGCACAGAATGTTTTTCCATTTCTTTATATCTTCTTCAATTTCCTTCATAAGCTTTCTATAGTTTTCAGCATACAGATCTTTTACATCTTTGGTTAGGTTTATTCCTAGGTATTTTATGATTCTTGGTGCAGTTGTGAAGGGCATCAGTTTCTTTATTTGTCTTTCTGTTGCTTCATTATTGGTGTATAAGAATGCAACTGATTTGTGTACATTGATTTTGTATCCTGTGACTTTGCTGAATTCATGTATCAGTTCTAGCAGACTTTTGGTGTAGTCTATCAGATTTTCCATGTATATATCATGTCATCTGCAAGAAGTGAAAGTCGGGATAGAAGGAACATACTTAAACATCATAAAAGCCATTTATGAAAAGCCCACAGCTAATATCATCCTCAATGGGGAAAAACTGAGAGCTTTCTCCCTGAGATCAGGAACACAACAGGGATGTCCACTCTCACTGCTGTTGTTTAACATGGTGTTTGTTGAAAGTTCTAGCATCAGCAATCAGACAACAGAAGGAAATCAAAGGCATCAAAATTGGCAAAGATGAAGTTAATCTAATTATATTTCAATATTAGTGACCTCAAGGGATAGGTAAGAAAATTTCCATTCTACAGATAGACGAGTAGAGCTCAGAATGGCTATGTCCTTGTTTACAATAATATGGCTATCAAGTAGCAAAGACGAGACAAAGCTATCCTGACTCCAGTCCTAGGGTCTTTCCAAGGTAGTCCTTTAATAACTTCCTCTGAAGCACCTGCAACAAGAAAAGGTGAAAGCAAACCTGGGAGAAGGAAGTGAGGGAGTACTGAAGTTTAGAAGTCCAGAAATATTCCCAAGTAATCAGCTGTCAATAAAAAAAAAATTCATGATTTTATGTTATATTGAATTGCATACATTTATTCCATAATATATCTGTATTTTTTCAATTTTGATCAAAGAAACACACTAAAGGAAGATGTGTTACATCTGTTGCCCAAGTTTTGTTGCTATCCCTCCAAATGCAGTGAGTACCCTAGTTTTGAAAAAAATGCTAGAGGTCTGCAGAATTTCACTAGCAAACTACCAGAACCAGAGCCAGTATGGAATTAAAGACACAGCAGTGTGACAGACCACAATATTCTACATCAAATGCATAATTACTGAGATATATAAAAGTGATTAAAATACTTTCTATATTTCAAACACATGCCAGCATGTATTACAAAATGATGTTCAAATGTCATTCATTTTATTTACTTTAGTGTAATTTGAAAGATGTTGTGCTCATCTGTAGATAAAATAGCACAATCCAAGAAAACTAAGGATGGTAAGATCCAAAATTAAAGTTATAGTCATTAGGCACAAATCAGTGAATTGCTAAGACAAGTTTTCCTTCACTGCATAATAATTCATTATTTCATTAAGGATAAAAAATAACATTAATGTTACAGGAATGTATCACATAGATGTTTCCAAGGGTTGGTGTCTCTGTACTCTTCTAATTATAAGCTGTTACAAATGCGTTTCTGGGGTATCTACAGGGTGAATTTACTCTACCTTGCCTTGCCTTTCAGTCTTTATATAATTGCAAGTGTTGGCTACTTATGAGTTTTGGCTCATCTATATTGGAGAGATTCTCTTCCATGACTTTTCCCTAAGGAACTATATTTATATTGCACATGGTATTTTACCCAATCTCTAAGGATAAGGATGAACTTGGCAAGCATCTTTGCTCAAATCATTCCTCACTCTTGCAAATGGCTGGCATGAGTCCACACTATTTCCCTCACATTCCAACGCATGTTGTCCCAAGACATCTTTTCATGTACCATGTAGGAAAAAAGCTCCACAACAAAAAAAAAGAGAAACCCAAGGAATCTAATAATCTCCAAAGTTCTGTGGAAATAATGAACCAAAGATACTAGATACTTATTTCTAGATACTTCTAGAAATAAATCTGGGTGTGAGTTGGCAAGAGACTTTAAAAAAGAATACAGACTGTGTTTCCAGGGCCCGTGTCAAGGGAGAGGGGAAAAAGTCTCATTTCATGTACAAGCCATTTGAGGAAGCATCTGACAGGGTAGTTCTCCTTTAAACACTCTGTTGTGGTCTATGAGAGGAAAAGCCACCATTTCCCTCCCTTCTCTTCTGTCCTCCTTAATTCTGTCTCTTAGAAGTACTTATTACGTGAATCACTCTGCAAGTGCCCACTTGTTCAAATGCCTAGGTCAGGCTGTCATTATTTCTCCTCCATTTCTGGAATGGCCTCCTAATTCATCTGCCTACCTCTGGCATCTCCTCCCTCTATCCTTCCCACTGTCATCAGAGCAAATTTAGTAAAGCACAGATCTGGTCCCATCCCTCACCTGACTAAAAAGTCTTGGAGACTCTCAGCCTCCCTTTCTCTCCCTGGTAATTCACTGCCCCTTGTACTCTAGGCCTTGCTCTTCTTCACCATGCCTGTGTACCTGTTGGCATCTACAAATGGAAAAGCTTTCCCTTCTCTCTGCATGACTTCTATTTTTCCTTCATGATTAAGCTGTCCTCTCTCAAACATTTAGCAAGTATATTTCAATTATTTGGCTTTTTTTGAATATGAAATTTATTGTCAAATTGGTTTCCATACAACACCCGGTGCTCATCCCAAAAGGTGCCCTCCTCAATACCCATCACCTACCCACCCCTCCCTCCCACCCCCCATCAACCCTCAGTTTATTCTCAGTTTTTAAGAGTCTCTTATGCTTTGGTTCTCTCCCTCTCTAACTCTTTTTTTACTTCGCCTCCCCCATGGTCTTCTGTTAAGTTTCTCAGGATCCACATAAGAGTGAAAACATATGGTATCTTTCTCGGTATGACTTATTTCACTTAGCATAACACTCTCCAGGTCCATCTATGTTGCTACAAAAGGCCATATTTCAATCTTTCTCATTGCCAAGTAGTATTCCATTGTGTATATAAACCACAATTTCTTTATCCAGTCATGAGTTGATGGACATTTAGGCTCTTTCCATAATTTGGCTATTGTTGAAAGTGTTGCTATAAACATTGGGGTACAAGTGTCCCTATGCATCAGCATGCCTGTATCCCTTGGGTAAATTCCTAGCAGTGCTATTGTTGGGTCATAGGGTAGATCTATTCTTAATTTTTTGAGGAACCTCCAGCCTGTTCTCCAGAGTGGCTGCACCAGTTTGCATTCCCACCAACAGTGCAAGAGGGTTCCCATTTCTCCACATCCTCACCAGCATCTATAGTCTCCAGATTTGTTCATTTTAGCCACTCTGACTGGTGTCAGGTGGTATCTCAGTGTGTGTGTGTTTTTTTTAACTCCTCACAGGCCCCACTAACACTTAGAGAATAAGAACTAGGTCTTCACTCTCTTTAATATACCTTTAATATATCTTTAATATACCATACTGGGGAGCATTAACTCCACTACACACCCAGTCAGCCTTGCCTTGGAAAAAAAATAAAAACCCGAAGAAGAAAGCTGAAAGATGTTGTAACAGGTGCTTGAGATGCACCTCCAGCAGCAACACGAAGACCTGTCAACCAAAGTGGTAGCAGAAATTAGGTGGGCTCAGGGGATGCAGCTTAGGGCACAAAATGTGTCTGCTATAGGCTCACAGATTTGAATAACCCTGGGAATTCAGAGTAGGGAAGCACCTCAGAGGCCCTTTGGTCCAACTTCCCACTCAATGCAAGGATGCTTTTACAGATCACTGACAGATCCCCCACCCACCCACCCCTTGACATGGGCAAATGATATCACTACATAGTTCGCTGCTTGGCATTTCTGTCAAAGATAAATTGATCTGATTTTAATAATATTATTTCAACTTAAATAATATTATCAAGTGCTTATTATATGCCAAGTACTATATTAAGAGCTCAGCACATACCATTCAATCTTCATAAGTGATTTATACGGTAAATACAATCATCATCACCTCCAGTTTCTAGGTAAAGACTATAGCAAATGCTGCCAGTTCCCTGACCTTCCACCACCCCCCCAACGCCCCTTAGGTCCCCCATATTAGTGCATGCTGGCAGGACTCTCCAATGCCTGTACCTGCTTCTCTGGGCCAGGGACCATTCTCTGGTACCGGAGCACACCTTTCTGCAGTACAGTTAGCCAGAAGAGCCAGAGAATTAATACTCCTTAGAAACATACCTCTACCAATGACTGAGAGAGCTTCCCCTCAAGTAGGTTGGATCTGTGGTATATGGCCTACACTAAGTGCCAGAGGTCCCCAGTGAGGTGGAGCTTCCATTGCCCACAATTATAACACGCTTGATAACTCACACTTTATTGGCTGCTCCTTCATCAGCTCACTTCCTCCCTTCCCACTAATGTTTCCTGGCATCACCTCCCAATATCTGCACTTAAAACCTGGTCTCTGGATTTCTGTCTAGAGAAAACTAACAAAGACAAGGAAGCAAAGGCACAGAAATACAGGGACATACCCAGGGTGGTATCTCCACCCCAGAGCCCATATCTATCTCCACTACCCTGTAGTATATCCTTATCCAGCTTTCCCACTAGAGTAAGAAATACCATCTTCTCCTTCCTCTACACACAAATACATGAAGACAGCCAAAGCATCTCCTACTCCTTCTACCATGACGGTTTCCATACCCATCACCCCCTCTTGAGGAACTCTATCTAGCTTCTAATTTTCCACTTAAAACTAAACATATGAAATTGTTCTGCTTTAAACCTTTCATAATTCCATCCATCTGTTTCTTAATCTTGTGTCATTATACAAGCAGAGAATTCAGAATACAGTATACTAAGCTATTCAATTTTAACCCTATTTTAATGAAAAAAAATCCTAGAATTATTTCTCTGTTCAAAATAGCATCCATACACAAAATTAAAAATTTTATTGAATTGGTTACAATGAATCTTACTAAATATTACAATATAAGTAATAATTGTTAGTAAGTGCTTATTAATTTAGCAAAATATAAATATTAAACATCCGCTATGTATTCATTAACAAAATAACAAACTCTAATAGACTCGTCTTACATCCCTCAATTACACCCTCATCCAGAGGTATCTCTAACTTACTTCTTTCTCTAGAATCTTCTATGTCAGCTATAAAAGAAAACTTCAAGGATCATAAATTGTCTAAAGAAAACATTCCCAGAAGTAAGTCACTCCACAATGAGATATGCAAAACATATTGTTGATGAGTTTAAGGTTCTTGATTGGTGTATACAATCAATTGGGGTACAACATATCCAAAGTAAAATGACTGATAACCTCAGGAACTGCAACTTATTATAAATAGATTATGAAATGAAACTTTTTAAAATTTTCGGGCAAGAGGCATCTTAGAGAACAATTCATCTTTCAATTTCATCTTTTTTTAATGTTTATTATGTTTCTATTTTTGAGAGAAAGAAAGCAAAACCAGGGGAGGGGCAGAGAGAGGGACACAGAGGACCCAACGCAGGCTCTGCATTGACAGCAGAGAGGCCAAAGTAGGACTTGAACTCAAAAATCATGATATCATGACCTGAACTGAAATCAAGAGTTGGACACTTAACCAACTGAGCCACCCAGGTGTCCCCATCTTTCAATTTCATCTTTTCCATAAAACTTTATAACTAAGCAGCGATATAATGAGAAATACAGCCAGGTGTCTTAACTCTCAGTTCAGAGCTTAGCTGGCTTACCATAATCTGTAACATATTCTGAATAATTCACATTCCACCCCAATCACAATAAAGTATCCTTCTACATTGAGTCACTGGTTCATCCCCACGATAAACAACACCTGGTTTGAAACAGATAAGTGAAACTAATCAAATTTATGTCTCAGGATTTTAGAATTAGGATAATGGGAGACTAAGTCAGGGAAGAGTAGTTGAACTGAGAGGTCATGCTAAATAGTACAAAATTAACATCGGGTGCCACGTTAGGTATATGCAATAACATAACGTAAATCACCACAGAACCCCCAAGAGAGAGTAGCCTGAGTCTCACTCTCCCAGAACAGTTCTTCTAAGGCCTGGCAGTATTTAAGGCCTCATGAAGCTTATTTATATTTTTAAGCAATAACCCTCAACCAATCCACTTGAATTACTTTAAGTAGATTTCTCTTCCCTATAACCAAAGTGTCTAGGGAGAAGACTCTTGCCTCTTCTTGTTATTAACTAAGCAACTATAAAAAGAAAATGGGTGTTGAATAATGGGATAATAAAAATAGCCATTGGAATCAGCATGAAGAACTGGAATAAAGCAGGAGAACAAGTTTAGTCAAATGCCAGCTGTGATTAAAGAATGTCATTGTATGGGGAAAAGAGGCTAAGATCCCCCTCTCTAACTCCTTAAGCCAATTTAGGAGCAGTCCCTTGATATTATAAATGTATGGGTTTTGAATCAGAAGTTTCCTGTCCTCTCTCCTATTTTGGACTTGCCATGGTGGATCTAGACCAGAGAAACAAAGGAATCTAATTTTGGAACATGAAAGGGCATATTCCCTTTCCCACAAGCTACTCTTCTGATCACAAACTTACAGTCCTTCTGAGCTCTCTGCTACTTCTACCTTTTGGGGATAGGTCAAAACCTTAATTCAATAGGGACTCTTCCAATTTACTACTGGTTTTATTGGTTTCCTATAGACCCAAGACAATCACTATACCTAAATCAACAAAACATTTTCAAAGGACTTCTCCCAATAGCATTAAACACAATTGTATTACCATTATTTTCAACCAGCAGCCATTCTCTTAACTCTTTGTTGACAGAACCCTGATTATCCATTTCTCAGGAAAAGTGACCCTATCCTCAGCTCATTAGCTCAGAAGAAAATCCAGATTAATTTAGGATAATCATGACAACGTCATTCCCTTTGTCAATGATTGGTAGAGGCATGAGCATGTGACATAAATCTAGCCAATGCCATCATGGTAGCTAATCACTGAAAGCTAACCACGTACCATGTTCTAAGGATTTTACAAGAACTCATCCTTTTTTTCCTTCACTACAACTCTGCAAGGTACAATCAATGTTGTCCCTACATCATGTCTTCTTGAAGTATAAGATAATTCATCTGTTTCATGCTTTAAGTCATTTTGATTTGGATTTTCTGCAAACATCTGAACTACAAACTGTCACTACAAACATCTGAACCAATACTCCAATTAATCTGTCCTCTTCTCTTTAGAACCACATTTGAGCATGAATGCAAAGACAGCAAAAGAGTATATAACTGCCATACATACTATTGCAGTTCTTCCCTTCCTAGTTCCTGTGAGTTTTTCTTATCCTTTACTATGAATTAAAAAAAGGAAGCAGAAGGGGAAACTCCTCATTCTCATCTATTAGGTTTATTATTAAAATACCTTACTATAATCTTGTTTGATTCATGAAAAATCAACCTTGTAAATAAGTGTAAGAAATGAAAATAAGTTTTCAGTATAAGCCCTATCAGAAAGATGGATAAATAGTCTTTTCCAAGCCTGTATAATTTCACTTAGGACTATTATTTGCTAAAGCAATCTTAGATCCTCCATTTCTCATCCCAGGACTTGCGACTGCATGGTTATCAAATTAAATCCAATCTTTAGTTCTATCATAATTTATATTTATATGATTTTAACTTTTGGACCATTTGAAATTATTGCTCACTATTCAACCATGCTTCCTGGTACCCTGGTTTTGTGCCTACATAGTTTTGGAAATGTAGGGAAAATTTTTTAATTCCCTTAGTAAACATTTGAAATAGCCATTACATAGGCTCTTGGCCATTACAGTTTTAATATTATATTAAATTACTATTCAGGTATTTTCTTAGTGCTCTCTGGCCAAAAATAAAGCAAATTAATTTAACAATTTTACATATTATTATAAATAATTCAGTTATAGTGAGGTAGTTTAATACAGTTGCAGAACCAGATGTCAATATGTAAATGCTACCACTGTAATTTATCATCTTTGTAACATTGGGCAAGTTAGCATTTGTGCCTCCGTTTCCTCACATGTAAAATAGGGACAATACTAATAACTATCTTTTACAGCTATTGTGAGGATTAAATAAACCAATACATATGAAGCACCTGAAAAGAACTCAGGACTCAGTAAGAAGTCTGAATATTATTATTCTTATTGTTATTACCAAGGTTATCTGGTAATTAACTTGATTAACAGTGGCTTAGACCATGAGAACATATGTTGCTTACTTAATACAACATTTGTTGGCCCTAGGGTTGGTTCATAGCTCAAAGATGTCATAAAGGTCGAGCCTGGGTGGTTCAGTCAGTTAACCATATGACTTTGGCTCAGGTCAAGATCTCACGGTTTGTGAGTTCAAGCCCCATATTGGGCTCTGCACTGATACTGCAGAGCCTACTTGGGATTCTCTCTCTCTCTCCCTCTCTCTCTGCCCCTCCCCCACTCCTCTCTCTATCTCAAAATAAAGAAAGCTTAAAAAAATTAAAATCAAACGGGCACCTGGGTGGCTTAGTCAGTAGAGCGTCCAATTTCAGCTCAGGTCATGAACTTGTGGTTTGTGAGTTTGAGCCCCACATCTGGCTCTGTGCTGACAGGTCAGAGCCTGGAACCTGCTTTGGATTCTGTGTCTCCCTCTCCCTCTGCTCCTCCCCCACTCACACTCTGTCTCTCTGTCTCTCAAAAATATATAAAGATTTAAAACAAAAATTAAAATCAAAGATGTCATAAAAGACTCAGGCTCCTCCCACCCTCTGCTTTGCCATTCCCATTGTATTGGCAAAGTTTCTCATGAGTTACAGGATGGCCACTCAACTACAAGTTCTTCTGACAACAGTAAGGTAAGGGGATGAGGGCAAAACTAAAAAGGGATGGGGGGGAAGACCTTTCTTTGGATAAATGTTCATCTTTTCAGAAGAAAAATATTTCCCAGAAATGGTCAAGAAATATCTTACATCTTAATGTCCAGAACTGGATCACATGACCACTTCTAGACCAATCACTGAGAAAGAACAGAATTACTATGATTGACTTAGACCAAGCATGAGCCATTTTCTGAGGCTGGGACTTTAGCTGCATGAACAAAACCAGGTTTCTATCCCCAAGGAAAAGAAGAGAAGAGTCACTTGGGTATGCAAACAATACTATGTGTCATCAACAAGCATTCATTTTTTGCCTACAATATGCTCAACTAGTGCTCCCAATAAAACTATAGGAACCATCAGAGGGTGCCTGGGTGGCTTAGTCAGTTAAGCATCTGACTTTTGATCTCAGTTCAGGTCTTGATCTCAAGGTCTTGAGTTCAACCCCTGTGTTGGGCTCCATGCTGGGTGTGAAGGAAGGAAGGAAGGGAGGGAGGGAGGGAGGGAGGGAGGGAGGAAGGAAGGAAGGAAGGAAGGAAGGAAGGAAGGAAGGAAGGAAAAGAAAGAAAGATCGATCTATCAAAAGAACAAATGATATTTTCTTTGCCCTTGAAGTCCTGTTTACTTGGCATCTTTAGAGTGAAGGCTACTTCTGTTAGGCCCTGCCAAGTAACTAAACCAGAGGCTTTAAGGCCTCCTTCCTGATCTACTCACTCTAAGTGGCTTCACCTATTCTCTTCAAATACGTTTGATCTTCCTTTTCTTGGTCACATCCTTGTGTTGCATCTTAAAGTGTTTCATGCTGTGCATTGTCCATTTTCAAGTAGTGACAACTGAAGGACTGCACAAAGAGTAATTCAAAGTTCCATGATTAGAATCTCTGAGCACCCCAGACACCCAGGGGCAGATTCCATTTCTCTCTCTTTTTTTTTCTGTATTGAGGGGTTACTGTGAGACAGGCACTTTCATAAAATTTTTTCCACTCATTCTCACCAAAAAATCCATGAAATATAGGATTCAGATACAAGAAAAAGAGGTAAAGACAGAACAGGTGGTTTGTACAAAACCAGTGGCTATAAACAGGAAAAATAACTAACCTTTTGAACAATGTCCTAAATGCTACATGTGAATTCATTCCTTTAATTCTCTTAACCAGGTAAGCATTCACTCACAAAAAATACTTTCCAAATATTCTCTACCTGCCATTCTGTAAGTAAGAAATCTGCAGTTTCAAAAGCTAAGTAACTTCAAGTTTACGCAGGTGAAAGTAACAAGTATTAGTTAAAGCCAGATCTAATTCTAAAAGCTTTGTGTTGAAGCCTTACCCACCCTCATACTGCAGGAATTTGAACCCAGGCCTCCTAACTCCTGGGCCCATTCCATAATTGCTAAATTATAGATGGAATATTCTGATGTTTTATTCTATCTGCTGTTCTATGAGATGTTCTCTAAATAGTTCATGATTGGCCTAGCTGCAAAACGAAGTTGGGAATCTCTCAGAAAATATTTAGGAAATTAGCATTTCCCCTTTTTGCTTTTGAAAGTATAGAGGCAAAGCTAGCTGGTCTCTGTTGAGCTTAAATAAAGAGGCTCCTGGGGAGGTAAATTATCAATATTTATCACGTTTCTGCACTGTCATTAAGCCACAAATTAAACATTAACACTTAAATTAAGCAAAATCATGATGTTGCCTATTTTACCTTGTCTAAATTTTGTTAGCTGGTCTGTGTTTTAAAAACAATATGGCCGGGGCGCCTGGGTGGCGCAGTCAGTTAAGCGTCTGACTTCGACCAGGTCACGATCTCGCGGTCCGTGAGTTCGAGCCCCGTGTCAGGCTCTGGGCTGATGGCTCAGAGCCTGGAGCCTGTTTCCGATTCTGTGTCTCCCTCTCTCTCTGCCCCTCCCCCGTTCATGCTCTGTCTCTCTCTGTCCCAAAAATAAATAAACGTTGAAAAAAAAAATTTTTTTTTAAAAATAAAATAAAAAATAAAAACAATATGGCCAATGGCTCTGCTGTAAAACATTAAAGCCTTTTATTCCCCCTGTCAGCCCCAGATTAAAGCCTGCCAGAAAAGAGATTTCACAATTGGTAACTGCTCCAACTTTGCCACTAATGGAAGCCTTCTGTCCCTCTCTAGTGTAAATTTATTCAGGTAGCTTCCTAGTCAGAAATCACCTGGGGCTCTATCTGTAGAAATAAGCAGTTCAAAAGACTTTTCCTGGCCTGTTTCTAGACTTATAAGAAATGGGAAGTGTAGACATTTCTTTCTTTTGTTCATTCTGTTTGTTTGTTTTTGTTATTTTGCTTTTGGTACTTAGGTTTGAAACATGACACAGGTCAAAGTATTACCAAATCCTTTCTCTAAATGCATTTATTTTCATTAAGGATTGAAGTTTCAGAAAGTGAAATCTGACATCTAAACTCTGACACTAACTCCATAGCTCTACAGAGCTGGTCCCCAGTAGCTGGAAAATCATGTTTTAGGGAAACGTGTGTGCTGAACAACACAAGTATATAAACAATCCAAGTTAAAACAAGATGGATATGACAATCCCAGTGACCATGATATTTTGGAAGGTTCAAAGGACTATGTAAGATAAATGATTAAGGAAAACAATGTATTAAAGTGATATTTACAGTTTTCTTTCATGGGGATACAAAACACACACACACACCCTAGAGTATCATTTATGGAGTCCATGTACATGGGACAGAAAGCATGATGTAAACTCTGAAGGCCTTTCATGAAATGAACATTTCATGAGTCCCAATTTTCTAATTTTCTGAGTCCCAATTTTCTCCTTGCGAAAGAAGTTTTTGATGAAGAATTATCTCTAAAACTAGCTTCTTCATTTTGCTTCCCATGCTTTTTACAAATTCATCTATTATATAGCTAGTTACATCCCATTGCTAATTAGCAAGGACGTTTTCTTTCCGTCTCCTACCACCAGACATGACGGTATTATGTCCTGGACCAGGTATTAACCTGGATACTGGCCCAGGACATGGTGAAAATGTAGTAAATGTTCATTAAAGCGAGATAGGGGTCTCTCTACAGATCTATTCATTTCAAAGCCTCCAAGCAAATTTTGAATGCTATTGCTGTAACAAAGTTTTCAGAGTCATCACTATTCTAGAAATTCCCAGGAAGCAATCAGCCAACCATTACTAAAAACTATTTCAATAATAATTAGGATAAGACCCTTGGGGACTTATCTAACATTTGTTGAATACAATGATAAGATGTGTATAATCTTGCTTTAGTGAGATGATAAATCAGCGAATTAATTTTTAAGTGATTTTTTCTATGGGATTATGGCAACCCATTCCAACCCCTTCCCAGTTGTTCCTCATATATTTCTTCCCCCATCAAAACTACATGGATCCCAAGCACCACTAAATCATCATTTCTCAAAATTCATTCTATTGACCCCTGAATCTGGACTAACCAGAGGGTTTGTCATAAATACAACTTCCTGGGCCTTCCTCCAGCCCTGCTGAAGTAAGACTCCAAAGGTGGAGCCCCTGAAGCTGCATGTTCCATAAACCCCACAGGCAATTCTTATACATACCCAAGTACAAGAACCACCACTCAGGACCCACGAATTAAGACTAAATGGCAAATAGGATTGGACTGTGAGGATCTGCAGAAGCAATTAAGTAGGCTCAGGCTCCACCAAGTTACAAGATTACTTTGAATCTACCGCCCAAAAGAAGCATCTTGATTCCTGAGCCTGCTACCTTGTGCTCTGACTCAGAAGTCTATTACCACCTATAACCACCTGATCCTCTGGTTTCGCTATGCTTTTCTTTGTGAACACAATCATCTCTTTCTATGTCCCGGGCAGTTAATATACATTTTATATTTAGACAACAATATCCCTTCACCCCTCACCTCCTTTCCACATTTCCCACTACTTTTACCAAACCTCAAATTTCTGCCTTTCCTATAAAGAAAGGAGACACCATAAAGACTGCCTCTCTTATAGCCATGGGACCCAGGGTTCTGCTCAATGGAAAAATGCTCTCCTCTGAACTAGAAATAACAAAACCACCTTATTTAATGGAGAACAAAAAGTTCATGCCAAGGAGAACATGTTTTACTGAAAAGATGGGTGTTCTAAAAAAAATGTAAGTGATCACACAAATACTGTTATGGGCAAATATAAGCTTTTTTGGTGAAAATAAAAATACTTTGATAATTATAATAATAGTGACATTTAGGTGGATTTTCCTCCTGGATGGTATGCTATTCCAAAGAATTTGCAGAGAATTTGATGGGAAGACCTTCCCAAAAGAAACTTTATACTGTGGAATGTTCACTGGCCTCTTGCACATGCCTTTTCCAGCAATAGGTGAGCTTATTCTAAGATACAAAACTAAAGGGGTTTAAAGGAGATAGAATGCTTTTGTTCTATAAGAAATAAAGTATTATCACAGAATGGATATTAAAAAAAAGAGGGGGGCAATGAATAAATGAAAAGCGTTTTCCTTCAAAAGAAAATAGAAAACAAAGTATAGAAGAAAGAAACAGAAGGAAGGAGGTTGAAGAAAAGAGTAACAAGGAAGTCTCTACTTCCATTCACTGGAGAACAGCATTGTAAGAGGAAAGGATGAAAGAGGATTGATTTCAAGAAAGAGCATGATATAATAATGGGAGACCTAAAAAGGGAGTCTCTTCATTTCTCTACTTCTATTGGGTTGGAAGAGGCTCCCTGAGCAGATTCCTCATGCTCTAAAGGAGAGGCTCTGAGAAGCAGCGGCCCTGAGAAGCAGCTTTGCCAAGGATATATGGTTCTTTGAGTTTTGCTTTTCAATTGCTAGATAACAACCACAATAATGAAGGAATTTACCAAACTTAATCATGTTAATCCCCCATCCACCCAACACAGAATGGAATGAATGTCTTTTTTCCAAAAGAGATAGGCATCCTCCAAATCTTCCCAGTGCTCAGATCCTGTCTACAGTGGATCACATCCAAGTCTCCAGATTTAAAAAAAAAAAAAAAAAGTTGAATAAATAACGCACTGAGTGGGAAAGAGGATTGTTGTTGAAATAAAACACCCATCTCACCAGGTCATTTGCCACATCCCTCTCCATCCAGAAGAGATCTGAATTAAGCCTATCTCTTAACAGAGAGAGGTAGGTGCATAGCTGAGTCATTCCATAATGGCGGTAGGAGGACAGCATACAAAGTAGGCTATAATAATGAGACATGTAATGCATCACCATCCTTTCCCCATTCCCCATTCCTCCAAGAGAAAACGTGCTTTGTAAGGACCTAAAAATGTGAATAACATTTGGAGTTGACACAGATTTTTAATCTAGAAACAAAAACACCACTGCTGTAATTAAAATTGTTTTTTAACACAGAGGAAACATGGTCCTGTGCTGCCAACTTACAGCCCTAAGTGCTACAGCTAACCATAAGGAGTTAACATTTATTGAGTGTTCACTATACAGGCTGAGCGTTATCTCTTTCGAAAATCGTATTTGCAACAAATTTTTGCTGATATCTCTTTCGAAAATCGTATTTGCAACAAAAATTTGTTACTTTCACACCTAGAGCACAGAATCTATGGTTATAATTATTTCACCAAAATAATTATAGCCACTTTATCACTTACTTTGTAAGCCCCGATTTTTTTTTTTTAAATCTTGGCTCAGAAACAAGCCAAAATAACAAACACAGTGCCCTAAACCCAACCTTGAAGTTGTCCTTGTCTCAATCTCATGCTCTTTTTTGCAAACTCTGCCTTTACATAAAAGGCCAACTTCAGCGGGTGTGGCTGGCATGCCCACACAGGAGATGCGCACATTTCTCTTTGGGGATCAGCATTTGGGGCAACCTCAGAGCAGTGTCACTACTTGGCTATCATCCAAATCTCAGGATGAAAGCTGAGGTGCTGAATAAGCTGAATAAGAGAACATCTCAGAACAACAAAAAAGGGAACATGACCACAGGTTAGTGGGAAACAACTGTCAATTCTGCAGACCAGTTCAGGCTGCAGGGAGGCAAGAGCATCATAGCGTGACAGCATGGATCATGACGGAATCAGACCAGGGTTTTCCAACATGCCCACTGGTGTACTGGGAAAACCTGGAAAGCCTATGGCAGCACCACACAACACCAGCTGCCCAAAAAGTGGCCCACAAAGCAACCTGTACAGTCAGCAACTCTGAAACAAATACTGTTTACAAATGCAATACCAGTCGGACCACTTCACCAAGAACAAATGTGATCTTTCCTGCAATTAGTTTAGAAACTTGCCTGAAGATTAGAAGAAATCAGCTCTGGAGAGTCATAGAAAGAGAATTGCCTAAGCTTTGGAGAGAAAGTTGTACATGTACTTGACCCAGTTACAATCTTCCTTTTTCTTTTCCCCTACCCATTGTTCAGGAGGCTCTTTCCTTAATTCTAAGTATTTTTCTCCACTGCAATGTATTTTTTCCCTTAGAGTTAGATTATATTCATTTTAATTTCGTTTTCTCCTCTAATGTTTTCTTAAAAAAAATTCTATGAAAGTAAGTTAAAAGTTGTCTACTATAGGATATACAGAAAAATACAAAAATACAAAAAAAAAATCACATCTAATCCTATCACCTGGATGATCATAAGCTTTTTCTTTATTAATTCCAAATCTTTTAATTTTTCTTCGTGTTTGTATATGTATGTATATACATATATATGTTTGTACATATATTCAGTTAATTTACAAAACTGGGATCATTCCAAAATACAGTTTGTATTTTTTTCAAATTATAATGGGCAGCCTATTCTCAAGCCATTAAATACTCTCTGAAAACACATTTTTTTTTAATGACTACATAATTATTATTCTTTTTCAGGCTTTGACATTCTGAATGTAGTACATTAAGTGGAATAATATATAGATTTCCCCCTTTTTAATGTAACTTTGAACCATTTGTATTTGATTGCACTCACTTTTAATGCACTTCTCCATTGTTTTTCAAGATCAGACACTTTAAGTGCAGCCAATTAAGTTGAAAACACTTAACAACATCAGGAAAGATTTATTGACAGTATAATACTAAAGATACCTAAGCCATCAGTATTTCTCACAACAGCTCTGTATTTTACAGTCAAATAAAGTTTATCTCCTATGAACTGTTTGTTTCTTCTGATTTTAAGTGTTACAATGGCTGGCTTAGTTGTGTTGTGACTTGTGATGGCACTGTATCCCCAGCTATCGGCTATTCGTTTGCAAGTATCTGAACCCTTTTATCCCATTAGCTGGCATTTTATTAGCATCACACCATCTAGTTGTTCAGAAAAATTTGGATAACTGACTGTATTATCAGTAGGACTTAACTTTGTTTTAATAGCTATTCTTCCCAACATCTGGTTTCAAACTGGTTGTCTGGAGCTGTCAGAAAATATTCTCCCAAAAAGACAAGCTCTAAGTGGTAAATAGCTGACAAGGACCTGAGGCACAGTAGGCCCTGCCAGGAGCACCAGGTAACACTATCACAGTGATACTGGGGGAGGATGAATTCAGGCTACAGTTGTGGGATCAGTGCCTTTTGTTCTCACCTTTCACCTCTGCTACCCAGACGCAGGAGTAAAGATTCCAAAGGGCAACTTTGGGGCACTCAAAGAAGCAGAGTGGTGACAGGAAGGCTCAAGGGCTCCAGGGAAAGAGGGCTCCACTCTTTCTCAGTGTGTGTCAGGTTTCAGACACTCTGCACTGTGCACCTGCTTCAACTTTCTAGCATCACCATCTTTTGACACCCTCAAGTTTTGCCCACTTCCCAAATTCTCTCAAGCCTTCCTTTTCCTATAGCAAGTTCAAAATCCTTTTTGAGGTTTTCTAAGAGTATGTGTTGCTAGGGCTACTAAGAAAGTTAAAAGCTCTCTCCTAAATTTACCCCATAATTTTTATATTCTATAGTGAAAGACTATATAGGGAATAGGGTGGCATCAGAGTACACAGAAGCCTAATAGAAAAACAGACATCTACATTTCAGAGTAACATTCCATGCTAATGATTCCCTTGATCACTGCCCCTGCCTCTTCCCACCCCCACCCCTACCACCAGAGTGAGGAGGGAGATTTAGAGGATTAGGTAGAGGTAAGGATTCCTATATGTGAATAGCAAAGGGAGAACACGTACAAAAGAATCAGCTTCCAGTCTTCTTTTCCTCCGTTTTGCTATTTTCATTTCCACCACTTGTGTGGGAATAGGGTGTATTAAACAAGGAATGAGCATTTCTTAAATTCTTACCAGGGTTCAGGCACTGGACAATTTTACAAATAAGAAAACTGAGACTCAGGGAAGTTACTTGAGAAATAAGAACAAAGGGAAGCAGGAAGAGGGTGCAGTTTTTAGCAGAAGCAAAGCCAACAAAAGATAGGGAAGGCCAATGGAAGTCCCAAAGAGTGTCAACTGGGAGGGAAAAATAGCCCTCTGTACCCTGAGTGCCATTTCCTGATCCCTGACTGGAATGAGGCTGCCACTCTGAAGACTATTCCTACATATGGATGTAAGGCATGCATCTGTATTCTAATTTTCATTCAGATGTTCTGGCATCATGTACACACCACCATGGCATGTTTCAGTTTCTACCAAAACAAAAGAGATTCAGAAGAAATTATTTACAGTTTAATGTTTCCAACCAGAGAGCCACGCCTCCCTTTCCAGCCTGCCCTGTCAAGCTCTGAATTTGGTTCTAAGACCCTATTCTAGTCTAACAGTCTTCAATGCTGAAAATAAATTGCAATTTAAGCATGAATTCTATCATTTTCAAATAGGATGGTGCTTGGCTTACTTTCAACTGTTCTTACATGAACAGGATTTTATTTCCTTTTTGCAGATCATTCAATTCTAAATTTCTTCTTTCTTTTCTCTTTAGTCGGTTATATCAGTTTTTTCAATGTTTTAACCTATTTCAATGTTTTAACCTAAAGCTTTCCAATAAATCAAAGTTAGAGACACTTTCTATATGATCTGTGAAAAAGCAATCTTTCCCACAGTAATTTAGAAGTTAATCTTTTCATTTTACTAAATCTCTTAGCATTTGTTGTTATTCTCAGGGACGAATAATATTAGCAACAAAGACAGCAACCACAAAACCATTCCTAAGTAAAGGAGATGGATTAGAAAGTTCAGGCAAGAATTGATAATATCCTCTCATACTTAGCAAATTTCATGTGACTGCTCAGTTCAGAATGTGGCATTACAAACGTTGTGGAAACAAAAATATAAGCATTCCTGGGAGACTCTTGTTTAAAAAAAATTTTTTTAATGTTTATTTATTTTTGCAGGAGAGAGAGACAGAACATGAGTGGGGAAGAGGCAGAGCGAGGGAGACACAGAATACATAAGCATTCCTGGGAGAATCTTGTTTAAAAAAAAATTCTTCTTAATGTTTATTTATTTTTGCAGGAGAGAGAGAGAGAGAGAGAGAGAGACAGAGCATGAGCGGGGGAGGGGCACAGAGAGGGAGACACAGAATCTGAAACTGGCTCAAGACTCTGAGCTGTCAGCACAAAGCTGTACCTGGGGCTTGAACTCACAAACTGTGAGATCATGACCTGAGCCAAAGTCAGATGCTTAACCAACTGAGCCACCCAGGGACTCCAGGAGAATCCTATTTTAAAAGCACAAGAAAACATGTGACAACCAAGCAGGAAAGGTCTAGAGCCTTCAACAGTGAAACAGGAGGAGGGTGTATTACCAGCAGCAAAGCCAACAACAAGGGATACCTCAGAAAAGTCCTTGGACTAATATAAAGCAAAAATTTTTTGGGCTTCTTCTTGTGCCTAACAGTCCGCTCGGTGTGGAATATAAGCAAGTACTTCATTAGCACCACCATCAGTTAGAGGTTCTTGGCAATCTAAGCACAGTGGACGACTTTACTGCTGAAGAGAAGCGGGATCTAGTTCCCTGGTAATAGCCATGCCAAATCTCAGAAGCAAAACAAGATTTTCTTCATTGTTCTGATGAGACACAAGAAGTTTCTGAGGTTAGAGTTCAACTTTTACAGGCACTTCCCTTTTGCCTTCAGAACTAGTTTATATTTACCTGTCAAATACCCTATGATTTCATTTATATGTGGAATTAAAAAAAAAATGAACAAGCAAACAGAAAGAGACATAAATATAGAGAACAAACCAGAGCACAGGGAGTGGGGGCATGGCAAAATAGGTGAAGGAGATTAAGAGGTACAAAATTCTAGTTATAAAATAAGTAAGTAGTGATGAAATGTACAGCATAGGAATATAGGCAATAATATTGTAATAACTTTGTATGGTGCCAGACGGTAACTATACTTAATGCAGTGAGCATTTCATAATGTGCATAATTGTTTAATCACTATGTTGTACACCCGAAACTAACAGAACACTGTATGTTAACTATACTTCAATAAAAAAATACATAAATAATTAGGTGAACAGGAAATCTTACAAGTATTTATAGCATACTAGTAATAGCCTAATATGGACCATTGCTTTAGTTTCACTATTTAATCACTAATAATTATATCTTAAAATAATAAATCCAACCTTACATCATGTGTGTTATTTACAAAGCACAATTTCAATTTCAATAACTATAGTTTTCCCTTCTAAAGTTTTATGTGATATTTTTCAAAAGAACCTGCTCTCTATTAGCGTTCATTCCATTTTTATGATTTTCCCCTTATTTTATTTTTCATTATTTTATTTCTTTCTTACGCCATAGATTTTTTCTGATAACTTTTTTTTATTGAAATACATTGAAACACAATGTTACATTAGTTGCAGATGTATGAAATAGTGATTTGACAAGTCTATGCATATGCTATGTTCACCACAGTAAGTGTAGCTACCATCTGTTACCATACAATGGTATTACAATACCATTGACTATATTCCCTATGCTGTACATTTATCCCTATGACTTATTCATTCCATAACTGGAAGTCTGTATGTTCCACCACCCTTCACCCATGTTACCCAGCCCCCACTTCCCATTTCTTTCATTCTTTTACATTTTTTTTAATGTTTATTTATTTCTGACAGAGAGAGAGAGAGAGAGAACAAACAGGGGAAGGGCAGAGAGAGGGAGGGAGACATAGAATCAGAAGCAGGCTCCAAGCACTAAGCTGTCAGCACAGAGCCCAACCTGGGGCTCGAACTCACGAACTAAAAGATCATGACCTGAGCCAAAGTCACACGCTCAATCTTTCACTCTTTTAAACATACTTCTTTTACAGTATCCTAAATTTCATATTGCTTTAAGTTCCGGGGATATAAATCTTCACACGAGGCGGGGGGTGTCTGTGTGTCTGTCTAAGTATGTGTGAATTTTGTGTGCTGTGAACTGAAGAAATGTACTTACAGAATGAGTTCTTCTATAAAGGAAACCCCAGAGATTTCATTACTCCACAATCAGTTTCCATATTAATTCAGTTTGACATTCCTCAAGATGCAGGTAAAGTAAATTTGGATTCTATACCCATGCACAGCACACTCATGGTGATGTTATTTTTTCCACCAGAACCCAGGTACTCATGAGCTTTTTCAGAGCTTTGCTGGGCCAGTGGAGAGTTTTTAAAGTTCACCTTTTATTGGGGCGCCTGGGTGGCGCAGTCGGTTAAGCGTCCGACTTCAGCCAGGTCACGATCTCGCGGTCCGTGAGTTCGAGCCCCGCGTCGGGCTCTGGGCTGACGGCTCAGAGCCTGGAGCCTGTTTCCGATTCTGTGTCTCCCTCTCTCTCTGCCCCTCCCCCGTTCATGCTCTGTCTCTCTCTGTCCCAAAAATAAATAAACGTTGAAAAAAAAAAAAATTTAAAAAAAAAAAATAAAAAAAAAAAATAAAGTTCACCTTTTATTGAAAGAGCAGACATTGTCCTAGCCTTAAGCTAGGATCTCAGGAGCCTTGAGTAAGCCAAGGACAGATCTTTGGGCATTAAAACCCCACCATCTACCGAGGCATTTGAGGCATATATCAAAGTCTAATTCTCTTCTGGGCCATGGAGACATCTGTTCATTAGCTTACCATTCTGGGTTTGTGTTCCCTCTTTGTTTCTGGGACTTGGAGATTTCACTTTCTTCCTTTTGAGTACAACTTTCTATTTTTAATATTTTATGAGGTTTTTTTTAAATTATTCTTATGTGTTTCTTGCATGTAGGGCTGCTACAATAGACTGTCAAGATCCTGGGACCAAAAATCCAAAGAACTTTTATGTAATTTTCTCATTTGCTCATCATGACACTGAGGTAAACAGAATTTTTTTTCACAGTTTTACAGATGAGGGAATAAAAAGATACTCAGACCTATTAAGTCACATAGCCAGTGCATGAATCAAAATCTACTACAGCTAGACTTATATTCTTTCCACTCTGCTAGAGATTCCTCAACAGGGGTCCTTCAATCCTTCTGGGTCTAGGCATTGTTTTCAGGCTGAAAAAATAATGCCTAACATATATATTCTACTACACTTCAAATATACCTAGATTTTGTGATTAATAAATATAACTTCATTTAAAAGGAAAACTCCCAGCAAGTCCATTTCTTGGTACCTACCCCCAAAGAACCGCGGACTACACAGTCCTAAGGTGGCATATATACACAAGGATTTTTTTTGCAACAGTTTTCATAGTAACAAAATGTGAGGAAAGATAGAAATGATCAACAGCTGGGGAATGGATAAATAAACAATGTTATTGGGACGCCTGGGTGGCTCAGTCAGTTGAGCGTCCGACTTCAGCTCAGGTCATGATCTCACAGTTCGTGAGTTCAAGCCCCACGTCAGGTTCTGTGCTGACAGCTCTGAGCCTGGAGCCTGCTTCCGATTCTGTGTCTCCCTCTCTCTGCCCCTTCCCCACTCATGTTCTGTCTCTCTCTGTCTCTCAAAGATGAATAAACGTTTTAAAAAAATAAAAAAAAAAACAATGGTAGTACACATGGGTTAAAAAGAACAAGTGGGGTTCTTTATGAACTGACATGAAATAACTTCCAAGACATAGGATTGAGTTGCAGCATAATACATACAGTACGGTACAGTGTGTGTTAGAGAACACATGTACCATACATAAAAAGCAGCACCAAATGTAGATATTTTTATATATTAATAAGATAGCAGAGAAAAGGCATGGATGGATACAAACTATAGAGCTAATAGCAGTTTCCTCCAGGGAGAGGCCTGGAATTGGGGCTCAGGTCAAGAAATGAGAAAGAAGGTACAGTTTTGTGGGTTGTATCTAATTTATTCAATGAAAATATAGACATATGTTAATTATATAACTAAAAATTAATAAAGTTATATTTAAATGCATTTAAACAAATACCACGTACCTCAATTCTCAATAGCTTTTTTTTTATTTACATTTTGTAATTTCTCAATCAACAGACACTAAAAGATATATGTTAATGAAAACTGTTGAAGTATGATGGGCCTCACAATCACATAACTGGGGATATCTGTCCTTAGCCACATGCCTCTTTTAAGTAACAATGGCTATGCTGGTAGCATAGCATTATGCATTATTGTGAATATAGCATTATTGTGAACTGGTAAATCCTGGATGTGTCAAATCCATGACTAAGGCCAGTAGATGACAATGAGGTGTACATTAAGTGAGAAAGTGTCATATGCACCTGCCATTGACACACATGCTAATGTAAGAAAGGTAATATATCAGAGGCCTTTACTGTGAAAGCTGTGTTTACTTGCACATCAAGCGATAAAATGGACCAATTGCAAAGATCAAACAACCAAAAAAATACATATATTTCTTATGTCTTTGGAGATTCTTGTTACCTGATGTGGGTTAGGCATGCTGGGTATTTCTCTTACTACTGAAAACACAGCACCTATCTTGTTTTTCCCTTAGCTTCTTGAAGTTTTTGTTTAAAAAAGGGGTGGGTAGCCCAAACCTATTGAAATCTGGCTCTCCTTCTGGGAAAAATTCTTACAAATACAGATTGAAAACCTTTAGTTTCAAATATTTTGTAGCTACTAAAGATTCGATGATACTCCAGGAGGGCTCATGGTAAAGAGGCCCAAGAAAGCACAACAGAAGAAATGCACAGCCTTAAACAATCAGACATTGCTGTGAAACAGCAATACATGAGCCTATGTATACTCACTGCTGACAAACGGGTTCAGCCTCACTCATTCCAATAAAGTTTTTCAGACCACTATCAATGCACCTTTGTCACGAGTATAAAAGGAATCCTGGCCAACACATACTTTTAAAATGGGAAATGCCAGAGTGTCTGGGTGGTTCAGTTGGTTAAGCCTCATCTCAGATCATGATCTCATGATTCATGAGTTCGAGCCCTACATGGAGCTCCTCGCTGACAGTGTGGAGCCTGCTTGGGATTCTCTCATGCTTTCTCTCTCCCACTCTGTCCCTCCCACACGTGCTCTCTCGCTCTCTCTCTCAAAAATAAATAAACTTAAAAATAAAATAAAATGGGAAATGTCTTTAAAATGGAAAGGTCAAATTCTCCCATAAATACAAATCCATTTATAGATCTGCAATTAGAAGGAAGTTATGCAACACTAAGCTAAAGCACTAGGGTAAAATTTGACTCTTGGAATGATCTGCCAGCTCCTCTCCAGAGTATCAAGAGGACTCAGAAGCATACAAGAGTCTGGCCTATCTGACAAGGCCTCACAGAGAACCACTCTTCACTTTGAATCAAACCCGCTAAAAAACAAAACAAAACAGATCTATCATGTTAATGGGCAAATCAAAACATTCGTGGATATCAATGTCTTTCAGTGAGGTTTAGATCCATGTTTCTAAGCAAATCCCCAACGCACAGGATTTAGAGAAAGCAGTTCTTATCAAAAGAAAGAAACGCATTCAGAAATCATGGGAGCAATTCTCTAAATGCTTGTTTTAGAAGATTATTTCCCATCACTTAAAAAAAGAAAAAACATATTTCCTGGTACATGAAACATTTGCATACAGATTTAAGTATTTTATTCAATTTGCAAATGTAGTCAAAGTCATTTCTCAGACCTGTGTCTATGAACACAGACTTCAGAACCTTGCAGGACCATGGATATGCAAAATCCCTGTTTTTTAAGTAAGATGCATTAACTGTAGAAATGCCAACAAGGCAAAGCTCTTAGCTGTTTTTTACAGTTCTGCCATATTAAGCAGCAATGTACTCAAACTTTAATGAGTTTTAATACTATCCCTTCAAGCAAGGGCAAGTCTTATATCCACAGAGATATCCTTATGAATCTGAACAGAAGTCTCTCATTTACTTTCGCCCGCCCACTAGAGAGCATCTTGGTTCAAAGGTGACAGTGAAAAGTTGTATTGCATAGGGATTTCAACCTTGAGTTCTCATCCCTTCAACATGGCTTAGCTGTTCTCAGTTGTGCATAAGATCTCCACCTGATGTCAAATGGGTTGGCAGTTTTGGCAGATATAGCTAAGTATAAACAGGGAGTAAAAATTAGGTCCAAGATTCCATCAAAAGCATGTGTCATTATACAAGTCAGACTGCTCATCACAGGAGTGTTATTCCTGCAGAGGTCCTTACAGATCGACCTAATTTTTTCCATTTGACAAAGAAGGAAACAAATTATAATAACTATAGCTATCATCAGTGGAGCATTTTGCTTTAGTGCATTCTCTCATTGAATTTTCAATGCTACCTTGTGAGAATATCATTATCTGAGACTAGCAGATACTATCATTACCCCTTTGTAGATGAGGAAACTATGGCTGGGAAAAACTAAGGGCTTCCTTTGGATTTCCACTCAAGTGTCATCTTATCAGGGAAGCGCTCCTTTTGTAAAACAGGAATCTTTCTGTGGCACTCCCTCTCCCTCTCAGATTTATTTTTCTCCCTGTCACTTATTTCCAACCAATACATTTACATTTTCAATTGTCTATATGCCCTTCTAGAATTTAAGCCTCACTGGGAGTAGGCTTTGCTTTGTTCACTGCTATATCCATAGCACAGAGAGTACCTGGAACACAGTTGGTAGTCAATAAATATGGGGTGAGTAAAAAGTTATTAAAGAAAACTGCCCAAGGCCACAGAACTAGTAACCAGTAGAGCCAGAATTTGGGCCCAAAACTGTAACTCTGAAGCATACACTTTTAACCATTTTGCTCTTACTCTAAGCAATCAGCTTACTTCACAGTAAGATATTTTGCAGGAGTTCCAGGCCATCTTTAATTTTCTCTGGTTACCTCCCTCACCTCACTGTGGCTATGCTATTAGGATATTTATTTGAAGGAAAGAGGACACATGGGCTGAGGGTCCTAGAGGACAGTTTTTGCCCAACTAACTGGTTACTGAATCTTTCTACATCTCATTTCTTCATCAACAAGGAGTATTCTTTCTGCTTGAGCTCTAACTCTATTATTCTAAATTCTTAGAATAAAATACTTACAATGTGCTAAAGAATCCCCAGTGACTCCAAATGATGGCAGAAGCCTCCTAATCCAAATTAATTTTATTGAATTAAAATTTTAAAATAACTGTGTGTATTATATCCACATTCTGCCTGCTCAAACCCCTCTGTGCCAAAATATAAACAAATTTTTTTAAAAAATCTTGATAGAAAAGTCTACAAGAGGGCGCCTGGGTGGCGCAGTCGGTTAAGCGTCCGACTTCGGCCAGGTCACGATCTCGCGGTCCGTGAGTTCGAGCCCCCGCGTCGGGCTCTGGGCTGATGGCTCAGAGCCTGGAGCCTGTTTCCAATTCTGTGTCTCCCTCTCTCTCTGCACCTCCCTCATTCATGCTCTGTTTCTCTCTGTCCCAAAAATAAATAAACGTTGAAAAAAAAAAAAAGTTTAAATAAAAAAAAAAAGTCTACAAGAAAATGTAAAAAATATTAACAGCAGTTAATATACCTTATTTTAAAAATAAATCTAAAAACAAAATAAAGGTATATCCAGTATAACTTGTAAGACAAATAGCTTTAACAAGGATGTAACAATTCATTTATTCCATAATTTATTAAGTACCATTATGGGATAGGCAATATATTATTCCTCCAAAAAATGACTATCAGGCTTTATTTTATAAAGTTTAGTAACAGCAAGATTCCAGGATAAAAGATTTTGTTAGATTTTTTTTTCACTTTACAAAAAGATTTTGTTAGATTTTTTTTTTTCACTCTGTTAGATTTAATGAGAAGATAGGAAGAAGAGAGACTTGGCCACCTACTCTGATCCTTTAACATTTACCTTTGCATAGACACCCTAGAACTGCCTCGAGTTTCATTCTAATTCAGGTGAGTCAATGGAATCTAATTCATGTTAAGAATCAACTTAATATTGATTCAGTGCTAGAGAAAGTCATGGATCTTAATCAGAAGGTGGACATCTTTCCAATATCGGGTGGAATTCTCAGTTTGGAATCTTTCCCCTTTCTTTTTTCACATTTTGGTGGTCCTCCTGACCCTCTCATTCTCCTAGTCCCTGGAGTCTCTGCTCACTCTGATATTTTTTTTTTTATCCACCAGTGCTCTCAGCCATATCAACAGCTGACTTCACAGTGCCCATCCTCTCAGATTTGGCCAAAGCAGAACAATGTGACTAACAAGAGAAGGAGCAAGAAGAAAGTAGGCAGGCTTTTCTGTAGCCCCAATTTATTGAGTCATTAATGGTCTTGGTGTCACCTAGTCTTCCACAAACAACAGGGCAGTAATTAGCTTGGCTTGGCCAGTTAGCAGCCCTCAATAAAAGGCAATAAAATGGAAAGACAAAAAATAATATAGGTTTACAAGCAACATACCTTTAGACATTTTATTATCATTTAAAATGAAAAGGTTTAGACTTTTAATTATATAATTAATAGCCCAAGAAGCTACTTGTCTGAACAGAAAGCATACCAACTTCAAGAACCAGAGTGAGGGTGCCTGGGAGCAACCTGGGCACAGGAAAGTGCAAATTATAAATTCTTTTACAGACAGCAACAATTTCAAAAATCCTCTGATCTTCCTCATGAATCTTATTCCAGAGAGAAGCAACTGATCTGCTGTTCCTGAAAGAGCCGCCAGGACTGGCAGCCTAGGAAACTCACAGGGCACTTAGCAGATAGTCTTTTACCTTCAGTAAAACAATATTTTATTTCTGGAGTTGGTGCCCACTTCACAAACACCCCTGTTGTGTTTTCAGTAAACATATATAATTTACGTACATATGTATTTACTTATATATATAATTTATATATGTATTATATACATGTTATATATATGCTCTATATACATACAATACACACAAATACAAATACATGAACCAATGAGCAAGCCAACATAAATGTCACTTCAGGTTAGCGTCAGTGCTGAATTTCCATTTAGTTATTCAGATTTTTTTCTGTGGGTCATCTTGACTTGAAAAGTTATGATACAGAACTAAAGTCTTAGATGTTTCAAGCTGTAAGTGAGACAGTTAGGTCTTCTCACAACCACTGTCTAGTTCATCTCCAAATCCATTTCCTCATCATCAAAAAATAATGTTACTATTGTTATTGAGAATGGTGATGGTCCTGGCAACACTGTCTCCATAGTCATATTTGAGTGGGTACTGCTACTACAGTACCTTGAGCGAGGGTAGAAGTAGGGAGTTGTGCTGAGACCCTAATGCCAAACCAAAGGGAAAAGAAAGAAAACCAAAAAAGTGAGGGAGCCAATGCTTAGGGAACATGACCAAGTAAGATGTGAGCCCTTAAAGAGAGTGGCCAGCAGTCTAAACCACGGTGTGCAAAAGGACCAGGTGATCTCAAGCTCAGTGCAGAGCAATATGTACGGCAGTCTGAGATGCTGAGTGGACAGAGCACCAGGAAACCCCAGACAGACAAGTATCAACACACTAAATCTAGAATACCTTAGTTCAAAGCAGGATCCAGTCCAGGAAAAAAGTCACTAGAAAGCATTAAGGAGCATGTGTACACTCCAGCTAAGTAGGCTGCACTTCAAACCTAGTTCTAAGAGGACAAAAAATCAGGAATGGGAAGAAAGGCTACGCTCATACAGCAGTGCTTAGGCTCATGGCTATAGCAAGGGCAGGGTAAGTCAGGTGCAAGGCAAGAAGAACCCTAGTTGCAAATACCCTCGAAGACTTGACCGAGATTGGCTCAAGACTGGAATCTGTTCATAGAAATTTCCTAGTATTATAGCAGAGTTGGAGGACTAAGGGAAATCAGAGACTATCTTGAGACTCACTTAAATTCATGGGTGAAGTTTCTCAGCACTCTGGTATTGACTTAAAAGGCCCTAATGGGGAAAAAAATGTGTTGAAATAACTATAAAATAGTTATCAAAATCCGACATCTACCCTAGCCTAAGGATTGGTGGACACTGCTTTTAAACCCTTTTGTCTTTCCTAAAAGTGAGCATTTGTGTGACAATCAATACTATGAATTCCTCAGTGCATTTCTGCTCTAAAATACAAGGAACATGACTCTTCAGGGTACAGGCCTGGGTACCTCTACTTGGACATCAAAAAGATTAGGGGCAAGGTCAACCATCCTCCCAGTTCTACCTGGAGCCACCCTCCAAAGCCAGAAAAAAATACTTACGACTAGGAATTTTAACAATCTGTCTTCTTAACACTTACAAGTGAATCCAATGGTTACATCTGGTCTTGGCCAGGATTTCTAACCAGCTTCTGGATAAATGCTTAATTAACATTATTTTAACTTTGTCTACGTCTGTGGCTAAAAGGTTAGTCATGTTTTGTTTTACAACATGAGGGGAATTTGGTGCCTTGGAAACAGAATGGCTAACCCAGACCATAATCCAGTGGTTTTCAACTCAGGCAGCACACAGAATCATCTGGAAACTTTTTTTTTTAATGTTTATATATTTTTGAGAGAGAGAGAGACAGAGAGACAGAGGGTGAATAGGGGTGGGGCAGAAAGTGAAAGGGAGACACAGAATCAAAAGCAGGCTCCAAGCTCTGAGCTGTCAGCACAGAGCCCAATGTGGCACTTGAACTCACAAACCACAAGATCATGACCTGACCCAAAGTCGGACATTTAACTGAGCTACCCAGGTGCTCCTAGAAACTTAACAAAAACAAAAACAAAAACAGTGCTAGGGCTGCACCCCTAGAGATTCTGACTTAATTTATCTTCGCTATACAATATGCTAGGGAATGTTTTAAAAGCTCCAAAGGTGATCCTTCCATCCAGCAAGGTTAAAAGCAGCTCTTCTCAAACTAATGGGCATATGAATCCCACAATATGTGGCAAAACCAGCAGATCTTGAACCAGTAGGTCTGGTGTGGAGCTTTCCAGGTGATACCTAAGGTGTTTGCAGGCCACACATTGAGATGTTAAAAAAACGGATGGAAAAGTATGAGGAAAGAGAGTCCACACTCATGTCCTCCCAGGAGTGTTAGTAGGTGAGCCCTCCTTAACCAAGGCAAAACACACCCCCACTCTGCCTTAACCATCAAGTTGAGCAGATGTTTCCAGAGCTCAGAGATGACCTTCTGAGTTATGAAAATAAGCAATTATCCAAATGTCCAGAAAAGGCCTCATATCAACCAGGACAACACTAATGGGAATCCCAGAGTGAGCAAATAGGAGTCAAAGCAGTGAACTTTAAAAAAATGAATCTGCCTTTGTTTCACTTTGGCTCTGTGTTTGCAGGGAAACTCCATAAGCAGAAGCTTATGTGACCCTACTTTAGCCACATGGCAAGCAGGGGCTGTAAAGGAGGAAGAGAGACATCAAGGAAGGAGGGCTCTGTTTACACAGGGTGGCTTAACAGAACACACCACATAGTCCACTAAATTCCACAGACCTAAGCTTTGGTCACTGCGAGATTGTACCCTGTGAGGTCCTCTTGCAGTGACTGCCACTCTCTTCTGTCTTCACTTTCCTGATATACTGCTTTCCTCATCTCCCTTCCCTAATCAGAAATGTCCAGCAAGATGAACTCCAAACTCTGTGTGACCTCTAATCTGTGTAATTCCTCAGCCTTACCTGCCAAGACATTCTTCTTTTCTCTCCTCCCAAACACAGAGGCCATCTCTTCGTCAGGGCTATCAGCATGACATTTACCCACCTGGAATACTCTCCTTTGCACATTTCCTGTTACTGAAATCCTCCTGCTCTTCTCAAGGCCCAGTTCCAGCCCTATCTTTCTCGTCAAGGCTTCTCTCACCCTGCAGCCACCACACCTTCGTGGGCACTTCTAGAGCTTTCCCTTGTAGTCCATGAATTTTACTTACCCTGCTTCTCCCAGACTTACTATTTTTTCACAAGAATATAGTGTGTCTTTCTAACCACATCATAAACTTTTAGCTGGCAGTACAATACCTATACTTTCTTGTACCTCCTGTACCCAGTATGGTTCTATGTAAATAATAGATGCTACAGCAAGAGTTGTCACACATTTACCAGAGAGCTCACCACAGCTGATGAAACTGAGATTCCCAGAGGCAAGATTCTCAGGAGTTTCCACTCACAGACAAGACTTCCCACAACTAACAAAAGTGTCAGTTGCTTCAATGCCTCAGATCCCTTTCTACTCCAGTTATGTTTGCCATTATGTGGCACCAAACAGTCCCTGTTCTGGATTCCTGCAAAGCCCAATGCTTTATACTCCAAGAGCCCTCACACCCAGCCAACCCTTGTGCTAGGGTGAGCATTCAATTCCATAACATAATCTTTAGGCCTGTCCAGTTTTCAGTCCTTGTATGGAAGTCAAAATTCCTTTCAGGATCAGGCTCTCAGTCTGTTCCTCTGAAGGAAAAAACAATAGGGTGTGGTCAGGAGAAAAGTAGAGACCTAGCCAAACTGTCTCCTGGAAAAACTACTCGTATAGCTACAACAAACAGGTATGGCCACTCCACTAGCTCTGAGCGGAACTATGCCAATGCAAGAGAGCAGATACATATGAAGGAATGCTATCCAATACCATCCATACAGGAACCATTAAACTTTTCTAGTCTGGGGTGGGGGGGGGGGGGGAAATCCTGTCCAAAAAATAAATAAAAACAATGAAAACTATGGACGTGATCATTACAATGGACCATGAGATTACTCCAAAAGTAGACTTTGCCTAGGGGTCTTAGAAATGTCCTAGGGTACTGGCAGCCCTTGACAAACAGCAAAAGAAAAATGAGATTCATTTGCTGCATATTATGGATTCTCCCCCAGGGCTCAGTGCACAAAGACCCTGCTCCTTTCTCCCCTAAGACACACAGCCGAAAATGCTAGTCTCAGTGGCACACCAGACTTGCTTTAGCTAGGTTCTGTGTTGGCCATGGGCATTAAATGCTGCTCTGAATCCTCCCCCACTGCCCTCAGGCTCCTCTTTTGTTTCGATCATACTTCTCACAGGTCTCTGTCCTCCTACATTTCAGACAAGAGAGTTAAGTTCAGTCAATGTTGAGGAGGGAGAAGAAGACTTTGCAATTAAATTGCTAATTAAGGAAGTACCAACCTGAAGAAGCTAATTTGCACTGACCTATTTAAAATATCTAGCAGCAGATCAGGCATGAATTGAGGTACAGCTCTTTTATGCATCAGCCAACTGGCCTTCTTTCAGAGCAGCAGCTATCAATAATTCCATGCTGAGGACCATCTGATAGGAAATCAACCATGGGCCCCTGGAATGCCAGCATTCCCCACTGCTCTGTTTTCCCAGTTGTCAGATCTGTTTATAAATTGTCCATTTATAGCAAATCCAGCACCTGCTATGAACACCTCATCCTGCCAAGTGTTGGAGTGCATCTCAGAAAGAACCACTATAGACTTTTCCAGTTCCTTTTAACCTTTCCCAACCCAGGAGTTTGAATATTTGCCTAGGAATTCTGAGGGAGGACATATTCTATACGGAAAAAGCTAGTCTATTATAAGTTAGCATTCTGCTCCACTTTAAAAAAAAAGAAAGAAAGAAAAGAAAAAGAAAGAAAATCATCATTCTCTTGGGAGACACAATGCTCTCTTTCTGAACAAGTCTGACATTGGGACAGATTTAAAATAACCCCGAAAAAATTCAGCAGGGTACAAATGCTCTGGGGGAAAGTTAAGGGAGGCTTTCTTTTTAACTCTATTATGTAGCTTTTTAGCTCACTGTCAATACTTCCACTTAGCAGACAATGCTGTCTGCTGCTCAAAACCATTATGTAAAATGTATTTAAAGACACCTTCCCAGGGCTGAAAACCCTACATATGACCTAGATTTGGGTTTTTTCTTGCCAATTATCCATTTGCAAAGTGTCTAGAATTAATTCTCAAAATTCCATCCCTCCTCCAATCCCAGTACGCTTCCGTTCATTTTATTCTTTGCAAAACAAAATAAAATCAATGGCATACATATAATATTTTTGAAGTGAGGGTTCACGGTTTCTAGAGAATTATGAAGTTCAAACTAGATGCTGTGGTAGACAGAAATGTGTGGGTAACCTCCAGGAGGTGTGGTGACCCCTTGATGCTTCAGTTTACACCTTCCCTCAATAATCCTTCTCAAGCATAAAACTGTCACTTTTTTTTTCAAGCCACAGAGAGAGACCCTAATTAAGAGCACGTGGCAGAGGCCGCTGGTGTGAGGGGGTGGCATTTCTCATCTCCAGCTCTGCATTCAGCCAAGGGGGTAGCCACATATTTTTACTGGAGGACTTGAGCGTTTAATATTTCTTTTTGAAAAATGTTGAGGTATTTGGAGACAGAAGACAGCCTTTGTAAGGTAATTGTTATTAGTGGGCCAGTAAAGTTAGGCAGTCACGAGATTGGGCAAAACAGAAGCGACTCAAGAAATAGAATCAGAGAGCATGGAATTAAACACCTATAAAATTAAAAATGCTTGCTCTCAGCTATGAGTTATCCTTTGCAGGGGCCAGGGCTTCAGCATTCCAGTCTGGGATAGTTTATAGCTTTTTGTTGGAGTTTATACAGATTAAGCTAATCTTAGATTACATACGCATCAATTATTTCTTTCCAAAATGGAACTGTGTTTAATCCGTTACATGTTACTCCAGTGCAAATCATCTTTGCTTACTTTTTGGTCATTTGATGGCCATCTGTTTTACCAACCTGGATTCTTTCACTCATCACAGAAGTCAGGCCCCATTACTTGAGATGATCTCTGAGATGCCCCTGCTGGAGAAAGGAATGTGCAAATTAGGAGACTACAAATCAGTTTGAAAACTCAATGACTCCTTCCCATAAATCTGTGTCCTTAATATTAAAAATCATTTGGAGGTGCTGAAAAGAGAACTGATAGCTAACAGAACACAGCAGCCCTACTCTCTTCAGGGCATGGATTAGCAGTTGAGAGGGACTATGCAGATCTAAATCCATATTCTGCTACCAAAAATAGAAAAGAGGAAACCTTTGAAGCCAAAGAAGGCCTAAGAATAACTGTCAGCAAAGAGTTAGAGCTCCATGGGCAGGAAGCAATGCTCAAGTGGCCGTTTTGTGCTGCTTTTTTTTCCCCCCTCCCCAGTGGCTTTCACATTTATCCTGTTAGAAAGATAGCTTTCAAAGACTTCCCTTTAACACAGACACATGGGCCTTCACAACCCGCCTTTCTACAGCGGCTCAGGGGCCTGGCGCTGCACATCACTTCCACACAGCCCCTGGGTTTGGTGTGATTTCCCCCCACGATCACTTCAATCTGTTTAAGGCTGAACAGAGAACTCTTCATAGACCACATTACACAGAAAGCCTCAGTAGGAAATGGCTGACCAAGAAACACTTGTTTCCTGTTTTGCTTTTGACAATTTTACATTTCAACTCAACCTGGGTTTCATCCTTTTAATTTTTTTATAGTTACAAAAATCAATGCACCAAACCAGTGAAATTTGTTTTATGACACTATAAAATATACACTTGAATCTATCTTATAAAAGGTTTTCGAGTTAGAAGAGGTTTCTGGAAACAAGACAGTGAGGATGCTTTAAAGAGGCCTGTGGGACAACTGGAGAGGCACAGAGGCTGACAGGGTTACTAGAAGGAGATCTGGCAGATGTGTGGTGATAAGCAGCTTAAAGGCCAAGGGATAGAAAACACGATATGAAGAAGAACAGAGAGAAACAAGACACTGAGGAAGATGGCAGAGTCTCCTCTAGCCATGCAACACCTTATGCAAATAAGGAAAAGGCACCCCTTGTGAGCACACACAAACTGATGCGAAGGTGCATGGCTTGATTTCAGCTCTCACTCTTCCCTTTGATCAGATGCCCTTCTGCAAGGCACAGCCTACACCATACCACACCTGGGGTTTGTGAAAAATGTAGGCAAGAGACTGAAAGTCTCAAATGGGGAACTTTAGATAAACTGTCAAAAAAAAAAAGTCACAGATGCTTATGGTAGCATACAGGAAATCCTGTTTTGAATCAAAGAATTTTGCTGGTGACTGAGGTTGGGGGAGGATAGCTGGAAAAATTTATTTCTCCAAACTAGCTATATCAAAACATCCCCATGGAACATTTTATCTTTTGTCATGTTTCATATGATGCATGTATTTGTTCATTTTTTAAAAAACATTTATTTATTTTTGAGAGAGAAAAAGAGTGCAAACAGGGGAAGGGCAGAGAGAGGGAGACACAGAATCCTAAGCAGGTTCCACACCATCAGCACGGAGCCTGACACGGGGCTCAAACCCATGAACCGCAAGATCGTGACCTGAGCCAAAATTAAGAGTTGGACACTCAACTGACTGAGCCATCCAGGTACCCTGTATTGTTCATTTTATGAGAGCTTTTTGGGTTTTTTGGGGTTTAATTTTTTTTTAATGTTTATTTATTTTTGAGAGAGAGGAAGAGAGAGAGAGCAAGCAGAGGAGGGGCAGAGAGAAAGTAAGACACAGAATCCGAAGCAGGCCCCAGGATCTGACCTGTCACCACAGAGCCCAATGCAGGGCTGGAACCCACGAACCTTGACATCATGACCTGAGCCACCCAGGCGCCCCTAAGAGAGCTTTTTGTTCATCACATCACTATATTTGTCAGGATCACAATCTGTGCCTAGACACAAAATGCTAGAACTAGTTATAATCTGAGCACAGCTCATAGGATGAACCATCGGGGATTCTTAATTGCCTTTATCTCAAAGTTCTTGAATGTTTTATTGAAACAACTCGTTAAACTTCAGCCAAAATAAAAAATAAAATAACCCCCACCACTCAGACAGATTGTTTTTTCAAGGTCATGGCCTTAGTTTGTAATATAATCTTTTATCAATCTGCTTGAGTTAGGTCCATGAGTTGCATCAGTCAGCAAAACTAAAATGGGCAAAAATCATAATCGCACAGAAAAGAGAGAATCAAGAGAAGAAAGAGTAAAACATGACATTACATACCTATTATTAAAACACAACCAGTATGTAAGAAATGGTACCACTCTTGCTTTTGCTCAGGACCTGGGCATTCAGTGACTATGAGGGAACAACTAACATTTATAACAATGTACAGGTTTTACAGTTCTTCAACAACTGTTACATGCATCATGTCATCAAATCCTCAGAATCCTTACAAGTAAGTATGGTTTTGTCATCACCTTTGGGTAGGTGAAAAAACTGCAAATCAGACAAGCTGAGAGACTTACTCAAGACCAACCAAAATAGTAAGTGACAGAACCAAGACTCAATCCCAAGCCTTCTGGCTCAAAGCAAGGACCTTACCAGTATACCGGTTCTCTGGTTCAAATGGAGACATCTCCTGATAGCTTTTTGTATAATGGATAGGTCTACCTATTTCTAGGATGACAAACAGCCTGAGAGGTGATGAGATCAGCCATTATTTATTCTAGCAATCTGAATGACTTAGCTTTTTAATATCTATTTTACTTTCAAAAGATTTTTTCTTCATGCACTCCCTCTGCCAAACACATTTTTGGAGAAGTTAGAATGTTAACTGATTTCAGTTAATAACAGCCTCTGCATTATCTGCTTTTATAACACTCTCTCTCAATTCTAATGCAGATTCCTGATTAAAAATGAGAAACTATTTTTAAAAATTAAGGATGTCTTTGTACTTATAATTGTATGTTTCTGAAACCAACTTGATTAGCTTCAGAGTATCAGGGTTTCAAGTTGTCTAACAGTGACAAAATAATTTGGGAGGTTTTAAGGTCAAAGCTGGCAGTGATCCATTAGAAGACCTGCTTCCTAAAAGACTTCAGCCATGTGACCAAGTGATGACACCAGATGGTCAAACTCATCCATCATCACATTTTTACAATAAAAACAGCAACCCTTAGAATAAACTTATTGGAAATAACACATATAATCTAACCAATTAACTAGTGATAGTTAAAAAAATAGCCTCTAATGGCTTATATCCACCTAAGTCCTAAATGTTTAGGTTATACTGGTAAAAGTTATCATTTCCCAACATATTCTATAACACCAAAAATTCTACCTCTAGTTTTCTACCCTAGAAAAATTCTTTTTTTTTCAATGTATGAAATTTATTGTCAAATTGGTTTCCATACAACACCCAGGGCTCATCCCAAAAGGTGCCCTCCTCAATACCCATCACCCACCCTCCCCTCCCTCCCACCCCCCCTTAACCCTCAGTTTGTTCTCAGTTTTTAAGAGTCTCTTATGCTTTGGCTCTCTCCCACTCTAACCTCTTTTCTTTTTTTTTTTTTTCCTTCTCCTCCCCCATGGGTTTCTGTTAAGTTTCTCAGGATCCACATAAGAGTGAAAACATATGGTATCTGTCTTTCTCTGTATGGCTGATTTCACTTAGCATCACACTCTCCAGTTCCATCCACGTTGCTACAAAAGGCCATATTTCATTCTTTCTCATTGCCACGTAGTACTCCATTGTGTATATAAACCACAATTTCTTTATCCATTCATCAGTGGATGGACATTTAGGCTCTTTCCATAATTGGCTATTGTTCAGAGTGCTGCTATAAACATTGGGTTACAGGTGCCCCTATGCATCAGTACTCCTGTATCCCTTTACCCTAGAAAAATTCTTACACATGTACAAAAATGTTTGTGGCAATGCTGTTTGACATTTTTCAAAAGTTACAAATAACTGCCCCTCACTGGAGAAATGGGTTTAAGTATTTACAATCAATGTAAATACAGCAAAATGCTATACAACAAATAAAATGAATGAATTGAATGTACATATTTTAAGATGGATAAATCTCAAAATATATTGTTGAAAGAGAAAAGCAAACTGCAAAAGTTTATTTAGTACGCTAATTGTCTAAGTCTGTTTGGTCTGCTACCACAGACTGGGTAGCTTATAAACAGAAATTTCTTGCAGTTCTGGAAGCTGGAAAGCCCAACATCATGGTCAGGTTCTGGTGAAGGCATTCTTTCCAGTACAGACTACAAACCTCTTGCTGTGCTCTCACTTGGTGGAGGAGCAGGTGATCTCTCCGGGGTCTCTTCTAATCTCATTCATGAGAGCCCTCATGATTTAATTACCTCTAAAGGCCCCACTTCCTAATACAATCACCCTAGGGGTTAGAATTTCAACATATAAATGGAAGGGGGGGGCACATACATTCTAATCATAGCACCAGTATTTAAGTAAAAACTTTAAACATACAAAATAAGTTATAAATGGGTCCATACAAAGATATAATAAATAAATGTATGAAAATATTCATGGAAATTACACATATCAACTTCACAAATGGTTACCTCTAGAGATGGAAAGAGACACAAAAAAAGAGCTTTGCTCTACCTGTAATTCTTTTAAACCTTTAAATAGATTTATGTTTTCTTTCAGTTATCAAAATAGTATAGCACTCACATTAAAACAGGCATACAGACCAGTAGAGTAGAACAGGGAGCCCAGAAACAAACATTTGCATACATTGTCAAGTGATTTTTGACAAGGGTGACAAAACCACCCAACAGGGGAAAAGACAGTCTTTTCAGCAAATAATGCTGGGAAAACTGAATATCCACATGGAAAGGAATGACTCATAAAGTTGGACTCATACCTTATACCACATATTAAAATTAGTTCAAAATGGATCAAAGACATAAACATAAAAACTAAAATCCTAAAACTCTCAGAAGAAAATATAAGGGAAAAGCTTCATGGCATTGGATTTGGTAAGGATTTCTTAAATATGACTCCAAAGACATAGGCAACAAAAGAAAAAATAGATAAATCAGATTAGAAAATTTAAATTTTGTGTATCAAACACTATTGACAGAGTAAAAAGACAACCCATAGAATGGAAGAAAATATTTGCAAGTCATATATCTGATAAGGGATTAATATCCAAAATATATACAGAACACCTACAACTCAATAACAAAAAACAAAAAAACAAAAAAACAACCCAGGGCACCTGATTGGCTCAGTCAGTTAAGCATCCCACTCTGGATCTCCATTCTGGTCATGATCTCACAGTTTGTGGGATTGAGCCCCACATCAGGCTCTGTGCTAACAGTCAGAGACTGGTTAGGATTCTCTCTCTCCCTCTCTCTGCCCCTCCCCTGCTGGCATGTGTGCTCTCTCTCTCTCTTTCTTTCAAAAAATAAATAAACTTTAAAAATAATTATATTTTTAAAAAAACTTAAAAATGGGTAAAGGATTTGAACAGATAATTTCCCAAAGAAGATACACAAATGGGCAACAATCACATGAAAAGATGTTCAACATCACTAATTGTTAAAGAAATGCAAATCAAAACCACAATGAGACACCACATCCATCAGGATGGTTATTATATAAAACAAACAAACAAAAATATGTATTATTAAGTATGTGGAGAAACTGGAACTCTTGGGCAATGCTATTGGGAATATAAAATGGTGCAGCCACTGTGGAAGACAATATGATGGTTTCTGAAAAAATTAAACATGAAGTTACTATCTGATCCAGCAATTCCACTTTTATGTATATACTCAAAAAAAGTTAAAGGAGGGACTTAAACAGATATTTGTAGACCAACAAATAGCAGCATTATTCACAATAGCCAAAAGACAGAAACAACCCCATGTCTGTTGACAGACAAATGAATAAACAAAATGTAATATATACATGCAATGTAAGTCTTAAAAAAGGAATGAAATTCTGATGCACGCTACAGTCATGGCTAAAGGCAGACTCTTGAAAACTTTATGCTAAGTGAAATAAGCCAGACACGAAATAACAAATATTGTATGGTTTCACTTATACAAGTTACCTAGAATAGCCAAATCATAAAGTAGAATAGTGGTTACCAAGGTCTGGTGAAAGGGGGAATTAAGAGTTATTGTTTAATGGATACACGATCTCAGTTTGGAATGATGAAAAAGCTCTGCTGATGAATAGTGGTGGTGTTGTACAACATGGGTGTATTTAATCTTACTGAATTGTACACTCAAAAGGAGTTAAAATGGTAATTTTTACGTTATGTAGCTTCCATCTCAATAAAAATGTTTCTTCAGTAGGGGGAGAAGGAGGTGAATCGAAATTGGCAAAATGCCAAAATTGGTATCTCTTTAAACCCAGTGGTAGGTTTACAGATGGTCTATTAGTTTCTGCATTTTTTGTGTTTTTGAAATACCTCAGCTTAATTTTGTTAATTTATGGTAAGTTTTGAAGAAAAGTTTTCATAAAATTATTCTGACCCTGTCAAGCAGAATGATGAGACTCTGGGATAAGATACTGAAGGCTGAAGCACCTTTCACATTATTTGATTAGTTTCTCCTGCTCTATAACAGAGCTCCTCAAATATAAAGTGAATACAAATTACCCAGAGATCTTATTTAAAAAGCAGATTCTGATTCAGTTGGTCTAGAGAGAGCCTGAGAGTCTCCATTTCTAACAGGCTCCCAGGTGATGCCTATGCTGCCAGGCCACAGACACACTTTGAGTAACAAGGATCTGAAGAATGACAGCATTCTACATATACTATCTTTCATCTGAAATTGTCTTAAATGTGTATTTCTAGATGATAAAGGGCTAAAGCCAGTCTTGAGTGCTCTTAAATGAAAAATTCATCATCTTATAATTTGTTTGATAAAAACTATCATAAAGCAAAATAACAATTAAAGCCTAACTATTATTGAAAATATTTCACAAAGACTACACCTCTTTTGAAAATCCTAAATTAGAAACTTTGACTCAGCTATCAAAAAATATAAAAAAATGCCTAGTTTAAGACATATTAATGCCTCTTCCCCAAATGAGTTGTGAAATAGGAATTGCTATAGCACAATTTTCCACTGATGGCAAGTTATTTCACTTAATTATACAGTCCTTAAATAGTCTCTTTTTACTTTGTAAATTCCAGGATAATCCTAGGTTGGGAGTTAATAATTTCACCTACTATAAAATCACTGATTAATTGCCTAAAATTAAAAAAGCCTCTAGGACAAGATTTCTTGCCAGAATGGTTTAGAATCTGGTCTGTCTGGTGGGCCTCAAGGGGCCATTCTAGTTAACTGAATTAAAGCTTCAGGAGATACAGGGGCATCTGGATGGCTCAGTCAGTTGTGCATCCAACTTTTGATTTCAGCTCAGGTCATGATTCCAGGGTCATGGGGTCGAGCCCCTCACTGAGCATGGAACCTGCCTGGGATCCACTCTCTGCCCCTCTCTCTGTCTCAAAATAAATAAATTAAAAAAAAAAAAAAAAAAGCTTCAGGAGATATAGTGCTCCCAAAATTGGTATAAATGTGATCCACCCCGTTGCCAAAAAGTAAGAAATCCTCTATATCCCCCAGTTAACCACCAAATCATCAAATTCCTCCTTGGACTCAAACAGTATGGTTCCCTAAATAAGTATAGTTGATTAAGAATAAGCAGACTTCAGGCATAATTATCCCACTGCTGAGCTTGTTTTAAATAACATAATACTACAGAATTCACATGATTCACTAATCTTTCACCAGTCTATCATTTCAGAGACATGAATTGTCTTCAGTCCAAACAGAAAATTTTGACACATTTTCTAGGTCAATGGTTGTTTAGAATCTGTATCATACTCTTCCAGAGTAAGAGTTACATCAATAATACATACATAGATAGCGCTAACTTTTATGGTGCCTTAACTGTGTGCCAAGGCCCATTCTACATGCTGTATTTACATGGATTATCTCCTTGAATCCTTGTAACAACCCTATGAGACACATATTATCATCTCCAACTCACAGTTAAGAAAACAGACTCAGAAAATTAACAGGTCCAAAGTCACAAAGTAAGTGGCAGTTTCTGACTCCAGAATACTGTTCTTCACCATGATGCTCACTTGCTAACTTTGTTACTACTACTCCCCATTGTAAATGGCATCAAACAGGGCTATTCCAAACTGCTTCGTAAAACTACAGTAAATTCAAAGAATGTCTCTTGCTTATAACAAGTATCCTCCTCTATGTCTTTACTCAATCTCATTTAGAGGAGTCATTAGAAACATATGGGCCTACTGGCTAATACTGTCAAGACAAAGGTATCATTATACTTGGCAGAATGTCTGCAATATTTAAGTGGAAGATCACTAATGCCTCTAATAAATCACTCAGTTCAGTTTGCCCACTTAGAGTAGTTAGCAGCAGAGCTAAAACCTAGGGGTGTCCTGAGATTTCATTCTGAAGGATGGCTAATTGTAATACAAGCCTGAAAAATAAAAAGCTGCGTTTGGGAAAATATCAGCACATTTTCATTTCTAACGCAATTGAATTCCCTCCCAAATGACTTATTTCCCTCCACAAAAACTAGGCTCTTAATTCCTAGGCTTGATATTTCATCAGGGATAGAAAGACTATATATACGTACAAAATATTAATAGCCCCAAAGGAGGTCACATTGATTCAAGAATTATCTATTTACTGTGCCAGTGTCAGAGAGCTCACACTCTGGGTGGGTCAGATGAAGGAAAGGCTGAGGATACTGACAATATCAGTCAGAAAACAGAAAGCCCAATTTATTTCAATCCCATTTGCAGTCTTAAATCACGACTTTTACTGACAAAGTCAGTATTTAAGACAGACATTTCTCAATAAAATATAATTCAAAGGTAATTTGTTTGCCAGAAGCCAAATGGCTATCTTTTTCTTCCAGATTGGCATAGCATATTTTCCTCAGGACCTGAAGGCATTTAAGATATATTTAACTTGAGAGAGGAAATCAAGAGACCACAAGGCTTCCTAAAGATACAGAAGAATGAGTGATGGTTCTTTCAAAATTAATAATTGCAAATCAAACTACCAAAGAATGGAAGAGAAGAAAAGCAATTATTACATCATTCAAAGTGATTACTTATAAAGGACCTAAAATACATTTCTTTTATTTATCTTCTTTCACCTCACAAACATAGGGAGTTATGGCAAAGCTAAAGGTTGCATCATGAGTGGGGTCAGAACTACAGGATGGCCAATTAAGTATGAAACATACTTCTTTCCCCCATAGATTGAACCCCCTCGATTACTTCTTTTGAGTTATGCTAAAGGCACAGGTGTACTTAGTGAAAAGCAGAGTCACAAATCATTTGAGACTACTTATCTGAGATGCATGTGCAAAGATTTATGTAAGTATTTGGTTAATGCATAGGTTCTTTTTAATTTTGCACAGAGCACTAAACTATGTGTTGCTGACGAGAACACAAAGAACACATCACGTATCATAATATAATACAAATATCATTTATTATGTATACTTGACATATGTCCAACTTTATGATTACCCTACAAAATTCAACCAATTATTCTAACAGACTAGTGCCTTTGAAATATTTCAGTCTTGGGAGATTTTCACACTGTTAAAAACTAATGAAGACCTTAAATAACTTTTTTTATGTAGGTTATATCTATCAATATTTACTGTATTGGAAACTTAAAAAATGAGAAAATTTTAAAATATTTATTCATTAAAAACCATATGTTAATGTATTTTAACAAAAAGTAACTATATTTTCCAAAACAAACAAAAATTAGTGAGAAGAGTGGCACTGTTTAAATTTCGTCAATCTTTTTAATGTCTGCCTTAATAGAAGATAACTGAGTCTTCCTTTTGCATTCAATCTATTCTGATATGTTGTTTTGGTTAAAGTATATGAAAAAGATCCACTCTCAGACACATATGCAGTTGAAAAGAGAGGAGCATTTTAATAAACTTTGCGGATAATTGTGAATATTCTTTTTTGATGCTATACCAAAACACAATAAACAGGTTTTTAAAAATTAGTTGCAATGTGAAATCTAAAACAAAACCCTAACAACAAATTTTTCATAGTTACACTACAATCCATTGATTTTTTGCATTTTAATGGATCTTTTACCCATGTTATAATGTAAAACCATGCACTATCATTTGGAAACGGTTAGTTCACTAGTTATGAAAATCTTCCAAACAACAGAAGTTTGTTTGGAAGTTTGTTGATTATAATAATGCTAGCATAAAATATTTATTAAGGTAACACTAATCTCATAAAAAATCTCCAAAAAAATCTCATAAAAAAATCCCATTAAACATTGGGAAACTATCAAACTCACAGTGATAGACACAAGTATTTTAGAATTTTAATTTTTGTTTGAAATTTCAGGTTTTAACACTGGCAAAGATACTGCCAGTTGTTTTTCCGAAAGTAGCAGTCCTCCTTTTTGTTAATTTGGTTAATTAACAAAGAAAGAAAATGTCTGCCAAATACCCAAATTTAAATATCCGTTATTTGCCAGTCATTCCTTAGGTAAAAACAGGGTTCCAAATTTTAAAACTTATGTAACTTCCTCTTTTCAAGATGACATACTTCAATTTATAGCAGAAGGGCTTCATGAAGCAGACATCCATTTCATCACAAAGAATATTTAAAAATTGTGCCAGCTGCAGAGTGGTGAAGAATAAATACCATTACAACTAGTCCAATTTGGTACTACTGCCTTTATTTCTGTTGAGGCACTAGCAGCTTTTGCGCCATCTGTGCAAATGTCAACACAGATAAAAAGTAAGCTCTTACTATAATAAGCATTGTTTTCACCTTGCTGGCTGCAGAAAAAGTCTTAGAGACCCCAGTGGTCTGTGGCTCACACCTTGAGAACCAATGGAGGATACTACAGCTCACATAAAAACATCATCTGTAAACTGTGTTCTCTAGGAGACAATAGCTATGCAATTCTGTAGTGTGGTTACTGAGCAGAAGGCCTACCAGAATGAAGACTCTTGACTGAGGATCAAATGTTATGTGTTGAAATGCCATTTTCATTTGAAAATATTTCTCTTTGTACATCATCATATGGTGGTTGGTAGCAGCCATGAGAATGGAGAGGGGGTAGTTGCAGAAGAAGGTTAGGAAAATGAGACTGGAAGAACCCAGGAATCCCAATGACTACCCTGACCTAGTTGATTCACAGCCAGTGCTTAATCACCCAATCGCCCAATTACCACATCTGGTAGGCAGTGGAAATGCCAGAAGCCCCAAGAAGAAAGAGAGGCCTGGTATCTTGCATTCCAGATAGACTCAGGTGAAAGGGAACTTGGGCAAAATATTGCTGGCATCTGTGAGTTAGGTTTTTCCAATGAAGACACTGCAATGCCAGATATCACAGGGGGTCTCCTCCTTGTCCCTGTGGCTTACTTGGCAAGACTTCTTTGGAGCACATATTTCCGTGCGCTAGTCCCATATTTACAAGGAAGTTTCAAGAGAGGAGCTGAGTAGCTCCTTACCTCCCCACATTCCAAAATTGGACCCCCAGATCTTGAATAAATATCTCATGGTATGGCTCCAAGAATTCATGTTTGTAGTATATATAACTTTGCACTTTTCATTTTTGGTATGAATTTTTTTTGTTATCTTGTATTTTTAAAACCCTCGTTCTTATTACTCAGAAGTGGCATCTCTCATTCCACTGATGCTGATGAGATTATTGGTGCTGTTTGGGTAACAAGAAGGAACAACTGGGGTAAAGGGTATATACACAAGGTCTTTTCTTGTTGTGTACAGAAAATACTGAAGAGGCACTGTAAGAGTTTCCCCACATACCCTACATGATTTATCTACCAGCAATTCCTGTGGTATTAGTAATATCTCCAAGTAATTCTACTTTACAGATGGAGAAATGGAGGTACCCAAGGTTTAGCTAATTTAGTTAAATCAGTAGACAAATTTAAGATTTGAATACTCTTAACCTGATGTGTTTTCTAGGCCAGTGGTTCTGGAGGATTTCAGGATCCAGGCTCACATTCCATCTCTGTACCCACCACTAACCTTGCACTCTACCCCCACCAAAAAAAAAAATTTTTTTCATTCCAATTTGTTACCCATATTGTTGATATATCTGAAGAGTTAATTAGGAGAGTGATAATGACAGTGAATATTAAGTAAATATCAGCAGCTAGCAAGAAAGAAAAGTTTACTAGAAAAGCTTTTCCATGGTGGCTTTTAGTTATAAAAATATGTTCTTAACATGTGTTTCATTGCTTTTTTACTTTTTTAAATTTTTTAATGTTTTTTTTTTTTTATTTTTGAGAGAGACAAAGACAAAGTATGAGCAGGGGAGGACCAGAGAGAGGGGGAGACACAGAATCTGAAGCAGGCTCCAAGCTCCGAGCTGTCAGCACAGACCACGATGCGGGGCTCAAACCCACAAACCATGAGATCATAACCTGAGCCAAAGTCGGACACTTAACCACCTGAGCCACCCAGGTGCCCCACTTGGTTGGTTTTTTAAAATAAATTTTGAATACTGATTCACTTGCCCATTTTACCCTACCCAGCAGTATACTCATTTCACCTGTAATTAATGTCTGCAAGTAGAACTCTTAACTTCTTTCAATTTGATTGTTAGGTCTGTATTTATATTATAGAAAGTACTCTATAATTTAATACTTACTTTTTTAAATGTGCTACTTTGAATTGATTTGTAACCTCAGTTGCCTTGTTTTCCTTGTCTTTGTTCTATAAGAAAAACTTCTGTTGGATTTTGATTTATAGAACTAAATATACTCTGACAGAAGCATGGGGCAAGCCCCACTGTTATTAAGGCTTCATTCAATTATAGGTAGAAATGAAATTTAAAAACTTTCTGCAGTACAGAGAGCATTCACATTGAGTGAACCATTTTATTAGAACAGTGATAGTTTCTGCTATTGC